>NC_083280.1:87674333-88414333 GCF_963506605.1 Zootoca vivipara
GAAATTAAGTTTGGGCAATTCAAGGGGATAAAAATGTTTTGGCACAGCAAATCCGTGTGTGTGTTTTTAATTACAGGTAGGTAGCCGTGTTGGTCTGAGTCGAAGCAAAATAAAAAAATTCCTTCAGTAGCACCTTAAAGACCAACTAAGTTTATATTTTGGTATCTGAAGAAGTGTGCATGCACACGAAAGCTCATACCAAAATATAAACTTAGTTGGTCTTTAAGGTGCTACTGAAGGAATTTTTTTATTGTGTTTTTAATGTGACTTTTGTGGTTGGGGACCAAAAAGTGTGGGACAATGATGGGAAGATTCATAACCTCCCTGCAAACTAATCAGGATGGTGGTTTGCACATAACCTCCCTTCCAAAAAATATATAGATCAGAATGAATGTTCAGGAAAAGCCAACATCATATAACCTCTAGAACAGTGGTTCTCAACCTTTTTTTGGCCATGCCCCATCTAAGCATCTCTAAAATCCTGATACCCCCCCCCCCCGTGACATAAAATTCTTATTTTTCAAAAAGTGAACTCCTATTCACCTGGAGGAAGCCTAAAAGGCCATTAACTTGGTCTAAACAAGCTTCCAAATTGCCCCCCCCCCAAAATCAAATTGCCCCCCTGTTGGGCATGTGCCCACATTGGGAAATATGGCTCTAGAAAATAAGCTTCGTGCAAGCACGTATTATTATTATTATTATTATTATTATTATTATTATTATTATTATTATTATTATTATTATTATTATACCCTGCCCATCTGGCTGGGTTGAATGCTCAATAAACAGGTGTTCTAGAAGAATGCTTAGTGTGGGAAGCCGAATGCAATTGCACTGGTATCTTTCAGTGGATTATTCTGCAGTTATTCTGGAGAATTTCCAGCCCTCCATCCAGAAACAGCTGGCTGGAAATCACATAAACAGCTCAAGGCAAAACACACTTAGAATCATAGAATCATAGAGTTGGAAGAGACCACAAGGGCCCTCCAGTCCAACCCCCTGCCAAGCAGGAAACACCATCAAAGCATTCTTGACATATGCCTGTCAAGCCTCTGCTTAAAGACCTCCAAAGAAGGAGACTCCACCACACTTCTTGGCAGCAAATTCCACTGCCGAACAGCTCTTACTGTCAGGAAGTTCTTCCTAATGTTTAGGTGGAATCTTCTTTCTTGAAGTTTGAATCCATTGCTCCGTGTCCGCTTCTCTGGAGCAGCAGAAAACAACCTTTCACCCTCCTCTATATGACATCCTTTTATATATTTGAACATGGCTATCATATCACCCCTTAACCTTCTCTTCTCCAGGCTAAACATACCCAGCTCCCTAAGCCGTTCCTCATAAGGCATTGTTTCCAGGCCTTTGACCATTTTGGTTGCCCTCCTCTGGACATGTTCCAGCTTGTCAGTATCCTTGAACTATGGTGCCCAGAACTGGACACAGTACTCCGGGTGAGGTCTGACCGGAGCAGAATACAGTGGTACTATTACTTCCCTTGATCTAGACGCTATACTCCTATTGATGCAGCCCAGAATCGCATTGGCTTTTTTAGCTGCTGCATCACACTGTTGACTCATGTCAAGTTTGTGGTCTACCAGGACTCCTAGATCCTTTTCACATGTACTGCTCTCAAGCCAGGTACAGCCTCTCTATTCGGAAACAAACACAGTGTGTGCAAACTGGAATAGAGAACAGAAAACTCAGAATAATCAACCACCGGAGCTGTAATTCTAACACCACAACTGGGAGTAAGCCCCATTTAATTCAACAGGACTTACTTCTGAGTAGAGAGGGTTAGGATTGTGCAGTTAAGCGAAATAACACCACCCAAGGAAATGGGCATTTCACTTGCCAAAAAGGTGCCTTTTGTTCTGCAATAACTAATTGAGGAAGAGTCTGGGCATTTCCTCTGAAGAGGAATCTTACCTTACTCAGCCTACAGCATTCGTCCATGTACTCATCCAAACTGTCACTTGTGGGGTATTTTCTCAGGGGGTGTCCCTGCAGGAGCATCTCTTTGAAGTTGTCTTTCCCGTAATCATCACCAGGTCTCTTCTCCTCTTCTGGAGCTTTAATGGGGAGGAAGGATTCGCTGGTTTTCTCTTCCAAGCGCTCTCCTTGGCTGCCACCCAAAAAAGACTGTTCAGAATATCCCCCCTCTGGACATTCAGTGCCATCCTCCAAGCAAACTGCGGGAGACTGCCCTGCGCGGTGTCCCGCTGCCGGTTGGCCATCTGAAATGCACAGACAAGCATCTACAGCGTCTTGGCACACTCTCGCGATGGCGTGGTCAGCTGCTGGAGAGGAAGAGGCGCTCAGCACCCCAGAGTCACAAGAAGGATCTCTGCTGTGGAGCACAAAGCTTTTCTCAGAGCCCTTGGGGGTCGAGGGAGAGTTGGCCCCACTCGGCAACTCCACACCAGAGTCTTCCGATTCAAACTTGGCTAATCTCAGCACCTGATGTTTCGGCGTTAATGTGTCAAGGCCAGGAAGCGTAGTAAGACACTCGACTTTCACTGGCGCGTCACATATGATGGCTGAACTTGCTGGATGCTCTGGGACGGCGCTTGATTCAGGAGGTCCAGGTTCTGTTGCAGAGTCGGAGGAGGTTGGAGGGTCTTGCCTTAGCCCTTCGCTTTGATTTATTATCTTCATATTGGTCAGAACCACCCTGCTGTCAGCTAGCGGGGCCCTTTTGCCTAATTTAAAAAGAGAGAGAGGACAGCCATAAAGTATCAGTGGCATACCGTGGGTTGCTGGCGCCTGGGGCGGGGCAAATGTTGCGCTCCCTTGATGGGCTGGGCAGCTGGGGTTGAGGCGGGTGCCGGGGGGCCCTTCCTCCTTTGGGCACTTTCCTGCCTGCCTCCCTCCTTGTTGGGTGGTGGAAGCCCCCTCCCCCTCAACCACCGTTCGGCCCAGACACTGGGATCCAGCGCCGAGGGCCTTCTGGCGGTTCCCTCTTTGCGAGAAGTGCATACCTGCCAAGTTGCTGTCAGAGAAATAAGGGACCGGGCCGGAAATAGCACACCGGAAGTAGCGCTGCCGCCATTTTGGAACTGGGCAGAGCATGCTCAGAAGTGACTTTGGATGCTGCTTTGCCCAGTTCCAAAATGGCCGTCGCGCCAGAAGTCGCACTGCAGCCATTTTGGAACTGGGCAGAGCAGCATCCAAAGTCACTTCTGAGCATGCTCCACCCAGTTCCAAAATGGCCGCCACGCCAGAATAAACCGGGGGGGAAACAAACAGCTGGAAAAACTGGGATTTCCCGGGGGAAACGGGAGACTTGGCAGCTATGGAAGTGAGGTTACAGGGAACCAGATAGAGGGCCTTCTCGGTAGCAGCACCCACCCTGTGGAATGCCCTTCCATCAGATGTCAAGGAAATAAGCAGCTATCCTAATTTTAAAAGACATCTGAAGACAGCCCTGTTTAGGGAAGCTTTTAATATTTAATGCTGTATTGTTTTAATGTTCAATTGGGAGCTGCCCAGAGTGGGTGGGGAGACTCAGCCAGATGGGCAGGGTATAAATAATAAATTATTATTATTATTACTACTACTACTACTACTACTACTACTACTACTACTACTACTACCAGGCTGGAACCCTTGTGGGTAGCGGGACGTGGGAGTGGCATACTGGCGGGCATTGGTGTGGGAGAGCTTAGGGCTGCCCTTGCATGCCCGAACATTGCCTGCCAGTCATAACTGCATCAGTAAAGGTATGAATGCACTGCCCGCAGCGACCACAGCTTGGCCTCAGCCTCCCCCTCTGCTGAAGCAGCCTCCTCCCCAGCCTTGGCCACCACTCCCACCAGTGCCCAGCATTCCCTGGCCCCCACCTGCTGCATCCTTGTCACCTCACAGGCCAGAAGAACCAGCCCCTCTCAACCAGCCCAGGGGGCAAGATCCACGCAGGCATCCAAGAAGGAGGCACCACTTCAGGTTGGGCGGCTCAGCAGGAAGGCTGGTTGTGCCCCCTCATAATTTTGTGCCCAGGGCCACGCACCCCGGCTCCCCATAAGCTACGCCACTGCAGAGTATTTCCATCCTTAAGGTCATCTCAGGACCCAGGTGGCGCTCTGGGTTAAACCACTGAGCCTAGGGCTTGCTGATCAGAAGGTCGGCGGTTCGAATCCCTGTGACGGGGTGAGCTCCCGTTGCTTGGTCCCAGCTCCTGCCAACCTAGCAGTTCGAAAGCATGTCAAAATGCAAGTAGATAAATAGGAACCGCTACAGTGGGAAGGTAAACGACGTTTCCATGTGCTGCTCTGGTTTGCCAGAAGCAGCTTTGTCATGCTGGCCACATGAGCTGGAAGCTGTACGCCGGCTCCCTCGGCCAATAATGCGAGATGAGCGCGCAACCCCAGAGTCGGTCACGACTGGACCTAATGGTCAGGGGTTATCTCATAGCTATCTCATCGCTATGTAATACAGTCCAATTATAGGGAGATTCAGAACTTTCTTGACCTCCTGTAATGTTTAATTTGTAAGATTCTCTGCCCACAGGCCTACATATTATGTAGAGACTGGTTGTAAATATTCAGAGAGAAGGGCCATGATCTTGACGCATGCTAAAAGCCAACCTCCTCACTAGCCAGTCAAGAAAAAGGTGGAGGAGAAAACCAGGCCCAGCTTATGCATGGAATTTTTGCATCGCTTATCTTGGAACTGCATCGCAGAAATCACAAATATTGAATATTCTCCTGCATCTCAAACTCCCTGTCTGTGGAAAGGTAGCACATTAGGGAACAGAGATTTAACTTAGACATCTAGATTGAATCTCTGCACCATTGTTGCATGTGTCATGAATAAGAATCAACAGAAGAAAAACTGCTATATGGAGCAGTGTGGGTCCAAAGAACATTTTCCGTGGCTGTGTTGTTGGGAGAGGGGGGAATTCAGTCAGGGAGCTCTGTGATTCATATTAAACAGGAAGGCAATCTTGTTTTTCTGCTGATAATATTGACTGTTTTTAATTTACTTTGAAATCAATGTGTTTTTGTTTTGGACCAAAATGGATCCTACAATTATCTCCAGAACCTCATAACATTAGATAAAGACTTGCGAGAAAGACAACAGGTTGGGTATTTATAAATGGGGATTTGAGGATTAGGGTTAATTCCTGGGTTCTTTGTTCCCTGCCTTCTCCTTCCCAGGGCACCACAGGTGGTCTTTCCCCTCAGCACACAACACAAACTTTTCACCTCATAAGTCTTATTTTAAACACATGGTGACATCTGCGTTTTCCGCCATCTCCAAGAAAATAGCCATTTCCTTTCTGAAACAATGGACATTTTCCACTTCTCCGATGGCTTCTGTCTCCTGCGGTGGGAAAGGGAACTGAGTAATCGGACACCCCTGAGAACACTGCTCTAAGGGGTCCGCGGCTCGGTTCCTCATATAGGCCGCTGGGCAACCTTCTCCAACAGAAGAGTTGGCTTCATCCTGCGTTGCATGTAGCAAGCAACTGTCATGCACAAACATTGTGTTTTTAGGCATACTCCTTGCTTAAGCATGTCATTTGCGAAGCGGTCCTCCGTTGTAGACTCACTGAGCAAGTGATCCCCCATGTTTCACACTTTGCAGAAATGTTAATGATGCTTCCATACCCTCCTCCCAACATTTCTCTGATGAAAATAGGGACATCCTATCCCAGCATCCTCAGCATCCTCCACCCATCTGACTGGGTTGGCCCAGCCACTCTGGGTGGCTTCCAACATATATAAGAAGTAACAAAACATTAAACATTAAAAAGCTTCCCTATACAGGGCTGCCTTCAGATGTCTTCTAAAGGTCTCCTTGGCTTGAGGGTTGCATAACTCATACCCTCCAACATTTTCTCAGATGAAAATAGGGACGTCCTAAGGAAATGTGGGACATTCCGGGGTCAAATCAGAAACTGGGATGGCTTCTGTAAATATGGGACCTGTCCCTGGAAAATAGGGAACACTTGGAGGGTCTGTGTTTCATTCATGTGATGTGATGGAAGACAAATACGCTAAATCTGGATGACAAAACTGGAACAGAATATATTATCCCATGTATTTATAAAGCGCTGTCAATATGTATGGTACTTTACACAGCAAAAGAAGCCAGGTCCCTGTCAAAATGGAAGGACTGGAAGGGATCTCATACAATGGGTTCCAGGTGCACAAAGAAGAATAGAGGGGTACGGTTTATTCAATCCAGAGAGATGTCAGGAAAAGGAGAAGGAAGGAGGTAGAGGCAACGGGGGGGGGGGAACCATACCTCCTTCTTCATGGTCTCAGTACAGCCCTATATTTGGGTTTCTGCCCGTGTAAAACAAGCTCCAGAACTTCTCAGAGCTGGACATCATCGCTTCAGTCTGGTGTGCCCTTATTACGTGAAGGAAGTTTAGAATGCTAACATTTGCCAGCAGGTGTCTACATTGGGGATTCGTTCACCTCCACAGCCTCAAAGGAGACTTTATTTTCAAATAGTTATCTGGCGCTTGTGTTGCTGCTGCTTCCGTTTCGTTCTGGGCGAGAAGACGGCTTATTCCAGTTCAGATTCTTCCTCTCTGGACTGGCCATGGCCCCGGAGTATTTACAAAATGTACAGCTATGGTTGCGGCACCCTTCACAGAACCATAGCGTTGCGGACTTGGAAAGGACGACAAGGGTCATGTAGTCCAACCCTCAGCAAGGCAGGAAACTTCCTGCCTAGAATTTGTCTTCCCATGCATAGATGACTCGACGCATCCATGCACCACCAACTGGCTGACTGAGTTGTATCTACACATTTATGCTGGACCCTCCTCAATGCTCTGGGACTCAGTGTTTTTTTCCACCTGGAAAAAATGACCCAGGCTGATGAGAAGGCCGAGGTTTGCACATTCACCTCCTCTGGTCCCTGCTAAATTCTTACAAGGTTCACTGAGTTGACTTAACTCCTATCCTGTAGTCAGTTGGAAATGTAGCAATTTTTCTAGCCGTGGTCAATGTCATCCCAGACCCTCCACTATCACCACGGGATTTCAGAATTACGCCGTAAACTAGGGAAAAAAACATGCTGGTCCTGGGATCGTTCACAGGCAGAAAGAGCTGCTGTCTTATAAGAACCTAAAATAAACTGAACAACTGATTATTGTGAGATTCCTGCCGACTGATTCTCCTTTGCCCCACCCCACACTGCATTGTTGCTATCAGGAAAAGGGACTGGGAAACTCGTGTTTCCCTCAATACTTTAATATTCTCCTTATATACTATGTATATACTATGAAGTATATCTGTGTGTTTTTCCTTTTCCAATTATTTGGTTTTTTTCTAACCCAGTCTCTATTCTAAATTAAAACTTGATCCCAGATTCACTACCTCAGCTATCTGCTCTATTCATGGTTTTATGACCAAGTTATAAGCCCTGAACACAAGTTTGAAATGTCCCATCAGGCAGCCTTGGGCTGTGGGAAAGTCAGAGTACCGGTAATTTGTGGTGACTAGAAAAGCAAGGAGGGAACAATCCGGGAATTTCACTTTCCTCAGCATTCGAAAATCCAGGTGAAACATTTTTAAAGGGGAGATCACAATCTGAAATCGGGGATCAGCTAAAGAACAGATGGCACATGGATCCCAAATATGAGACCCAACGTGCTTCAGACTACACCTTTTATTGGGTAAACCGTTTAAGCAGAGTTTGGTAGTGAGCTTTTCCGTTCAGATCTGGGCAAACGTGACTGACCCACATCCTTGTTCCAGGGATCCTCTCCAAAATTGGGAATTTTAGCTCTGTCGCCTAAGATAGTGCTTGCAATTCTATGACTCTATGTTCTTCTGGATTCCTGCGGGGATTTAGCATTCAGAACAGGTGGCGTTTGCCCGAATCTGGAATCCCGTGAAACCCACCCAAGGGGAGAGATTGTCTCCACAAGTCCAAGTACATTCTGCCCCAAACGCTGCCTCTTACATTTCTGCTGCCGTCCTAACTTGCTAGCCCAAACTCTCCCCGGTCTCCAAGAACCCACAAAACGCTCCCATCGCTTCCAGTTGCTTACCTTTCTTCCACGGCGCGCTGATGGAGAACGACTGGTGCCAGCTGAACATCTTGGAGGGGCTAAACATCTGGCCGATGGAAGCGCGGGCCCATGAGTTGAAGCCCTTCAATGACATGTGGGAATGCTGGTGGCTGAAAGAATCATGCTTCCAGGAGGAGGGCATTCCAAAGTCCCCAGAGGGTGTAGCAGCAGAGTGCTGGGTGGGCTTGGCAAGCCCGGCCTGTCATCTTTGGGCTCCCAGGAAGAACAGGGGAGGGGGGAGACTCACATGTTTTGTTTTCTCACCCTAGTCCCAAAGGAATGGAGGCAGGAGTTCTTGCTCAGGGGAGAAGGAATTCTCTCATTCCAGCAGCTGCGGCGGCGGCGGCCAGAGGGGGCTGTTCTTTTGCAAGCTGCGGAGTTGCAATCGCAGGCATTCAGCCAGCTGTGACATAAAAAGGGAGCAGCTCTCTGGAATGCATCTCCCTTGGTTGATAAGCCAAGACGACTGGAGGGGTTCGGACTACCTTCGCTATCAAGAATGCCCTCCTGAGAAAACAGAGATGCCAGTTTGTTTGCCCAATGTCAGGTTTTGATGTTTCTCATTTTTAAAATCTCAGCAGGGCGAGGAAACAGCGTAGAGTATTACATTTTTTCCTGCTCTCCTGGGCAATGCTTCTTCTTTGGGACCTCTCCTTCCACTTGTAAGATCCTACCGAGCTGTGAAAAAGTTTGGGGACGTTTAGACAATTCCCCCCACCCTCAAGGGCCCAGTGAGGAAGACTACAGTGTTTATTTCTTTCGCTTTCTCAAAGTCAATCCCGTAATGTTTTCTTTTTTGAAAAAAGAACTCAGGGTAGCCAACAGCAGCGCACAAAATTAGGAAAAATATACCGTTACAGCAAGCCACATATAAACACATGTTTGTAAGTCCAGCTTTCCTTTCTTTGCCTGGGCTCAATGGCAGGAAGGAACTGCTGCAGGGGACCCACCCATCCTCTTCCCTTCTGAATCCACATCAGGATGAGGGCAATGGAAAAGTGGGGATCTGAAAAAGAGAATCTCAGAGGTCCTAGGGGGGCCCACCAACTTGTGTGCCCCCCCTTCTCCCTGGGGGCCTTCAAGATCCTAGCCTACGGAATTCAATTCAGAAATAGGTTAAACAAACACACCACCACAACACAAAAGCGTATTCCGGTTATATTTTGCTGCCTTGCAATTTTCACTGCTACCACAATGACTGGAAATGGAACAGCAGGAAGACTAGGGAATCAAATGCACAGCTAGCCCTATCACTAAAGGGACAACTTCTTTCTCCTTTTTAGCCCAATTCTAACAGAAGTCCTATTGAATTCAGTGGGGCTTACTCCCAGGAAAGTGGGCTTATGATAGCAGCCGTACCAATTTTACGTGCAATATAATAGAGGAGTAAAGAAAGCCGTTTCATTTGTGGCGGAGCTGGCTGAATGTTCATACTAAATCAACCCCTTCGTGTTGGTCATTACTGCGTCCATTTTACAGACAGAGAGCTGAGAAAAAAGAATTGCTCGTGTTGACCCAATAAGCTAATACCTGAGCAGAGATTCAGGCTGTTTAGCATTCAAGATGTACTGAACTGCGATGTGATACGTCCGGGTATCACTCATAAAAATGGCGTCCAGGTGGATTTTTTCTAAATGTCTGGAGAAAATCCCCATCTAAAGCTTTTATACTTCCATATCACCTTGGCTTGGGGATTTCATAACTCCATACCTTCCAACATTTCTCCGATGAAAATAGGGACATCCCAAGGAAAAGCAGGACATTCCGGGATCAAATCAGAAACCGGGACGGCTTCTGTAGGTCTGGGACTGTCCCTGGAAAATAGGGACACTTGGAGGGTCTGCAGGGATGGTGGGAGTTGTAGTGCCCTTCATCTCAGGAGCAATCCCTTGAAATAAGGGACTCAGCCTATGAGGGCTCAAGTCTACCCTTGGTCTCCTATCATCGTCTAACCCAGAGATGGCGAACCTATGACACGCATGTCAGATGTGGCACGCAGAGCCCTCACTGTTGGCACGCGCCCCATCGTCCCATTCACACTTTTGTTGTTGTTTCCCCCCCCCATTTGTTGCTACAGCTTGTCTCTGCTGTTAAAACCTGGATCCTTTTTTGTTGTTGTTGTTGCTGGTAGCCAGAGATTGGTTTTTTAACCCTTTCTGTGCTGTTTTTTCTGGCCCTTTGGCAGACGATGACTGGGTGTAACAGCGTTCGTTTTTTAACCCGTTCTGTGCTGGGTTTTTTGGCGCTTTGGCAGAGTATGTCGATGCTGCATGTTAGTTCCAGCGAAGGTATTATTCGTCATTTACTTCTGTTCTCTTCCCCCCCCCCCAATAAGTGCAGCAGCTTTGGGGCACCCCCCCAAAAAAAAACAAAGCAGCTTTTGCGCACACACCCCAAAAAACCTCCAAAATTTTGGTCAGTAGCTCCCCCCAAAACAGCTCAACAACTCTGGGCACTTTGAGAACAATAAGGAGTTTTTGGTTTGGTTTGGTTAAATAATTAGTTTTTGGTTTATTAAATACAATTATAAGGGACCCAGGTGGCGCTGTGGGTTAAACCACTGAGCCTAGGGCTTGCTGATCAGAAGGTCGGCGGTTCGAATCCCTGTGACGGGGTGAGCTCCTGTTGCTTGGTCCCAGCTCCTGCCAACCTAGCAGTTGGAAAGCATGTCAAAATGCAAGTAGATAAATAGGAACCGCTACAGCGGGAAGGTAAACGGCGTTTCCATGTGCTCCTCTGGTTCACCAGAAGCGGCTTTGTCATGCTGGTCACATGACCTGGAAGCTATGCTCCCTCGGCCAATAATGCGAGATGAGCGCGCAACCCCAGAGTCGGTCACGACTGGACCTAATGGTCAGGGGTCCCTTTACCTTTAAATAAAATTATACATTTTTGTTATTTAAACTATAAATATTGTGAAATTATGGTGTTTTTCTCGAAGTGACACACCACCCGAGTTATGCTCAGTTTTGGGGCGAATTTTGGCGAATTTTGACACACCAAGCTCAAAAGCTTTCCCATCACTGGTCTAACCAGCTCAAGCAGCCAGTGTCCGAGTGCTAAGAATGACCGCTTGATTCACTGTCCACACCCTGCCCTGGAGAAGAGCCTATTCCCTGAAAGAAGGGTTATAATGGCATCGGTAATATATTGACTTCAGATCATTTCACACACACATTTTTTATACAAATTAAAATACCAATTTTCACATCCTTGAAATATCAATGACTTCCCTTCTTTTCTTTCCATGGTTCGTTTTGCATATCATAAATCCCTGCATCTTTTACAAAAACTACGGTAAACCATTCAATCTTCCATTAATACATCCATCAAACTTCATTTACACTGTTGAATTTATCTTAGATAGATAGATATCTTTATTTTGGCTATAAGCCCACAGAAATAAAAATAGATCAAAAACATAAAACGCACATACACATAAATAACATGTAACTACATAAATAACATGTAACTACCCGGTATAAAATGATTACACCACCACGTATAGGGGGCGCAATCTTTAAATATCACATATGATTACTGATCG
This sequence comes from Zootoca vivipara, assembly GCF_963506605.1. Taxonomy (NCBI): domain Eukaryota; kingdom Metazoa; phylum Chordata; class Lepidosauria; order Squamata; family Lacertidae; genus Zootoca; species Zootoca vivipara. The sequence goes on from NC_083280.1 coordinate 87,685,910, forward strand.
TAAATCAAATAATATGTTAAAATTCAAAAATCATGGAGCATTCCAGTTTGCCTTTTGTGCGAAAGAACTGAAATCAGTAATTTTGCCAGCTGCAATGTTCTGTGCGGGTCATAGTCTTGAAGCACACATGCTAAATGGGACTCAGATGGTTTAGCCGCCATCTCCAAAATTATTGGATTTAGAATGCTGGTCCGAGCAACAGTGGTTGAATTTATCTTAATGCTGCCAACGTTCTCAGGTGTACACAATTCCCCCCCCCAATATATTCAATAAATGTTTTCCAGTCTTCTTGTTGTTCTCTAATTCTATATATTAAATCTACAAGCTGTGCATATTCTGTCAGCTTAGGTTGTCATTCTTCTATATTTGGGACCTTGCGGGTTTTCCATTTGGGGGCTAACGAAACACGAGCTGCAGCAATAGCATACATAAATAACCCTTTTTTTGACACCTGGGAAATACATTCTGAATTATCCCCAACAGAAAGGACTCTGGGTGTTGTTGTTTTTTGGAAAGTACTTTTAAACATTTTTTTCAGTTCATTATAGATTATTTCCCAATACTCTTTTACCCTTTTACAAGTCCATCACATGTGAAAGAACATTCCGTCCACCTCTTTGCATCTCGCTTTTAATATCTCTTTCCCTTTGAGCTCTCTACAGCAACGTGCATCTGCGTGGAACGGAATAAAATTATCCTGCTGGTGCAAGGACGAGCATTGCTGCCACAGGCTTTCTGCCCCTGCTTCATACCCATGCCATCCCTAAATCTATGGGCATAGCCGAGGGGGAGGGGGGTAGCTCCCCCCCCAAAAAAATCAAGTAAATAAATAAAAATACTTAAGGAAGTAGAAATAATCCAAATATTTGAAAATGCTCACTGAAAAAGCCTCCTTTGCCTCTAAATCGCTTCCTTGACTCTGCTTGTTGGAAGCTTTCCCGAATTGTGGCATATTTTTTTAGCCTAGGCTGAAACACTTTATTCACTTACTTGTGAGTCTGACCCACTGAACTCAGTAGGACTTACTTCTGAGTAAGATATGTATAGACGTCCACTGTAATCACAGACAATTTCATAGAATAGTAGAGTTGGAAAGGACTCCGGGGGGGTCATCTAGTCGAACCCCTGCAATGCACTCTGGGCGGCTTCCAACAGAAAAATAGAACACAGTAATCTATTAAACATTAAAAGCCTCCCTGAACAGGAATGCCTTCAGATGTCTTGTAAAAGTCTGGTAGTTGTTTTCCTCTTTGACATCTGTTGGGAGGGCGTTCCACAGGGCAGGCGCCGCCACCGAGAAAGCCCTCTGCCTAGTTCCCTGCAACTTGGCTTCTCGCAACGAGGGAACCGCCAGAAGGCCCTTGGTGCTGGACCTCAGTGTCCGGGCAGAATGATGGAGGTGGAGACGCTCCTTCAGGTATACTGGACCGAGGCCGTTTAGGGCTTTAAAGGTCAACACCAACTTCCTTGACGGATGACCAGCCAACTTCTGCTTAAAAACATCCAAGGAAGGAGAGAGATTCCATCACCACCCAAGGGTTGTTTCTTTCGGTCAGAAACTTATTTCTGGTGTTTAGTCGGAATCTCCTTTAAAAAAATCCAAGACTGCATGGGAATAGTTTTGCTATTCAGAATCCGTTCAGTGTTGTGAAGAAATTACCAATGAGTCTACTGCCCTCTATTGAAAACAGCTTGTGTTTATGTCTGGCTCCATGGTTGTGATCAAAAGCTCATATACTTGATAGTAAGTTTCACTGAACTCGGCGAGACTTATTTCCAAATCAATATGTGTACAACTTGATATTGTTATCAGTAGTTCTATCATCAGTGTACAATGCACAGCAGGTTGTGAGGTAAAAGGTAAAAAGCTAAAGGACCCCTGGACGGTTAAGTCCAGACCAAGGCGACGATGGGGTTGTGGTGCTCATCTCGCTTTCAGGCCAAGGGAGCCGGCGTTTGTCCACAGACAACTTTCCAGGTCATGTGACCAGCAGGACTAAACCGCTTCTGATGCAACGGAACACCGTGACAGAAACCAGAGCACACGGAAACGCCATTTACCTTTCCACCGCAGCAGTACCTATTTATCTACTTGCACTGGCGTGCTTTCGAACTGCTAGGTTGGAAGGAGCTGGGACAGAGCAACGGGAGCTCACTCAGTCGCGCAAATTCAAACTGCCGACGTTCTGATCGGCAACCCCAAGAGGCTCAGTGGTTTAGGTTGTTCTCTGCCCCCAACCTACCTTTCAAATAGCAAAAGTGCATGTAAATTGAACTGGTTCTCACTCTTGTTTAGTAACCACTAAGCAGTCTTGCTGGCAAATTTCATGGGCTAGACACTATAAATATGAAACAAAGTCTTTTGGTTGTATTCAGCTGAAGAAGCTCTGTTCCCTGAAGCCCAGCCTACATCATCTGCCAGGAGAAGAGATTTATTTTTTGTTCCCAAATCTATGATGGCCCCTCTCAGATGGGCACCATTGCCATTCTAATAAAACAAGGGAGGCGTTCAAAGTGAGTTCCAGCGCTTCTTTTTCTAGAAAAAATAACTCTGGATAAGGCTTACAATAGCTATTTTCTACCTCCAATGGGGCACAGGTGGCGCTGTGGGTTAAACCACAGAGCCTAGGGCTTGCTGATCAGAAGGTCGGCGGTTCGAATCGCTGCGATGGGGTGAGCTCCCGTTGCTCTGTCCCAGCTCCTGCCAACCTAGCAGTTTGAAAGCGCGTCAAAGTGCAAGTAGATAAATAGGTACCGCTCTGGCGGGAAGGTAAACGGTGTTTCCGTGTGCTGCTCTGGTTCGCCAGAAGTGGCTTTGTCATGCTGGCCACATGACCTGGAAGCTGTAAGCCGGCTCCCTCGGCCAATAACGCGAGATGAGCGCCGCAACCCCAGAATTGGTCACAACTGGACCTAATGGTCAGGGGTCCCTTTACCTTTACCTCCAATGTCAGGCAACTTCCACAGGTTCTTCACAGAATCCTAGAATTGGACAGGATCCTGAGGGTCATCAAGTTTATCCCTCTGCAACGGCAGGGATATGCAGCTGTCCCATATGGGGATCGAACCTGCAACCTTGGCGTTGTCAACACATCACTCTAACCAACTGAACTATTCTTTTTACATCTTAAGTTTGCATACCCACCTATTGTAGCTGCAAAGGCAAGTTGGGGGGGTGGAAGCACGTTATCGGTTGATTTGACTGCAAGTTTATATTCTGATTAATCAACTTCATTGTTTGGCTGGAATAATCTGGTGTGTTTTGATCTGGGCTGATTCTGAACCCCATCATATCTCTCCCCACATTGGTGTCCGTAGCCAGACTGCAGCACAGGCGTGTGTTAACCTTCTAGTGAGTTTGGTGCCCAGAAACCAAGAGCTGCCAGTGGTGATTCAGTATCCCAATCAGATCTTTTCTGCCACAATACTTTATGGAGCAATCTTACATTCAAATTAGGCAAAGTGTACAGTATTGCAATTGGAAATAAGCCTCTGCAAGCCTGTGAATATGTCCACAGCGCTACACTGTGTATCTGCACAGCTGGTTCAACTCCTCTACTGTAGTGGTCAAAATTGCATTGAGATGTGGGCAGGATTGTGGGGCAGCAGATACATGCTAAAATCTGCACCTTTTCAGATCTTGAACCTGCCTCTGACATGAGGCAATGTAAGTTAGAAGTCATCTACCGAACATAATGGAAAGCCAAAAACCACCTCTGCCCGAGACACATGATCAAATACAATAGGGTGACAAGCGATATACAAGTTACACACTAATTAAATACAGCCACGCTGGCCAGTTAATAATAATAATAATAATAATAATAATAATAATAATAATAATAATATTTTATTATTAATTATACCCTACCCATATGGCTGGGTTTCCCCAGCCACTCTGGACGGCTTCCAACAAAATATTAAAATACGATGGTTTAGAAGGAAACTAAATCCAAATTAGGGCAACGGACTTATTCGGCCAACCAAAACGTGACAAGACAGCGTATAGGTTCTCCAGAACTCTTCACCAGACTAGATAAGCCAAGTGGAGGAAGGATAAAGTTTGCTGATGGAATCCTTAAATGAAACAGGTTGGGAAGCAGATAGCAAATATTCAGATGAGACCAGGTTGGGTGCTGTGCAGGTTTGGGAAGGCAAAACACAATGGTTTATTACCCATCTTTAGAAAAACCAAAATCTTATATGCATGTAATTATATTTCCATAACTTCCAACAAGGGACCCAGGTGGCGCTGTGGGTTAAACCACAGAGTCTAGGGCTTGCTGATCAGAAGGTCAGCGGTTCAAATCCCTGCGATGGGGTGAGCTCCCATTGCTCGGTCGCAGCTCCTGCCCACCTAGCAGTTCGAAAGCACGTCAAAGTGCAAGTAGATAAATAGGTACCGCTCCAGCGGGAAGGTAAACGGGGTTTCCATGCGCTGCTCTGGTTTGCCAGAAGCAGCTTTGTCATGCTGGCCACATGACCCGGAAGCTGTCTGCGGACAAACGCCGGCTCCCTCGGCCTATAGAGCGAGATGAGCGCCGCAACCCCAGAGTCGGACATGACTGGACCTGATGGTCAGGGGCCCCTTTACCTTTAACTTCCAACATTTCTCCGATGAAAATAGGGATATCCTCCCCCTCAAAAAAACAAAAACAAAAAACAGAAAACTTGTAACTTTAAATATTCTCAAAGGATAAGCTTCTGTAGACTAGATTCCACTTCATCAAACTGTTACCCGCAGCTGGCAGGGGGCAACAGTGGATTTTTGGAGGAATGGCACCAAACTGCAATGAAATGCAAAAAAAGGGGGGGGGAAGGGGGTGATTGTGACAATTGAGGTAAAACTCAAGATAAAGCAACTATTCACAGCTGCACGGGCTGGTGATAAAGTCACCATCCCAAATTTGTTATGTTAATTAACACCTGCAATGAAACTGAGAGCCAACATCTTTATCCAAGCTTCAAAGGATACATTTCCAAGTACTGTAAGCAGCTAAATTAAATTTCTAATTTAGCAGTTTCAGGCTAATCTCCCTCCTTTTGAAATGCAAAGCCGGAGGATGCCCAAGATTTTTAGTGGCAGGGGTCCCTGTCTCTTTAACAAACTGATGGCAGGCAGAAATTCAACAGGAGAAGCTTTACAACCACCTTGGCTTAATCTCCCTGCTTGGAGAGGCTTTCCTTATCTCTGTCTGTTATGCAAACACATGAACTCTGCGAGAGGAAGAAAGTGAAGAAATCTGTAGTTTATGTGAAATGGGAAAGAAGAGGTAAAATGTGCAAGATGGGGAGGGATAAAGATTAATATATTTTTGCAGGGGAAGCCTTAAAATTGCTGTGTATTATTTTACACTAAAAATGGAAATGGATTTATCAGCATTTCTTCCCTTTATTGTGAAGCCTTCACCCTGTACTTGTGAGGAGTGAGGGAACTGCAGTGGTGCAAAGTTAACAGTGGTGCAACTTCCTTTGTTGGTGCAAAGGAAGGTTTACACACTTCTTTCACAGAATCCTAGAATGGGAAGAGACAGCGAACACCCTTCTCATTATCCACCAGGCTTAGGGGAACTGACTGCTTCTAGTGATGGGGCTGGGGGTGTGCTATATTTATTGCAATTATCTGCCTTTTTAAAATATTGCATATCCTGTTTTAATCATGTTTTTATTGCAGTTATCTGCTTGTTTTTAATAGAGCTCCCCCTCTCTATAATCAAAACATATATTTGGAATTTAATTATTTCCCTTCTATCCTTTTAACTGTTCTTATTTTTTAAGCCAGCTATACGCTGCTTGATTGTAAAAAATCAAATCAAATCAAAAACTCTTAAGGCAGTTATTTAATTTTAAACATGCAGCATTTTATTTTTAATTTCGCTTTTGTATCTGGCGACCTGTAAGCACCAGTGATTGTTACTTTCTCCTATGGCAGAACCCCAATATATTTCTAACGTAGCGGTTTTAGGGGAAACTGCATTATTATTGTTGCTACTGTTATTTTAAAACATTTTTAAACACACACATACACACAAACACACACACACAATTGCTACTGTTATTTTTAAGCAATTATATAGAATTGTTTATAAATAACGGTAGCAATAACGCAGTTTCCCCTGAAACCGCTACGTTAGAAATATATTGGGGTTCTGCCATTTCGTCTGCGGACTGCCTCTTCCCCTTTCCTTACAACGCAGGCGAAGGAGGCAAATAGCTCAGCCCGTAGTACAGCATGGAACTCCGAATCCCGGGGTCGCGGGTTCGAGTTCCGACGTTGGACTAAAGAACCCTGCCTCTCGAGGGGGTGGACTAGATGACCCTTGGGTGTCCCTTTCCCCCAACTCCGCAAGGCTTCTCCCGGGAGCCGTCCCCCTCGAGAATCCCGCAGAGCGTCACTCTGTCCTTTCCCTCTGCTATCTCTCTAGGGATTTGTTGACTCGGTAGTTTCCCGCGAAAGTGCCGCTTTTTCCCCCCTCCCCTCTTCTCGCGATATTTGGAAAGCGCGCGGTTTTTTTCTTCCCCGCCCACTTCGCCGGAAAGCGCGGCGAGGCGTTCGAAACCCGGCGCGAGTCAGAAGCGGCGGCGCGATGCCTGTGGAGGAGAACGGCGGAGCCTCGTCCGGGAGCGACGCAGGTGAGGAGCCGCCAAGGGAGGCCGGGTCCGGGGGAATGTTTATTGTGGGCTTGGGTGTCTCCTGAGCATGTGCAGAGTGCTCTCTCCCCGCCTCGCCCCCCCCAGCAGAGAGCCCGGGAAGAAAATCCCAGCAGCAGCAGCAGCAGCGCCCTTTTCACCGCTTATTGTGCCTCCCCCAAGGTTGCCCCAGAGCATGTGCAGAGTGCGCTCCCCACCCCTCCCAAAATAATAAAATAATAATCATAATCATAATAATAATACACACAAAACTCGAGAAACCGTCCAGGCCTCTGGCACCGCCCTTATTTTTTATTTTTTCTCATTTATTGTTCTTTGCACGCCGCCATCGCTTTGACTCGATGGTAGCTTTGGAAGCCAGTAAGAGCTTTATGCGAGAGTGGGGGGGGGGGAGTCAGAGAGGTGAGGAAAAAAATATGGGGTTGGTGTCGGTGGGATTATAACCTCCTTTATGAGGATAAATCGGAGTTTAGCAAAGTAGGGTGCATCTTCCCTTTCCCCCCCCTCCAAAAAACAAACAAACAAACAAGTTTGTAGCACTGTTCCTCAGGCCAAAGTACAACTTAACATGCTGCTACCGGTATTATTTTCCACCTCGTTTCGCTTTGTTGCTGGTGAGGTGATGGGTATCCGTTACTTGTTTGTATTGTTCTTGATGAACGCTGTATTATAAAGAGACAACAACGGGGGACAACAGAAAAAATAGGGAAATAGATGGTGGCAAAGGGGTTGGAGGTCTTTTAAGATAGAGGATTCAGGAGCTAGAACCAGCTAGTAGTGTGTGTGTGTGTGTGAGAGAGAGAGAGAGAGAGAGAGAGAGAGGGAGGTGTGTGTGTTTGTGTGTGTGTGTGTGTGTGTAAAACAAAGAAGCAACAGGTACTGTACCCTCCAGCCTGCTTTATTTTTGTCCAGGGTAAAGTGTGCCCCAGACCCATGTTAGCGGTTCCCTAGCCATGCTTGTCTTGTGTTTTTGTTTAGGACACCTGCAGCAAGACATGGGTGCGGAAGCTGGAGCCACCGAAATCACAGCAGCGATGCTACAGGAGGAGAAGCAGCTTGAGGCAGAAGGAATAGAGAAGGAGAGGCAGATAATGGAGGAGGTAAAGTGTGTTTGCTGCAAGTTGTGCAAGGGGAGTTGTGAGTTTAAGGGATGGGGCATGCAGTTATTAATAAACAATAACTAGAAATCCTTTTACATGTATTTGAAGTATTTGTGCCCTGCCATTCCTTGTAAAATGCTTCTGGGCAGCTCTCAGAATAACCCAAGACATAGACTATGTAATAAACAAGAAACACAGCTTGCATGGAATTAAAAGCAGTCACAGTTGGCTTTGTGACTATGCTGCAGTCCAAACCAAGGAGATATTTAGTTTAGATACTTGTTTCAGCTTGCAGGTTGAAAAATTTGCTGAAGCCATTGAAGTGAGATCCCTGGTACTGGTTTGTTGTAAAATTCCCATAATCACTTAAGAACCCAAGAAGTGCTGGGTCACACCAAAGGCCTGTCATTCAGCATCTGTTTCCCCTGCAGTGGCCATCCAGATGCCTCTGAGAAGTCTGCAAGAAGGGCAATAGGCCTGGTAAATCATCCCCTTAGTTAACACTTGCATGATGGAAATAGTGGGTGATATCTAGGGCTGTGTGCACAGAGCTCGCACAATGGGACTTCCATTTTGTCTCTTCCCCCAACCCTCTGAAGCAGATTTCGAGGGTGTGCAGGGGACCTCAGAGGAGAGATGGGGAAAGTTCCATTGCACATGTTGAATTGGAGCGTTTGATACAGCGTAAAGTTCTAGGTTACTTAAAAGCTTTAAAGAGATTAACATAAAAGTGTAGAATGGAGCACCATCTTGTCCCTTCAAACAGCCCCGTTTACAGCTACCTCTGAATGCTCTTCTGGTGGGTCCACCACACATGCTCCAAGCAGCTTAATTCTTCAAGCCACCCTTGAACTGAGGATTTTGCTCCCTTCCTGTTCAAAGCAGTGAATGTAATAGAGCTGGTTTAGCAATGTGACCATAGTCTTACGCAAGATACAGAACCAGAAAAATAAAATAAAATAATTCCTTCAGTAGCACCTTAAAGACCAACTAAGTTTTTATTTTGGTATGAGCTTTCGTGTGCATGCACACTTCTTTTTTATTTTGTTTCGACTCAGACCAACACGGCTACCTACCTGTAACCAGAAAAATAAAAAAAGAGACATTGTAGGACATTTTTCCAAGGACAAAATTGTCACAGCCTTTCATTTTCTTAAGATGTTTTGGGACATACAGCCGATATAAATAGTCTGTGACCCCTTCTTTTTTGTCTGAAGTGTCTAGTGCTTAATATCAATAAATTTTATGTTATTTCCTTAAGAAAATAGGTTACTCTGATGGTTCCCCTAGTTTCTTGGGCCATTGTCTCCAAGGATGGAGGATATGTTTTAAAGAATGGGAATAAAATGTATGTCATTTGCTGTTTCCCTTAAATTTGAAGCCTAGCTAGTAAGCGTGTGTTCAGATGCATCCTGCTTGCTAGGGCTTCCATCATTTAGATTAAGGACATGTTGGATATCCCTTAGTATAATCTGAAACTTTCAAAAGTCCCTGCATAAATTGAGGCAGCTCTTCCATCATGACTAGTGCTGTCCCAGAAGCTGATGTTGATTTACCCTTGCACTATGGTTGATGTTGTGACCTAGGTACAATTATTGTAAAATACCACATTTCAGATTTAAAGTCAGTCAAGCTGCCTGTTTAATTCTTTGGGGCAAACTCTCTAGAGATCCTTTGAAATAAAATTTGGTTGCGATGAAAGACAACAACAACAACAACATTCATCCCTTTAGAAAGAGGAGGAAAGGGCATCCAACAGCAGCACTAGCTTCTTTCATTTTTTTTTTAAATTTTTTAAAATAAACTTTATTTGGAATTATTTAAAATACACACACTCACAAACATACACATACACGTATGACGTCAAAGTAAAGAAAAACAAAACTAATATAATACAAAAAAAGAAAATAAAGAAAAACCTTATATTCGAAAACAATCACTTAAACAAAGTAAGAATAAGACATAACAGAATCCAAATAATATTTGTAAAGTATCCAAATCATAATTATAACAAAAATTTTAACGTGAGAATCTTAATCATCAAACAGAAGATTTAAAATAGAAGCAAATAATGAATAAACAAATAATGAATAAACAAATCAAATATCTCTTCAGACAGTCATTCATACTCAACCCCCTAATTTATGGACTCTGGTCCAATTCATCTTAACCATTAAATCTGTTACGAGAAACTTAAATACCCTCCCCATACCCTCCACCCTAGTGACTTCCAGTCATTCCTGTATGTTGATTTTCTTTCTTTGTTCTGATGCATGCTTAATGCAATTTCCTCCTACCCCTTAGTTTCCTTGCCCTTCATATCTCTGCCTCAAGATTCGCTCATTTTACCTTATTTTTCATATATGATTCAAAAGATTCCCAATTTTTACCCGCTTTTTCCCTACCCAATCCTTTTGATATCCCATTTCGGATAGCCAAATTCTTATATCCCACTAATTTCGTCAGCCAATCTTTAATATTTGGGATTTTGTCACTTTTCCAATTTTGTGCAATTAGAATTCTGGCGGCTATAGTGCTGTACATTACCAAACATCTATCTTTGGCCTTAATTTCTTCGCCTACCATGCTCAAAAGAAATATCTCCGGTTCTTTCTTAAATGATGTCTTAATTATCTTTTTTAACTCCTTATATACCTCATCCCAAAAATTTCTTATTTTCTTACACCACCACCAGACATGTATAAATGTTCCGATCTCCTCCCCACACCTCCAGCAGGTATTGTTGTTTCCCTTGTATATCTTTGCCAGGCGCACCGGGGTTAGATACCACCTAAATTGCATTTTATAAATGTTTTCCTTCAAATCATAACTAATAACCATTTTAATATCCCTTAACCACAATTTTTCCCAACTTTCATACATTATTGGTTTGCCCACATCCTGCGCCCATTTAACCATTACGTCTTTTGTTAATTCATCTTTAGTTTCCCACTCCAGAATCAATTCATACAATTTTTTAATAAATTTATTTTCCCCTTCCAATATTATTTTCCCAAATTTAGACATTTCCTTTTCGAAACCAATTGTCTTATCTTTTTTAAATCTTTCGTTAATTTCAAAATATTGTAGCCACACATTACAATGTCTTCTAATTTCATTATAATCCTTTAATTTTAAATGTCCATCCCGCTCCTCTATTAATTCATTATACATCGGCCAATTACTTTCCATATTTACTCTTTTAACTGAAATTATTTCTTTAGGTGATATCCACCGTGGTGTCCTTGGTTCCAATATCCCCCTGTATTTTACCCATGTTTTATAAATTGACTTCCTGATGATATTATTCCATAAGGCATTATGTACATTCAGTTTTTCTCTTAATAGGTGCCAATGCCAGCCGAACCCCAGTCCGGCACCCTCCAGGTCCAAAACTTCACTGTCTTTTAGCTCAATCCATTCTTTTAGCCAGAACAGGGCGGCCGCATCGTGGTATAATTTAAGATCAGGTAAATTTAGTCCACCTCTTTCCTTTTTGTCAATTAATACTTTATATCTGATCCTCGGCTTCTTCCCATCCCAAATAAATTTACTGATATCTTTTTTCCAAATCTCGAAGCATTTAGACCCTGCCAAAATTGGTAGGTTTTGAAATAAAAACATCATCATCGGTAACACACTCATTTTAATGATGGAGATCCTACCTAACAGCGAAATTTTTAACTTAGTCCACATTTCCATTTTCCTTTTGATCTCTTTCCAAGTTCTTTCGTAATTGTCTTGAATTAAATTTATGTTGTTTGCTGTCATGTGGATTCCTAAATATTTTATTTTTCTCTTAATTTCAATGCCAGTTACCTCTTGTAATTCTTTCTTTTCTGCTTCTTCCATATTTTTTGTTAAGATACCACTTTTGTTATAATTTATTTTAAATCCGGCTAATTTCCCAAATTCGTTAATCTTTTCCAATGTTTTAGGGATGCTTTTTAGGGGATTTTCGGTGGTGACGATTAAATCGTCCGCATATGCCCTAACTTTATATCTTTTCGCTCCCAATCTGATCCCTTCTATTTCTTTTTCTTCTCTTATTTTCTTTAGCACAACTTCCAGAACTATGATGAATAATAAGGGGGACAGGGGGCACCCTTGCCTTGTGCCTTTATAGATTTTAACCTCTCCAGATGTTATCCCATTTATTACAATTCTTGCCCTTTGATCTTCATATATTGTCCCTATTGCTCTTCTCAGCCTTTCTCCGAGTCCTAGTTCCTCTAATACTTTCTTAAGAAATGCCCACGATACCTTGTCAAAGGCCTTTTCGGCGTCAATTGTTAATATTGCCGCTTGTTTCCCTCTATTACTCTCCAGATATTCAATAATATTAACAATATTTCTGATGTTATCCTTAATCTGTCTGCCTTTAACAAAACCGGCCTGGTTTTCATGTACGATTTCTTTTAGGACTAAATTTAGCCTATTGGCCAGGACTCCTGCGTAGATTTTATAATCATTGTTTAAAAGGGATATGGGCCTATAATTTGCTGGAGATTCCAAATCACTATTCTGCTTAGGTATTAGAGTTATAATTGCGTCTCTCCAGGAATCCGGTGTCCCACCTTTTTCTAAAATCTCATTAATTAATTTTTTCAATGGTGTCATTAATATATCTTCTAATTTTTTATAATATTCTATTGGTAGGCCATCGGGCCCTGGGGACTTTCCAATTTTCATTTTTTGAATTACTTCTCTAATTTCCGACTCGTTTATACTTTCATTCATTTTCCCCATTTTTTCTTTCATAATTTTTGACAATTTGGCATTACTTATATACTCTTCTATTTCCTTTTCGTTTTCGTTTTCTTTCCTATATAAATCTGTATAGAAGTCCTCAAACACTTTCCTTATTTCTTTAGGTCTTTCTACCACCCTCCCCCTTATTTTTAATTTGTTAATTATCCTTTCACTTTTCCTTTTCTTTATTTGCCAGGCGAGTAACTTGCCTGGTTTGTTGGCCCATTCAAAGTGTTTATACCTCCAGAATTGTGCTTCTTTTTCCATTTCTTGCTCTATTAGATTTTCATACTCTAATCTTAAAATTTTAATCTCTTGTTCTATATCATTTTTTTTAAACTTATATAATAATTTCTCCTTCCTTTTTATCTCCTCCATTAACTCTATTTTCTTAATTTCTTTTAATTTCCTTTCAATTTTACTTTGCTGGACGAAATACCCCCTAACCACCGCTTTTCCTGCATCCCATATTGTTTTCAATTCTACCTCCCCGTTACAGTTGAGCTCAAAATATTCCTTCATTAAATCACGTGCTCCCTGTACAACCTTTTCGTTGTGCAGTAGGAAGACATTCATCCTCCACCATTTTTTAAGGCCTATGGCTAAGCTGACAAATGCAAGCTTCCCATACTCTGTTTATCCCTTCTGGTCCCTTTTCCAAAGGCAGGAAATTCAGAGCATAACTACAGCAGGTGCAAAATGAGTAAAAACATGGTTTCTCATCAGGAAACTCTGGGCAGTGTAGTAGTGTGAATTCTCTCAGGTTTAGCACAGCTATATTTCCAATACTTCTTGGGGAAAGCTATAGAAGAGTTGAGTGACCTCGGTTTAATATTGGTTTCCCTTTCTATTGACAATGTGCTGTACATTTTAATGGCTTGCAATATTGCCACACTCAGTTACTGCTGATAATGGGTTCTTGTTTGTCTCCTAGGCTCGCATGTCCTGGGACAGAGACTCAACAGAAATGCGCTACAAGAGGCTTCAACACTTGCTTGAGAAAAGCAACATCTACTCGAAGTTCTTGCTGACCAAAATGGAACAGCAGCAGCTGGAGGTAAGTGCTCTAAAGTGGGAAGTGAAGAAATTAGACTTGTGCGTCTGATAAAGTACATTGAAAAGGTACGCTGATGTGAGCCTCAAGTTCACATGCCTTCCCCTCTGGCCGTGAAGAAGCGTTGAGAACCTTTCGGTTGCATTTATACAGTGGTACCTCGGTTTGCGAACGCAATCCGTTCCGTAGAGGCGTTCGCTCGCCGAAGGCACACTTCTGCACATGCGCGAAGCGCCGATAGAGCACTTCTGCGCGTGCTGCGCAGATCGCTTCTGCGCATGCTCAAACTGCGCAGATAGCCTCTGTGCATCTGAGCGCCGCGGAACCCGGATGTAAACACTTTCGGGTCCGCGGCGTTTGTAAACGGAGGCGTTTGTAAACCGAGGTAGGTGTAAACCAAGGTTCCACTGTAATTAGCCACAGTTTGTTTTTTCTGAATTGAACAATGGTTAATTTTAAATATTGTTTGCTTGAAACAAGCCTTCAAACAATGGGTTATGAAGCGTGGCTTATTGCAGCAAACCATGGTTAATACCGGTATTAACCAAAGTTTAGAACTCATGCATTGATGCAGTTCTGAGGACATCTTAGCCCAGCCATTGAGAGGTATCAGTAGCATTTTGGACACTCAGCATTCATCATAATAAAAACAAAGCTATTTCTATATTTGGCCTCCTTTTTTAATTGTGTAGACTCTTGAAAGTTCAATTCTTACACATAATTTCAACAGCATTTATTTAACACTGTCTCTGAAAGTTGCAAGACAGTACATGAAGCGGGGTACATTTAGAGTGTTGTTTTAAGCTTTTAACAAGTCTGCTATAAGGTCATTTTAAGAATGGAGATAGAATGGTTTGTTTCCCAGTATCACATTTAAATATGTTAAGTTCATTTTGCTGTACAAACATTCCCTTCTTTCAGATACCCACCGGCCAGCACTATTTCCTCCAGTATTTACAGAATATACAGTATGTAGATGCAGTGTCTCAAAATGCCACAGTAGTGGTTAAGGCGTAAAACATGCTTGCCTCTTAGTGTAAAGAAATAAAAGGAAACAAATTCTTACTTGCAGAATGGATGTTTCACAGCCATTCGGTGACAAGTGGAATATTTCCTTAACTTGGTGGCAGCTTTCAGATTTGGACCCTGGATATAAACATGTCAACATAAAATGCCCGTATTGAGGAGTTTAGATTCTTTTTACTTGCCGTTAATAAAATTGGTAAATTGTTGTGTGCTTTTCAACCTTGTTCTTAGGGCGGATTGGACATTTAAATCTGTTGCGGTATTTTTCGTCCCAGTTTTAAAATGCTTGAGAGATTTGGTGGATAGAAACGTGTATTCTTTTTCTTTCCTTAAGGAGCAAAGAAAGAAAGAAAAGCTAGAAAAGAAGAAAGCATCACCAAACACTACAAAGGTAAAATAATTTTCTTTAGGGAAAGATTTCTTTGGTGATAGTGGGAGAAAGTTAAGTCCCTGGTTGAAGGAGATAAGAGTGCCTTGGTTACCCAGGTGGACAATGGGTAATTTGATCCTGTTGTTTCTTTTGGAAAAACCACTGGGGGCTGGAGGAGTCCATAGCCTGTGGGTATTGCTTCTTCTAACTATTCCTGGGTTTGAAGTTTGTTGCTGTAGCTGGACTGCTTTCTTAACAGCTTTGGTTGGCTATAAACCATCAGCTGAAAGACGGAGAGATTTGAAGACTTCTAGATATGTTCTGTGTGGGGCTGGCTTGAGAAATAAGTATTACTGAAACCCTTTGGCTATCCAGCATTGGTCATGCACAAGAGTAGACTCTGCTTAACAGATTCCCCCCCCCCAATGAATCTGGGGACACTTTTCTACTTCAATTGATTTTGTATGGGGACTGATTTGTAAATCCGGGGACTGTCCCCGGGAAACGGGGATGTCTGGTAACCATACCGTGTTTCTCATATTTTAAGGCATCCCTACAAAATAAGGCATGGCAGGATTTCCAAGGGTTGGTGAAATATAAGGCATACCTTGAAAATAAGCCGTACCGGCTTGTGGTGGGAGGAAAAGGAAGATGTCTCCTCAGAACCGGATGCTGCTGCCACATGCAGCTCCGTCCGAGTGGGAGCCGGCAAGAGCTGCAGCACACCCGGCTGGACCCACAGCTCAAGCCGCGAAAAGCCCCGGCAGCTGGCAGGCAGCTGCACCAAAAGGGCGCCAAAGGGGCACGTAATGGCTGGTGTCCAGCTGAGCGCGGCAGCCAGGAGCTCCATGCAAGGCGGCAAAAGCTTCCTCTCCTCCTCTTCTTGCAGAACCAGCGAGACTATTGCCTAGAGTGGCAGCAGGCGCGTGGTGCCACTCTAGGCAGGCGTCTTGCTGGTTCTGCAAGAAGAGGAGGAGAGCTCCATCCCCGGGAAGGCGCCCGCTTCCGCCCGCCCGCCCTGCTGGCCATGCCGAGTGTTCCCTGCCCTGGCAGCACAACAAGCACTAAAAAGTGTGGGGGCCACCTGCCTCACCCCTCTCTGCCTCCTGCTAGCTTGACCCGGGAGCTCCTTGGGGACACATGGAGCCATGGGAGGAGGAGGGGAGAAAGAGAAAGAGAAGAGAGCCCAAGGAAATGGAGGTGATGATAGAGGAGGAGGAGGAGGAGGAGGAGGAGGAGGAGGAGGAGGAGGAGGAGTGGTGGTGGGGCTGCGAGAAAAGAAAAGAGGCACAAGGTTGTGCCGGGGTTATCTGTTTTCACTGGAGAGGAGCAGGGAGGGTGGTGGTGGGAGTGAAACGGAAATCACGGGGGGGGGGAGATCGCGACTGTTTTCCAACAACCCAACTAGAAAGTGGGGAGGTGTGCGTGCACAGTTTTTTGTGGTGATGGTGGGGGAGAGACATTCCCCAGGCAGCTTGGCTTGGGGCCGGTGGCGGAAGCGATAGCAGTAGCAGCAACAACAACATACAGTAATAAGGGACTTAACACCACAGACCAAGTCTGCTTCTCTCTCTCTCTCTCTCTCTCTCTCTCTCTCTCTCTCTCTCTCTCTCTGTGTGTGTGTGTGTGTGTGTGTCTTCTCCCCTGCTGGGTGATCTCTTCCTTTCGCCAGCGCGCTTCCCCATCTCTGTCTTTTCCCCTGATCAGAGTGGGTCGCTGAGAAGGTCTCCCTGGTGGCCGTAGTTTCCCCCCTCCCTTCCCGAAACCAAGGCGATTTTGAGGGTGAGCGGAAAAGGTGGTTTGAGGTGGATCCCAGCCAAGGCAAGGCGGCCGTGCTGAGTATTCAGCTGCCCGAACAGCCGGCCAGGGTTTCTGTTTTCTGGTTTTGCCTCCCTTTTTGGGTGTGTGCGGGATCTTGCCCGCTGCGCCTTACAAGAAGGCTGTTTACCAAAGGGAAAAGGGGGGAGCTGCACCTGACGAGCTGCTGCTTGCAATTGCAGCAGATGAAGATGCAGGCACTCGGTGCAGGGTCCGAGAGTGAAAATGGAAGTCCCAAGCTGGCGTGGGGCGCTGGAGGGATCCTTGAACCAAGGCGCCAGAAAGGCTTAAGACGGCCCTGCTGGCAGGAGCCGTGTTGCGCGAAGTTCAAGGCTTGTTGGGCTGAAAACATTGAGCTTGCACGGTATGCATGCAATGCTATTCTGTGATGCAGGAAAAGTTTGTGAAAAGCATGCTTTTATCATGCTTGTTTGGGCTTTGTTCTGCTGCTTTTGATCTCAGAAAACTTTCACTTTGTGCATGTTTAATGCAAGCTTTAATTGCATGCAATTGCTCCCCCTCAGTGTGCTTTTGCTTGGTGCAAAAGTACAATATTTATGCATGGTTTACCATACTTAATTAAAAAATAAGACATCCCTTGAAAATAAGCCATGGTGTGTTTTTTTGAGGAAAAAATAAATATAAGACATGTCTTATAATATGAGAAACACGGTAGAGTAGACCCATTAAAATTAGTGGGCTCGGGTAACTTGGGTCCATTGATATTAATTGGCCCTACTCAGAGTGTAATACTAGGTTTTTAATTTTGTTTGCATTTTATTTTTTAAAAAGGTCAAATACTGTTTGATACAGTGAAGCAATATTTATTTTAAAACATTTATATTAAAGAGAGACCCTGATGTGTACATAAAATTCTGTTGCAAATGCTGGTATGTTCTCTAGTTTCTGACCATAGTGCAATACACTTGTAGTGAGATTTTTTTTATTTTTTTGAAGATCATTGGAGCAACTGCCTATAACCTTTTGCACTAAAGTATACTTTGGAAATAGTTTGTAAGATAATAGAGAATTGTTTGCAGCAGTGATTTCATTATCATTCGTATATAAAATATAAGCTTGTTAATGGTTTTGTCCTAAATGCTTTGCTTCAGAATGAAAATGATGGAAGAGAAGGCAAATTGGGTAAGACTTATCAAATTCTTTTTAAAAAAAACCTGTTGTGTTTTTGCTGTTAAAAGTTCAGCTGCTGATTCCTGTCCAATATTTTTTTTGCAGCTGGAAAAAAGAAGAGAGAGAGAGAAGACGAAACCTACAATATTTCGGAAGTCATATCGAAAGAGGTAAACAGCTAGGGTGAAAATCCACCAAGGTCATTGAGTGATTTTCACGGTTACGTAGAGATTTGATCTAACCTTTTTCCTGATGCAAATCTGTCCAGTAAACAACTCTGAATTTTTAGTTAGGCAGTATCTTGACAATATTTGTTTTAAAGGCATAATGAGTTGAAAGGGGAACCCATGTTATCAAGGAGAACAGGAAAAGTTTTCAGTGGATATCACCATTTATCTTAATACTGTACAAGGTACTGCTCCTGGTCCATTCTGATTTGGGTAGAAGAGCTGGCATTCTTAAAATACAGGCATACCTGGGATTTGATCCAATGACCTCAGGAGGTAGTGTCTGTACCTGGAGGAAGCCTAAAATGCCATTTTGTTTCTTCCTGCTACCTGCATGCATGGGCATGTTCCCAGGCAGCGCAACAGGATGTTGAAGCTATGAACGGCCTGGGCATGCCTCCATGTCAAGGCCTCCCTTGCTATTCCCTGCATCTTGGAGCTACTTAAGCAGAGAGAGAATAGTGGATATGGGAAATGTACACAGATCACCTGTTCCCCTTCTGGAGAAGATAAAAACATCTTGGGAGAAAGTGACTGCTTCCAAGAGATTCTGGAGGCAAGGTTCCTTCATTGGTTTCTTGTCTCTCCTGGTAGCTTCCCAGTTCTTGTCCTGCCTTCAACAGGAGAGAAAGTGTTTGGATGCTGTGCAACCTCTCCTGGGCCTTGTACCCTTTTTGGCTTTTCGTTCTCAACATGTCCCCTGCGCCAGGGCAGGTAATCTCCGAGAAGGAAAGATAGGAGCCCAAATTTTGTTTGCTTGATTGCAGAGAGGTTGAGCAGAGGGGTCCAGTATCTGCAAACCTGGTAGAGGAGAGCAGATTCAATATGCATTCCCTTCTAGGAAGCTTTCACCTTCAAATCTATGGTCCTCGAGAAACCATGCTGGAGGTCCGCAGGGCCCTTTGTCCGAAGTGTGGCTGCTGATGGCAGGTGCCTTGCCTATTATCTGGCCCTTCACTGGATAGCTCAGTTGGTTAGAGCACGGTGCTGATAATGCCAAGGTTGCAGGTTCGATCCCCACATTGGGACAGCTGCAAATTCATTCCTGCATTGCAGGAGGTTGGACTAGATAATCATCTTTATTTGCATTAGCCACTAGCCATAGCGATAGGATAGAATAAAATAAAATGAAATGTACTGAAGTTAGAGGTAAAAACTTAAGTATACAAAATACATTTTGGAGGTTTAAATCAATAATCAAATAATAGATCTTACTTTAATCGCCCCCACTAAAAACCCTGCAGTTTTTGCTGTCACCTAATCATCTTGATCTAAAAGAAAGGACACCATAGCAATGGTTGAGCGACCCAGCATGGACAATAATAGAGGGGCAATAATCTCGCTTCTAAATCTTTATAAAGAGTGCAAGCCAGAAGCACATGAGCCACGGACTCAATACTGCCTTCTCCACAGGGACATAACTGTTTTTCCAGTGGAATTTTTTGAAATCGACCCTCAAGTACAGCCAAAGGCAGTATATTCAATCTTGTGAAGAGGAAAGCACATCTGTATTTTGGAATTGTTAAATTTCGCAAATAGGGAATTATTTGCTTTACTGAAGCCCAGTGTTAGTAACAGTTGTGGTGATAAACCAGAAAAGTAAAGCTTTTGGTTGACAATTTTAGTCCAAGCGCTTTCATGACAACCTTGCAATACCAAGGGTAGTAGACCAGTGGGGTTTAAATTTAGGCGAAGCCAATAATTAAATGTCCTACGCCAAATCTGTAATTCAACAGAGGGGAGGTTAGCCTCTAAGCGCAATGAAGCATTTGGAACACAGGATGGAACAGGGGAAAAAATGCCCTATATAAAACGGTAGGATCGCTGCGGAGTAGGGGTACAGGAGTGCTAATGGTGCTTTATTTTTCTCATTAGTCTTCTTGCACCTGCCCTCACTGGCCACAGGCAGATGCAAGTAAGCAAATTCCACAGTAGAGTTGGCTTCACTTGCAGAACAGGTTTTTCCGACCCCTTTAAAACACTCTGCTTATCAGGAGATGTCTTTCCAGCAGCTGTAACCACACTGGCAGCAGCAATAACCGCTTCAGGCGGCACAAGAAAACCGATGGTACTTGACTCCTCATGCTGTTCTCTTCCACTGTTTGTATTTCTGAGAGCACTTGGAAAGACAGGGTTCGGAGCCCTTTAGGCCAGAGCTTTCCAATCTGTGTGTCACGACAAACTAGTGTGTCGGCCGCAGGGTGTCATATGAGTGTTCCCCAAACTCCTCCTGGGGCTGGAAAGGGTTTAGTAGTTGAACCTCCGGTTTGCTAGTAAAACTGAATTACCGTGTCGCGAAATGCTGCGTGTCTAAAAAGTGTGTCACCAATGTGTAAAGTTTGGAGAACTCTGCTTTAGGCCTTCTTACAAACAGGCACAAGCCCTTCTCATTGGAGGTTTAGAATCTGTTCCATATTTGCAGACCAGGCAGTCTGCTTTGTCTGGTGTTCCTGGACTTCTGGTGGGCACTATTGTCTTGTTGTCCTTCTACCTCAGGGGGTCAGCAAACTTTTTCAGCAGGGGGCCAGTCCACTGTCCCTCAGACCTTGTTGGAGGCCGGACTATTATTTTGAAGGGGGGGAAATGAACAAGTTCCTATGCCCCACAAATAACCCAGAGATGCATTTTAAATAAAAGCACACATTCTACTCATGTAAAAACACACTGATTCTCGGACCGTCTGCAGTTCGGATTTAGAAGGCGATTGGACCTCTCCAGCGGTCCTCCAGTGTGCACCCCTGCCAAGTGAAGTGAGGCAGAAGTCCTTCTGATCAGTGTCTTTTTTAGTGTTCTAAACAACACTAAACACTTTATGGACCATAAAGAAGGCTGATCGCCAAAGAATTGATGCTTTTGAATTATGGTGCTGGAGGAGACTCTTGAGAGTCCCATGGACTGCAAGAAGATCAAACCTCTCCATTCTGAAGGAAATCAGCCCCGAGTGCTGCATTTTCATGTGTGGTTTTTTTAAAAAAAACGTTTGGATTTTAATAGTCATTTTTACTCTGTTTTGTAGGCTGCCCAGGACCATATAAATTTAGTAAAAAATAACAATGCACTCCTCCCTCCCCAGATTTTGGCTAAAGCTTAATGAAATTTTGCTTCCATGATCTAGGTTAGGGGCACAGTGTCCCATAGGAAGACAAACACTTTGACAAAAGTATTGGCTGGATGTGGTGAGTGATGAACACCCACATTCCTTCTGATTTTTTGCTAACTGGCATCGTGAGTGCTCGCATGGAGTAAATATTTTAGATGTGCATTGCATGCTCATCATTGTTTCTATATATTATATATGGATGGAGTGTATGAATTATATTCATGTGTTAAATGTGTATGCCCTTCATTTCCTGCCATCTGGCCTTTTAATATACTTTTTTGTTAATGCACTGTGGATTTTTATGTTGAAAAGTTCATTTTAAGTTGTCCGCGAATGATTTCAGTGTTGTACTCTCTCTTTTTGGTAGGAAATATTGTCGGCAGCAAAGAAAAGCAGAGTTGAAAATCAGGTATATCAACTTTGCTTAAATCTTGTTTGTAAATATTAATTGCCTTGGAGATACACGTTTCGTATCAGCGCCTCATGTTTTGGTACATAAATGAGCTTGGCACAGCAGCCTTTTATTTGTTATATAGCAAAGAAAAGTAACTAGAGGAGAATCTAAACTGGATTATTTTTAAGCTATTTGGTCTAAATAGATGTCAATACAACAGAGAAAGGAACATAGGAACCCCCCCCCCCCAGTTTGATTTGTGGAGAGAATATATTTTGGAAGATTAGGATAAAGTGACATTTTGATGGCTTGGATTGTGATGCTAAGAGATGCAGCGCATGAACTCATGCCTATTATTCCCCCTTTGTCTGTTTTAGTTTTCCTTCTCCCCTTTTGAATCATAATGTTTGATGTCGTTTGTATTTTGCCTTTATTTATAAAATCATAGCAAGTTTATGAAATAATTGTCTATGAAATAATTGTCCTGCAGAATGAAAGTTCTCCTCCAAAACTATGTGCAGAAGAACTCCAGAATAACGGGGACTCAAATAGCATAATCAAGGACAGATTGGCACAGGCGGTGCGTAACACTGCCAAGCAGTTCATCGACCCAGTACGGAAATTTAACGGGCAACCCGTGCCTTTTCAACAACCCAAGCTCTTCACTGGAGGGATAATGAGGTGGTACCAAGTTGAGGGCATGGAATGGCTTAGGGTAAGGATTTAACTCGACTCAAAAACGTATTCGTTGTGTTATAGAAGAGCAAAAGAAGCCATGTTTCCAGTTGGCTAGATCTTTGGTGCTGTCGCTTGTAATTAGCAAGTACTTGTGATACTGATCTCAAACATTAGTCTGATCCAAAATCAGTCATACTGTATGTGGAATAGATCCATTGAAGGCAGTGGGCTTAATTTCAATGGATCTACTCTGAATTTGACTTAGCTGGATAAAAAGGACCCCCAACTATGGGGTTGTGGCGCTCATCTCACTTTCAGTCTAGGGATCCGGTGTTTGTCCACAGGCAGCTTTCTGGGTCGTGTGGCCAGCATGACTAAACCGCATCTGGCGCAATGGAACACCGTAACGGAAACCAGAGCGCACGGAAACGCCATTTACCTTCCCACCGCAGCGGTACCTATTTATCTACTTGCACTGGCATGCTTTCGAACTGAGCTGGGACAGAGCAATGGGAGCTCGCCCCATCCCGGGGATTTGAACCGCCAACCTTCCAATCAGCAAGCTGAAAAGGCTCAGTGGTTTAGAGTGCAGCGCCACCCGCGTCCCTTTTTAGCTGGATATCACCCATTGGCTTAGCTTTTTCTGTTCCATAAGCTCCTTAAATCTGCCTGTGACAAACAACACTTTAGCAGTGGAGAACTTGGGCACTGTGGGTGTCGGGACCTTCCTACAGGGAACCTCCCCCTCTCCTGTTCACCAGCTCTTCGCCCAGTGAGAGCAGCAGCAGCGGGTCAGGTGGGGGGAATGAGGAAGTTAGTGGGCTGGAGGAGTCAGGGCTCGGCTATGCTAGAGAGCCATTGCAACGCCCTGACCAACAGGTGGAGGGGAACAGGCAGTCCCTTCCGGCGCCCAAATTAAGGCGTGCCACCAAACGTAAGGTCGGGAGGAGGCGTTTCGGGGTGCCCAAACTCTTATGCTAGGCATGCAACAGGAAACATCCACTCCCGGATTCTGCGGGAGTGACTGCGAAGTCATGTTTTCTGCTATCTCTGCACTGTAAATACTAGGCACAATAAAACTTAAAGACGGAGCGGGCTTGGGCGTCTTTACTCGAGAGTAGCCGCAACAGCACCATTACAGTGGGGCTCTGTGCAAGGGCAAAATTTGCCGCCCCCCCTCAGCCCTTGAGCTGCCTTCCCAAAGGCAGATAAAGAGGTGCTGGGCTTGGGGAACCCAAAACTGCAAAAACACTAACTAGGCTTTGGGAAGCAAGAGGGAGGATTCTAGGACCCTTCCCAAAGTATGCACACAATGCTCACACTGCCCTAAATCCGCCTCTAACTTGACCACAATTAATGCACCATTACCCATGATGCCTAAGAACAAGCATCCCTAAACTTCGGCCCTCCAGATGTTTTGGACTACAATTCCTATCATCCCTGACCACTGGTCCTGTTAGCTAGGGATCATGGGAGTTGTAGGCCAAAACATCTGGAGGGCCGCAGTTTGGGGATGCCTGCCTAAGAAGCTTTTAACTGAGGTTTGATGGTAGTGCCTGGTTCCATTTCCGGCAGATGCTGCTTCTAGAGCCTTGGATATTGAGTAAATGGAAACTGAAAGCAGATAAGCAGCTCTAAAACATGGTTTGCCTGCACATTGGAAGCTCAGTCCAATAATCGCTGTTTACCAATATTAAGTAATTCTTGAAAGCAATAGGCTACACTCAAGAAAGTGTTACCTGGATTGTAAGTGTCGGGCAAGTCAAATTTCAATGATATCCATTAATCGGGTGTAAAGAAAACATTTCCCCCCCTCTTTTTCATGCAGATGCTCTGGGAGAACGGCATCAATGGCATTTTGGCTGATGAGATGGGCTTAGGAAAGACAATCCAATGCATTGCAACAATAGCATTGATGATAGAGAGAGGAGTCACTGGGCCATTTCTGGTATGTGGGCCCCTGTCCACGCTTCCTAACTGGATGGCAGAATTCAGAAGGTTTACTCCTAAGGTAAAAATGACTTTTGAAATACAGTGGTACCTCTGGTTAAGAACTTAATTCATTCCGGAGGCCCGTTCTTAACCTGAGGTACCACCTTAGCTAATGGGGCCTCCCACCGCTGCCACGCGATTTCTGTTCTCATCCTGAGGTTAAAGTTTTTAACCCGAGGTACTACTTCCGGGTTAGCGGAGTCTGTAACCTGAAGTGTCTTTAACCTGAGGTGTCTGTAACCCGAGGTACCACTGTAATAGAACTAACCTTTTTTTTAATGAGAGGATGACATCCTGCATTGCAGGGGGGTTGAACTAGATGACACTTGAGGTCCCTTCCAACTCTATAGTTCTATGATTCCCGGAGGAACTTTCTGAGGCTTCTGCAATTGGTCTGTATGTGTGTTAAGGAGCTTTGCCAAGCAGTTGCAATGATGGGATAAGAACTGGGTTTAAATTGTGACCTCCTCACCCACTTGTCCCCTGTTGAAGGCAAGGTGGCAGTTGCCTATGCTGTCGGCAATGTACCGACATTTGTTTCTGGGATTGGTGGTTTGCTTAAAACGACAGTCTCGGAACAAGGTCCATTCCTTTCAAGATTGTCAAATCCAATCGGTTTATTGCAGTCACAGACCAGCAGTTTTTTCCAACATCTTAATAAATTATTTTGTGCTGGTTCTTAAGGGCTTTGGATGTCTTATTTGTTAAAGAGGATGTGAGGGGCAACAGAGTAGGTGTTGGATACGCTGAAGAGGACTGTAACATTTAGTCAAATTCGTTAAACTAAAACACTCTGACTAAAATATCCCCCTGATTGGGCAGCACTTTGAAAATGCTGGCTTTTAAAAAATACAGTGGTACCTCTACAAACGCACATTCGTAAGTAGAAAAAATGTGTAAGTCGAATCCCATAGGAATGCATTGGGAGAAAAAATTCGTAAATAGAAGCAACCCTATCTAAAAATTCGTAAGAAAAAATCCTATCTAAAACGCATCCAAGATGGCGGACAGAGCTCCATTTGTAAGTAGAAACATTTGTAAGTAGAGTTATTCGTAAGTAGAGGTACCACTGTACTTAAAACTGTAGGTGGTAGATGCCAGCTTACCGAGCCATCGCCTTCTGTATTTCTTGCTCAGTATTATCTGCTTTTATTTGTAGTAATAATAATAATAATAATAATAATAATAATAATAATAATAATAATTTATTATTTATACCCCGCCCATCCCCAGCCACTCTGGGCAGCTTCCAACAAAAGAATAAAACACAATAATCTACTAAACATTAAAAGCCTCCCTGTTGTTGTTGAAGACGTTAACGTTATTATAATTGGTACTGGTGGTTGTTGCTTTAACCCTGTTTCCCAAACATATGGAGAGAATGCCTAACTAAATCCTACTTCTGGGTGCTGCCGAACTGTTTTGGGGGGAATCGTGTTGGGGGTTCCCCTTAAGGGTTTTTCTTCTTTGTTTCTGCAAACCTCAGAATTCCTCTGAGCTTGCTGATATGTCCCTCATACATGAATGGGGTTTTTTTTTTGGCGGGGGGGGGGTTTGCCTACATAAGCAAATGACATTCACATCCTGAACTTTCGATACGGAGGAAGTGTTGGGGAATGAATGGCCTTTTAATACTGTACCCATGAGGTCTACATAGGATTTGGTTGACACTCTTGTTTTTTAAAAAACATTTTAGGTTCCTATAATGCTGTATCACGGGACCCAGCAAGAACGGCGTTTGTTGGTTCCAAAAATCCGAAAGAGAGATGGTTCTCTGAATGTCCATCCTGTGGTCATTACTTCTTTTGAAATAGCTATGAGAGACAGAAATGCCCTTCAGGTGCGTAAGAAAATGCTATTCCATAAGTATGGGTCACTCTTGGTCCCTGACAGAACTGCAGCTGATGCTATGTGTGAATTAGGGTGCCGTTAAGTGTTGAAGGCTCAAAGTTTTCAGTCTTGGAGAAGGTGGACAGAATAAAATGACATCATTGTACCAATAAGAAGCTACTAATCAAACAGCATGTATGGAAAATGATGAGTTGTGTTGCTACATGCATATAAACTACAGGTGCACTGAGGACAAAGTTTGAATTTACAGCAACTATAGTGAAAGACCGCCTCGCCTCATACGAACATGCCCAGGTTCTGAGTTCTTTGGGGGAAGCCTTTCTCTTGGTCACGCCACCCTCGCAGGCGTACTTGGTTGGGATGTGGGAGAGGGCCTACTCCAGGGGTCCCCAGACTTACCGGCGTTTGGGCCGGTTCCCACCGCGCCGATCGCGCGGCGGGCCGGAGGACGGGGGAGTGCGCGCCTGTGCGGGCCGGCGGGCGGGGGAGTGCACGCCCGTGCGCATGCACGGGTGCTTACTGGCGCGGCGGTGCGCTTCCAGGGTGGAAAAAGCGCTGAAAATCCGTTGTGCGCATGCGTATGGGCCTCCCCGACCCGGAAGTGCACCAGAAATGACCTCTTCCGGGTCGGGAGAGGCCCATACGCATGCGCACAAAGGATTTTCGGCACTTTTTCCCCGACCCGGAAGAGCGCTGCCGCGCTGCGCGCCGTAAGAGCGGGCAGCGGCGTCGTGCGTCGTTGCGGGCCGGATTAGCAGGCCAATTGGGCCGCATCCGGCCCCCGGGCTGTAGTTTGGGGATCCCTGGCCTACTCGGTGGTGGCTACTCTTAGACTACTTTGGACTCCGTCCCTGAAGAAGCTAGACTGGCTCCCTCCTTGTTGTCTTTCTGCCGGCAGTTGAAGGCCTTGGTCCAATAGGCTTATGGGAACTGACTGACTTTAATGAAAGGGCTGCTGCCATGCTGGTTTTATTGCAATTATCTATACTTTTAATAGAACTTAATATATTTTATCCTATGTTAATGATAGGGGGAAAACAATGTTTATATTTGTTCTGATTTTTTTCTATAAGCAGCCTTGAGTCCCTGTCGGGGGGAAAGGCGGGGTATAAATATATAATAATAGTGGTTGTCTCTATTAGTATTATAAAATGTTAAATTACGTTTTAATTGCTCTAATTAATGATTAATGACTCATGATTTTCTGGAAACTGCTCTTTTAGAAAACAGAATAAAGTAATGTAAACGCTATGGCAAATTGCCAATATACAGTGGTACCTCTACTTACGAATGACTCAACTTACGAATGTTTCTACTTACGAATAGAGCTCCGTCCGCCATCTTGGATGCTGTTTAGATAGGAATTTTTCTACTTATGAATTTTTAGATAGGGTTGCTTCTACTTACGAATTTTTTCTCCCAATGCATTCCTATGGGATTCGACTTACAATTTTCTTTGACTTACGAATGTGCATTCGGAACGCATTAAATTCGTAAGTAGAGGTACCACTGTATAACAGCTAACTAATCCAGACACAATCCTTTATTTGGAAAGTGTGCAATGGACAGATTGGCCCAAGTGAAAAGTATGTTTTAAAAGTAGGGGGGGGGGTCGGCATGTTGGAAATTTTGAACTTCCACTTCTGTTGGAGGGGAATTGCCTCTTAACACAATACACAGTAAGAGATAATGATTATGAAAGGTTATAAGCCGTGTTTGACATATATAAGCTTTGCAAGAAACTGCAGTTTGTGACTGCTTTCATGTCCAGAAACAGATGGGAAAACCTCATGCATATATGTAGCCTAAATTTTCAAATATATTGGTTTTTTGGATTACTAAGCTGCAAAACTGCACCGCATCTGTGATGTTTGCATTCTGAAAAACCATGTCAGAAAGTGGCAGAGATACTCATACAGTCAAACCTCTGCTCTTGAACAGCTCCGTTTTTGAACGTTTTGGCTCCTGAATGCCGAAAACCCAATGCTCCGGTTTTTTAATGTTTTTCGGAACCCAAACATCCAACGCGACTTCCACTTGAGTGCAAGAAGCTCTTGCAACCAATCGGAAGCCGCGGCTCGGTTGACGAACGTTTCGGAAGTCTTCCAGAACGGATTATGTTCGACAACTGAGGTTTCGACTGTATTTGTAAGTGAATGAACTGCGGGTGGGAAGGGGCCGCAGCCAGGAGTATTTCCAGATCTTAGCGGAATATTGTGCTGTTCCTGCTGTCAGATTGTGGGAGGTAGGAGGAGGCAGCAGGTACATCTGCCGAAGAACAAAGGTGTGTCTACTTGCCAGTGGGTAAAAGTAAATATCAATGAAGTGGGCCTGCACAGCATTCAAGGAAGGATTTCTGCTTACAAATTGTAGTACACCTGTTCAGTTTTCCTATCAGTGTGACAGAGGCATTTGGTGGGAAAGGGCATATGGATGGATGGCTTTTTTTAAGGTAACCAGTGACTTCTCTTCTCCAGAACTTGTACTGGAAATACTTGATAGTGGATGAAGGACACCGGATTAAGAATATGAATTGCCGCCTTATACGGGAATTAAAACAGTTTCGCACCGACAATAAACTTCTGTTAACTGGAACTCCCTTGCAAAACAACTTATCTGAGCTTTGGTCCCTGCTTAATTTTCTGCTTCCTGATGTGTTTGATGACTTGAAAAGGTAGGCAGTGAACTCGCCCGCCGGCCATGTTAAAATATGATATAGCAAATGTCTGAAGTTTGGTAAATGGCCGACAATCCCAGACAAACTTCTAGTACCCGAAAATAAATATATATCTTCAGCAAACAGGCTGTTCTTACATAGATTGCTCCCACCACTGTTTCCAGCAGACAGGGTTATGTTAAGAGACAACTGCCTCTTCTCTTTCTGTAGGAAGAAGCCCCTTCCACTTTTGGCCCTGTTCAGTTCCAAAGCACAATGGCGGTTGTCACATGGCAAAGTATCCTGACTTTCCCTTTCCACCCTTTCTGTGGAATAGTTGATGGATTGTCCTTGAAGACTAATCAGTAACTTTGTTTTGTCCAAAATGCAGCTGGCAGATTACTGGCCGGGATTCTCATGGACCGCCCCCCTCCCCTTTTAAAACAGCTGCCCTGGCTGCCAGTTGGTTTTTAGGCCCAATTTAGCATTCAAGTTCATAAAGAGCCCAAGCCCCAAATACCTGAAATTCTGCCTCCTTCCCTACAGACCCTATCAGGTGCGGAGATTGGCAGAGATGGCCCCCTTTGGGTAGTTCACTCCTGCAAAGACATTCCCTTGATGAACCATAAGTCGCAGATCCCGAGCTTTCATTTAAAGACAGGCAGACTTTCTGGTATTTTTAGGACTTTAGATGTGAAGTTCTGTTTTAATTCTTTGCGGAAAAACTAGCCCGCTTCCCTGTTTCAGTGTTTTCTTTGTCCACCTCCCTTAAAAAATAATAATCTGCAGGTTTGGACATTCAGAGACTCGGGAGCACAGTATGAACTTATCCTGAAATGACCTTATTATACATGTTTATTTTTTAAAACGTGTAAGGTTAAGCTAATATTTTATCCAGTAGTTGCAGGTTTTGTTTCACATACGGTAGGTTTGCAAGAAGGGGACTTTCCCCATCCTGAAACTCTGGTTTCACGCAGGGATTTGGGTGTGTAGTGGATTTTCTTACGGAAGGATATATTATTGCACTTGCAGGGGATTTAATTTTCGGTGTTGAATTCAGTGCCTTGATTATCAAATTTCTAGATTTTAAGAGGTGTGGAAGCTTTTATTTCAAGGAAGGGGTGAGGAGAGGTTGTCAGGCTTTCTCACTAGCGATTGAGCATTCCAGCTCCCCGCATTCCTCTTTTTACCTCCCTTAAGAAGCCGTGTAAATTAGGGCAGCAGCAAATATGTGCAGATTTGGATACCCTATACCTGTACAGACCTTTGCTTTCTTCAGCACAGACCCCAACTGCACATCTCACCAGTTCTTAAATTGGTCTCCCAATTTTGTTTTCTTCGCCACAGCTTTGAGTCCTGGTTTGACATCACTAGTATATCTGAAATAGCGGAAGACATTGTTGCTAAGGAAAGAGAACAGAACATCTTGAATATGCTGCACCAGGTCTGTTCCGATTGCTTAAAGTGAGCGAATCGTCTGAATGGTAGCCTGTTGGTCTGTTGAAGCAAAAACATCTTGTGGCATCTTTGACAAACTTACTATGACACACACAAATTCAAAAGCAAATGCCACAATAACTGTTAGTCTTTGTTGGGCCTCAACTCTGGACTAGCCTCACTGAACAGATTCAGCTGGTACTGACTTTTGATTCCTTTTGGACACTACGAGTATTAAATTTTCTAAAACGTTTGGCTTTAATTGTAAAATTTTGCACTTGCATTAATTTTTGATGTGTTGTATGTACTGCATCTTTATTTTGCCTTAACCTCATGTGTGCCTACATATGTATACAAATTTTGGGAGCCTGTGGGGGTGGAAGCGGCCCATGGATTGTGGGTTTGTAACCCCCGACTTAAAAGTTCCTTGCGAGTCTCTTCGCTTTTATTCAGTGTTGGTCACGTCTACTGGGCCTCATGGGATGTAAGAGCATACTGGGGTAGAAATCCAACCTTTTCCTTCAGCTACACATAATACTTCATAGTGCAGTGCAGTGCGGGACATGATACCCTTTGAAATTAGTCATCTTTTCCCTGTTTTATCGCCCTTCATAGGCTAAAAATACCATACTTAAGTTGCATTGTGTGGGCTGTTACTATAATGGTGAATACAGAGGAGTGCTTCACTTTACCAAGGGAGATTTAGCATACGGTTAAACTGGTGTTCTTTATCAAAACTTCTTTAAAGTGCTGTGCCTTTAAAGAAATTTTTTGAGTATTATGCAACATATATAAGGGATCTGCCCAACCCCATAATCGGACAAAGAAGTATAACACAGCACATGGCAGTGTGCACAAACCCTGTCTAGCCAGCAGTGTTCTATTATTTAAGCTTGAGTTGTTGGAAACTTTCATATTTGGAACTCTTTTAAACTCTAGATTTTGACCCCTTTCTTACTGAGACGACTGAAATTGGATATCGCTCTAGAAGTTCCTCCCAAACGTGAAGTCGTGGTCTATGCGCCCCTGGTGAAGAAGCAAGAAACTTTCTACAGTGCCATTATAAACAAGACCATTCAAAAGCTGCTGGGTAACAATCAGGTGCGTGTTGTGATGCCCAGGTTATCCTAATCATATCAACCTACATTTTGGCCTTGAATCGGTTTATTTTGGCCTCTGCAACTGCAGGTGGGCCATCTGTTTCTGTTTCTGAAGACATTCGTTTTTTTAAAAAAAAATGTTGTATTTGACTCTGAAATTTGAGCCAAACACTAGAGCAAAGGTTCTCAAAATAAGAGAATATGAATATTGTGTGCATTTCTGCTAAAGAAAAACCCCAGTGATGCTTGTTTCATTATGGAATGTTCAAAAGGTTTGTTCTGTTTTTTTTTTGTCACGGAACAGAGAGTTAGAAACAAGTTCATTTGGAGGACGTAACCTATTTTCTTAACACAGCTGCTTTTGGGGGTTTCCCCCCAATGCATCACAGTGAACCGTAGCAATGTTTTCCGCTATTTAGGAAGAAGCTGTTGAGCTGAGCTCTTCAGGCCGACCAAAGCGGCGCAGTCGGAAGGTGGCTAGTTACCGTGAGCTTGATGAAGATGATTTTCCTGATCGGCTGGAGCAGATGATAGCTGGAATGCAAGAGGAAGTTGAAAAAGAGAGGTACTTCTCTAACCATGGCTTGTGTATTTCCACTTAAACTTGTGGCGTTTACAAAGAACCGTCACAGTAGAGAGTTGGAGAATAAACTGTCTCTATAAAATGTGATGTTGTACAGATGATTGAGCAATCCTTTACTTGCCTTACCTCTGAATCCAGAGATAGTATCACCAATATCATCCCTCCCAGCAGGCTGCCCTCTCCATCCCTCTTCTGCAAACACACTTGGTTTCTGTGCTCCCAGCAGAGGAAGGAAGACCAGCTCTTGGCCTGTTTGATGGAATGCCTTTTTTGCTATCTTGCTAAGAGGCTGGTATCTCTTCGCTGTGGCTCCACGGCCATTGTGAAAACACAGGCTGCTAGCAGCATAGTATCTTTTGTGGGCTTAGCTAGATTCCAGCTGTAGTTTGCATTGTCGTTTGATTCCGTCATGCTTACAAACTCGCTTGTCGTTTGCAAGGCCAGTAATAGAAATGAGTACACCTTTGGATTCGGAAATCAACCTGAAGTTGCAGAACATTATGATGTTACTAAGGAAGTGTTGCAACCACCCATACCTTATTGAATACCCTTTGGACGCTGCCACCCAGCAGTTTAAGGTAATTCCTTCCATCGGTTACTTAGAAGGGCTTTTGTTCATTCCAGAGTTGTTTGAAGGGCTTCGCCTGATGGCATCGCAATTTGATATGCAGAGAACAGTTCGTTCTCCTGAATGAAGTGGGTGAAGAGCAGTCAAAAGACTCATGTCAGGACTTTGAAAGAGGACAGGAGAGCTTCCTTACATCCCACAACGTCTCTCGTCTTCCAACCACCTTTGCACACTATGCAAAGAATTGCTGGTGCCGCCATTAGTCCAGCCAGAAGATTATTGCACGCCCAGTGGGTAGGGCAGTCCATAGAGGAGGCTGTGGCACTGGTGCCCACTTGAAAATGCCCAAGGCTACTGTTTGAGGGAAGCTACACTATTGTATCGTTCCCTTACTCATCTTTGCTTGTGTGCAAAAGTTATTTGCTAGGAGAGAATAGGAACCTACCGTAACCTCACAATGGAGCAGCTTTCTATAACCCAGAACTTTGCCCTAACCTAGGACCTTGGTGGGGTGTGTGGGGTGTCTGAATTTAACCATACAGTTCATTACTTGCGGTTATCTCCCCACCCAATTAAAAAAAAACAGAACTCAGAAAATCAAGACACACTGACTTTGATTTATTGTATTGGAAAGTCCAACCATCTCAGCATTTGACTTTGAGTCCAATCGGATGTCCTTTCGATACTTTCTTCAACATTTCTTATAATTTTTGGCCTGTTAGAAGAAAGAAGAACATTCAAACACTGCACTGTGTTTTATACATGGCTTTTATTGGTGGTGGTTTAGACTTCAGAGGCTTTCTTTCCAACTCCAGGTTCACCTCCTGGTGCCATTCTTAAGACCTGCCAACAAGGGGATAAAACCTTCCGGGGTAAATAACCCTGGAACCACTGGGCAGTGGTTGGGAGTGGGAGAGGGTGGGCCAGTGCGTTTTTAGCTGTTCACTGATGACGCTATTGCTTGATGAAATGTTTTGGAAGAAATGAAGGCAGCATCTATACAAACATCATTGCAAGAGCAGGGAAAGCTGTTGTGTAAAGCGGAGTTGGAGAACCTGTGGCTCTTCCGATGGGCTGCATCTCCCATCACTCCTGCCATGCTGATCAGGGACCAATGCAGGTTGGAGTCCAACAAGTGACTAGAGGGCCACAGGTTTCTAGTGCAAATATAATTTATTTAGAATGTCCTAAATTGTGTGTTCTTGCATCAAGGTCGACGAAGATCTAGTGAAGAGTTCGGGCAAATTCTTACTCTTGGATCGCATGCTGCCAGAACTAAAAAAGCGAGGACACAAGGTATTGTTAGTTTGTGGTGTTACCAGAAGTTATTTGCCTGGATACCCGAGTTCAGATTATTGAAGAATCTTTGCTCTGTTCAGGTGCTGCTGTTCTCGCAGATGACTAAAATGTTGGATATTCTGATGGACTATTGCTACCTGAGGTCGTACGAGTTCAGTCGCCTAGACGGGTCCATGCCGTATGCAGAGAGGGAAGAAAACGTAGGTGATAAATTTATTGGATCCTGGTTTGTTTGACTCTTCTGAGATTCCCTTTGCATCGCAGCAAAGAACTTTTGTCAACAATGTATAAAAAGGAAGCAGAGTTTAGCTAGAGATATCAGCAAGTTCTGGCCCAGTCTATGAACTCACTAGCATGAGGCAGCCTCACCACCCACTTCAGTGCTGCGATTTCTAAAAGATGATGCTTGAAAAGTGTTATTTGTGTACTGCTTGTTATCAGTTGGTAGCTTGCACCTTAAAATTTATTGATGACATGTTTAGGTAGAGGCTGTCCTGACTAATTGAGGTGGTGAGGAATATTGCAGTTGAAATTCAGTCTTACACCGAACATCTGTAGTCCCCTTTGAACATGTGTTTCACTTATATGATAGTCTTTGTGTGACATAGTCTGTGGGTGCACTGGCAAGCCCTGTCCCCAGGGCTCAGCGTCTTGCCCATCCTTGCAGCCCTTTATGGCGATTGTTTCTGAACTGGAGAATCTCCACAATTCGTGGAGGCTCCCTGCATGATTTAGAACCCTGCAGGTTCACTGTTTAGTGAGTGTTGGATTGGCATCTTAAAGGTAAATTGACCTAATGTATGCACCGTTTCTGTCATTTGCAGATACAAAAGTTTAACACAGATCCGGAGGTTTTTATCTTTCTGCTGAGCACACGGGCTGGAGGTCTTGGCATTAATTTGACGGCAGCGGACACAGTAATCATTTATGACAGTGACTGGGTATGTTTCACATGTTGACATGCATAAATTGCCATGGGCCCTGGTCCCCAAGGGCTGTGTGCTGAGTGATACTGGGGGGGGCCTTCAGGGATCAGAGTTGGAAAGGATCCTGCGGGTGATCTAGTCCAATCCCCTGCAATGCAGGAATCTCAATTAAATGTTTTATGGTGGCAGCCCTCATCATTGCCCAGCAAACTGCCTCCGAAGCCTGGTGCAGATGTAGAAATAGTTCTCCAGGGAAGCACGATGAGGGGAAGATTTGTATTTCTGTCCCTCTTAAATTCAGGTCGTGGGTTCTGCTATGAAAAGCCTGTTCTGGTTCTGCAGAAGCATGCCAACTTCTAAACAGCTCAAAGGAATGGCATGAGGCTCAGAAGATTCTGTTTCAGAAATTCAAATGTTAATTTCAGCAGTTATGTATTTCTAATCTCTGTATCAACTAAACTACTTGGGTTGAGTTACAGCACTTCACATCAGATTGAAATAACAAAGAAAAGTGAAATCAAGAAAACCCCAGCTAGTCTTTTTTGCTAGGTAGGGTGGGCGTGCCCTTATGTCAGAGACAGCAAAGCACATGGTCTGCATGCAGCAAGTCAGATCTGGCATCACCACAGCAGCGCTTTGTAAACGTTTATTATCTCTCTTCCCCCCCCCCCGGATGTTTAGTGGTTTCTGCATTCCTGGTAGTCAGAAGGAGTCACATTTTGTGTGTGTGAACTCCATTGGTATGGGAGAAGCCTGTCTTAGCTGTTGCTAGTCAAAGTAGACAATACTGGACTACGTGGACCACTGCTCTAACCCAGCAGAAAGCAGCTCCATATATTAATATATTTTTCCTCAATCCCAAACTTGCAGAAAGCTAGAACTACTACTTCTGCGAAAGCTGGCACTGCCTGCAAAAAAAACGGAAAACAAACCCCTTAATCTGGGGTTAATTTTCTCTGGAGTTCATTTCCCTTCTTTCCCATTCTTAGAACCCTCAGTCTGACCTCCAGGCCCAAGACCGATGTCACCGAATAGGCCAGACGAAGCCTGTGGTCGTCTATCGCTTTGTAACTGCAAACACCATCGATCAGAAGATTGTGGAGAGAGCTGCTGCCAAAAGGAAGTTAGAGAAGCTGATAATCCACAAAAGTTAGTAGCAACTTCATTTTTCTTACCAAAATTGTCAGGTTTTCCTTCTTGGGCTAATAGTTAAGAATGTGGTTCCTCTAAATGTACAAGGCGTGACCGGAAAGTTTCGGTGCATGGTCACAGAAATCGGACAGCAAGAAATATTCAAACATACAGGCCTTACAGGAGTAGGTCCCCTCTGATACAATGCACCATTGACAACGTTCGCAGAACTGTTGGAAACTTCTGGAGAAGTCCTTTTTTTGTACTGCTCTCAGTTCCCTCGTCACAGCAGCTTGGACATGTGAAATGTTGGAAAATCTGTGCCCTTTCAGTGAAGATTTCAGTTTTGGAAAAAGAAAGAAATCAGGTGGGGCCAGATTGGGAGAATATGGAGGGTGGGACAACTCAGTAACCTCATTAACAATTTCACATGGAATATGCAATTCTTCCGCCATCATTCGGACGGACAAACGCAAATCTCGCATCAATAACTCACGAACTCTGTCGACATTTGCCGCCGTTCTGCTTGTCGACAGTCTGCCAGACCAAGAGTCATCTTCGATGGCTTGTCGCCCTTCATGGAAACGCTTAGACCCGATGCCAATTGTATATTCAAATATTTCTTGCTGCTCGATTTCTGTGGCCATTCACCGAACTTTCCGGTCACACCTTGTACATAACTTTGCTGGGCTGTGCATCGGATTGTGTACCGTGGTAGAACCCACAGGCTTAAATCGGCTGACATTGAGAGCAACAAATGATGAATCCTTTCCGCACACTTAAGAGAGCTTTTGCCCGCTGTTCTGCCACAAGGGCTGTTGCCATTTGCACTGCCTTGAGCAGAGTTTTGCTGCTGTGTTTCCTGGCTTCTGGGACGCGCAGGACAAAATGATTTTGGAAGTAAACCCTGCCTTGTGTTCACAAGATTATAGCCCGCTTGATGGTGCTAACTAGCACTCGGCGTGTTGGGCGAGAGGCACCATCCAAGCTGATGAGAGGCAGAAGAAAACAGGTGGCATCCGATTGTAATGGAGATCAAAGCTCTGGCTCTTGCCAGCTCCTTGCCATGTGCGTTGTCTCCCCTGCTGTCGCCAGAGAGATGCAGGGCTAGTGTGCAGATTCGAGACACGATGGGGGCTTTCAGATGTGCTGCTCTGTGGGCAGAGAAAAGACTCGTTGATGGCATCCGCCTCCTGAAAGGGGCTGAATCTCAGCTCCCTCTGTGATAAGCTGAGTCAAGGTTGCAAGTAAAAAGGAGAAAAATAGCCGTATCCAGCCAGCATCAGTTTCCTGACTGAAAGGCAGCACCTCGAAAACATTCAGGAACGTAATGGATATGTGTTGGTTGTGATGGACAGGAACAAGCAGGGAGGTGCCTCTGCATTTTTTCCTATTACTTTGGTTTAACGTCCTGCTGCTTTGGACACCTGGGCATAACTATTTATAGACACGCTGATCAGCTGATGGAAACAGTGATAGGCTTGAGTTTCTACTTCCTTTTTCCTTCATGTGTTTGGGCGTTGGCCCGTCCATCATTGGCCACCACCAGCCAGCAGCCCCTGGAGGGTTAGCCAAGAGGGAATATTGCCCTAAAAATCAATAAAAATCACCTGTTTGCGAGTAGCACTTATGGCCCTTCTCCTTTTGTAGGTCAAATACACGTGTCAAACGTTTGCAATCCTCGGGGATCTTACTTGTACAAACTTAGCTGGGAGAACGAGTTGCCAAGACCAGATCTTGCCATGTAACATGAA
This sequence comes from Zootoca vivipara, assembly GCF_963506605.1. Lineage (NCBI taxonomy): Eukaryota > Metazoa > Chordata > Lepidosauria > Squamata > Lacertidae > Zootoca > Zootoca vivipara. The sequence continues at coordinate 87,723,508 of NC_083280.1, forward strand.
TGTTGCCCAAATTGGCTAAAAGCAACTAGAATTTAGGTTAAAGGTAAAGGACCCCTAGACGGTTAAGTCCAGTCAAAGGGGACTATGGGGTTGCAGCGCTCATCTCGCTTTCAGGTCAAGGAAGCTGGCATTTGTCCACAGACAGCTTTCCGGGTCCCGTGGCCAGCATGGCTAAACCGCTTCTGGCGCAATGGAACACAGTGACGGAAACCAGAGCCATTTACCTTCCCGCTGCAGCGATACATACTTATCTACTTGCACTGGTGTGCTTTCAAATTGTTAGGTTGACAGGAGTTGTCAGAGCAACGGGAGCTCACCCCATTGCAGGGATTTGAACCACCAGTCTTCTGATCGCCAAGCCCAAGAGACTCAATGGGTTAGACCACAGCGCCACCCACATCCCAACTGGGATCTAATGGTGTTTCCACCACGTAAACGTGCCTGTCAAATTGATTTACTCTTAAGTTTTCTTGTACTGAATATAACGTTGCAAACCTGTTGGGAAAATGTTTCAGAAAACTCTGATCCATAAATTGTGTGCAATGAGACGAAATTGAAAGGTATGTGTCACAGTGGCCGGAGTGGACTACTTCAGAGTAACGACGCTACGCAGCTCTGCATTTTATTCTTTTATTGGTGCTGCGTATTTACAGTGCTCAAGTCATTGCTATTTACACGGAGCGATGTTGTCAGTCGGTTTCAGAACCTCCTAATGGCTTTTGGCGCGTCTTTCTCCAGCACAAAAGCTTTGGCAGACCCATCCTCTTGCCCCTCCTCTTCCTGCGTAATTCTGGAGTTGGGGGGATGGGTCTTCCCCCCTTACTTGCCCCTTCCTGTCCCACCTGGGACCCTGGCTCCTCTACCTTGCCTGAGCCTCGGACACGACTTCCTGCTTCCCCACTGGAATCGGAACTCTCCCTGCTTTCCCCTTTGCTCGGGGACGGGCTTGAACTCAGGAGGGGAGGGACTTCGCGATATCCCCTGTCCCTCACATCCACCCCCCTCCCAAGCTCTCCTTCACCCCTCCCCAGGCCCCCCCCATGTGTCGGTGACGACTGGAAGCCTAAAAACTCGGTGCTCTCCGAGCCCGTTGGTGTGAACACCTCCCCCCAGTCCTGCGAGCCCCCCCCTTCCGCCTGGGAGGACGGGAATCCCAAAAAGTCCGTGGCGTCAGAGCTGGTGGGGGTAAAAATGTTTTGCCAATCTGCTCCTTCCTCTGACTGGGTGGATCTTGGCGACACCCATACCTCATCCTCTGGTTCCTCAAACTCCGCTTCCCAGCGCCATGGTGAGCTGTTCTCCCGTGCCTCCTCCTCCTCCCCCTCCCTTTCCATGTGCCAGGGCTTGGGTCTGTGGGGAAAGAGGGCGTGAAATTCTTCCACCAAGAATTCCTCCTGTATCTGAGTGGCGGGAACCCATTCATTCTGGGACGGTGGAGCATCCTCCCATGCCATGAGGTACTCCAGGCCCCCCACCCCCCACCTTGAATCCAGGATGGCCGTGGCCTCATTGAGTTGCTCCCTGCTTTCCCTCTCCCCCCCTCCCTCGGGGGTTTGTTCGCTGTCTCTGAGCCTGCTGCTTTCCCTGTACGGCGACAGCAGCGATCTATGAAACACTGGATGCACCCTCATGTCCTCTGGCAGTGCCAGCCTGTATGCCACCGGGTTGACCTGTTGCGTGACCGTGAAGGGGCCCAGCCATTTGGGTGCCAGCTTTTTGCACCTCCCTCTGGTGGGAAGGCCCTCCGAGGACAACCACACCTTGTCCCCCACCCTGATGACCTCCCCTTGTCGCCTGTGGCGATCTGCCCCCTTTTTGTACGCTTCCTTGGCCCTCTCCAAGTGTTCTCTGAGCTGCTGGTGCACCGTCTCCAGTTCCTCTGCCCAATCCTCAGCCTGTGGGCCCTCCTCCTCCTCCTCCCTCTCCCTCTCTGGGAAAGATCTGAGGTCGCGCCCGTAATTGGCCTTAAAGGGCGACACCCCTGTGGAGACGTGCACTGCATTGTTGTAGGCAAATTCTGCTAGTGGCAAGCGATCCACCCAGTCCGTTTGCCGCTGGCTGACGTAGCATCTCAGGTACTGCTGCAGAATGGCGTTGACCCTCTCCGCTTGTCCGTTGGTCTGCGGGTGTCTAGCCGTCGACAAGCTGACCTCCACCTGCAGGAGGTTCATGAGCCGCCGCCAGAACCTGGAAACAAATTGGCGGCCACGATCCGAAATAACCCTTAAAGGTAATCCATGCAGTCTGAAAATGTGATCAACAAACAGTTTGGCTGTCTCTTCTGCCGAGACTGCCCTGGCACACGGTATAAAGTGACACATTTTGGACATGAGGTCCACCACCACCAACACTGCAGTCTTACCCCTGGACGAAGGCAGATCTGTGATGAAGTCCATGGACACCACTTCCCACGGCCTGTGTGGTGTGGCTAAGGGCTCCAGCAACCCTGGTGGCGCTGCTCTGACCACCTTCGCCCGCTGGCAGGTGGTACAGCCCCTTACATAGTCTCGAACATCTTCCCTCACCCCTGGCCACCAGAAGTGTCTCATGACTAGGTGAGTGGTCTTGTCCCTTCCAAAATGCCCCGCTGTAGGGTTGTCGTGCATCTGCTTGAGGACCGTACGTCGAAGCTGGGTGGTGGGTAGGTACAGCGCACCCTTGTAGAAAAGCAGCCCTCTGCGTTCTGCAAAGTCTTTTGCCTGCTCCCTCCCCCCTCTCAGTTCTCTGAAGATGCGGTTGGCAAATTCATCCGCTGCCGTCAGTGCTGTGAGTTCTGCCTCGCTCACCACTGCTGCTCCGCAGGACCATGCCGACGGGGGGAAAATGTGCCTTGGGGCTGGTGGCGCCTCCTCCTCCATGTACTCTGGCTTGCGGGAGAGGGCATCCGCCCTGACATTCTGCTCTCCTGGGATGTAGTGTATGGAGAAGTTGAAGTTCGAGAAGAACTCCGCCCACCGTATCTGCCGCTGGTTGAGCACCCTGGCAGTTCTCCAGAACTCCAGGTTCTTGTGGTCTGTGCACACCTGGATGGGGTGCTTGGCGCCCACCAGGAAGTGTCTCCAGTGCTGGAACGCCGCGTGGATCGCAAGAAGTTCCCGATCAAAAACTGTGTAGTTTCGCTCGGGCTGGGTCAACTTCCTGGAGAAGAAGGCACAGGGTCTCCACTCTCTGTTGGCGTCCAGTTGCAACAAAATGGCGCCCACAGCCTTATCAGAAGCATCTGTTTCAATGCGTAGGGGCGCGTCCTGAACCACGTGGAACAGGTTCTGGTCTGAGGCGAACACCCTCTTGAGGCTTTCGAACGCTGCTTGCGCCTCTGGTGTCCACCTGAACTTCTGCTTGCCTCTCAGGCAGTCAGTGATGGGAGCCGTAACTCGAGAGAAGTTCTTGATGAACTTCCTGTAGAAGTTGGCAAAGCCTAGTAGGCGTTGGGCATCTTTGCGCGTCCTGGGGCTGTGCCAGTCCAGGATGGTCTGCACCTTGTCCTTGTCCATTGCCAGCCCCTTGTCTGACAGCTTGTAGCCCAGGAAGTCCACCTCCTTGGTGTGAAACTTGCACTTCTCCAGCTTCACATACAGGTGGTTCTCCTTCCGGCGCTGTAACACCTCCCTGACGTCCTTCACGTGCTGCACCGGGTCGTTGGAGTAAATAAGGATGTCATCCAGAAAGACCAAGCATTTCCTGAAGAGTAGGGACCCCAGGACGTGGTGCATGAAGGCCTGGAAGCATGCTGAGCCCCCTTGCAACCCGAAGGGCATCACCAGATATTCAAAAGAGCCCAGAGGCGTGAACATCGTGGTTTTCCACTCATCGCCTTCCCGGATCCTGATCAAGTTGTACGCCCCCCTCAGGTCTAGCTTGGTGAAAATCTTGCCTCTGCGTGCCGCTGTCAGGAGATCATCCACTCTGGGCATGGGGAAAGCCACTGGCTCTGTCACCGAATTCAGCCGTCTAAAATCCACCACAAGACGGCGCTGTTGCGTGTCTTTCTTGTCCACCCAGAAGACCGGGCTGCCCCCTGCTGCCTTGCTTTCTCTGATGAACCCCCGCTTGAGGTTCTTGTCGATAAAAGCGCGCAGATCCTCCAGTTCCTGGTCTGACATGGCGTACAGCTTGGCTGGGGGTATAGTTGCCCCAGGCACCAGGTTGATCTGGCAGTCAAAAGGCCTGTGTGGGGGCAGGTGGTCGGACTCCGCTTCACTGAAGACCTCCTGCAGGTCCCAGTATGGTTTGGGTATCGCCTCACCCCCTTTGACGTGCATGGTGGCCACCGTGGCTATCGGAGGCCCCTCCCCTGGTTGGTGCTGCATGCAATGTTCCAGGCAAAAGTCCGATCCAAAAGTGATGCATCTCTGATGCCAACTTATGGAGGGGTCGTGGCGCGCCAGCCAGCTCATGCCCAAAACGATTGGGGGGTCTGAGATGGTGGTGACGTTGAATGCCAGTGTCTCTGAGTGCCTTCCAACCGTCATTCTCATGGGGGGGGTTTGATGAGTGATGGCCCCTCCCAGCAGCTCTCTGCCGTCAATGGTTGCCACGTGCAGAGGAAAATCCAGCTGCAGAAGCTGGATCTGGTGCTCTTCTGCAAAGTTTCTCGAGAAGAAGTTGGCTGAGGCACCACTGTCAATTAGGGCGAGGACCGTCAATGGATAGCCATTTGGGAGCGTGAGCGTCACTTCTAGAACCACTCCTGCTCTGGGAGGGGTGGGCTGGCTCTGCTCCTCTCTGTGCGGGTGGGTGGGCTGGGGCTGTTGTCTGCTGACTGTGCCTGGCTGCCGCCCCTTGTCTCCTGCAGCCAGGCTTTCCCGTTTCCCTGCTGTGGTGCTGCGTCAGTGGGGGAGGGCACAACCGTTCCCGCCTTTCCTTGCCACTCCCTGCGATGTGGGCAGTCTCTGACGAGATGCTGGGGGGAGTTGCAGAGAAAGCAATTCCCACCCCTTCCCTCCTTGCGTCTTGGCGCCGCTGGGGTTTGAAAAGCCCGCGCGCGCGCGCTATCAATCTGCATGGGTTCCTGGTCCTGACTGGCCCCAGGCGTGGCTTGAAAGGGTTGTTGAGGGAGTGGCTTCTCCTGCGACCGTGGGAACCAAGCCCGCTTTGCGCGCGTTGCTTGCTTGTCGCTCCATCTGGATTCCTGCCTCACCCCCACCGCCAGAGCCGCTTTGCTCAGTTGATCCATATTACTGGGCTTTGGACCTCTCGAGAGCTCATCCTTCACCTCCTCATGCAACCCCAAGTAAAACGCCGCTTGCATTGGGGCAGACTCCAGATCCCACCCCAATCTGTGCACCAGCATGGTGAATTTCGCCCAATACGCGCGAACTGTCATATTTCCTTGGCGTATATTATGAAGTTCCTCCTTAGTCTGGTCCATATGACTATCGGACGAATACATCGTTTTCAAACCTTCTAGAAATAGTTTGACATTCTTCATGCAAGGATTCCTTGTTGCAATTAACGGTCTTAGCCACTCCCTGGCCGCCCCTGTAAGGTGCTCCACAATAAACGCTACTCTGTGCTCATCATCAGGGAACTCATCGTGGTGCAGCTCAAGAGCATACACAATCTCAGTCTCAAAGCCCTGAAACTCCTTCGGGTCTCCATTGAACTTGCTTACTAGGGTCCCGGCTCTCCTTCCTGGCAGCACTTGGACTTGGGGTGCCCCTCCCGCCTTGTTTTTCTCTGCATCCAGCTTGTTTTGGAGGTCTACCGCCACCGCCCTTAAATGCTGCTCTTTTTCCTGGAGCTCTCTCACCTGTTCCGCAAGTTGTAGCCGGTCGTCCTGGACCTTCTTAGTCTCCTCTTTAGCTGCCTTCAATTCCCCCTGCGCCTGCAGCGACAGCTGTTGCAGTTCTAGCTGGGCTTGCTCAGCGATCTGCCGCCACTTCTCCGCCTCTGACACGCTCATCCCGGCAACTCCAAAGTAGCCCCAAAATGATTAGGAGGTTGCTGTCACAGTGGCCGGAGTGGACTACTTCAGAGTAACGACGCTACGCAGCTCTGCATTTTATTCTTTTATTGGTGCTGCGTATTTACAGTGCTCAAGTCATTGCTATTTACACGGAGCGATGTTGTCAGTCGGTTTCAGAACCTCCTAATGGCTTTTGGCGCGTCTTTCTCCAGCACAAAAGCTTTGGCAGACCCATCCTCTTGCCCCTCCTCTTCCTGCGTAATTCTGGAGTTGGGGGGATGGGTCTTCCCCCCTTACTTGCCCCTTCCTGTCCCACCTGGGACCCTGGCTCCTCTACCTTGCCTGAGCCTCGGACACGACTTCCTGCTTCCCCACTGGAATCGGAACTCTCCCTGCTTTCCCCTTTGCTCGGGGACGGGCTTGAACTCAGGAGGGGAGGGACTTCGCGATATCCCCTGTCCCTCACAGTATGTTTATGAAGTAATAGCTTTTGTACCAGTGCCGTGGCCAGAAGTTTCTTAATACTGTCAGAAAGTCCAAGCAGCAGTGCATTCGCTCTCTCAAATAAGTTTTTTTTCCCCCTTGTCTAACTTCAAGATCAGTTTAAAGGTGGGAAATTTGGAATAAACCAGTCGAAGAGTTGCTTGGACCCCAAGGAATTAATTGAGCTGCTACAATCCAGGGACTACGACAGGTATGTCTCACTTACAAAGGTGGCCAAGCAGTTAGCATAAGAACCACCCCCTTTTTTCCCCTGTGCGAATACGCATTATCCTTATTTAACCAAGAATTTGTATGTTGGAGGTGCTTTTAATGACTTGTAGTCCTAACGGTGGGGCTTAGTTTCAAGTAAATACATATGGTTGCACTGTAACTCAGCTATCTGAAAGTAATATACACTTTCCATCTGTAGAGAGGTGAAAGGATCAAGAGAAAAAGTAATAACTGACAAAGATTTAGAGCTACTGCTGGACAGGAGTGACCTTATCGGTAAGTACATATATCATTGTCTTTTCTATTCAGTTGAATCTCTCTCCAGTTTCAAACATGCATGTTGGGGACCCTTTTCTTAATTTTGCACGATAGCACTCCTGTTGCGACCCACCTTGGGTCAGGCCACAACCCACTCGAGTTTCCCGATCCACCAGTTCAGTGCGGGTGCTCTAATAAACTGTGTCTTTCTCCCTAGACCAAATGAAAACTTCTGAGCAACTTAGAGAGAAGATGAGAGCTTTCAAGGTTTTAGAAAACTCTGAAGATGTCGGCACAGAGAGTGTGTTTTGAGATACAGGCAGCTGTTGACGGTAACCTTATAGTTGCTTTGCTTTTAAGAGTTCAAAAATGCCTTTCAGACTATTGTTTTGGTTGTATCAAAGTGTAGATGTGAAGAGAGAGCTCTTTGACTCCCTTGGATTTTAGATCCTCTGACTTTGTACAAACTGGAAAGCCAACTACTGTGCTGCTATAGTTTCCTGTGGAAGTTGCCCTCCACTATATAGTTTTATTTGGTCAGTGTATTTTGTTTCAAAGTCTAAATTCGTATGATTTCAGTTTTTGGTAATTTTGCTAAATAAATTGTTTTGTAACAAGCAGCACCTGCAAGGTAGTAGAGTTATTGAAATTCCACGTGTTTAGTTGTCTCCTAGAAGCACTACAAAAAATAAACCCCAGCTTGAAATTGTACACCTGGGGGTGCCTGGTTCTGAGAACCTAAGTCTACTACTTACTACCTAACTTGAGATCGTTTTGGGTTTTGTCAGTAATGGTTGATGTAAAAGTATACAGTGGTGCCTCGCTAGACGAAATTAATTCGTTCCACAGGTCAATTCGTGCAACGAATTTTTCGTCTAGTGAGTCACAGTTTCCCATAGGAATGCATTGAAACTTAATCAATGTGTTCCTATAGGCTCTGGGGGACTGGCGGCGGCCTGCGACGGGGCTTCGGAGAAGGTCTCCGAAGCCCTGTGCGAGGCGGCTGGGGGAGAAGCTCTCTTCTTCCAGCCACCGCCTTGCCTGACCCCCCCCCCCCGACATGGAGCGCAGCTTCGGAGACCTCCGAAGTTGCACTCCATGCCGGCTGTGCGCGGCGAGAGGAGGTGGCAGGGGAAGCTTCTCCCGCCGTCGCCTCCCGCCTGCCTTCTCCGGTGTGGGGTGCAGCTTCGGAAACCTCTGAAACTGCACCCCATGCCGGCTTTACGCGGCGAGAAAAGCTTCTCCCGCCTGCCTTCTCCGACATGAGACGGCGCTTCGGAGACCTTTTCCGAAGCGCCGTCTCATGCCGCTGGTGCACGGCGAGGCGGCGGGGGAGAGAAGCACTTCTCCCCCCACCGCCTGTCTTCCCCGGTGCTGCGCGGCGGCTTCAAGGGGAAGACAGGCAGGGGCAGCCACTGCACCGCCGCATTTTGGCTCCGCCCCCCTGGCAAAGGAAGATTAGCTGTCAGCTTCCCGCGCTGACAGCTGATCTTCCTTTGCCGCGCTTCGTAAGATGAAGCGGCGGTCATAGAAAATTTTGTCTTACGAATGCCTCGCGCAACGCAAAACTTTCGTTGGGCGAGGCACCACTGTACCTGATAGTAATGCTTGTTTCAGCAATTTTTTAGGAAAGAGCCAAAGAAATTTATCAAGGCAGGGGAGACAATTCAGGGTTACCTCCTTAGGATGGGAAACACAGCTCCCCCCCCCCCAGTTTGGCACTCCTGGATGAATGTAAATTGCAAGGTTGCGCCCTTTACTGCTGTAGGAAAAAGCCAGTTTTACAACAATCTGCTATAAAACCACTGGGCGAGGAATGTTTTGTTTTCTGGATACCTAATGTTCTTGCTCAAAGGAGGAATTAGTTGCTGTGAGAAGTATGTTTTCCTTGGCACAAGTTTTGAAGAATAGAGTTGCATCGTAATATTTCGCACCAAAAGAATTAATGCAAGTACTTAAAATTGAACTGTTTCTGAAGCAGTGCTGTTTCAGCAATAACAAAAAACAAAGGCAAGCAGAAAGATACAGGGAACAGGCAGTTCTTTATGAAACTAAAGTAAGCGAGCCCTTTCCAGAGACTGCAGAACTCTGAGACAGCATGCAACAAATTTGTGTAAATAATATCCAAGTGGGAAGCAGAAAAGCACACAGGTGCGGCAATATTTTTTTGCTGACCTGGATTCTTAAAAATCTAACTTTGAGACAGGAGTACTTTTGGTGTACAGTATACCGTTTACTCTGCGTCTAGTCCACACAATGCTAGCCACAGTCCAGATCAAACACAATCCAGACAGCGGTTTGAGTCAGCTCCTTTTATTGAGTAGAAAAAGAACAATCGTGTGGCATGGGCTCTGGTATCCGATTTTTAGTTGCAGAAGGAAAGTTGCATTATCAAAAAAAGAGGGGCAATTCCCTCCCACAGAGCAGATTTTCTTTATAAAATTGGAAGTGGTTCACTTACTAGCGGTATAAAAAGGTCCACTGGCAAAAGCCTTGCTGAGCCTCCGTGACGAGAATTCAGAGGCAGAAGACAGTGGTGCCTGGTGGAGCGCTGGAGAAACACTCATTTTGGAAACACAGTGATTACATCATATCCTTCAGGCGGGGTGACCCGTTCCCGGGCGTGCTTCTCACAGTAGATGCGATCCTCCACAAAGAAGTGCCCTTTTTGCTTCAGGTTTGTTCCACAATCGCTGCACACGTAGCACTCTGGGTGGAGGTGCTTCTCCCGGAGCTTCACAAACACACCTCTGGGAAGAAAAACAGTACCAGGATCAAAATTCAGAAAGGTCGTATAACTTGGATTAAAGTTTGCTGCGAAGAGGAGTCGATCGTTCTGGGAATTGTTGGGGGGGGGGGAAGAGGTCTCCTAACTGTAACTATCATTGCTCTTGAACAGGCACCCCCAAACTCCGGCCCTCCAGATGTTTTGGACTACAATTCCCATCATCCCTGACCACTGGTCCTGTTAGCTAGGGATCATGGGAGTTGTAGGCCAAAACATCTGGAGGGCCGAAGTTTGGGGATGCCTGCTCTTGAACTACAATAACCAGGATTTGGGGGGGGAGGGCACCAATAATAATTATTATTTTATATTCACAAACACCTGGCTGGGTTGCCCCCAGCCACTCTGGGCAGCTTCGAGCACATATTAAAAACACACGTTTTTATATATAATGTTGGCAGCCGCCCAGAGTGGCTGGGGCAACTCAGATGGGTGGGGTACAAATAATAATTATTAATAAAACATTACACATTAAAATGCCCCCCTATAGAGGGCTGTCTTCAGTTTAATAGTTCTACAGCAGGGGTCAGCAAACTTCTTCAGCAGGGGGCCGGTCCACTGTCCCTCAGACCTTGTGGGGGGCCGGACTATATTTTGAAGAAAAATTTGAACGAATTCCTATGTCCCACAAATAACCCAGAGATGCATTTTAAATAAAAGGACACATTCTACTCATGTAAAAAATGCTGATTCCAGGACTGTCTGCGGGCCGGATTTAGAAGGCGATTGGGCCGCATCTTGCCCCCGGGCCTTAGTTTGGGGACCCCTGTTCTACAGTTACTCATCTTGACTTCTGAAGGGAGGGTGCCACCACCGAGACGGCCCTCTGCCTGGTTCCCTGTAGCCTCGCTTCTCGCAGGGAGGGAACCGCCAGAAGGCCCTCGGAGTTGGACCTCAGTGTCCGGGGCTAGACAATGGGGGTGGAGGTGCTGCTTCAGGTATACTGGGCAAAAGCCATTTAGGGCTTTAAAGGTCAGCACCCATGCTTTGAACTGTGCTCGGAAACATACTGGGAGCCAGTGTGGATCCTTTAGGACCAGCGTTATATGGGTCCGGTGGCCACTCTGTCGCCATGACCCATGTGGGACCAAACACGCAACTACTTCTCAAGAAAGAGAAAAAGTAAATTTAGCAGATGCGGCTCCGCCAACATTTGTTGGAAAAGCAGGACACAAATATTAATATTACAATTAATATAGCAAATATTACATCAACTCAGCACTGAAGCACCTGATGGGAAAATTTAATTGCCCAATGTTTTGCTGCCACCACCACAGCGGCATGGCACATTTGCTACCATGCAGATTTTGAAAGTATTGGAAGAGGTGCTGGCAAATACACCATAGGGGTGCGTATTTAGTAACGCGCAAGAATTTAAAAATATTAAAATCTGCCGCCACAGACCTACCAGAGGGAAAGGCAGCCTTCTCGAGCAGAGGAAGCTCTCGACTGCAGACCTCTGCCCTCATGGAGGGCTGTAAATGTGATACAAATTTGGGAGACCAGGGGTTGGCGATGCACTCCACACTCCCCTTCATTGGTTTGCTTCCATGCAAAGAGAAAAAACACCTGAACGGGAGGGCTATTTAATATAGTGAAATAGGCATATGGTAATGATGTTTACATCGCCAATTGACCCTGCTTTCCATAGATCGCATGAATAGGCTACAATCGTGAGTGCTGAATAATGGCCAGTTCATATTGCTTTAAGACCCAGTTGATACGGTATTTGGCTGCTGTTTAGTTCATGATTACACATTCGCATGCTACTTGATACTAAAACTTCCACCACAACCCTCCCTTAACCATTTTCTCAAAACTGAAAAGTCTTCTGTAAAACTACAGCCTCTCTGTGACGCAAAGTTTCCAATGACTGCTTGTGCTGCTACTCACACAATGCCAGATCCACACTTATCACAGACAGGAAGCTTCTGGGAATTTCCAATCGATGCCGCGACTTTGGTTGTTGGTGCTTTCACACTTCGGAATCCGGAAGGCTTATTGGGATCTGTAAATATTTTAAAACAACCAGCATTATTATGGATTAGGAGAACGGTCTTGAGTATAAAATCACGGCAACAATACAGGCCGTGGCTTCTGCTGAGGAAATAAAACAGTATCATTGGAGATCTTTCTCTGGCGCCATGTTGAAGTAAAAAAACCCACACATGTCCAATGAAATTTTGGGCTCACACAAGGTGTTGCTGAAATTTTAAAAACTGAAGTCCACCTCTGTGGCTTTTGGCAATGGTTTTGAAGGGCTGCAATGTTGCATAGGTTACAACAGGAATACTATTGCAGATAAGGGTGTTTTGGTTTTGTATTGGGTTGCCATACGTCTGGAATTTTTCAAATGTAGCCGGTACAATTTTTTGACTTACGAATGGGGCAAATGGCCGCACGCTTATGAATTTCTCGACATCCAAACTGAAACCGCGGCGGTTTTAGATAGGGTTTTTTCGACTTATGAATTTTTAGATGGGGTTGCTTCAACTTAGGATTTTTTCCGTTTCCAATGCATTCCTATGGGAAATCGCGTTTCCAGTGGCGCTTTTCGACTTGCAAATTTTTCAACCTACGAAGGTGCCTTCGGAATGGATTAAATTCATAAGTCAAGGCACCACTGTATTTGGCCCTTGTAAACAGTGTCTGGGTGGAAATTGCCGAAATGTCCAGGAAAATCCAGATGTATGGCAGCCCATGTCGGAAGTGCAGATTTTGGTGAATTTCCACTACGCAGTTTTGACCCTGACTTCCCAGCTCTGCTTCTCCCACCAAACCAGACAATCTTGCATCTATCCCACATTCAACAGCTTCCCTTCATTTTAAGTACCCAGAACGACTTAGCTGAGAACTGTTTCCCATAAGAAGTCTAATGCACTCCCTTATAATCCCTATAAGGAATGTGGTTTGATGAGCATGATAAAAAGGAGCTTCCCTCCCGAGACAAAATTACAGTTTCTTGGGGGTCGAGGGGAAGGCAATTTCCCCCAGGACTACTGTGTGGAAAGATTAAACCCTCTCCCTGCCCTCTAGCCCCTGATTTCCCTCCTCACAGCTGCTATTTTTAAGAACATCAATGTAACTTTGCAACGTGCGCGTCCCACAGGGGAGCTGGTTTAGAGCAAGGGTCATGAAGATCAAATGCTGCTTCTTACTCCCTCTGTATTTCCAGCCAAGTGTTTGAGCTTAACAGTCCTTGTTTCTTAAAAACCAGCGCACGCACACACACACACCCCTTTACCTTTTTCTTCAGATTCTAAAATTTCTTGGAGCACCAAGAATGAGGTGGATTGTCGAGGCGGCTCTGCAGAATCTTGGTTCTCCTGCAGCATTTTGTAGACCTCAGAGTCCCTGTCAATCACTAAGTTACCGGCAGGCTGGTTAAGTTGGTCCAAGCTGAGGGAAAATGGAAGGAAACACCTTTAGTGAATGAAGTGTTGGGAGTTCTGCTAACAGCTGTGAAACAACTAGAGACGGAAAGTGTCTTTGCACAAACAAGCGGCAGTGAGATTAAATCTACAACTGAATGCAGGGAAAGCCAGCCATTGCCTCCTAAACAGTAGTTTCTTGGTATTTCCCCTTTTAAGTGTGCACTCACACCAATCTTATGTTACTTGCCCCCCCCCCCCGAATTATTTTTAGCACTTTTATTTTAACAAGAAGGTTATCGATGGGCTGAAAATCCCCCTCTTGGCTGCAAGGGAGAAAGCTACACACTCTGCAAGAGACAGGTGACGTTTGCTAATCAGATTTTCCCAGGCAGCCGCTGCTACTCGCCCCAGGCGAGCAGGCAATTCACAAAACAGAAGACTGGCTTAAAGCTGCACGATTGCAGATGAGCACAACATAATGAACATGAATAAGTGTGCCCAACCGGCTGCCCACACACTGGATCCATGAGACTTGCTGTTTGTGAGAGACACAGACAAAAGAAACAAGAGCCAATTCATGCATATCACTTGACGGGGCTGTGGCTGAACATGTAACAGACTTCATGGGGAAAACATCTGCGCTTCAGACAACACAAGAGCGATAGGGTTTGACCTGCGATGACTTGCTTCATGTTCGTCGAGTGATGAACTACATTTGAACCAGGTCTATGAGGCAATTCAGACATTCCATTTTGCCTTGCAAAGATGTCTGTCTCCTTCCAGAAGGCACAAAGAAGGACCCCTTATTTTCCTATTCAGATGCCTTTTCACTAGGGCAGAGGAGCCAGAAATAATGCACATCGGGCGCATTGCACGAATATCAAGTGGGCCTAAGATGGGGGTGCTGTTTAAGTTAAAAATATAACCATTTCACCCAAGATAAAACATGGAAAAGACAAGCTACTGCTTTAAAACATGATACAGAAACCACAATATGTTAAATCCGAAGAGGTTCAATCACATTTTGTTTTAACTTGCATGGTGTACCTTCAAAACCTCATCCAGTGCTCCATTGATGACCCAGCACCAATTCCTTCCCTTCAGAACTATCATTAGCAATCCCTAACTAATTACAGTCTCTAAAAGCAATCCCTAACTAATTTGCAGTCATGAACATGAACAATGTGCAAAAGCACAAAAATTAAACCTCCAGGTCAAAACCAGACACATGTTTGGGCTGTATAGTGAATTTTTTTTACCATCAATAGGCATATGAGTGAGAATTACAGTATAGGCTTGCAAGCTATATTCTGCATTGCATTGCAGAATCTCAACTAAAGCACCCATGGCAGAGAAAAGCATCTTTCTCTCCCACGCCACAATACCTTCTTGCTCAACCTCGGCCCTCCAGATGTTTGGAGACTACAATTCCCATCATCCCTGACCACTGGTCCTGCTAGCTAGGGAGGGATCATGGGAGTTGTGGGCCAAAAACATCTGGAGGGCCAAGTTTGAGGAAGCCTGCTCAACAGCTTGCAATATTTCTCCCAGCTCATCTTGCTTCCAAACTGGGCTGAGCAAAGGCACCTGATTCTACAAACTGTAGATCGAGGCTATTCTGTTTCTTGCTCGTTGGGCTCCACATATAAACGGGAGGATTTCTGAAATTTCTAGGGCGTTAGAAAGAGAGAGGTTTCTACAGCATTTGGAATATCTACAGCTTTTCTACCATCTCTCTATTCCATCGTCGCTTCTTTAATGGCCCGATTGTCTCTTACAATGCCTGCTTACTGTATTTGTAACACTTAAGTGGAACTGGCCTGTTTGTAGCTAATGGGCAACCACACAGGGCATGTGCAAAAAGCATTTAGAGTGGTCACAACTCGCCAGCAATGGTGTTCAAAATCCAACACATTCCATGGAACAGATCCTTCCTGCTTGTGTGAATAAAGCCGTGTTTGACCAACCTGAACCATGCACGACAGGCGGGGGGGGGGGGACGAGCAATTGGGAAAGGCTACTGAGACAGGCTCCATGCATCAAGGGGCAATTCCAAGGTAACATCGTCATCCTCCCCAAAGCATTTTCCCCGGGCCCATACACAGGTAATTTGCATGCTCAAATTTCTCCCCGATCCAGGCCTTGCTCTCTCCTTTTCTTATCTACTATGCTTTAGCTTCAAGCACAAGAAACCACATTTGCATGTTGAGAGGCTCCCCATACTGAGGGTGGTATTGTTTTTGCTTGCTACCATGTTGTGTCTTTTTGTTACAGGTAGGTAGCCGTGTTGGTCTGAGTCGAAACAAAATAAAAAAAATCCTTCAGTAGCACCTTAAAGACCAACTAAGTTTTTATTTTGGTATGAGCTTTTGTGTGCATGCACACTTCGTCAGATATTGTACGCCACCCTGTGATCCACGGATGAAGGGCCATATAGGAATTTAATAAATACCATGATATTGTGATGGAGGGATAAGGTGATCCCCGATGAACAGGGGTGTGAAGGATTAACACAACCCCCCCCACCCCAAAAAAAGAATATTAGAGAAGCATGCCCGAATCCAGCATATTTACACCACAGTGAGCACCCTCCACTGACTGGAAGCTCCAAAACGTTACTTCAGAATGCACCCCAGATGCATCCATCACAAGACTTTTTTGCAACAATCGAATGCGTTGAGTGAGCGATGGATGCACACAAAAGGATGCGGAAAATGAATGTGCACAGGGACAGTAATTCAACAGCGTGTGAGGCAGGCGAATTTACCTGGGGAAGGTGGGGCTAACATAAGAGATCTGCCCCTGCAAAGAATCCAGGATGTTTTTCTGTGAATAGAGCTGCAAAGGAGAGTTAAACTGTACGTGCCGCACTTTGAGTCCCGGCACGTCCACTTCCACAGGGCTGCTGGGGCAGATCTGAGCAACTTCCTTGAGCTGTTCGGGGCCCACTCGGATTTGGCTGGGGATGGACGAGGTGCTGTGCCTCCTTCGCAAAGGGGAGGAGGAGGAAGAGGCCTGTAGTGGGTTATAGACCGATGCAAAAGGAGCCTTGAACCCGCCAGCAGGTGACAAAGGACTGGTCACGAAAGGAGGGCGTTAAAAAGGATGGGGTACGTTCGGGGTGATAATTTGCCACGGAGGTGGGGAAGAAAGGACATAAATTAATTACAGCATCAATTGCAACCCTAAACCAGCTTCATTTAGACCAGGGTTTCCCAAACTTGGGTCTCCGGCTCTCTCGGGACTACAACTCCCATGATCCCTAGCTACCAGGACCAGTGGTCAGGGATGAGGGGAACTGTAGTCCAAAATCAGCTGGAGACCCAGGTTTGGGAAAGACTGCTTAGATCAGGCTTCCTCAAACTCGGCCCTCCAGATGTTTTGAGACTACAATTCCCATCATCCCTGACCACTGGTCCTGCTAGCTAGGGATCATGGGAGTTGGAGGCCAAAAACATCTGGAGGACCGAGTTTGAGGAAGCCTGACTTAGACAGTTCCACACAATATGCAACACTGTTTGTGGCGAGATTTCTAAGCAAAGGTCCGAGCCTGTTTTCTGGTCCTGCTGTTTCCCCCCCAGGGAAACTCGCTGTTTAGCACTGAATTGGAACAAACATTCTGCAGAAAACCTGACTGACATTTGTTCAAATTCCGGGGAAAGTGGCAGAACAAAACAAAAACCCTACTCGGTCCCTGTCTGGAAATCCTGAACCTTTACTGTAGAAATCACAGCACAAATGGAAGTCAGGATGAGCCCTTCATATGAATGACTGTGGATTGATGCACCTATGCTAAGTCTTACATACAGTTATGTATGTGCTAACAGACAGGGAGGGAGCACTCCCTTCATCCATTAGGAATTTGCTAGGCAAAGAGGAGTCAAGATGGGTGGCAAAGCAGAATATACTCATGTTGTAAGGAAGGGACCAGGGATCTACCTGATTTCAACAGCACCTTGCTCCACAGGGATTCCTTCTCCAAGAGCATCTGGATGAGTTACCACACTGATAAGACTTGGGCTATTTGGATCTCATAAAATGCTGGGGGGAAATAATTTCCAGGTTAGGGAGGGTATGAGGCCCTTAAGGAATGGTCAGGAACAGACACAATATTCTACTGGTGGATCTTATTACAGCAGTACCTCGGTTTTCGAGGTAATCCATTCCAGAAGACCATTCGACTTCCAAGACATTCGAAAAACCAAAGCATTTACTTCCGGAAGCATTTATTCCTGGAAAACTCAATACGGAAAGCTGCATGGCACTTCTGACTTCCGAAAAGCGTTCGAAAAACCGACGCATTTACTTCCGGGTTTTCGGTGTTCGAAAACTGAAATGTTTGACTTGGAAACGTTCGAAAACTGAGGTGCCGCTGTACTAAAATGTGGGGACCCGCTTCATGAGGGAAGGGTAGATGAAGGCGGGAATTGCTGCCAGAATAATGCAAATCTCTGCACTTAAAAAGAAAAAAGTCCTAGCCTTAGCCAGGACGGGGCATTTTGGTTCCACTTCAGGAAGCAAAATATCATGGGCCAGCAATGGTAAAGTGTATAGGAACCACGATGATGTAGAACAGGCATCCCCAAACTTCGGCCCTCCAGATGTTTTGGACTACAATTCCCATCATCCCTGATGACTGGTCCTGTTAGCTAGGGATCATGGGAGTTGTAGGCCAAAACATCTGGAGGGCCACAGTTTGGGGATGCCTGATGTAGAACCTCTAAGAAGAGCCTGCTGGATCAGACCAAAGGCTCATCAGTCCAGGACACACAGTGGCCAACCAGATCAAATAAAAGATCCCTCCCCTCCTATGGACCCCAATAACTGGTGCACAGAAGCATTTCTGCCTCCAGCTGAAATGCCGCTTCTTACTTGCGTTTTCTCCTACTAAGGTGGCACTTCTGTTTGCTGTAAAGCTCTCAGGGGAACCTTGGAAATTCAAACATCTAAGAAAAGTTTCTCAGCCCTTCAACCCACCCCCCACCCCCCCAAAAAGGATGTTACTTTCAGGACCACAAAACCCTTCCGTCGAAAAGAGAGATTCTTTACTTGCGCTCCCTCTGCTAGACCGTCCCATTTCGCAGGGAAGATCAAAAAAGCCACAATTATTCTCGTAATAGAAGCAACGGGCACCTGAGCGAGTGGGGAGGCAATTTTAAAGGCTCATACGTCATACTGAAAGCGCGCTGAAACGGCCCAGGCAGCTGGGGAATCAAAGAACAGAAAGGTCATTAGTTTTTCGTCGTCGCGTTGGAAGAACTGGCGTGTTGGGCACACGCCAGCCGAGTGGGCAACCTGAAAGAAAAGAAGTCTTGAGGTGCGTTACACAGCATAAACACACTCACTCCGTGCATCTACAGTAGAGGCCGGGTCTCCCCTTGTGTGGTGCCTTGTGCAAAACCGGGGAGCCACTTACTTTTTGCTGGGCTCCTGGTCGCCCTGAGCGGACTTGGACCCCACGGCGTCGTTGAAGGTCTGTATGTTTTCCGAGGAGTACAGGCCCGCTGGGCTATTGTACTGGGCAGTGATGACCTTGGGGGAGGTGCCGGAAGCAGCGGTGGCGGCAGTGAAGGGCATAGCGCTTCGGTTATGTGCACTTCCTATGTGCCTTATATCCTGCATGCAAGGGAGCAGAGGGAACAATCAGATGCGTTTGGCGTGCGGGTGATAAAGCAGCAGTCCCTCGGCTGTTCAAGGAATTGGCAAAAAACAAGGTCGGTCTGCAAAGGGGGGGAAATATATTTGGGGACGGGGTGGACATTAGCTGCCTTCAACCAAGGTTGCAGTTGCCAAAACGGAACGTCTAGATTTGGGGCAAGATGGCTGTAAAATTCTACAAAAAGGAGGGCAATCATATACCCTGTTTCTCCGAAAATAAGACGTAGCCATAAAATAAGCTGTAGCAGGATTTTTAGGCATTCAAGGAATATAAGCCATACCCCGAAAATAAGACATAGTGATAGGCGCAGCAGCAATGCCAGCCGCATCAGGAGGAGGAGGAGGAAAAAAATAAGACATCCCCTGAAAATAAGCCGTAGTGTGGTTTTTTGAAGAAAAATAAATATAAGACGGTGTCTTATTTTTGGAGAAACACTGTAAGTCTGGAGGGGAGAATCTTTCTCGACCAGAGCTTCCAGGGGCTATATTTCATAGAATCATAGAGTTGGAAGAGACCACAAGGGCCATCCAGTCCAACCTCCTGCCAAGCAGGAAACGCCATCAAAGCATGCCTGACAGATGGCTGTCAAGCCTCCGCTTAAAGACCTCCAAAGAAGGAGACTCCACCACACTCCTTGGCAGCAAATTCCACTGTCAAACAGCTCTTACTGTCAGGAAGTTCTTCCTAATGTTTAGGTGGAATCTTCTTTCTTGTAGTTTGAATCCACTGCTCAGCGTCTGCTTCTCTGGAGCAGCAGAAAACAACCTTTCACCCTCCTCAGAAAACTCTTGAGATGGGTCATTCTAGGGGTGGGGAGAGGCTGAGTCTGCCCAGGGACTGATGAATCCCCAGCCAGCCCCACCACTCATTGTTGGCCTTCCACAAAAAACGCTTGCCTCACACTTGGCTGGGCTTTCCTCCATTATGTTCACATGCAGAGCAGGACAGGATGCGTGGGCAAATAATTCTAATTGTGCAATTTCCCTCACGTTGCTTGAAGACTCTTGCTAATTATCTACCTTTTTTTAAAAAGTCAAATGCCTCAGTCAAGATCCAGATACGATGCAATTCCGCTGAACAAACTACCCAACACAAATATTGCTTTCGGAATGATTTAATATTATGGTCTCATTCAATATTGCAAAGCTGTGGCCTCCTTTATTTATTTTTAAAAGGCAAGACGTTTTTTACAGCACACCTTTCAGCCTTCGCGAGGAGAAACCTAAACCGAAAATAAACAATAAAAAGCCAGGTCGAGCAGCTTAAAAATATCCCGTTTCAAATTCAAAGCCATTAAAGGCAAGGTAGAATGACAGGCATGTGGGGGGAAAGTCTAACCTCCGTCAGGAAGGCAATTCGTAACTGTGGTGGGACTTATGCCACAACTTCTTCCGAGCAGGGCTTCAGAAGATGGCCTCAACCCACAGGCCATTTTACCTGGGATAAAATTCATAATCATAGAATCGTAGAACTGGAATAGATCCCGAGGATCCTCTCGTCCAACCGCCTGCAATGCAGGAATCTCAGCTAAAGCATTCATGACAAAACAGCCTTCCAACCTCTGTTTAATAAATCCATCCTTAGAACCTTATGAAGTTTCCACAATGAAATAAACCACAGTTTTCATGTGTGTACCTTGGTGATATCTGGTATTTTAAAAAATGCTTTTACAAGCTGCGTTCCCTTGTTTCTCAATTTGATCCTTTTACATGGCTTTGAATGTTTTGTAAATATTTTATGCATTGTGACTTGCCATTGTTTTTATTTATTATAGTTCAGTAATTCTTTATTGTAATGCATAAGTGTAAATTGTTTAATTATTATGTTCTGATGTTTAATTTTACTGTTTACTATTATATTCTAATGAACTATTGAATACTGCTTTATTTGATGCAAGTTGTTTATTTTAAAGCTATTGTGACTTTGTTGTTGTTGTATTGGATCAGATTGTTACTGTGTGTGTGTGATCTTTGCTGTCTATTTTGCCATTTCTTCAGCCTGTAAATCGCCTTGGGCATAGCAATATAGAAAGACGGCACTGTATACAAATTAAAAGTGACGTGAAAATGAAGGGTATAGTTAGCAACAGAATGAGGGAGCGAGAAATTGGCAAGGCCCCGATTTGAAATCTTGCATCTGACTTTGAAGCTCACTAAAAGGTCTCAAAGACACGCCTCATTTTCTTAACCTCAAACCTCCACTCCCCCCCTCTGCGATAAGGGTCAACCACCTTCTCCAGCCTTGCAGAGTCGTTGTAAGGATTTCAACAAAACGGAATGAAATGCTTCGAAGATTTAGAAGCTGCGCTGAACAAATGCTGAGCACTGAAATGACTTATGAGCAAATCGATATGATCTGCATGAATCGGTTGCTGTGCCCAAGCAATTGGTCCGACCTCCTAATAGTCCCAAATATTTGC
The DNA here is from genome assembly GCF_963506605.1 of Zootoca vivipara. Classification (NCBI taxonomy): domain Eukaryota; kingdom Metazoa; phylum Chordata; class Lepidosauria; order Squamata; family Lacertidae; genus Zootoca; species Zootoca vivipara. The sequence goes on from NC_083280.1 coordinate 87,744,625, forward strand.
AGCTCTTTTTTTTTTTAAAGGAGACACAGAGATAAGAGATTGGAAAAGAAAGGGAAATTAAAGGAGGCCACGGCAGTGTCTTAATTTTGTCTTCCAAATGGCATCTGGTTGGGAAGTTTTAAATGCTCTGAAATGTGAGTGAAAGGGGGGGAAAGTTAACCCAGCTTCTTGCGTGGGGAGGGGAAACCTGCCTGATTAGCTTTCCACAACTTCCCTTTCCGTGTTTACCGGGCGTTTGCATCGATGCAAAAGACAAAAACGATCCAGGAACAATGACGAATATGAAGCCAGACGAGGCCACCGGGCATTTCAGACAGGAAACTGCTATGCCGCCGTTCACCTCTCGACTCAGAGGTCTTGGCGAGAGGCCTACCGCGGTCTTATCAAATGTCAAGGCACACGCCCAGTTTCGACAGCCTTCCATTCCCTGGTTTCTATGGGAATAGCTACACAAAACAGCCGCAATGACCTCATCCCCAGAGGATGTGACAGGGAGCGCTTTGAAGGAAAAAGCCTCGGGACAACCGGCGGCCCGCTTCAATGCAGCCATGACATCAGTCTGGCAAAGAAATGTACGGCTCTGGGGCAGGGCAGAGGTACGGAGAGGGACTCGGCGATTTACCCTGGGGCAAGCAGCTCAATTCTATTTTCTGGATTTCCTTTCATTAAGATGCAGGGCACACACGCACAAAAAGGGGTATGTTCACACGAGCGCTTACTCCACCATCCAGCGCACTGAAGGTACATTCACACGGCGTTAGCCGCCATCCCCAGCGATCTCACCGTTTCGTTGACAAATCCTGTGGTTCGATGCGTTTCTCCGCCGCCCTCAGGCCAGCTTCAATCCGACCAGAAAACTCAAGCCATCTCCACTTTGTACCGTGGTGCCTCGCAAAAACGAATTTAATCCGTTCTGCGAGCCAATTCGTTTTTTGTGAAAAATTCATATTGCGAATCGCGGTTTCCCGTAGGAATGCATTGAAATTTCTTTTTTCTTTTTTGCCCAGAGGAACGCATTGATTAAATGTCAATGCGTTCCTATGGGAAACCGCGATTCGCAAGGCGAATTGTTCACAAAATGAATTCGTCTTGCCTGTCACCATCAGATCGCATTCGTCTTGCGAAAAATTCGTCTTGCAGGGCATTCGTCTTGCGAGCTACCACTGTACTTAACTTTGTACTTAAGAATGGCGTGGCCGTTGAGGCGGGTGTCGCGCTCATGTGCAGAAGACAGCTTCGTGCCTATGAGTTCCCGGTGGAGTGTTGCAGAGGTGGGGAAACAAAAAAAAAAAAGGCCACGTGGTTGCGGCCCAGGGGGTTGGGCTAGAGAACCTTTCTGAACTCAAGGCCTTTGTTCCTTCCAATAACTGCATGCCAGTAGCAGATGAGGCCGAAAGAAAGTGGTTGTGGCTGAGATTGAGAGAAGCCACCCAAACATCCACATTCACAGGCAATCATGTATTCCCACGTGAATCTAAATTCCACAATTCTGCACTGCTCAGATGCAGAACCTCACCCTCCCCACAATCTCCTGCTCCCCGATATATTATGCTACTGGTCATCACTAAAATCTAGAGGAGAGAAACCTCAACTTAATTATGTATTACTTCCTAGTGCTGTATGTCCTGCCAACCACTTTTCTAGAGGCTAAATTGTGGAGCGTGGCCCCGTCTGGAACGGCCTACTGTTTTGACTAGGCTTTCCACATTTCATAGAAAACCTGGACCGAAATGTTATTGAGCTTTTAAAAGGCAAAGTTGTTGAGCTTTCTTGAGAGGGAAGGGGGCAATGTTGTTGTGCAAATCGCAAAAAAATTAGGTTTTATAGCTTTCTCTCCCCCCCCCCCCGGGAAATTGCCGCCAAACGCCACTTCTGATATGGGATTTCCCCCATACATTAAAGGCATTCCCGCCCAAACACAATTCCCGATGGCCAGATTAAAATACATCTACAGTCGAACAGAATCCGTTCCAGAAATACACTCTACTTCCAAAATGTTCGGAGACCAAAGCGTGTCTTTTGATTGGCTGCAGGAAGCCGCAACAGACATTCAGCTTCCGAAAATCGTTCGAAAACTGGAACACTCACTTCCGGGTTTTGATCGTCTGGGAGCCGTTTTTTGGGGGGGAGACAAGGCGTTTTAGATCCAATGTACAATTCATGATACTCTTTCCTCCACCCTCCACAACTGACTTTTCTCCTCAGCCTATACTAGGCATGCATGTGTGATGCCAAACGTGTGACACACAGTGAGCGCACCTGTGCCTTTAGAATAAAACACAAGCAGAAGCTATATGAGATGTCATTTATGCTGCATCAACACATTTCAATCCATACCTGCAGCGGGCAGAGTCTGGCGGAAAAGAAACAGAGCTTCGTTCGTGTTACTCACCTGTGGCTGGGATGCCAGGTTCATCTTGTACGGATTGGTTTTCCCTTCCTCTGTAACCAGCGGCGACCATATTTTTGATTCAGTTCTGCAAAATAGAGCGTCTGGTGGTTAACGCTAGAATTCTCCACACTTGTTACAGTATTTCGTAGTTTTAAGACATTTATCTTGTTCTGCACAATTCCGTAACTTGGAATTCCCCCAAACCCAGGGTTTTGGGGGGTTTATTTTTTCGCTTACAAACTGTTTTCAGGAGTAGGCACAGCATGCCGCACTTAGGCAAAGTCACAGCAGACATTCCGTGTGTCTGGGAAATGTTGGAAGTCTCCAGAAATAAGCAAGATTTATACTGAAGTGCTTTAGTACACTGTCTCCAAGGCTCATTTTCAGAGTGGGAAATTTAACTTGGCAAGACTTGCACCAGCAGTTTTACGCAATCTACTTGTTTATATGCCAGGTTTCCTCAAGGAACTGTGGGCCATGTGCATTGTTTCCTTAACAACAACCTTGCAAGGTACATTAAGTGAAGAGGCAGGTCCATTTGCAGATCATGGATGTGAATCTTTCCACTATTGCTCATTCCATCGCAAATATGGATCATTCCAAGTATGCAAATACAGTGGTGCCTCGCTAGACGAATTTAATTCGTTCCACGGGTCTTTTCTTATAACAAAAAATTCGTCTAGCGAATCCCATAGGAATGCTTTTAATTTTTTTCGAATTTTTTTTTGCCCATAGGAACGCATTAATTGAATTTCAATGCATTCCTATGGGAAACCGTGATTCGCTAGATGAATTTTTCATAAAACGAATTCGTCTAGCGAGGCAAGCTCCGCTCGAAAAATCCTTTCGTTAAGCGGAAATTTCGATAAGCAGGGCATTTGTTAAGCGAGGCACCACTGTATGTTTTTTGTTTCTCAACAAATAACTCTGAAGAGGGCATTTTTGCTTGCTTGTTTATTACGTTTCCATCCCACCTTTCCTCCACGGAGCTCCAGGTGGTGTAAGTCAGTGGTTTTCGACCAGTGTGCCCTGGCACCCTGGGGTGCCTTGAATGATGGTCAGGGAGGGTGCCGTGGGCAACATGGGCCTCTTTCCCTTCCCCTTCCTTTCCTCCTCTGATGCCCTCTTGTGTCTGGCCTCCCAAAGGCTTGTGTGGCTGTTTGTTGCAGCAGCCCTGGCTACAAGCTCCCCAGGCGAGTGGTGCCTCTGGGGCTGGCCAGGGGGTGCTTCCCAGGCCCTTGTGGGGTGGGGGGGGGTAGCTCACTGCCACTGGGGTGGCAGTGGCAGCTGCCCAGAGGACCGCAAGGAGAGGGGAGAGGAGGCTGAGGGAACCCTCCACAAGGGAGGGCATTCGAAAAGGGGTGAGGGGCCGCCAGCTCTGCAGGCAAGGGGTAGCATAACTGGGCTCCTGAGCCCCACAGAGGTGCCGCAGAAAGAAGGTAGTTGGTCAAGGGAGCCATGGACCCAAAAAGGTTGAAAACCTCTGGTGTACATAGTTCTCCTCCTCATTTAATCCCCACTACAACCCTATGGCCACCTCATGAGAAGAGAAGACTCCCTGGAAAAGACCCTGATGTTGGGAAAGATGGAGGGCACAAGGAGAAGGGGATGACAGAGGACGAGATGGTTGGACAGTGTTCTCGAAGCTACGAACATGAGTTTGACCAAACTGCGGGAGGCAGTGGAAGACAGGAGTGCCTGGCGTGCTCTGGTCCGTGCGGTCACGAAGAGTCGGACACGACTAAATGACTAAACAACAACAACAACAGACATACTTTGGCCAGGACTTTTTTCCCAGCCGGAACATGCCAGAACTCAGTTCTGGCACCTCTCAGGTGGCTGCCATTCCCATTCTGAGAAAACAAGGGAGCCATTCATGGCGAGTTTCGGCACCTCTTTTTGTAGAAAAACCCCTACACCACACTGACTAATCTTATCCACTGTTAAGAGCAGAATTCCTTCCTTAAGGGACATTATTCCCTCCACTGCAACTTTAAATTCACAGAGACATAAACCAAAGAATCATAGAATTGTGGAGTTGGAAGGGACCCTGTGGGTCATCGATTGCAACGCCCTGCAATGCAGGAATGAACCACTTCAGACAAGACCCTTTGGAGCAGTTTCTGGCAAGAAGAATGCCCAAAGTGGCATGCTACGCATTCCCTTATTCAGAAAAAAACAAATAGTCCTCGTCTGGACTTGTCAGAATTTTATTTTTAAAAAGGGAGCGGCCTGCTGACCACAATGAGCTTTGCAACCCTATTATCAGTAATTAGAAATGTTCTTTTGACCTCCTACGGAACAAGAGCACATGCCACATAAACGCCGAGGGGCATAATCTCAACTGCAGAGCTTCCTTTGAGGATGAAACAAGTCAGAGATACTGAGCCCTTTCTCCATGCTGAGCCCTGGTTAACTCTGACAAGGGAAGGAAGGGGAGAAGAGGAAATGAGCAAGATCATGATTTTTAGAGGCTGAGAAGTTGCATCAGCACCAGCCCACCAATGTCTTTTGGGGGAGCTGGGTCACTTGTCTCAACTCATGGGCAAACTATAATATGTTTGGCGTGCAAAAACACTACAAAGCGGGGCATTCCACTGAGCGGGAGATTCCCAGGCTCTCGATCACGGCGGTGGAATGAGCAAAGGAATGAAGCGAGCTCTCACCTTCCATTTAAAGACCAGCATTCCAAATTTGCAGGCTAAACTTAGCTCCCTAAAATATAAAACAGCTGCCTTTCAAAAAAAGAAGAAGAGCAAAGCAGCTGCATTTCCCAGTTACTTTGCTGGCGTTCGTGAGCACCCAATGCTTGCGAAAGTCAGGTGGCTGGCATGCGAACAAACTTAAATGCTGGAGGAATGTTTTTAGCAGACAGTCTAGGGCAATAGCTCCAACCACCCCACATTAAAAATCAGTTTTCTCGGCAGGGTCACTGGTGTCAGACATGTTTCAAGTAAATTAATAATAATAATAATAATAATAATAATAATAATAATAATGAATCCCTTGAGAACCTCTACTTTATCTCTTAAAGTAATTTCCCTACTTCTCATGATGGTTGCACAGTTAAATGCTACAGAAGTAAAAGGTTTTGGGAGGTGCTTTCAGTGGCATTGAAAGTCAAAGTTTGAAGAGGGGGAAAAGTATTCAATCTTCAGCTAAATTTGAACATGGCCAAGAATCCTGCAAGTTTGCCATCAAAACTATAACCTGCCAAGACAAAATTATTGTGGCCTTTTTGCCCACCTGAGAAGATCAAGTTTGCTGTTCTTTATTTCTTCCTGGTGACGGCTCCCAAAAAATAATTGGCTCTTGAAAATTAGAAGAGGAGGCTTGGAGTCTCAGCAATGTCTTAATCCAGCCTTCTGAAGAACTAAGAGGCTAGAAGACCACTTCTGAGAGCCAGGTGTGGTGAAATGGTTAGAATATCAGATAAAGCAGAGAACAGGTGTGTCATATTTCTAATTCACCATGAGAAGAGGGAATTTCAGCTGATGCAGCTCTCGCTAGCCAAAATTCCCTCTTCCACACAGTTGCTTAAATTCACCGTCATCCTTTGCATTTGGTCAACCTAATAAAGAGACGCATCCAGCTTCCTTGGTGGTTACAAAGGTATTTTTCTCTGAATGAGAAAGCCTCTGGCATTCGAATCAAGTCAACCTTTATATTTAAGGAACACGATAACAGAAGCCGAGTTTTTGGATTGTTGGTTTTTATTTTAGAGGCTGGCATCCATGCAGACTTGTTCAAGGGATAAAAATGGAAATGACAAAGTCGCTCTTGGCTCCGCTTTCCATCTGTACTAGAAGTTATCCAAACAAGGAAGCAAAATGTCTGATGTTTGCACTCTTACGGCTGCAAGGATAAGCTCCCTTTGTCCCCTGCGAGCAGCTGAGGCAAAACGCTTCGCTTGCTCAAAACAAAATGTCCCCTATGACAAGAGAGTGGGCGGCCCTCTTTTAATACAGTTACCACGGAAGGAGTTTGGGGGGGGAGGGGAAGAAAGATTTGGGGGTTCCTAGTTAAAGCAGTGCAGATAAGACGGCAGGCAGGCAAGGATGGGAGTTGGAGAGGAGGTCCACCAGGGTGGCGCTGTGGGCTAAACCACTGAGCCACTTGGGCTTGCCGATCGGAAGGTTGACGGTTCGAATCCCTGCAACGGAGTGAGCTCCTGTTGCTCTGTCCCAGCTCCTGCCAACCTAGCAGTTCAAAAGCACACCAGTGCAGGTAGATAAATAGGTACCACTGTGGTGGGAAGTGTAAGGGGGAGGGATTATAGAGAACCCCCCCCCCTCATCAGTAGCAGCCCGTCTCCAAGCAGTCATGAAAGCGCGGGGTCTGAAGGGGTGAGTCAGGAGACGGAGGAGGAGTGCCAGGGCTCTGGCAGCATTGGAGAGCCCCTGCTCCACAGGCAGGAAGAGAGAGAGGCAGGAAGGGGGGGACAGGCAGAAGGCAGACTGTAGACCCTCCCCCCCAACACCGATATTGAGGAGGAGGAGAAAGGGGAGGAGATTCACTGTCCCGAGGCTTTTATGTTGGTCAAAGTCGCGAAAAGGGGCAGTGCCGGATTCTGATTCGGAATGAGGAGACATGAAACGAGCAGCTCTTTACACTGTAAATAATGTGCACTAATAAAGACTTTTGAAAGACAAGCATGTGGAAAGTCGTTACTCGGGAGTAGTCGCAACAACCCTGACAGGAAGGTAAACGACATTTCCATGCGCTCTAGCTTCCATTGCGCCAGAAGCGGTTTAGTCCTCCTGGCCACATGACCCAGAAAGCTGTCTGTGGACAAACGCCGGCTCCCTCGGCCTGAAAGCAAGGTGAGCGTCGCAACCCCACAGTCGCCTTTGACTGGACTTAACCGTCCAGGGGTCCTTTTACCCTTTTTACCACCAGGGTGGCAGCCCCTGCAACGGGTTGCTCTGCCAGCTTCGGTGGGGCAGGGATCCCCATAGAAGCTGGCACCTGCATGAGGGCGCGTGGTTGTGCCCCTTCAGCATTTTGCGGCCAAGGCCATTGCCCCTCTATCCCCACCACCAATACTGATGCAATACAAGCTTCCAAAGTAATATGTTGGTTTCACCGTGTCAGTGAGCTGTGTGATGCTTTCGGTCCACATTGTGAATGTTGATTTGGGAAAGGAAGGGGCTGTGTTTCAACCGGCTTTTGGACACGCTCCGCGACAGAACGGGGAATGTTGCTTGACTGCCTCAAGGTATTTCTCCCCGCTTTCTCCTGTCAAGTTAGGGCAGGTTTTCTCAATCCAAACAACTTTATTGTACTGTACTAGCCTTTGGCCATGATAAATCTGAATCAAAAAATAAATACACGTAAAGAGATTTTGCCACGCCACAAATCATAGTCTCTAGATCTCTGTGTCTCCCAGTTCAATGCTATGTTGTCCAGGGGCTTCTTTCTCATCTTTTGGGCAGCCAGAGCAACAAGGGCAACTTTGCAAGTCACTGAAACACTTACATCGCTAAAAATGTAAGTGATGTAGCAGCTAAAAAAGCCAATGCAATTCTGGGCTGCATCAATAGGAGTATAGCATCTAGATCAGGCATCCCCAAACTGCGGCCCTCCAGATGTTTTGGCCTACAACTCCTATGATCCTTAAGCTAACAGGACCAGTGGTCAGGGATGATGGGAATTGTAGTCCAAAACATCTAGATGGCCGAAGTTTGGGGATGCCTGATCTAGATCCAGGGAAGTAATAGTACCACTGTATTCTGCTCTGGTCAGACCTCACCTGGAGTACTGTGTCCAGTTCTGGGCACCACAGTTCAAGAAGGATACTGACAAGCTGGAAAACGTGTCCAGAGGAGGGCAACCAAAATGGTCAAAGGCCTGGAAAAAATGCCTTATGAGGAACGGCTTAGGGAGCTGGGTATGTTTAGCCTGGAGAAGAGAAGGTTAAGGGGTGATATGATAGCCATGTTCAAATATATAAAAGGATGTCATATAGAAGAGGGTGAAAGGTTGTTTTCTGCTGCTCCGGGGAAGCAGACACAGAGCAATGGATTCAAGCTACAAGAAAGAAGATTCCACCTAAACATTAGGAAGAACTTCCTGACAGTAAGAACTGTTCGACAGTGGAATTTGCTACCAAGGAGTGTGGTGGAGTCTCCTTCTTTGGAGGTCTTTAAGCAGAGGCTTGACGGCCATCTGTCAAGAATGCTTTGATGGTCAGGGATGATGGGAGTTGTATTCTAGCAACACCTGGAGACCCAAGGTTGAGAAAGGCTGGGTTTTGCGGGAAAGGCACACTCTAAAGTTTAGCATCCGTTCTTCTGAAGAAGCCAGCTCTCTGAAACATCCCATACACAACATTCCAGTGTAAACGCACTTTGCCAATAGCCATCAATAATAATTAAACCTTCGAGAAGCAGCCTGTCCGTTTTAATGTCCATATATAGACAGACATGCATACGCAGCGTGTTAGACTAGGTTGAACGACACAAGACGTTTCCCAGGGTCGAGGGAATTCTCAGGAAAATGACAGGGCTGGAATGAGTCAAGAGAATTTGTGGCATTCCTGGAGTACATTCACTTCCCTCTATTTATTTTTTCCAGTCGAGTTCCTTGTTTTGCTCTCCCTCTTTGAGCTAATTCAATAGACCCCCTTAGCCACAGGCTTTTTGTTAATGTAACACATTTTAGTCCCTAATTAAAATACTCCTCTATCAAGGGCTAGCTGGGTGGTTGCTTCACTTCTTGGACAAGTTTTGAGACTTAAATTCGGCTTTTCTGTGCTGCTGGTGATTGAATGAAGGGGATACGCTGCCAGCTTCACTTCTTGGAAGCGACTCTGCAACAATAAAACTAACTTTGACACAGAAATTCATGGTGTTTGTTCCAAAGCTTTGGGAGGGAAGACAGAAACAACGGATGTGTTATGCAACTATTCGCGGCGACATTAAAAGAGTTCACGCAAAAAACTTCTCTGCAGTTCCTCCCATCCCACAATAGTTTTTTCTGATTACTCGTGGTTATATATTAGCCCAAGAGTTGCATAATCTTGCACAATAATTGCTCATCTCCATTACAAAAAAGAAAAAAGGAGAGGAGAGGAGGAATAAAAGACGTTCTTGGACCATGAACCCAGCTCTTATGAGCTGATCTGGCAGAATATGAAACCTTCACCTAAATCTCCTACCAGGAAAAGAATGGATAGCTAAACAGCAGGCGGGAGCTGGCGCAGAAGCCAGAGAAGAAGAGGGGGGGCTTTTGAAGGAAGGGGAGAGTCCATGATGAACCAACAGGAAGTGCTCCCCCCACCCCGCCCTTGGAGAGAAGATACAGCAGACACTTGCTGCTTCTGCTGCAACCACAAAAGTCCATTACAGTTGAAATATCAGCCCACACCAGGGGCGTAGCGTGGGGAGGGCTGAGGGGCCGGATGATTTGGGATCCCTGCCCTCCCTGTCGCCGGGGGCCTCGGGGCCCTGGGGCCCGGCCTTGCCACTGAAGGCTCACGTCAGCTGGCTGGGGGTCTGTGAACCCTCTGTGCCCCACATCAGTCCGGTGGCAGCGGCAGCAAGGGTTTAGCTCACACAGCGGGTTTTATTCGCCCTCTGCGCCCAGCCAGGCACTAAGTGTATACTGCGTGCAGTGCATGGCATGAGTGGCGCTGTGGTCTAAATCACTGAGCCTCTTGGGCTTGCCGATTGGAAGGTCGCCGGTTCGAATCCCCACGACGGGGTGAGCTCCCGTTGCTCTGTCCCAGCTCCTGCCAACCTAGCAGTTCGAAAGCACACCAGTGCAAGTAGATAAATAGGTGCCGCTGCGATGGGAAGATAAACAGTGTTTCCGTGCGCTCTGGCTTACGTCACGGTGTAAGCCAGAAGCAGCTTAGTCTGCTGCCCACATGACCCAGAGAGCTTAGAGCATGTGTTTGAAGCTATCTTGCTGTATTTTCTACCTGTGCTCTCCTCGCTGCTGCTTGGATAAATGCATGAATCTGACCTTTGGAATGTTTTGTAAGTAAAGCATTTTAAACTTACTTAACAGTGTGTGCTTTGTTCATTGCAAGAGGGGCAGAAAGTGAGGAGTGCTGTAGGCAACTAAATGGCATAAAAGGGTCTAACAACTTATATAAACTCTGCTACTGAGAGCTCTTTCCTGCTGGAGAGTGAGTTTAGCCCTGGGTCACAGGGATTCATATATTTCTTCCTACAAGTAAACCAACCATATCTGGCATGTGTGCTCACTGAATACTTGAACCAGGCAGATTTCATTCCTCCAATCCAAATATGCTACTTTACCTGCCCACGGTCAGAATTATTTCATCTATGCAGCCCTTGATTTTGTTCTGTGCTTCTAGGTGAGTCATGCTTTCTGTATCTTCCCCATCAATGGACATGATAACATCTCCAATGCATAAATTGGCAGCTGCCGCTTTGCTGCCAGGGGTTACCTGCAAGAAGAAGAAGATAAACAGAAATAGTCACCAAAGCAAAAGTCAAGGCCCCAGGCTGTTCTTTGTATACTGGTCCTGGCTTGTTTCACAAGAGTAACCGGGAGTTGGCTACAAAGAAACTAGCAGAATGGCTTTGAACATTTCATAGAAAGGCAGAGACATAAAAACGGCAAGTGAATCACTCTTAGGAATCTGTAATGCAGTGCTAATTTTGCTGGTTTACCTTATAGGATTATTGTAAAGGATCAATGAGATACTGTCGTGTTTCACACACCATTCTACAAAAACCGTGACTTTGTGCAAACACTGAATGTTTGGGCTCCCAGAGAGATCACAGCTCCTCATTCTGCTGTTGCACTGCAGTGAGATTTGGGCTTAAACGGCTTGGCTTAGCATGTCATCCTAACCCGGGGCTCTCCCAGGAAAACCACGGCCCATAAACCATAGGACAAGTACTAGTGACAGCTCGTTGGGCTTGCTGATCAGAAGGTCGGCGGTTTGAATCCCCGCGACAGGGTGAGCTCCCTTTGCTCTGTCCCAGCTCCTGCCAACCTAGCAGTTCGAAAGCACACCAGTGCAAGTAGATAAATAGGTACCACTGTGGCGGGAAGGTAAACGCCATTCCCGTGCGCTCTGGTTTCCGTCACGGTGTCCCGTTGCGGCAGAAGCGGTTTAGTCATGCTAGCCACATGACCGGAAAGCTGTCTGTGGACAAACGCTTGAAAGCGAGATGAGCGCCGCAACCCCATAGTGGCCTTCGACTGGGCTTAACCGTCCAGGGGTCCTTTACTTTTTACCGTAAGCTGCAGAGAACTAAACCACGAGGCCAAGTTCAGACAACACACTAAACTAAGTCAGGGCTTAGCAAAATGGCCACAATCTCCTCTTGCAGAGTTTATGCACTAAAACTGTGGTTTGGGTTACATCAACTCTACAAAATGAATGGGCAGGTCCATCATGAGTGCAGAGCATCAAGACCATTACATAGCAGACTTGCAAACTCTAGCAACAACAACTTTAATACTTCAGAAGGGAACCAGGTGATAGCAAAGAGGAATGAATTAAGCTGAACGCAAAGAAGATAATAATAATAATAATAATAATAATAATAATAATAATATACTTTATTATTTCTACCCTGCCCATCTGGCTGGGTTTCCCCAGCCACTCTGGGCGGCTCCCAACAGAACACCAATAACAATAATAAAAAGCAACAACAACAAACATTAAAAACTTCCCTAAACAGGGCTGCCTTCAGATGTCTCCTAAACGTCAGATAGTTGTTTATTTCCTTGACATCTGATGGAAGGGTTTTCCACAGGGTGGGCGCCACCAACCAAGAAGGCCCTCTGCCTGGTTCCCTGTAGCTTCACTTCTCGCAGCGAGGGAACCGCCAGAAGGCCCTCGGAGCTGGACCTCAGTGTCCGGGTTGAACGATGGGGGTGGAGACGCTCCTTCAGGTATACTGGGCTGAGGCCATTCAGGACTTTAAAGGTCAGCACCAACACTTTGAATTGTGCTCAGAAACGTCCTGGGAGCCAATGTAGGTCTTTCAGGACCGGTGTTATATGGTCTCGGCAGCCACTCCCAGTCACCAGTCTAGCTCAGCATACAAGAGAGTTTGAAAATCCTACTTAACCCTCACAGGACCCCTTTAGCTAGAAGCTTATTCCTTGACAAATCCCATTTCACAAAGCTTACTTTCATTAGAGCATGGGTAGGCAAACTAAGGCCCGGGGGCCGGATCTGGCCCAATCGTCTTCTAAATCCGGCCCGCGGACGGTCCGGGAATCAGCGTGTTTTTACATGAGTAGAATGTGCACTTTTATTTAAAATGCATCTCTGGGTTATTTGTGGGGCATAGGAATTCGTTCACCCCCCAAAATATATATATATAGTCCAGGCCCCCCCCACAAGGTCTGAGGGACAGTGGACCAGCCCCCTGCTGAAAAAGTTTGCTGACCCCTGCATTAGAGCAACCTTTCTCTAGGGTAGATTCTCACTCTGTTGCTTGAATGAGGACTAGCACTGAAATCTACTTTCACTGGCTTTGAAGGGAACGGGACAGGATTCCTGCCTTATGAGGAACGGCTTAGGGAGCTGGGTATGTTTAGTCTGGAGAAGAGAAGGTTAAGGGGTGATATGATAGCCATGTTCAAATATATAAAAGGATGTCATATAGAAGAGGGTGAAAGATTGTTTTCTGCTGCTCCAGAGAAGCGGACACGGAGCAATGGATTCAAACTACAAGAAAGAAGATTCCACCTAAACATTAGGAAGAACTTCCTGACAGTAAGAGCTGTTCGACAGTGGAATTTGCTGCCAAGGAGTGTGGTGGAGTCTCCTTCTTTGGAGGTCTTTAAGCAGAGGCTTGACAGCCATCTGTCAGGAATGCTTTGATGATGTTTCCTGCTTGGCAGGGGGTTGGACTGGATGGCCCTTGTGGTCTCTTCCAACTCTATGATTCTATGATTGCAGGGGGTTGGACTAGATGACCCTAGGGACTCCCTTCCAACTCTACAATTCTATGATTCTATCATCTCTGCCTCCATCAAGGATACTTTCTAAAGGAATTTCTTTGCAAACAACAAACCAGCAACAGGAAGACCTAGCAGTGCAAACACAACCCTCATCTACTCCCCAGTGGGGGGGGGGGGAAACGACAACAACATACAACTGGACTAAAGGGAAAACGAAAACCCATCAATCACCGGGCTCATTTTTAGTTTCCCCTAGCTTTGGCTTTCACAATGGAATGATAGAATGAGTGGGAGACCGCGGTTAAGAAATGCACATTCATTCGCAATGAGCCATCTCTGAACTATGCGTACCAGTTTGCCATTCCTAATGAAAGAGATCCAAACATTTAGGACATGGCACATAAATGTTGAGAGATTCTGGCTCCTGTGAATTCTGGCAATCTTGGCCTTTGTTACTTTTCACGAAAGTAGAAACTTAAAAAGTAGTATTTAAATGTAGTACTGTATAAAGGGGGCTCACATTTCTGAGCTGTGTCTGCTGAAACCAGAGGGGTTCAAGGAGCCATAAAACTTTGCCACACTCCAGTTTCCAACATCAGATGCAGATTTATTGTTATCACTGACAAGACGCCCATTATTTCATTCAAAGCAACGTCATTGGATGGCATAGACTTTTATCCTCATATGCTGACTTTGAATGATTCTTTGCAAAGTGCAAGTATAGATAAATAGGAACCGCTACAGCGGGAAGGTAAACGGCGTTTCCGTGTGCTGCTCTGGTTCGCCAGAAGTGGCTTTGTCATGCTGGCCACATGACCCAGAAACTGTACACCGGCTCCCTCGGCCAGTAAAGCAAGATGAGCGCCGAAACCCCAGAGTCGGTCACGAGTGGACCTAATGGTCAGGGGTCCCTTTGACCCACTACAAGTAGAACTAATTCACCTCCTCCTTTTACCGAAATAACACCTGATCACTTCTTTAATTGTCTGGCCAACATTTTCTCTTGTTGTCTCCATGTGCACTTGAAAGGTTCCTAAACTGGTGAAGATGAGGTGTGCTTTATGGGGAGCAGGGTAGATTTGATTTAAATCAAATCGATTTAATTTCACGATTTAAATCACTAGTCAGTAAGACTTGATTTAAATCTTTTATTTATTTATTTATTTATTTACAGAAAGACTCATTCTTGCTGGTATAATCTTAATATTTACAACCAAAGGAAGGTTTCATATTAGGAATATTTTTCTCATTTATATCAAAAATTACTGATTTGGTTATACTATTAGAAATACATAGACAGATAATTATGAAATTATTGTGAGGTTTAATAAGTTAACTGTTTATATTTGGGCAACTTTTCTGCTGTACTGTACTTTATTGGAAGGAGAAAAATAATCATTTCCTTAGTAACAATTTATTTAACTCAAGCAATAACATTGTAGCATATGTATCCATGTTTGTTAACTGATGTGGTTAAACTTTTTTTTAAAGAAAACAAAACTTAGACTGAGTTTTAGCACACATGAAAAACTTAAAACAAATCCTTATTTCCTGATGAATAGACTTTGGACTATAATGTAACTTAAGTAGAAAACTATATCTTTAGAAAGATTTTTCCTCCAAAAGCATTTCATTTTAAAAATCTGATTTAAATAAATAAATAAATAAATAAATAAATATTTATACCCCGCCCATCTGGCTGGGTTTCCCCAGCCACTCTGGGCGGCTTCCAACAGAAAAATAAAATACAGTAAACATTAAAAAGCCTCCCTAAACAGGGCTGCCTTGAGATGTCTTCTAAAAATCTGGTAATTGTTGTTCTCTTTGACCTCTGGTGGGAGGGCGTTCCACAGGGCGGGCGCCACTACCGAGAAGGCCCTCTGCCCGGTTCCCTGCAACTTGGCTTCTTGCAATGAGGGAAATGCCAGAAGGCCCTCAGTGCTGGACCTCAGTGTCCGGGCAGAATGATGGAGTTGGAGACGCTCCTTCAGGTATACCGGACCGAGGCCATTTAGGGCTTTAAAGGTCAGCACCAACACTTTGAATTGTGCTCAGAAACATACTGGGGTAGGTCTTTTTTATTTTATTTTAAAAAATCATTGGTTTTAATCTACCCTGCAAAGCAGCGTCATAGGATGACTTAGTCTGTTATCCTCAGATGCTGATTTTGAATGGTCCTGTGCTGATCCATTATTACCCCAAAGCAGTGTTCCATAGAGATGACCCACCAGAAGTGGAATTAATTCACCTCCTTCTTGAGTCAATCACCCATCTCCTACTACCCTTCTGGGGAAAACCCCACCCCACCCTCCAACTAATATATAAGTCTGGTGACTTCTGTTTCAGTGTATCTGAAGAAGTGTGCATGCACACGAAAGCTCATACCCAGAACAAACTTAGTTGGTCTCTAAGGTGCTACTGGACTTTTTTATTTTTTTATTTCGACTACGTCAGACCAACATGGCTACCTACCTGTAACTAAATAATAATAATAATAATAATAATAATAATAATAATAATAATATATTTATTATTAAACATTAAAAGCTTCCCTAAACAAAAATCCCTCATAATGTTTTTATTCAATGAGGTTACAAGGACTGTTACCACCAGCATACAGAATAATGAGAGTGAAAACTGGTCTTATTCCCCCCCCCCCCAAGTATTGTATACTGGACTATAACAAGCACAAGGTAAGGTGGCAGGACTATTTTTTATTTTATTTTTTATTTACATCTAAATTAAACAATAATGGCAGTCTGTGCCAGAAGCTGGAATAGTATTTGACTAAATCATCTCCCCATTATTTCACAAGCCGCACCCACTGTTTCCTTTGGCAGGCTGGAAAGCATTCCCGTAACTCTCCATGTGAAAATAGCTTTCCTGTTTCTAACCTCCAGTTCTTTTAAAACTGCTGTAGTAGAGCTGTCTGCAAGCATGGCTTTTTTTTCTGCTGAACAATAAATAAATGAATGAAATGAAAGTGTATTGCCATCCCAACACACAGGGCACAGAGCACTGTGGTTGTTTGCTATAGCAGCAGCTCACTTGCTCTATAGAGGCAGTTGCCATCTGCAGGGTTCACCAATTCCGCCAGAGGACAAAAATAGCCACCATCAGTTTTGCATACTGTATCCATTTAAACCAGGCACCCTCAAACTCAGCCCTCCAGATGTTTTGGGACTACAACTCCCATCATCCCAACTAACAGGACCAGTGGTCAGGGATGATGGGAACTGTAGTCTCAAAACATCTGGAGGGCCGAGTTTGCCTATGCCCGATTTAAATGCTTGGAAATAAACAATTCCCTATGATCTGGCATTAGGTAAAAGTAAAGGGACCCCTGACCATTAGGTCCAGTCGTGACCGACTCTGGGGTTGCGCGCTCATCTTGCATTATTGGCCGAGGGAGCCAGCGTATAGCTTCCAGGTCATGTGGCCAGCATGACCAAGCCACTTCTGGCGAACCAGAGCGGCACACGGAAACGCCGTTTACCTTCCCGCTGTAGCGGTTCCTATTTATCTACTTGCATTTTGACGTGCTTTCGAACTGCTAGGTTGGCAGGAGCTGGGACCGAGCAACGGGAGCTCACCCCGTCACAGGGATTCAAACCGCCAACCTTCTGATCAGCAAGCCCTAGGCTCAGTGGTTTAACCCACAGCGCCACCTGGGTCCCCTGGCATGATCTGGCATTAGCTGGGCTGAAACAATAAAGGTTACACATTCAAGTGATAACAAAATCAGGGGGGCCTCAAAACACCACCCATGAGTGGGGGAATCCTTCTGAGGAAGGTGGAGCAGGGAGCGGCAGAGCATACGCCCGCACTGCCCAAGGGGGGCATGGCACAGGGGGTGCCCTCCTAGGCGCAGGATAGCCACTCGGGTGCCTGGAGCAGCACACACGCCCTGCAACCGGGGGCAGAGCAAGCTGCTCAAGGGGGCAGAGTGAGCTGCTCCTGGCGGACATTGGGCGCGTGGCGCGCCTGCAACTCCCAAGCCTCCCCCCAGCTGTCAAAGCGAAGGGGGGGGGATACCGCTGGCAAAGTGGCACAGCTCCCCCCTTACCCCAATGGCTCGGGGTAGGCTTGGGTGTCACAGGCGGACAGCACACTGAATGTCACCCCTTTCAGTGAGGGCACCCGGGGTGGTCCACCCTCACTGACCCCCCTTCCTACGCCCCTGGGGGCAGGGGGGTTGAACCAGATGGGCTTTTGGGTCCCTTCCCAACCTACAGTTCTATGATTCCGCGAGTTTCACCCATTGTGCCTCTTCCTACGCAGCTGCTTGCAATGGTTCTTCAACATCAACTTCAGACCATTCATAGACCATTCATCAACACAGACCATTCATAGTGTAGGAATATTGTTGAAGTGTTGAAGAAATGATTCTTCAACATCAACTTCGTTGGACTGGTCATGTTGTGCGGTTGCCTGATTATCGTCTTCCAAAGCAACTGCTCTATTCCGAACTTAAAAATGGAAAGCGTAATGCTGGTGGTCAGCAAAAGAGGTTTAAAGACTCTCTCGAGGCAAGTCTTTAAAAATGTAGTATAAACACCGACAACTGGGAAACACCGATCTGCAAGCGCTCCCGTTGGAGAATAGCCTTGACAATGGGTTTTGAAGATGCTCAAACTCAGGACAATAGGGAGAAACGTGCTAAGAGGAAGGCATGCTTGGCAAACCCTCACCATGATCAACTCCCACCCGGAAACCTATGTCCCCACTGTGGAAGGACGTGTGGATCCGGAATTGGCCTCCACAATGGACTCACTGTTAAGACCATGTTTATGGAAGACAATCTTACTCGGCTACGAGTGATCGCCAAATTAGACGACTGCAGAAGCATTGGGCAGTGTTAATTTTAGGGGAAGTAGCTCAGCATCTCTGTCGCTCTTGCGTCTCTTACATTTGTACGGACTGCATTCATATTTATTCGTGGGCAAAATGGGTATACTTTTAAATAAATATTCCTTGCTGTTCCGTTAACCCAACTCGGAGACATGGGTTTCAGGAAGAGGGAGGGTCTCTCAGCCATAAGCCCTGTTTAGGGAAGCTTTTAATGTTTGGTGGATTTCTGTATTTTGATGTTTTGTTGGAAGCCGCCCAGAGTGGCTGGGGGAACCCGGCCAGATGGGCGGGGTATAAATAATAAATTATTATTATTATTATTATTATTATTATTACTCATTCAGATACCCATTTGGAAGGTTTTGTGTGGTGACCCACCAAAATAGTTCACCTATTTTATGAAAACATATGCAGAACACAAGAAGCCTTGTTTGTGCGGGTTCTCTATTTATTTATTTTTTAAACAACCCTGTATATTTCTGGGGAGCAGACATCAAAACAGCATAAGGGTTCTATCTTAGCAGAGAGAAATTGGTAGACCGTGTCACTCACACACACACACACAACCTCCCTAAGCAAATGTTCACCCTTTTTTCATTGTTCCCTTTGCTAAGAAAAATGGTTTCGAAACCAAACTGCTAGAGGGAGCCTGCAAATTACTCCACAGCAGATCCCATTTTGGAAAGTATGTGATTAGGCGCTTAACAAAAAAAAATATGGATTTGTTTTCCGTAATCAAAACCCCCGTTTTGCTGAAAGGCCATTGATAGAGAGCTGGGCTGCTCCTGAGCATTAGCTCTGAATCAGGAGCCCATAGCCTTATTTCAACATCCTACCCAGAACTCCATAATCTACTACCGGTAGCAGCCTGGAATTTCAGCAGCAGAAACTAACCTTTTCGCCTCTGGCTATTTGAGACTGGGAAGGAGAAAGAAGGGAAAGGTGAGTTCCTATTCACCCTTTTTGAGTCTTAAATAATCCTGTTTTTAAACTGGTGGAAGTTCTCGCAGCACTGTTGCTAACTCAGAATCATGGTGATATATTCCTAAAAGCATGCATCATTTTCTGAAAATAAGCTTCCCAATGTCTGATGTATCTCCTTGGGGTATAAAGTAGCAAAAGCATTGCTCAGTTGAAGGCATTATGAGACAACTACATTCAATGTATGGGACGCGGGTAGTGCTGTGGTCTAAACCACAGAGCCTAGGGCTTGCTGATCAGAAGGTCAGCGGTTCGAATCCCTGCGACGGGGTGAGCTCCCATTGCTCGGTCCCAGCTCCTGCCAACCTAGCAGTTCGAAAGCACGTCAAAGTGCAAGTAGATAAATAGGTACCGCTCTGGCGGGAAGGTAAACGGCGTTTCTGTGCGCTGCTCTGGTTCACCAGAAGCGGCTTAGTCATGCTGGCCACATGACCCAGAAGCTGTACGCTGGCTCTCTTGGCCAGTAAAGCGAGATGAGCGTTGCAACCCCAGAGTCGTCTGCGACTGGACCTAATGGTCCCTTTACCTTTACATTCACTGTGGGCTTAGGAGAAACCAGAGAAAATTAGGAGATTCACTGCAGTGCAAGCTCTTGCAAGTCACTCCACGGACACTTCTGGCATGATACATCATTGTACATTTCTTTAAGCCAGTGCCACAAGACGTGTCATTTAATTGTAATGTCCCCCCCCCCCCAAAATCATTTTCAGATGGGGATATCCAGTGTTACATCATACTCAGAGCAGAATAATGAAATCAATGGAATTAAGTAACTTAAAGTCACCAATTCCAGTGGGTCTTCCTTGAGTGAATATGCAGGAAGGAATATTGAATATGCAGGAAGGAATATTCAGACAATGACGAATACTTTGTCAACAGTGCTAGGGTTACCTTGTGTAACCCTAGGGGCAGAGATTAGCCCCCACCTGGGCACAGCCAAGCAGCTGTTACTGCAGCACCAGACACTCCCCAGGTCTCAAGTAGGTGCCGCACCTCTCAGAGTTTTCCTCCTTCCTCCAACTTTGGCAATCTATCAGGCAAGTACAGACAGCACTCCCGGGAAGCTGAAGCAGGCACCGCAAAATAAGTTCAGCCCCAATTTAAGGGCAGAAAACTGTCAGTTTATTTCAAATACCATTGTGATCTGTAAAATGTATGCTGCAAAAATGTTGGGAAAATACAGGATGTTGGTTTTTTTAACCAGCCATGTGGACGCAAAGCCCATCACCTCCTAGCATTGGCTTTCATCCTTCCAAGTGCTAACACGCCTTGGATCATCAGCCCAATATCTGCAATGGATTTGAAAGGGGATTAGACAAAATCCCAGGAAATTCCAAGGAGCTGGGAGCATTCCTCGCGATTCTATCAACGGATAGAGCTAATCGACACCTCCAGACTCACGGGCACCACCGTGCGCCTCTGAGCACCAGCTGCCAAGGAGCAAAGGCCGGGGAAAGGCTGCTGCTGCCGGCCGGCTTCCCAGCGCCCCTTGCCCGGCGGATCCCGGCCCCGATCCCGGATTTCTCTCCTTGGGTTCCCCAGCCCGAGAGACCCCTGCTGAAGATTCAGAAGAGCTAATATTCAAGCCCCTCTGAGAATTGGAGCCGTATCCTTTGGGTCCCTAAAAAGCGAGAGGGGGACCCAAAGGATACGGCTCGGGGCGCGAGAGTTGCAGTTGGCGACGCAGGGCGCTCTGCACATGTTCAGAGGCGCTCTCTTCCTCCCCCTTCTGTCACCCCCTCCCATCCCAATCCAGGTTTCTCCCGGAAGTTTCGGGGCTCCCTGCTTACCCTGGAGATGGTGAGCGGCTGTTCGAAGTCTTTGCCCCCCACCAGGCGGAAACCCCAGGGCGCCGGCCCCTGGAGAACGATACGGTGGGTCTTGCTCATGGTGCTTCGCCGCAGGCTGCGCGATCTAGCCGGCGCGGCGGGGCTAGGCTGCTCCGCCCCACCCCGGGGCGGGGACTCGGGCGGACCCCGAGCAGGCGCCGAGTAGGGAAGGAGCCGATCCCTGCCCGACCCGGACTAACTCCGCCCCGGGACGCGCCGCGGGGAGGAGCGCGGCCGAGGGCTCTTTTTTGCGCGTGCCCGGCGTCACTTTACCTGATGCCACCTCGCCAAAGGAACAAAGGAGTCCGATCCGGAAGCCGCGCCCTTTCTAGCCGGCAAGCGACTTTTTCTCGCACCCGGATCGTTTGGATGCGCGCGGTTGGTTCCAGGAACGCACGCGGAAGCAATTGCGCGCAATTACGCACAAGCAATGTTGGAGGAGAGACCTATGGCCACGCAGCCAGGGGGGGGGGGGGAAGTGCCCTGAGCTGGAAATTTTGGCACTAGCAATCATGGGGTTGCGGCACAAGCGTGCTCCTGAGCATGTTCATCAGCTCATGAAGGACACGTGCAGCAGAAGGAAGCGAGGCGCAGGTGGAGCTCGTCAACGTCAACGTGGAAAGGTAGCCCATGGATCTAGGAGAAGGAAAATTGGAATCCTAAATCGCAGAGTGGAGTCCCTGACTAAAATGGTTGGATGGCATCTTATACACCACCTGGGAACTCCTGCAGCCCAGCTGGAGCCAAAAGGTATTGCTCTGCTTTCATGGGCGTAGCCAGCGGGACAGCTGCCCCCCCACCCCAAATCAAATAAATAAGTAGAAATTCTTAACTGACCAATTGCATCACAGATGACTCAGTTGTGCGCCCCCCCCCCAGCCTGCCCTTCTAAAATAAATCATGGCTACGCCCATGTCTGCTTTCCTTTGGACTACCTCAGGCCAAGAGGGCCAGTCCAGACCTCCATACACACTGCCCCAGTCACTTCCGTGCTGCTAATGAAGCAAAAACAACACAGGAGGCAGTAGTTCTCTGCGGCCACAGTCGGTGCTGTGATTCTCCAGTGGTTTGGCTTCACCCCGGAAGGCACACTCCATTGTCCCAGAGCTCATTAAATTGGACCCACTACTGTGAAGTAAACCTAAGTTGTATATATTTGTGAGAGAACTATATATATATATATATATATATATATATATATATATATATATATATATCAGAAGTCACCAGACCTAAAAGGTTTCTAATATATATTTCTACTGTGTCAGACCAGCACCTGAATATTTGTGAGAGGTTTGTTCTCCAGACAAACCAAGTGCCTCTTTGGCATGCACATAAATCGAACAAACCCTCAGTACAAATTCCTGACAGATTCCCGCCTCAATTTCTGCAAGCCATTATTTTGACTTTTGCAATCGCCACACAGAGAAGTTCATGGCCTACAGAGGTTTCAGGCAAAGCAGGGTAAGTGGACCCTTTCAGCAAGTAGTATTTTGGCAGCTTATCTACTCTGGTGATTGCAGAGTGCAAGTTACGGCAAGACATTCAAACAACCCTGCTCCGTAGAGGTCCCACTATAAAAACCAAACAGTGCAAAAACGCAGTACAGTGGTACCCTGGTTGTCGAATGGCTTGGCTCCCAAACAAATCAGCTCCCGAATGCCGCAAACCCAGGAGTGTTCCGGTTTGCGAACATTTTTTGGAAGCCGAATGTTCTGACACGGCTTCCATGACTTTCAACTGAGTGCAGGAAACTCCTGCAGCCAATTGGAAACCATGCCTTGGTTTTCGAACTGTTTGGGGAGTTGAACGGACTCCCGGAACGGATTAAATTCAGTAACCGAGGTACTACTGTAATCCAAATCTGTCCCTTTCATTTTCAGATCTTGCCAACTCAATCTGCAGGCTGTCCTGCTTAAATTTAAAACACCTTCACAAGTAAAACCAAATGCAACTGTGTGTGGAGGGAGGTGCACATTTTAGGGAACACCCTGCCCTAGGCGCCCTCTCTCCCAAACTCCTGAGTGCAGCAGAACTATCAAGAGCAGGCATCCCCAAACTTCGGCCCTCCAGATGTTTTGAACTACAATTCCCATCATCCCTGACCACTGGTCCTGTTAGCTAGGGATCATGGGAGTTGTAGGCCAAAACATCTGGAGGGCCGCAGTTTGGGGATGCCTGATCAAGAGGGTTTCCCTCTGCCAATCTTAACACCCAAAATGGTCTGTGGGGAAGGAGGCGGTCTTTCAGACATTTGGGACCTCTGTTATTATAGGGAGCATTTGGAACAATTCAAGATATTAATTATGACCTCTAAGTCCGTACAGGGCCGTCTTAAGCATATCCGGCGCCGTGGTGCAAAGATCCCTCCGGCAGCCCCCCCCCCATTTCCCAGAGTTGTCAACCTTTTCCCAAGCCTCTGTGGGGGTCGTTCTCCTCCTGTGGAGGCTTGGGAAGGAAGCTGCACGCCCACCAGCCATATAGTTGGCAGGGCGCAGCTTCCATCCTAAGCCTCAGCAGGGATCGCTCTCCTCCCGTGGAGGCTTGGGAGGCAAGCTGCATGTCCCCCAGCCATATGGTTCCCTGCACAGCTGGCGGGCGTGCAGGGAAAGGGGAGGCCGTCGGCAAAGCCAAGCAGCTCCCCCACTCACTGGGGCGCCCCTAAGAGGGTAGTGCCCTGGCGCAATGCACCAATAAGCCCAATAGGAAAGACGGCTCTGAGTCCGTAAAAAAGGCTTGGGCCTAGGCGACCTCCTCCCACAAACGCACTTCCTCAGGACTCTCAACTTAACACTGGAGTGAGATGTAAACATGAGGCATAAACACCGTACCACTCTTCCAGCTGGGGATGCAAGGACAAAGGGCCTCACTCCAGTTCAGACCAACATACTGTACTAACAAGCGTTCTAAGCATCAGGTTTATTGGGCAAATAAGAGGAATCACCAGTAGGTGGCAGGCTGTCACCTGAAATCAAAAAGGCATTGGACTCTAGGTTAATACTGGTTGCAGGGAAAGCTCTTTTGACGGGCAATAGGATGGGGTGGGGCCTGGCAATCTCAGGGCATGACTGAAAGAGAAATCGGATAGGGATCCATTTCAAAGTCTTGTAGAAAGAGTCAGGGTGGTGTAGTGGTTAGGGTGTCGGACTAAGACCTGGGAGACCAGGGTTCAAATCCTCACTTGGCCCTGAAGCTCACTGGGTGACCTTGTCGGCCTAGCCTACCTCACAGGGTTGTGAGGATTAAATGAGGATGAAGGGAACTATGAGCTCTTAGGGGGAAATGGTGGGCTGCAAATAGGAGGGACGGAGGGAGGGAGGGAGGGAAACAAACAAACAAACAAACAAACAAACACACAGACAGACAATGGTGCCATCCACAAAAGTGGTGGTACTTGCTGTGCCTCCCATCCTGAATCATGCATGTCAAATAACGGGATTGCAGGGGTTGGGATAGATGACCCCTTGGGGTCCCTTTCAACTCTACAATTCTCTGATTCCAGGTCAGAAAGCCTTCACCAGCATTCATATTCAAGGGAAAGGCAAATAATTCAGGAGTATCTTATACATTGTTACACACAGGGGATAGAAGCCTACACACAAATAGCAGTCTTTGGGAAGTGGAGAAAATCTATTTCTGCATATAGAGAGATGAGTCCTTAAAGCTGATACATAAATGGTGTTTCACCAACACATGTTTAGCACACAAAGCAATATGAAGTTCATCAGTATGAGGGAAAGCAGGCCATGCAGAATGTTTACGCACATGTGGCGGAATTGTACAAAAATAATGGATTTCTGAAAATTAGTATTTAATGAGATGGATGCAACGACTAAAACACTGAGTAAAGTTGCAGCCCCCCCCCCTCTAGCTTTGCTTAACTTATGGGAAAATAAGGTAAAGTCTAAAACTCTTTTTATCTTTATACAATAGGCTGCTGTGAGACGATCCATTGCTCCATGCTCAAAATATGTGGATGGTTTGAAGAGAGATAAGTGGTAGGAAATATTACGTCAGGTGGCCTTGGTGGAAAAACCGACACATCAAATGAAAGTAATAAGTGGATATACAAAAGACTTGGACTTCCTTGCTGTACGGAAAGATTTAATTTTCTCTAACATGATGGAAAAGAGACTAAACCTGGAGAGAAAGTGCACTAAGGGCATATCTTAAACCAGTGGTGGCGAACCTATGACACGCGTGTTAGACGTGACACACAGAGCCCTCACTGCTGGCACGCACCCCATCGGCCCAGTCACACTACTGTTGTTTCCCCCCCCCCATTTGTTCTCCCGCTCCTCCTCATGCTACAGCTTGTCTCCGCTGTTAAAACCTCCGGATCCATTTTTGTTGTTGTTGCTGCTGGTAGCCAGTGATGGGTTTTTTAACCCGTTCTGTGCTGGGTTTTTTTTTGGCGCTTTGGCAGACTATGTCGGTGCTGTGTGTTAGTTCCAGCGAAGGTATTATTCATCATTTATTTCTGTTCTCTTCCCCCCCCCAAAAAAGTGCAGCACCTTTGGGTCATCCCCCCCCCAAATGTACAATTATACATTTTTGTTATTTAAACTTTAAATATCGTGAAATTATGGTTTTTTTCTTGAAGTGACACACCACCTGAGTTATGCTCGGTTTTTTGGCAAATTTTGACACACCAAGCTCAAAAGGTTGCCCATCATTGTCTTAAACCTTCTTCAGCCTATATTTTCCCTGCTGCCTGTCTTGTGATTTTAAATCTCTGCTGGCGTGCTCTCACCAAAGAATACTTGCCCCAAGCTTGGCATCCAGGAATCCTTCCTTCTTCTTTTTTTTATTGAACCAACAATACTTGCCTTCCTTACTCAAGAGGATCCCAGCTCAGAAGTCCTGGTGCAACTGCCGTCTCCCTTGCTGTGTCAGGTTCAACACCTGCTCAGGTAAGCTGGGCTCCTTTTAACGAACAGGTTCTTCTCATCAAAGACAGAATTAGGTAGCTACAAGGCAGCTGCAGCACCTGTCGCTCAAAAACAGAACTCTGTGTGTGTAAGTATGTATATTCAGAGTGAACAGTAACCAAGAGTATTGTGGCACCTTTAAGAATATAAAAAAATGTGGGGGTGGATGGAGGGTTTGTGTTGTGCACAGTGAGGTCAGAGGGGAATGGAATGCAGAAAAGTACAGAGAGCGATAATGAAAGCAGCTGTTGGCGACATAACACAGGCACGCCGGCATTGCTTGGCTGATGAACGTGTTGTGTTGCAGAAACAAAAATAAAATCAAGCCATGGGATAGCATTTAACCTCTTTATGCACTTCCACATGGAAGTCACTGTGTGACTCATGCCTAGATGTTGTTCACAGCACCAACATGAAGTTGCCATTCCTACATTCCCCCTTTTAATCTAGATTTACCATATCATCCTACAGAAGTTTATTTATAGCTAGAAATGGAGTGCAGGTGGTTTTTTTTTGCATAATTATTTTATATATAATTGGCAGATAGAGAAGTGGAAGTGCCTTCTTTTTCTCTTGACAAAGTAATAATCGTAAATAAATAAGAATAAAAATGTGCACCCCACCACCGAGACCATTCCATTGTAACTATCCAACCTCTCAAAATGTCAACACCTCTTGCAATGATTTGACCCCTTTCCATTTTTAAAAGTACAAATTCTACAAGCACTCTCCGTATCTCCTCAAAATAATTTCTCCTGCATATTCCCCATCTCATTTTAATGGCACATGTTAATTTATCATTAATAGCTACACCCCACACTGCCTTCTTTTGCCTTGTCTATTTTCTTTAATCAATAACCTTTATTAGGCATGACAAATTCAGAAGCTTCAGAACAAAATTATGAATAAAACATTCGCATTATAAACTTCATGAAATAAAATACATATTAATTGAATTAGTATTTTAGAACAATATATCAGTTTTCAATTAGCATCCCCTGGTCCTCTCCACAGTGGCCCAATCTCTCTGCGTAAACCGAGCACAAAAACTCAGCCACCACTAAAGTAACTCCATCATTATTATCTGACAATAACCCCTGAATAGTTGGCATTGCTGCGATCAATGCATCCACCTGCAAAGCATCCAAAGCCTTGTCTATTTATTATTATTTTCTTTCATTGTCTTTCCCCCCATATTACTCTTTTTTCTTCTCTCTTTTTCCTTTGATAGTTAGATAACAAGATCTGTATTCTTCTTTACACTCTAATAAAATTTATTCATTTTTAAAAAACTAATAATCTAGATTTATTCAGGGTGAAGATCCAGCGTTGGTGAAACACCAGTGAGACAGCCCTCCAGAAAAATATATATGGTAAAACAGAGAGTGGCTGGTAAGCAAAAGGCTACTTTGAGAATGTGGGTTGTTAGAAAACAATTTGGACAGGAAGAGCATTGAGGCAATGACCCTTCATTCTTTAGCTAGGAGCCTGGTGCCCTGAGAGGATCACAATGAAGATAAAAGATTAAAAGCTGAGAAAACAGTTACTCTACTATGCTGTTAATGAGAAACTGTCTATAAAGGAATGCAGCTAATAAACTTCATTCACTGTCTCCAAACATGACCTTTTCTGGAGAACTTCTTGTTTTGCACCCTGGTGGCTTCAGACTGGATAGTTTGTTTTCTCTTCTTTTTCTCCTGCCAAACAAGGAAGAAGTCTAATTTTTGAAAACATTATATAAAAGAAGAAGTCGGCAAAGGATTGTCTGGGGTGTCAGAAAAGGGGAAAGTGCCATTTTGTTTGTGGCAATATAACCTTTCGGCGAATTACTCGTCATCTCTGCTTAGTAAATTTGGATGCAAAACTCTCCCTGGCTTGTTGACACGCCAACTTGCTGAGCAGTAGCAGGCACACGACCGGCGAAGGAAAACACTGGAGCATCTGTGTACTCACCATTCTCAACGCCTTTAAAGGAAAAGGATCGGTCCTATGACCTTTAATGGTGCTCCCATCCTCATCATGTTCAAGTACTACTCTGGATGTCTGTACAAAGCAGACATGCTTCTCCTCAATCTCAGCACTTCCACGTTTCTGCAGCGGCAGAAACTGCCCGGAATGTTTTTGGCTTTGCACAATGTGTAGGTTGCCATAAGAACTGATAAGGTGCCAAAGGCCTCCGTTTGGCAATTTGGAAGCCTGCAAGGAGAGGGGGAAAGCCTTAATTTATCACTCAAAGCACACACCCTAGGGTTGCCTAGAGCGATGGAGAGCAACATGTCATTTCATTTATACCAGGGGGAATTGGCAAGAAGGCAAGAAACAGAGGCTTAGAATAAAAGAATAAAATAAAAATTGAATAATATGTCAGTGGTTGCAAAAGGAAAATATTGACTATACTTTAAAAAGGACCAGAAATTCTAGTTACAGGTAGGTAGCCGTGTTGGTCTGAGTCGAAGCAAAATAAAAAAAATCCTTCAGTAGCACCTTAAAGACCAAATAAAAACTTAGTTGGTCTTTAAGGTGCTACTGAAGGAATTTTTTTATTTTGCAGAAATTCTAGGATTAACTTGAGGAAGTGGGGGAGAAGGAGGGATGCCTAACAGAAACCAGGTGAACATGCATAAGGCACTCAAATGTGGTAAGAGGCAGGGCATGGGTGCAAGCCCTACCCCCAGTGTCCTCACATATATTGTGTCCCCCCTCCCCTGTCCTCAGTCATCCCTGTTCAGCATGGTGACAGTTGGGGACTCAGCAAATGGGAATGTAGGGGTAAATCTTTGTCTGCACCCCTGCATCCCACCCACTAAGTCAAAGGCCTGAAGTCACATATACAGTAAGTCGCAAACTTGGGTCGCCAGGTGTTTCTGGACTACAACTCCCATCATCCCTAGCTAGCAGGACCAGTGGTCAAGGATGATGGGAATTGTAGTACAATAACAGCTGGAGACCCAAGTTTGGGAAACCCTGGATTAGACCTTGGCAGAAACTACAAGACGGCAGGCAAAACTGACCCAGAGGTGGTGGTGGTTTTTAATTGCCCAAGGCTAATTATAACGATAAGTCTGTTAACAGACAGGACTGAAATCCACTCTGGGTGCATTTTTAATGTACACGAAGTAGATCGACAATGTAGTCTTTCTAGGCGTAACAATGTCCCCAAATATTAGCCACTTCACATTTGCAGTTTCCTTTCTGCAAACAAACAGTACCTGGGTAAACAACATCCTGCAAAATCTATTCATCAGTTTGTTTGTTTGTCTGTTTGCTATTGCATGTTTTGTCTCAGCCACTGCTAACAAATGTCCCCTTCAGACTGGTGTTTTCGTGTGGGTGTCTTTGGCAACATGTTATTAATGCTATAGTATTGGGTTTATTCAGATTTAGTTTGTTCTGCAATGCTTCCCCAAAGCTACCGCTTTATTATTGCTGTCTCGAGGGGCTGCAGCGAAACAAAAAACAGCAGAAAAAGAAACTTAAACATTTGTGGGACAAGAAGTCACAGGATTTCAGCAGGAAGTTATGAGATGGGGGGGGGAGGAAGTGAAGCAGGGTGACCGCCCCAAAACTTTTACAGCTCCAAACCTTATTGAAATGGGATTATTATAGCACCATGTGCACAATTCAATAAAAAGAACATCTAGTGAGTCTCTATAGTAAGATAACAAAAAGGGGGTTGGATAAGTGCATGGGTAGGCAAACATAATTTTTGAATTATGGTGCTGGAGGAGACTCTTGAGAGTCCCATGGACTGCAAGAAGATCAAACCTCTCCATTCTGAAGGAAATCAGCCCTGAGTGCTCACTGGAAGGACAGGTCGTGAAGCTGAGGCTCCAATACTTTGGCCACCTCATGAGAAGAGAAGAATCCTTGGAAAAGACCCTGATGTTGGGAAAGATTGAGGGCACAAGGAGAAGGGGACAACAGAGGACGAGGTGGTTGGACAGTGTTCTTGAAGCTACCAACATGAGTTTGACCAAACTGCGGGAGGTAGTGCAAAACAGAAGTGCCTGGCGTGCTATGGTCCATGGGGTCACGAAGAGTCGGACACGACTAAATGACTAAACAACAACAACAACAAGGCAAACTAAGGCCCGGCGCCGGATCCAGCCCAATCGCCTTCTAAATCCAGCCCACGGACGGTCCAGGAATCAGTGTGTTTTTACATGAGTAGAATGTGTCCTTTTATTTAAAATGCATCTCTGGCTGGAGCATAGGAATTCATTCATCCCCCCCCAAAAAAAATAGTCCGGCCTCCCACAAGGTCTGAGGGACAGTGGACCGGCCCCCTGCTGAAAAAGTTTGCTAACTCCTGGATAAGTGGCCATCTTCTGAAACAACATGCATGGTTTTGTTTGGGGAAATTCTACCCCAACATAACTTGGAATTTGCCTTGGGGTATCAAAATACCCCATTAAATTTTCCTAGGAAGGTGAATCACAGATTTTATTGTTGGCCCAGGCTTGCGGGCAGGAAAGGAGAATCAGTCTTGAAGAACAGGTGAAAAGTACATCGTAGAGGTGAAAAGTACATTGTGTTTTCCTCCCTTATAAAATCACAGATGGTTGTTGTTGTTCAGGGTGGGTGCATTCTCAAAGTGGGAGGTATTTTCCTTCTTCCTTAGTGTGCATGAACAATAGACTGGCCTCCAAGGATTTTTGCTTTTAACCATTGTTGCTCTTGGCCAGCCCATTTCTCACAGCCTCCCCAACCTTCGCTCAGGACAACATTCAAACAAATAGTTTTAGCATCCGATCCACTTGGAATTTGTTCTGCTGGGTGCAAAGGTTTGGCATTGGAATGGAATTGGAATAAAAGCACAGTTGCAAAATTTCTTGGCCTATTCATCCTATATTCTATGCCCCTCCCTTGTTTTGAACTTCCTTCTCAAGATGCATTGATTATTTTTGCCAGAATTTGGTTGTTTGATGTGATGTGACATTGCAGAAGTCTCTAAACGTCTATCAGCTTTCCATCCTGAAGAGGGGGAGCAAGGAAAGATACTGAGAGTGAATTTTGGCTAAGGCGAACCAGGAGCACAAGATGCAATCGAACTGAAGACAACCACGAGTGTCTGTTTGCAAACAGCAATTTACTACAGGTTTCCCAAACACAATAACTACTACAGGTTGTGCCCCTACTGCAGAACTCTTATTGCTTTCCTCTGGTACTTCTGTGCAGAAGTCATTGAGCACTAGGTGAGAAATTGCTGGTGTGCATTTTTCCTCGGCAGAGAGCTACTATATATTTGCAAACACATTTTTTTATTCATATACCCCCTTGATAAAACAAAAATGATATGAGATTGGCAGGACGCATTTTGTGGAGCCAACTATCCACGTGGCTGGTTTGGGGCGGCAAAATTATTTTTAATTATACGTTTTCCACCACAAGGGACATCATTTGGATTTTCTGCCTCAGGCACCAAAATGTCACGGGACAATCTCTGAATATTGCTTCGTATAACAGCTACATTTTCTGTATCCACAATTGATGCACCAGACTTTTATTTTCAGTCCACAAACTACTGATCTGCATATGCATGGTTCATTTTGAGGGAAAAAGGAGAGAGGAGTAACAGTAGGTTTTGCTATATTGGTGCAAACTGCTAGTTGAGGGCAACAATCGGAAACTTCATAAACATGCTTGCCCTTGTCTTTGTACTCAGAAACAAGTCTTCCTATATTCATTGGCCCTTACCCACAAGTAGCACACATAAGACCGCAACAGAAAAGGAGCTGGTCGAGAGTGAAACGGACTCCCTTGAAAGTTGGTGGACTCTTAATCCTTGGAGGTTTTTAAGCAGAGATTGGATGGTGTAGATTTATGCATTGCAGGAGGTTAGAATAGATCAGGCTTCCTCAAACTCGGCCCTCCAGATGTTTTGAGACTACAATTCCCTTCATCCCTGACCACTGGTCCTGCTAGCTAGGGATCATGGGAGTTGTAGGCCAAAAACATCTTGAGGGCCGAGTTTGAGGAAGTTTGGACTAGATGACCCTCGGGTCCCTTCCAACTCCCCAATTCTATGATTCCAAGGCCTGGTTTATTTTCAACAACAACAACAATTTATTTACACCCCTCCCATCTGGCTAGGTTCCTCCAGCCTCTCTGGGCGGCCCCCAACAGAATATGAAAAACACAATAAAACATCAAATGTTCAAACCTTCCCTAAGCAGGGCTGCCTTCAGATGTCTTCTAAAAGTCAGATACTTGTTTATTTCCTTGACATCTGATTTGCCCTCCCCTCGAGAAGGCCCTCTGCCTGGTTCCTTGTATCTTCGCTTCTTGCAGTGAGGGAACCACCGGAAGGCCCTTGGCGCTGGACGTCAGCGTCCGGGCTGAACGATAGGGGTGGAGACGCTCCTTCAGGTATAATGGGCTGAGGCCGTTTAGGACTTTAAAGGACGGGACCAATACTTTGAACTGTGCTCAGAAGCATACTGAGAGCCAATGTAGGTCTTTCAAGACCGGTGTTATATGGTCCCAGCGGCCACTCCCAGCCACCAGTCTAGCTGCCGCATTCTGGAATAGTTCAAAGGTAGCCCCACGTAGAGCACATTGCAGTAATCTAAGTGGGAGATAACCAGAGCATGCACCACTCTGGCGAGACAGTCTGTGGGCAGGTAGGGTCTCAGCCTGCGGACCAGATGGAGCTGGTATACAGCTGCCCTGGACACAGAATTGACCTGCGCCTCCGTGGACAGCTGTGAGTCCATGGGCGCACTCTTGCTGTGTGCACGATCTCATTTGCTCTGCATCCAGTGTGCTCCCACCGCTGGTTTGTAAAGCACATGGCGATCATCGCAATCCACATCTACCCTGTAGTTTCTTAAGGAAGGCTGCGTTCCTGTGCTTCCCTTACCCGCCCAACTAGCTACAACCCAATCTGAAAATGTCAGCCGCATGAAGACATCCATGCTCCTTCTCTACCCACTGACAGCGGGAAGCTTGCAAACACAGCCAGCCCTGCTGATGTGTACAGCAATGTACAAATGTGATTTGAAACACGGCAGGGGGAAATGACCTAGCTGCATTTTAAGCCAGGAATGTGTGCGCAACCACCCACACGCTGAATAGCGAGGATATAATAACTGGTGACAAAGGGCACAGCGCCAGGAACGGTTATTTTCTCCCAATTGCCTACAATAAGACCCAAACTCAGCAGTTCCATCATGTACCCAGGCATAAAATGGAGATTGCAATTTATTCAAATGAGCCATTGTAGACCGAGTGCGTCATGTCAGAGATCTGGAGGGATTATGGGCCCCCGGCAACATGCAGACACACAATAGCTGGGGGTTGCATGGTCCCTGCTTTCAATGGCCTGTGGATTAGAAGAGTGTTTGATATGCTCCAGGAGGCTTCAACTTCCAACCCCACAAATTTCAGATCTGCTTAACATTTGTATGCAGTGGAATTCTCTGCTGGGAAGTACAGCGGGCCAATACTTGGGTTTCCACTAAAACTTCATTTTTGTACTTATTTGGGTTTCCCTACCCAAACTGAGGGAATTGGTCTAGGGCAGGCACCCCCAAACTTCGGCCCTCCAGATGTTTTGGACTACAATTCCCATCATCCCTGACCACTGGTCCTGTTAGCTAGGGATCATGGGAGTTGTAGGCCAAAACATCTGGAGGGCTGCAGTTTGGGGATGCCTGGTCTAGGGGGTGTTATTGCAGCAGAACACCAGGACTGTTGTGGGTCTAGAGCAGTCATCCCCAACCTTTGACCCTCCAGATGTTTTGGCCTACAACTCCCATGATTCCTAGCTAAGAGGACCAGTGGCCAGGGATGATGGGAATTGTAGTCCAAAATATCTGGAGGGCCGGTGTGTGGTCTAGAGTGTGGTAAATGTATATTTGTCTGATGGGATGGCAGCTACCATCATTACAGAAGCAGCGAAGCATCTGTTCCTCAAAAACAACAATGGGCCCAGAGCTGCCCAGTTGCAAATGTCCCCTTTTGGAGACGAGGAAGTTGGCCATTCAGTTCCAAGTGCTCTTGGAGGAAATTGATTATCTAGATCTGTGAGGGAGGCCCTCCTGGTAGTGCTGCAGCCATCAGAGATACACTATAGAACAACCCGAGCAGGGCCTTCTCAATGGTGGCCCCTCAAGTGATTGAACTCCTCAGATAAGTTCTGCATTGACTCTTGGTGAGTTTTAGGCCCTAGCTGAATACCCACTTTTCAATCAGGCATTTGCTGGTGCCTGTTTCTGTTATTGTTATTGAAATTTTCCGGTTGCTGAGAGTGAGACTATATATTTATGATATTTTAATAGGTATTTAAAATTTTATGTACAGTATTTCTAATCTTTTTGCTGGAAGCCGCCCAGAGTGGCTGGGGAAACCCAGCCAGATGGGCGGGGTAGAAATAATAAATTATTATTATTACTGTGTTGGTGTTGTTGTTGTTGTTGTTGTTGTTGTTAGACTGGCACTGGGATTCCTTTTACAGTAAAGAACAGGCAATAATTTTTTTTATAACTAAGTCAATCCATGTTGAGCGTGAAAAATTTTGTGGATATTTACTCGAGGCCTTTGCAGAGTCCGAATAGAACCTGTGTAATACAGTTGCCGGTCCTGCTTGCTTCCGAAATGCTTGTCAACAGATTAAGAGTGTTTCGAGCAAGAAGCAAGGCTTGCCGTTTCCTACAGCTATGCCTCGGATTTCAGCTCATTTTCTCTGTTCCATGGACTGCAGTGGCAGCTGAGATCTGCTTGTGTGATGGAGTGTGAGGAACAGGTTAGTACTGAGATAGACTTTATAGCAGCAGCAGCAATAACATACTTGCACAGCTTGTAAACAAAGCAGAGCGTTTTATTCCAATGTGCTCAAAGCAAAGCTAGTGACAGTGAATAAGATAACAGAGAAGGGAGAAAAAAAGAGGGGGGGGAAACAGCGCCGGTGTGTGTGTGTGTGTGCAAGCAACAGAACTCTCCTCACCTGCAATTCTCAGCAATGGGTTCAAGAGTCATATTGCCTGTGAAAGTGGTGTAGAATCTAACCATTGTGGCTAGCAGCCTTATCATCCATGAATTGGCCTGATCCTCTGTTAAATCATCCAAATTTGTGACCATCGCTGCTTCTTGTGGAAGTGAATCCTTGTGGGAAGAATTCTATATTTCTGCTCAGTCCCGAATCTTCCAACGTTTTGGCTACACCGAAATGTCCCCGAGTTCTAATATTATAAGAGAGAGACCGAAACGTTTCCCGATCCAATTTCTCTACACCAGGCATGGCCAAACTTTGCTCTCCT
The DNA here is from genome assembly GCF_963506605.1 of Zootoca vivipara. NCBI lineage: Eukaryota > Metazoa > Chordata > Lepidosauria > Squamata > Lacertidae > Zootoca > Zootoca vivipara. Next base: position 87,779,771 of record NC_083280.1, read on the forward strand.
GGTGTCTTGGGACTGCAATTCCCACCATCCCTGACCACTGGTCCTGTTAGCTAGGGATGATGGGAGTTGTAGTCCCAAAACATCTGGAGGGCCACGTTTGGCCATGCCTGCTCTATGCCATACATAATTTCGCACACCTCTGTTGTGTCTCCTCTTACTTTTTCTTCCAAGCCCAAAACCTCCAAATGTTGTCACCTTTCTTGGCAGGAAAATTCCCCCCTCGCTAATGTTGCTTGCCCTTTTCTGAATCATTTCCAACTCCACAGCATGATGACCCACTGACCCTACTATTTTCACCCATCAACCTGTTTTTGCCTGTTATTGTGTGTCAGGCCCAGCATAACCTGATCTCTTCTCGTCTTCCACCTTCTGGAAAATGAAATTGATAGCAAGGTAAGTCAGCAATTAATCAGTAGGATTTCATTCTTGGCTTCCAACATATATCATGGTACTTGGTTCCCCACACTACTATATCTCTCTTATCTGAAAATGTGGAAATATGATCTAGGAAGTCAACATCCATGTCTTTTTTCGGGTTTGGTCATGTAGCAGTCTCCTAAAAGGTAAAGGTAAAGGGGCCCCTGACTATCAGGTCCAGTCGTGTCCGACTCTGGGGTTGCGGCGCTCATCTCGCTCTATAGGCCAAGGGAGCCGGCGTTTGTCCACAGACAGCTTCCGGGTCATGTGGCCAGCATGACAAAGCTGCTTCTGGCGAACCAGAGCAGCGCACGGAAACACCGTTTACCTTCCCGCCGGAGCGGTCCCTATTTATCTACTTGCACTTTGATGTGCTTTCGAACTGCTAGGTTGGCAGGAGCTGGGACCGAACAATGGAAGCTCACCCCGTTGCAGGGATTCGAACCGCCGACCTTCTGATCAGCAAGCCCTAGACTCTGTAGTTTAACCCACAGCGCCACCTGGGTCTCCTACAATGATGTAATTCTTAGTTCCTTTTGATATTATTGGTAATCAGCTGCTCTCAACCAAACTTCCATCTTCAGATTTAGGGAATTCCTTGCATATCTACACTCTTCCTGTTCGCTCATTTGGAATAAATGAAATCCCCTACATTTCATTAATGAATTTCATCCCACCAGGTTTCAGTAATGCCTGTTAAATCATATTTGCTTCCCTCGGAGGAAAGATGGGGCAGTAAATAAATGAACAAGGGAGTGTTTGTTGAAGGTTGAGGCAACAGAGGAGACAATCTGCTTCACTTTTCATGGAAGAGTCCAAAGATTGTTCCATACCTTCCTATTCAAAATAGGACGGCTCATATATTACCATCAAACCCAATAGTGGCATTAAAAAAAAAAAAGCCACGGAAGAAGATTTGAAAACATTATTGCAGGTATGTTAACAATAGCTTTTGACGGAATAATTATTGACCCATCATGTAAATGTCAATTGAGAAATTGGGATATATGCATGGCATATGTGGTGAAATTAACGCAGCAGAACTTCGAGAGGGGGAAGGTGCATAATGTATCAGGAAATGGAGCGTATATGGAAACAATAAAATACAGCCTTGAGAATGTTTTAAACTAATTTAGTGTTTAATCGTGTCTAGAACCAAATGGGGCAGACCTTTTGTTGTATTTGCCGTGGTACCTTGTTACTCAAACGCCTTGGTTCTCAAACGCTGAAAACCTGGAAGTAAGTGTTCCGGTTTTCGGACATTTTTCGAGAGCCGAATATCCGATGCGGCTGCAAGGTATTGTTTTTTGGGCACCTGCACCAATCAGAAGCTGTGCCTTGGTTTTTGAACATTTTAGAAGTCAGACGGACTTCCGGAACAGATTAAGTTTGGCGCTTTTGTTTTGGCTATTTATTTTGCATTTTTGTTTTTGAGGCTTTTTCAGTTAATTTGTTTTTGTGACTGTGTGGAACCCAGTTCAGCTACTGATTGATTGATTCCGTGACTGCAAAAATGGATAAAAGCCCCCCATCCAAACAATTATCATCAGTGCAGGTAAGAAAAAAAATTATTTTTAATTTTTATCCTCTACGATACTGTCTTACTTATTTTAAAGTACAGTACATTGATTATTGCTGTCATTTTGTGGCTCAGTGGTCTCGTTAGATAGTAAAACTCATGTTAAATTGCTGTTTTAGGGGTTGTTTTTAAAAGTCTGGAACGGATTAATCTATGGGAAAGCATGCCTTGGTTTTGGAACGCTTTGGTTTTGGAACTGACTTCCAGAACGGATCTGAGAACCAAGGTACCACTGCATTGCTCCTATACCGTATATCTGACTTGGTATTATGTTGAACTTGTAAATCACGTATGGATGTTGTAATGCTAATTAAAAAGGAATAAAAATAAATCACTCAAACGAAACCCTGAAGGGTTTGGTGGCACAGGGGGAAAGACATGGGGGTGCCTTGCATCTCTCTTTGGGAACAGATGGGCAAAGCAAAGTTCTGGGAGATTTGCAAGACATTTGGGTGCTCTTCTGTGAATGAGCCTGGGTCTCCATGATTATGAGGGGGTCTGCATTATGCTGAACAAAAGAAACTGGTAGAAGCAGGAAGTTCTACCTGCTCCTTGGGGGAAATGGCATCACACAAGCGAGCCCCCTCGCAGCAGTTTCCTCAAGATCTGCTTCCGTCCCTGGAGGCCGTTGAGTTAACAAAGGGCCAGGGTCAGCCCAAGACATTTGGACACCTGAGGCCAACCCCAAAATGGCGCCCAGTCCCCTCCCCACGGGGGAAGAGAGAGCTACATCAGGAACAAACATGGGCAAAAAGGTTCCACATCAGGGTCTGTAGCCCCAGTAGATGCTGAAGCCTGAGGCAATTGCCTCACCTGGAGTGGATCTACACAGGTATTAAAAACACTGTGAAAACATTTGTTGTTGTTGTTGCTTTAAAAAAATGTCAAATAAAGGTGGAAAAGCTCAACAACTTTTCTGTCTGGATTTTCACTTTCTAAAATATGACAACCCTATTTTTGTAATCCTTTTAACTGCATCTAAGGGAGGACACAAGGGACCCAGGTGGTGCTGTGGTTAAACCACTGAGCCTAGGGCTTGCTGATCAGAAGGTCGGCGGTTCAAATCCCTGTGACGGGGTGAGCTCCCGTTGCTTGGTCCCAGCTCCTGCCAACCTAGCAGTTCGAAAGCACATCAAAATGCAAGTAGATAAATAGGAACTGCTACAGCGGGAAGGTAAACGGCGTTTCCGTGTGCCGCTCTGGTTCGCCAGAAGTGGCTTTGTCATGCTGGCCACATGACCTGGAAGCTATACGCCGACTCCCTCGGCCAATAATGCGAGATGAGCGCGCAACCCCAGAGTCGGTCACGACTGGACCTAATGGTCAGGGGTCCCTTTACCTTTAAGGGAGGACACACCACCCTCTGTGGCCCACGGTAATATTTATGTCCTATGTCCATGGTTCCCAACGTGGGGCACACGCCCCACGGGGGGGGGGATTTGTTTATTAAGAGGGTCAATTCGAGAATGAGTTAGACCAATTTAATGGCCTTTTAGGCTTCCTCCACGTGAATAGAAGGTCACTTTTTGAATAATAAGAATTATATGTGGGGGGAGGGGGAATCAGGATTTTAGAGATGCTAAAGCGGGGCATGCCCCCAAAAAGGTCGGGAACCACTGTTCCTTGTCATAGATCAATCGAGACTAGGAGTGATTTATTTTCGTTCTCCATTGTATTTATTTTTAGAAAGTGGCAAATGTTTATTCTGAAAGAAAAAGTTTGAGAGCCACTAATCCCTATGCTTTGAATTTTTGCTGCCAAGGGTAGGATTTCAGAACTCCGTTCCACCCCCACGCGTGGATGCCTGGAGGGATAAATTGCCATTAATACATCCTCTCCTACTCCTCCACCCCACGCAGCAGACACGTGTCGGCGGGGGAGGTGCCGGGCTGCACGCACGCCTCCTCCAGGTGCGGAGGAACGCGCGCTCTCTGCCGAGCGCGGGAAGGGGGGAAAGGCGAGGCGAGCTCGGGCCGCGCTGCGAGAGCGGACGCGGCCCCCGCGAGGCATGCTAATGAGGTGGGCGGAGACGCCTCCCATTGGCCGCCCGGCGCGCGTCTGCCGGTGAAGTCAGGGCTTTTTCTTGTCGCCCCAGGCAAAGCGGCGCGGATTGCTGCGGCGCGCGGCGCTGGAGGAGCTTCTCCTGCGAAAGCGGCGCGGGGACGGAGCGAGGTAAGAGGGGAAAGGGAAGGAACGCGCGCGCGCCAGGGGGAGTCTTGGGACCTGGGTGTCTGTGTGAACTGGGTTGGGAATGCTGCCGCTGCTGCAGCCGCTGCAGCCGCCGCCTCGGACTCTTCCAGGAGGGAATCCGGCTTATCCCGAGAGTGGCTTTGCGGGGGCGCGCGCGCGTGTGCGGGGGCGCGCTTTTGCTTGCTTTAAAGGCCCGGCTCTTGGGCAGTTAATTAAGAGAAGGTTGCTTGGGACGCGCGAGGAGCCTTTATTAGAACGCCTCCCCCGCGTGGATTTAGGGACCTCTTTAGAGAGTTTCGGAACCTAAGCCAAGGTGGTTCTCTCTCTATGTATGTTTATTTTGCAAAAGTCGAACTGCACCCCCCCCCGCGGAGATTCGGGTGCGATAGCAGCCCCACCCGGTTGATCATCGCCACGGCAAACGGGTTTTCTTGACCCGCCCCCCCCCCGCCGCCCCAAGAACTGGGCTGAAGATGGGAGTCCATCTTTAAGGTTGCCTTTTATAGATCGCGCGACCTTGACTTTCGGATGCCGGCGGTGCTGGAGGTTAAGGACCGCCGTGCATTGTTTCTCGGGGAGGGGGGGGGAGGAGGGCAACGCGGTTGGCGTGTGTCCTGTATCTGTTGCTAGGAGCGGTGAAAGTAGCATCTTCTCCGGGAGATCCAGGAAGCGGCCGCTGGTGGCGCGTGGCGGTTCATTCATGGCCCTTTTGCCCGCAGAGAATGGCATTCCTTCCCCTCCTCCGGGCAAAATCCTATGGGGAAGATCACTTGCGCGAGCCCCCATTGGAAAGAAGGAAGGAACGGGAGGTGCGCAGGAGCTGTACTGCATTGGTGCCTGCCTGCAGGGTTGCAGATGACCAAGGGAAAATGCTGCGCTTTGGGGGAATCGGAGAGCAAGCCAAACAGAGGATTTCAAATAATTTGTTTGGACCAAATTTCGGGAGAATAGACTAGCCCAGTGGTCAATAAAATAGATTTAGAAAGCTGGTTGTGTGTGTCTCACTCTCCTCCTGGGTGTTTACATGGAATTGCTGTGGCCGGTTTTTACTGATTTACATGCAGAAATGTAAAATACTTCTGTGGGTTTATTTGGCTGTTTTGTGTTCTTTCTTCTTCTTCTTCTTCTTCTTCTTCTTCTTCTTCTTCTTCTTTTTTTTTTTTTTAAAAAAACAGTGTACATTAGATATTTATTTCCCCCACAGAGCAAGACAAAGGACTGAACGCTTGTGAATTCGCATTTGTGTAAAGAATGAAACCTCTATCTATGGCCTGCCAGGAACATTTACTGTTAGGCCCTGCAGCCCTTCCAGTTTTGAGAATTGCCCCGGGGTGGGGGGGTGTTGGGGTTTCTTGCTAGCATGCTGCTGTGAACACGAAGGCTTCCACTTACTTATTTATTAGGCTATTAGTATAATGAATAAAAGCCACCTCAGGCCTGTTGTACGTATCCTGTTTCCATCAAAGAGGGTGCGCTTGTATTGGCAAACCTTATGCTTCGTTTTAGAAAGGCCATTTGCTGGTACGAATCTATTGTACAAACAATACATTTTCAGGCATGGGAGATGTGTGTACGCTTGGGGCTATTCAGTTGCATTGCTGTTAACTGGAGAGTTGGATTTTCAGGGGGGGGATTCTTGCCTTTCATTTGAAACCCTTGTCCTTTCTCCCCATCAGGATGCTGTGACACAGACTTGTATGTTTTAAATACTATACAGTACATACACAGCTGGGGAGTAAGTCCAGTTTAATGTAATGGGACTTCCTTTTGAGTAGATATGTATAGGATTGGGCTGTAAGTGACCCTCACTGAGACCTTCTGGATAGACTCTGTGGCATAAGTGGATAATAATAATAATAATATTTATACCCCACCCATCTGGCTAGGTTTCCCCAGCCACTCTGGGTGGCTTCCAGCAAAATATTAGGATACAATAATTCATCAAATATTCGCCACACCATTCTCCCAGGCCTGTGCAATTGTGGACTTACTTTCGAAGGGCTTGTAATACATTTACTGTGGCAATTGTAATAAATTTGTTGAACGATGCTGTTTAGTTGCTATTCAGTTGGATCAAAAGGGAAATGTATGACTGAGTACACATAACCAGTGTGCTCGCCCTGCTGGCTTTTGAATCGTCCTGCATGTAACATAATTCACAACGCAGCACCGACTCCTAGGTGTGTGTTTGTTTTTTAAAAATAAATACTGCTGTTTGATGTGTTTTCCCTCAAACCAGCTTCAATCTGAAAGGAAAACTTGAGCCACGTTTGACTTCACTGTTAAGCTGAGGTGTGTACATTTGAGGCAGCCGTTTGCACATGTGCAGATGGCAATCTTAATGGAAAGGAGTTGGGGTTTGCAGGAGTCAGGAAACCAAGGAGTAATGTGCATTGTGTAAAGACCTCCCAGCCCCCCTCTGACTGTGTGCAAATGCAACTTGAAACAGCAGGGGGAAGATGTCCTTGCTGTATTTTAAGCTGCTAATGTGTACATAGCCTAAGTCTTTTCATTGGGTAAGCGTCAAATCCAATTAAATGCATTCAGTAAGCATCCAGATCTCGCCCTCCTTTTCCTTAATTGCCATTAAATACATTTTTACATGCCACAGTTCTAAATGCTATTTTTTTAAAAAGGCCACGAGCAGGCAAACTTTGCTGAGCCTCCTAAAATATTAAGAATGACTTTTTCAGCAAGCTCTGAAATACACAGGATATAACTAACCAGCATGGATATGAACATAAAGCACTTTCACATCACCTAGAAACCCAAAATTAAAGACATATGTACCATAAGATATCCTGGCACAGATGTACAATAGAAATGAGAAGGAAATTAATTGCCTCCAGATTATTAACACTTAACTAGAAAGTTTGACATTGCTCACATGCTTAAGCCAAAACATCCTATTACTAGAAAAGCAGACCCTTGACAATTAACAGTGAAAGTTGGGGACGTAGTTTGTTTTGTAATGAACCCCGTCATAGTACAAGCTAAGCCTTACAAAGAATGGAAATTTGGCCGGTGGTGTTTCTTTGAAAGGCAGTAGCAACCAGGAACATATTTACTAGTACATACAGTATATGCTCTGTAAAATTGTCAGATGGCCTGGTCCAATTGACCAGGTCACGTAGACTACATCTCCCATCATCCTCGACCCATGGCTGTGCTGGCTGGAGCTCATGGGAGATGCAGCCCACAGGATCTGACCTACCTTGAGAGAGATATTCCAGGCCGAGTAGGAAAACGGGAATCGGCACAAACATTCACGCTATTCAAAATAAAATAAAATATGGGGCTCCACAGTTCTGGTCCCCAGTGTGTTACAGATGTTAGACTGTCAGACTGGGACCTGGGATGGTTCAGATCCCCACGCAACTCACTAGATTACCCTGCGCTGGTCACTCAGCCTAACCTGCCTCACAAGGTTGTGTGCATAGCATGGGGAGGTGCTCCTTGGAGGAGAGGTGTAAATGAGTAAATAAATAGGTGTCTCAGGCTGTCTTTTTCAGATGCGGAGTTGCTGCGCCCTTAGAAGCCAAGTGAAACTTCTAGGGGAGATTCCTTCCTTTGCGGTTTGCAGTTAGAAGTGCGCCCAGGTTGCAATTTTTGACACTGGGCTGCCGAGCTGCTCTGCTGTTTTGGCACAGTGCCCTCTTTCAGCCTGGCAGCCGGGGGGGGGGGCAACGTTGAATGCATGGATCGGGAGCGGAGATCTGCCAACAAGCGAGGGAGGAGGACCCTTGTTTCTGATGCGTGGGAAGGGAAAGAAAGGAGCGCTGAGTTGGCAGAGAAAACTGGGCAGTCATCTGCATGGCAATGCAACACTTCCATGAAGTGCTCAACACCAGAGGTGCTGCCATCGGTGTCAAAATCACATGCACACAGCTCTGAATAGAAGCACAGTTTTGTGCTGAGAACTGTTAGGAAGGGCAGGGGGCTGGTCCCCTGGTTGTATCACTGGGAAAACTCTTTAGGGCTTTGAAAGTGGAGAAGGAAGATTGCGTGAAAAGGACCATAGTGACTTTGAAAAAGAATGAGAACCTTTTACAATATATTTGCAGAAACAACAACAAGAAATGGCTGGCTGGATTTAAATACAGTCATACCTCGGTTTAAGTACGCCTCGGTTTGAGTATTTTCAGTTTAAGTACTCCGCGGACCTGTCTGGAACGGATTAATCCACTTTCCATTACTTTCAATGGGAAAGTTCGCTTCAGGTTAAGTACGGACTTCCGGAACCAATTACACTCATACCTCGGGTTAAGTACGCTTCAGGTTGAGTACTCTGCAGACCCGTCTGGAACAGATTAATCCACTTTCCATTACTTTCAATGGGAAAGTTCGCTTCAGGTTAAGTACGCCTCAGTTTAAGTACTCCACGGACCATCTGGAATGGATTAATCCACTTCCCATTACTTTTTCAATGGGAAAGTTCGCTTCAGGTTAAGTACAGACTTCCAGAACCAATTGCGTTTGTAAACCGAGGTACGACTGTAAACATTTACAACTTCATTTATTGAGAACAAGAAGTATAACAGTGTGACAACATATTTCAGTATACAAACAGCAGAATGTATCCTTTGATGTAACAAAGCAGAAATGGTAGTTTAGGGAAGTCAACAGGGAGGGGGGGAATTGGAAAATGTATGCTTAGTAATGTTACTGGTTATTTGTTATGAGAAAAGAAACTTAATAAAATTATTATATTTTTAAAAAAGAAAGTGGAGAAGGAAGACCATTACTGATCTGGCTGCAGGGATTTCCAGAAGCTCTGGGGTTCACTGTGACATCAGTTAAAGCCCCCCCCCCCGGCAGGGGCCTGTGAACTGAGCACCCCTGGATTTAGGAAACTTCTGTGCACCACGCAAAATGCTAAGGATATAGACAGGCTCTGACTGGCAGCCTGCCTCTGAAAAGAGTGAAAGTTGGAGAAAGAAGAGGCTGGTTGCTGGAGCCCTCTTCGAGGCTGGTACCTGGTGGGTGGACTGGCTGTGCTTGATGTCAGCTACATTCCCTCCAGGCCACAGACTTATAATATCACTCAGGACACGAGAAAGGCCTTAGTGAGTGCCGGTTAGCTAGGCAAGGTCTGTCCATTCCTTACCTTATAAGGTTTACTATGGTACACATGCCTCTTTGCAAGAACTAGTGGCCTTGCAAGTGAAAGGCGAGGGGGGGGGTATTATTAATTATTAGGAGAACGGTCACAGCTCCCCCCCTTCTTTCTGGCAATCCTGAGTACAAACAGAGATCTATCTCCATTGCTGTAGCAGTGCATTCTCAGTGATGTGATCAGCTGAGATAAACAGGAAGCAAAGTAGCAGTAATAAAAGAAATACGATTTTGTAATTATGAATCGCATTATAACTGGTGCTGCCCCTCCAGGAACACGACGTTTCTAGAACGTTGCCAAAAATCTCTTTAAAAGACTGCAAAGAGCTAAATGGCCTTGGGTAGCTTTGCCAGCTTCCAGGAACCAAGGATGTTTTTAATTGGGCGTCCTTGTGCCAGGCATAATGGTGGTTAATGAGTTGGAAAAAAGCATCTCTGAGCAGGAAGCTGGCCTTCTTCTCACCTGTCTCACCAGTTGGTTCTCACTGGTCTGGAGTCAGACATCATTCGTGCCTTGGGTCTCATAGGTCCTTTAAGGCAGGCACCTCCAAACTTCGGCCCTCCAGATGTTTTGGACTACAATTCCCATCTTCCCCGACCACTGGTCCTGTTAGCTAGGGATCATGGGAGTTGTAGGCCAAAACACCTGGAGGGCTGCAGTTTGGGGATGCCTGCTTTAAGGCATTGCTCTGTTCTTTGTTCCTGTTTCCCAGATGTAGCAAAATTCATTGAATCCTAGAATCCTAGAGTTGGAAGAGACCCAAGGGCCATCTCATTCAATGGGTCATTCATGCAATGCAGGAATTCATGAGTGCTGAAGCTCACTGGGTGACCTTGGGCCAGTCAAATCCTCTTAACCTACCTCGCAGGATTGTTGTAGGGATTAGCTGAGGAGGGAGGTGTGCCATGTACGCCTTGGAGAAAAAGGTGGGACATAAGCAGGTCAGCAGAATTTAAGAAAGCTGGAGGGGCCAGCCAGGTGGAGATGCCAGTCGCCAACCTGGCATCCAGAGATCTCCATGTGGTCACGATTGGACCCACGCCAGTCGCAAAATGTGCCTGGCGCCTGGCTAATTTCAAACACTGCTCTCCATGAAGCACATTTAGTACCCACCCTTCGCCGGCAGGTCCCAAGGAAGGCGACGACAATTCAAAATCCAGCATTAAAACAGTTAAACTGAAATGAATGAAATGGTTGTAGGTTGCACCCCAAAATGGTACCTCCACGAAGACTACTTTTGAACCTGATGAAACCGCAAAATCTTGAAGATGTTAGAATGGTCACACTGAAATATGTTGCCACTTGGAAGTTTTATTTTCCTTCTTCTAAGATCTGCCCGGTGTGATCCACAAGGAGACAGTCTCTGGGGAAATTAATTATTGAAAGGGTCTGGGTCTGTTTAATATTTTACAATTGCTTTTTGATACGGCTTTCAAATGAATTCTCTCCAAACCGGGGCGGGTAGGCAATAAAATGGGAAAGCAATTAAATATAAAAGCAAGTTGAAAGTGATGCACGATTCGTCCCCAACCCCCCCGAATTCCACATATGGGCTCATGGGGTGTGAACTGGCATTGACTTACCAGAAATGAGACCTTTATATCAGAGTGGTTAGCTTGGCAAAGGTGTTCACCCTGTGTGTATGGCAGCTGTGGAAATGGGATTGTTAGGAAAGAGGTTGAAAAGAACACGGCCAATATCATAATGCTTTTATGCAAATCTATGGGGCTATCACACTTGGAACACTGTTATGTACTGAGCTGAATCCTAGAACAATAGGATTCAGAATCAGCAGTCTGATTGGTCCGCAGGAGCTACCCAATCCAACTCCAGGTGGAAGTGAATCCGCAACCTGATTGGCCTGCAGGAGCAGCCAACCAGGCGGCTGGCAGAAGTGAATCCGCAACCTGATTGGCCTGTAGGAGCAGCCAATCAGGCTGCAGGCAGAAGTCAATCCACAACCTGATTGGCCCACAGGTGTAGCCCTGAAGTAGCCAATCACGCAAGGCCCATTGTGTAAATAATGTATATAAGCAGATGGTTTTGGGAAAAGAGCCATTCTTCTTCTCTTCTTCTCCTTGATGACGATGAGCTGAATAAAGAGCATGAAATTCACTCTCGACTCCGAGTATATTTCAAACACTATGTGCAGTTCCGGTTGCTTCAACTAAATAAAAGATGCCACAGAGCAGGAGAAGTTTCAGAAAAGGGTGAGTGTTTTCGAAGCTACCAACATGAGTCTAACCAGACTGCGGGAGGCAGTGGAGGACAGGAGTGCCTGGCGTGCTCTGGTCCATGGGGTCATGAAAAGTCAGACACAACTGAACGACTAAACAACAACAATCGGCCAATTGTGACCAAGTGAAGGTGCCTGGGTGTCAGGATGGTGCCTGACATCACCACCATCTGGAGATCCCTGGATCTGCTCTGTTTTGACACACTAATACCACATCTTGTAGAATCAGTTGTACATATTTTACCTGCACAATCGGAATGAATTTCGGGAACCAAAATGCTTTTTCTGTGCTGCCAGAGCAGTGAACAATGTTATGGCTAATAGTTGTCACTTGTCTTCACTTACCCCACCTGTCTGCCCTGCTCACAGTTGTGAAGAATGTCCATACACCACTTCTTCTTCTTTGGCGATCTCTGCGAGTAAGATTGTCTTCCATAAACCACTCTTCTAAACCACAGAGCCCTAGGGCTTGCTGATCAGAAGGTCGGCGGTTTGAATCCCCACAATGGGGTGAGCTCCCGTTGCTCGGTCCCTGCTCCTGCCAACCTAGCTGTTCGAAAGCACGTCAAAGTGCAAGTAGATAAATAGGTACCGCTCCGGCGGGAAGGTAAAGGTGTTTCTGCGCGCTGCTCTGGTTTGCCAGAAGCGGCTTAGTCATGCTGGTCACATGACCCGGAAGCTGTACGCCGGCTCCCTTGCCCAGTAAAGAGAGATGAGCACCACAACCCCAGAATCGTGTGCGACTGGACCTAACGGTCAGGGGTCCCTTTACCTTTACCTTTTATGAGTAAGATTGTCTTCCATAAACACAGTTTTAACAATGGGTCCGTAAGTGACTGTGGAGGCCAATTCTGGATCCACATGTCCTTCCGCAGTGGGGACATAGGTTTCCGGGTGGGAGTTGATCATGGTGTGGATTTGCCAAGTGTGCCTTCCTCTTAGCATGTTTCTCCCTTGCGTCCTGAGTTTGAGTGTCTTCAAAGCCCATGACACCTTTGGTAAAGGCTGTTCTCCAGTTGGAGCGCTCGCAGGCCAGTGTCTCTCAGTTGTCAGTGTTTGTACTACATGTTTAAAGATTTGCCTTGAGACAGTCTTTAAACCTCTTTTGTTGACCACCGGCATTACGATTTCCATTTTTAAGTTCGGAATAGAGTAGTTGCTTTGGAAGACGATCATCAGGCATCCGTACAACATGACCAATCCAACGAAGTTGATGTTGAAGAATCATTTCTTCAACACTTCAACAATATCCCTACACTATGAATGGTTGGTGTCACCATTAAGAAAAAGAGGTAGGAATATGCCAATACAGTATATATGTGGACTGTGCCTGGATAAAGTGATTTTTCTTTTAAGTTCTCAAATTTCTTATCCTTGCTCAAGGTTGTCATCTGAACTAGCCAGGTGTTAAACTGAGAATCACAGCCAGTCCATCATTTGAAAAATAAGACATTATAGCTTTCTTGCCCCAAAATGGCAACTAGACATTCTGTTTTGGTGACTGTAACCTTGGTTTAAGGATCCATTGATGCCTAGCTTATATATCTTGAGTTTCTAACGCTGCCAACAGCGTTCTCTGCAGCCTTCTCAGGTGTTTTTTTGCTGGGCAGAGATGTGTCCTTGGTCTTTGGCAATGCCTCTTGCTTCCCTGGATGAAGGATGAAGAGGTCAGTGTGTGACTGTAGACTCTCACAGAGTTAAGAGCCGCATCATGGGATCTGCCAACTGGCCTTGCCCACTGTTCGAATGTAGTCCCTGGAAGCTCTGGTAGAGAAAGATTCTCCACTCCAGACTTACATGGCTGCCCTCCTTTTTGTAGAAGAATATCCAATATGACAGCTAGGGAGGCAACAGATATTCAAAGCCTTTCATCACTCCTGGAAGGCACCCAAGCAAACTTGGACAACGGCCAGACTACATACGACGCTAAATGTGCCACTGAATTATTGTGTTGCTTTACTTTTAATAGCAGGAGTGCCTGATCAGTTTGGGGACTTCAAGGCAAAGAGAGCATTTTAAAACCCTTTCTTCACCCACCATGGTTTCAATGTGCCATGTCAGGTGTGGATCATTCGCAGTATGGAGCTATGCCCGTAGTATGCTGCTACACTGTGGTTCTTGGGCTTGCCGATCAGAGGGTCAGCGGTTTGAATCCCCACAACAGGGTGAGTTCCCATTCTTCTGTCCCAGCTCCTGCCAACCTAGCAGTTCAAAAGCACACCAGTGCAAGTAGATAAATAGGTACCGCTGCGGTGGGAAGGTAAACAGTGTTTCCATGTGCTCTGGTTTCTGTCAGGGTGTTCCATTGCACCAGAAGCAGTTTAGTCCTGCTGGCGACATGACCTGGAAAGCTGTCTGTGGACCAACTCTGGCTCCCTCGGCCTGAAAGCGAGGTGAGTGCCGCAACCCCATAGTCGCCTTTGACTGGACTTAACCGTCCAGGGGTCTTTTACCTTTACCTTTTTGTTTACAGTTACAGGTAGGTAGCCGTGTTGGTCTGAGTCGAAGCAAAATAAAAAAAAATTCCTTCAGTAGCACCTTAAAGACCAACTAAGTTTTTATTTTGGTATGAGCTTTCGTGTGCATGCACACTTCTTCAGATACCATGCACACGAAAGCTCATGCCAAAATAAAAACTTAGTTGGTCTTTAAGGTGCTACTGAAGGAATTTTTTTATTTTGCTTTTTGTTTACAGTTGATTCTGGAATGAAAGGATTGTAGGAATCGGACATGTGTAAGAACAAAATGCACATGCATGCCTGTCATGAACTGGCAATGGGGAGGAGGAAGAGAGAGGAAGAGGCGAGGGGTGTGGCCGGGACTGGGACACACTGGGGCAAGCTGGGGATGGGGAAGGAGAGGTTGGTGTAGGGAGTTCTCACGGAGTGACAGAGGTTGGGGGTCAGTGCACAAGAATCAAAGCAACAGGACCCATCAGCAGAACCAGCAGGGCTTCTGTCTCCTTGAACCCAACAAGCTCTGAGGTGTAGGGAGCACTCCTGGAGGCTGAGGCAGGCAAGGGCCCACAGCCCAGCTTCTTTAGCTGGCCAGGTGGGGCTCGCTAGCTCTAGGAGGAGGGTTGGTGATTCCTCAGCTGGAGAAGGCTCAGAACAGGTGAGAGTCACCTGCTTAATCAAGCCCAGATGCTGCAATCACCAGGCAAAGTGTAGAAAGGCAGCAGAGCTTGTGTCTGCTCAACTGCTCCATGTTGAAGGACCTCGGCAGAGATGCTCCAGGATCTCTGTGGCACAGTGCTTTGGACTTTGGACATGTGGATTGACTGGGGAGTTGACATACTGACTTGCCAGCAGGTAGGCCAGGGGTTCAGGACCAAGACCATGATGGCTGTCCTTTGTCAACAACAAATTGTTGCTGTTTTTCGTGTTGAATATACAGTGGTACCTCGGTTTATGAACACAATTGGTTCCGGAAGTCTGTTCATAAACTAAAGCGTTCATAAACTGAAGCAAACTTTCCCATTGAAAGTAATGGAAAGTGGATTAATCCGTTCCAGGCGGGTCCACGGAGTACTCAACCTGAAGTGTACTTAACCCGAAGCATGGGTGTAATTGGTTCCGGAAGTCTGTTCATAAACTGAAGCGTTCATAAACTGAAGCAAACTTTCCCATTGAAAGTAATGGGAAGTGAATTAATCCGTTCCAGATGGGTCCGCGGCGTTCATAAACCGAAAATTCGTAAACCGAGGTCCCACTGTATGCTATATGTTAATTTATAAGTTAATAGGTATATAAAGCCATTTGCACATAACAAAATATGTATTTTATCAAAGGAATTGTTGAAATGAAATACAATTAGGAGGTACATTAATAGTGAAATACAATTAAGAAGAAGTAACGGTATATTTTTGGGGAGCCCCCAAGATAGTGGAGACCTAAGCCAGGCATCCCCAAACTGTGGCCCTCCAGATGTTTTGGCCTACAACATCCCTAGCTAACAGGACCAGTGGTCGGAGAAGATGGGAATTGTAGTCCAGAACATCTGGAGGGCCGAAGTTTGGGGATGCCTGCCCTAAGCTATAGCCTGTTTAGCTTATACATAATTCCGGCACTGACTGTACTGCAAGGTTAGTATTCTGCTGGGCATCGCAAAACAGGATAGCTACTTTCTTACACTTTATTTATGTATCGTAGGAAGGGACAGCTGGTTTGGGGGAAGAACATAAATGTGTCATTGTGTTAGATACTGGCGAATAGCAGATGACTATAATGACTTTGGAAACCAGAATGCCCCTGAGAAGTTTATTTCTTTGAGGGGTAGGCAAACGTCTGCCCACAGAAAATCCTCCAGACATTACCAGATCTAGGAACTAGATGAGTTTCATGCTGATTTCTACATTGCTTAAGAAAGAACTGTGGGAAGGGAGAGGTTGTATCCAAATTCCCTGCTTGTATTTAACGTTCTTTCATTGTGTCATTTTAAGGTGAAGTTGAGTAGTGCAGGATTAAAATGCATAAAAGGGTGGTTTTTTTGGTGGGCCACTAGGGACTGGTGGCAAGACTCCAGTTACATGCATATTGGGTGCTCAGTAATGGATTCAGCCTTGCCTGTAACACTTTGTCTCAAAACTGCACCAGGAACATAAATTCAGATGTTTGGGAACACAGCAATTGTGTTGGCTGTGAATAGATAATTCTTTGGCAGATACTTCAAGGAATTGATTGGTTGCAGAAGCTTAATGTGCTGTTCTTTAATACTCAAAGACTCTCTTTCAGCTCCTCTTCTTAAAATATTAAGGGAAACATTTTTAGAGTGGCCAAACAGCTAAGAGCCTTGTTTTCAATAAGAGGTTGTCCAATCCACATTCTGGCTGCCTGTTCATATGAATCACATTTGTGCTGTACAGTACATTATAATCCTAGGCGCTCATGCAATGAGTCACAGTGGCCTTCACGGTTCTTGACTAAGGATGGTCATGATTCTTGTGAGGCAAGATATGAAGGAGGGCACCCCCCTCTCTTGCAACTGGCCCTCTGAGCAGATTTCATTTTAAACAGTGGCAGCTAAATATCGCGATACACCAATATGTCACAGCGTCTGAAATAAGGATGGAGCTATGTCAAGGCACTGGCTGGCTTCACAGTTTAACACATTGTAAACTTTGTATGAGAAATTGGGTTGGCAAAAACGGAACTCCACAGCGCCATCTGGTGTCCCAGTGCGGTAATGCATATACAACACATATAAAGCGTTCTAGTTACAGGTAGGTAGCCGTGTTGCTCTGAGTTGAAGCAAAATAAAAAAATTCCTTCAGTAGCACCTTAAAGACCAACTAAGTTTTTATTTTGGTATGAGCTTTCGTGTGCTTTCGTGTGCATACACGTGTATCTGACGAAGTGTGCATGCACACGAAAGCTCATACCAAAATAAAAACTTAGTTGGTCTTTAAGGTGCTACTGAAGGAATTTTTTTTTACATATAAAGCACCTTTTCTTTGCCAGTGTAGCTGAGCCCCAAGATTGTCAGCTGCTAGCACATTCATGTTTGCTTTATTGTACTAGCTACTAAGTTGCGCTTGGGGCAAACTACTTCCAAGTTTGCAGTGTTTGGATTCCTAGTTGTTTGAGTACCAAGGTGTTTGAGAACCAAGGTACCACTGTAAGATGATAAAGGCAAAGATGGCTGCACGACCAGCCCTTTTGTAGGGTCTGCCAGGGTCACGCCCATCTACCTGGGCACACACAGGGGGAGGATGTTCCAGCCCAGGTGTGACAGGAAGTCCTCCTGGCTAGAGCAACATTCCCGTGTGTGTCCACTCTGGGCAACCTGGAAATGTTGCATTTGACTGCTTCAGTGATTTTACAACCCACATCTGGGAGGCAGCGAGAGGAAGGGGGAGGAGGACTTAAAGGATTGCCACCAGGGAGAGAGGGGAAATTTCTGTCCAGGCGGATTTTTAAAAATGGGCAAAACGACTGGGTTTTTTTTGTTTTGTTTGCAGTAACCCAATAAATTTTTTCTAGTGCATTAGACTCAGATCTAAGGCACCCGGCTAAGAGGGTCTGCGGCAGAGAATCACAACAGAGCAGCATCTTAAACTGCAAGTTAAAGTTGCCAACTCTCCCGAATGTTCCTCCGAGGGAAAGAGAATGCAGGAAGATATGGGCTTCAAGTTGATGAAAAGACAGCTACCCTGAACACACCTCAAGTTGACAACCAATGGGATAGTAGATGCTCCTGGAAGTGGATGTTACCTGTGGAAGGGGCGTGGCTAATCTGTCGTTTGCCACGCCCCTTCCCCAGGCAACAACCACTTCCAGCAACACAGAACTCTGATGTCTTGCACACAGGTAGGCTGGCCCTAGGGGATAGGAGCCTTAGAAGCAACTGTGTTAATATAGAAAGTGCTTTCCAGAAACCCCTGCGAGAAACTGCATTGTTTAAATGAGCTGTCACATTTTTAAATGTTTGTGTCCACCACCCAGATCAGCAGCACAAGTAAGTGGTTTTCAGGAGCACCTGCCCGAAACCTGTAACATCAATTCCCCACCCACCTCTTATTCTAGAGTACGCCGTGCATGTGAAATTTAAAGATGGAAAGTGCGATATGCATTGAAATCCACAGAGAGCTTTTTAAAAACGACAGGTCCTTGTTTTAATTAAACACCTGCATGAAATTGCAGGAAAGGTGCTGCTTGGATATGCTTCCATTTTAAATGAGATTGCATGTACAGGTTTTAATTTGGAACAGAGTTTTATTTGTTTTTAGGTCCCCGAAACCTAGTTTCGGGCCTTCGAGCCTGAGCCTCTGAGTTAGAGCAGAATGAATGAAAAACAAAAGACTCATAAAGCTGCACCTGTATTCTGGCTGGAATGGAGAGCATACCTGAAAAGGTGCCACAGAACTCCCTTTAAACAGCTGCAGATTCTCAAACCTTAACACTTAACACATGGGTATTCAGGGACCCACATTTTACTGATGGTCAATCCATTGCCACTGCAGCCTGCAGGTGGGGCTAACATGATGGAATCCTCTTCTGTGCAGGAAAAATACCCCATAGCCCAGGGGTAGGCAACCTAAGGCCTGGGGACCGGATGTGGCCCAATCGCCTTCTCAATCTGGCCCACGGACGGTCCGGGAATCAGCGTGTTTTTACATAAGTAGAATGTGTGCTTTTATGTAAAATGCGCCTCTGGGTTATTTGTGGGGCCTGCCTGGTGTTTTTACATGAGTAGAATGTGTCCTTTTATGTAAAATGCATCTCTGGGTTATTTGTGGGGCCTGCCTGGTGTTTTTACATGACTAGAATGTGTCCTTTTATGTAAAATGCATCTCTGGGTTATTTGTGGGGCCTGCCCGGTGTTTTTACATAAGTAGAATATGTCCTTTTATGTACAATGCATCTCTGGGTTATTTGTGGGACATAGGAATTCGTCTATTCCCCCCCCCCAAAAAAAAATAGTCCGGCCCACCACATGGTCTGAGGGACGGTGGACCGGACAACAGCTGAAAAAGGTTGCTGACCCCTGCTGTAGTGTATCGGATATAAAGGCTCTAGCCCAGCTTTCTGCAAGATACACTGATTCTCTGCATTTGATTTTTCTTTTTTCTCATGGACATTCCCTCCCCATGGGGGAACATTCAATTATATGAGCAGTCTGAAGTGGTATGACACAAACACAGGTTGATCTGTGAAAACTAGGCTTTGGTCAGCATGGCATCTATGCAATCTTGTGCCATGGCAATGTTTAGTGCATTTGCAGCCAGCCACCTTTAAAATGTTAATAAGCAATAGCTGTATGTTCCCGTAAGGCCTGCTCTTAGCTTTCTGCTTGTGGTTTTCTTGGGGGGGGGGGCATGAATGCTGGTTTGCATGAAATTCTAAGTCAGTGAGGTGGTAGGGTTGCCATATTTTGAAGAACAAAAAAGAGGACAAGTTTCACCGATTTCTTCCCTTAACTACAAATTGCTCTGGCAACTTTCATGTTAAATACCCTTACTATATGTAGGCTATAGAAGCTGTGATATATTGCTTGTAGCAATGTTCTTCACTTTCAGCAACAAAATAATAATAATACATATTGCCCCCTCACTTGCCACAGGAAAGTATTTGGGCTCGCCCGTGTTCACATCTTTGTGAACATAAGCGTGCACCGAACCATTTATCAAACTGTTTAACATGTGCACATGAACTCTTCTTAAGGGCAGGCAGATGTTAACTCTTGCCCTCCCAGACGACTCCTCCAAGATCTTGTAGCTGAGCCAGCGTCTTTGGTTCAGCCACAAGAGAAGGGATTTATACAGTACAGTGGTACCTTTGGTTAAGAACTTAATTAGCTCCGGAGGTCCGTTCTTAACTTGAAATTGTTCTTAACCTGAGGTACCACTTTAGCTAATGGGGCCTCCTGCTGCTGCCGGGCCGCCACAGCACGATTTCTGTTCTCATCCTGAAGCAAAGTAATTAACACGAGGTACTATTTCTGGGTTAGCGAAGTCTCTAACCTGAAGAGTCTGTAACCCGAGGTACCACTGTATGTAGCTAGTTTAAGATGCTGCTCTGTTGTGATTCTCTGCCGCAGACCCTCTTGGCCGGGTGCCTTAGATCTGAGTCTAATGCACTAGAACAGGGGTTCCCAACAAAATTTTCTCGAGGACCCTTCATCGAGCCGCTATTGTGACAAGGACCCCTATTAATTCCTAATCCTAAAATTAAAAAGTGAGAGCCAAATTAAGAGTCTTTTTATATTTTATATTTATACGTTTTTTACAGTTACAACAGAGTACTCCATCAGTATACAGTTAGTTTTAATTTTCAGTTCTTAATGAGATGAACCACTTTTTAACCAACGGTCCATTTTTAACTACGCAAACTGTAGCTTCCGCGAAAAACAACGCTTTGTTTACAAATACTACTGTTTTGCAAAGAGGCAGCGCGCGCCAGGGAGGAGGGAGGGGAATGGAGAAGACAGGGTACCTGCGCAGTAGCGCACAAATGAAGCCGACGTGCGCAAAGCATCTTGGGGAGGTGAGCGTTAGTATATTGCGCGCGCTGCCTCTTTGCAAAACAGTACTGTTTGTAAAGCGCCACCTAACGGCATACAGAACTACTGCCTCTATCTAATTCTAGTTTTGCGCTAGACTCTGCTCATGCAGGAAGCGGCCAAAACAAAAAATCTGTTATCATACGAAATATATTTAATATATTTTTTAGCATCTTGCGGACCCCTCTGGCATAGCTCGCGGACCCCTGGGGGTCCGCGGACCACCTGTTGGGAACCACTGCACTAGAAAAAAAAATTCTTGGGTTACTGTAAACAAAAAAACCAAACAAAAAACCCCAGTCATTTTGCCAACTTTTAAAAATCCGCCTGGACAGAAATTTTAATCCTGAAAAAGAGGGCGTGTCCTGGAAATCCTACACTGTGGTTTGTTTCCTCCCGGATCAGCAAAGGAAGCAGCAAGGTGGTTGTGGTTTAAGTTGTGTGTGTGTGTGTGTGTGTGTGTGTGTGTGTGTGTGTGTGTATGTAGCTAGACATAGTTCCATACTCTGGATTATGGTTATGTGTGAAAAGGGTCATCTTTAATTGTATGATTATAGAAAATCAAAAGTTCAACATAAGGTAAAGCAATGCAGATCTATCACTCAACAAGCTTTGAGACCGTATCGCAGTGGAACCTTGGTTTACAGTGGAACCTTGGTTTATGGCCTCGGTCCAGTATACCTGAAGGAGCGTCTCCACCTCCATCATTCTGCCCAGACACTGAGGTCCAGCACCGAGGGCCTTCTGGCAGTTCCCTCGTTACGAGAAGCCAAGTTGCAGAGAACTAGGCAGAGGGCCTTCTCGGTGGTGGCGCCTGCCCTGTGGAACGCCCTCCCAACAGAAGACATCTGAAGGCAGCCCTGTTCAGGAGGCTTTTAATGTTTAATAGATTACTGTGTTTTATTTTTCTGTTGGAAGCCGCCCACAGCCAGATGGGCGGGGTATAAATAATAAATTATTACGAACTTAATCCGTTCCGGAAGTCCGTTCTTAAACCAAGGCGTGCTTTCCCATAGCAGCGGGGGACTCAATTTACAAAATAGAACACACTCGACAGGAAGTGAAATATGTTCTGCTTCCAAGGCGAAGTTCACAAACCAAAACACCTACTTCCGGGTTTGCAGCATTCTTAATCCAAGTTGTTCATAAACTAAGCTGTTCTGAAACCAAGCTACCACTGTACAGCAATGGCTTGTACCCACCAACCAACCAGCAGTTGTATTATCTGAGCAAGATGAATTCTTCCTCTCTGCTAGTTTGATGGTCTTCCCGCAGGCAGTCCTCCATTTGAAAGTAGATTAGTTTAGGAGTTTGTGGTTTTTTTAAAGTACAGTACGCAAAAATATGCTTAAGGGAGTGGTTCTGTTTTCTTTCTCAGCTGGGTAATTGCTTTACCACACTGATAGATAGTGGCATTGTGTGGATCACAAGGCTGAGCTGGAATGGGAAGAAGGAGTGGTAGAGAGGCTGCTGTTTGACATTACAGATCAGACTTGTTTTTCCTCCTCTAATCACTCCCTCTGCTTCAAGTCCAGAAACAAAACAAGCTTTTAAGTTCCTGTCTCTCTGGCACACCTCTCGGGCACATACTCAAAGCTGAGGGCCCAAGCTTAAAGAACTCTTAACTCAAGAGAACCCCGTTGTCTCAGAAAGCAGGTGCCCAGCATAATGTCTGCTTCACTTGGGTTGCTTACAAACCATCCTTTCCCTGCAGAATTGCCTGCACTCTCCTTTTACGGAGCAGAAGTAGACTACAGAGAATGTTTTTTAGTGCCAAGGGTAGGAACAACATAGCTCAAAATGGCCAGACAGCGCCAGCCCACCCATGAGGGAAGGCGAGGCAACCGCCTCAGGCGGCTGGATCCACAGGGGCAGCACATCCCGGTGGAGGTCTTTATTCCGTGCTTGTTCCTGATATAGATCTTCACGCATCCCTTCTTCTCTAGCGGGGAGAGGGCTACCATTTTGCGTTTCGCCTCAGGTGTCAAAATATCTTGAGCAGGCCCTGTGGTCAGGTAGCAAAAACCACTGTCTGAGTTGGTTGGCAAACCTCTCTGTTCTTTACCAGCAGAATAAATTTGATATGCGTGTGTTGTTCATAGATTGCTTATCCATGCTCAAATAAAACATGCTTTCTGGTAACGTTTCAGTAATTCCATTTTCAGCAAGGAAACAAAGAAGCACATAAAGCTAAAGAGTCGAAGGGTTTTCCATTCGCATTTCCTTTCTTTCCGCTCCTCTACTCCAGTGGTTTTTGAGGAGCTGGCAAAATGATAGCGACACATTCCACCTCTTCGCTGGGAGAAAACCTTGGGTCAGTTTAACAGTGCACAACTAGTTCATTTGCATGACTAGCTCTTTTTTTTTCATTAACCAGCCCGCCATCACATGACCAGGCTGTGGGATTTGGAGTGGAGGTCACCATGATCGTTTGTGGGGTTGCTATGCAGCGTCAACCGCAGCTTCTTGGTATAAGCTTCTTTTGTCGGGGGGACGACACTCCATTCTTTGGGAGATGGACTCCCCGTCAGAAATCCAGAAGCACCTTGGGTCTTTTAGTAAGAAAAAGAGAGTACAGTGGTGCCCTGACTTACGAATTTCATCCGTTCTGAAGGCACCTTCATAAGTCGAAAAATTTGTAAGTCGAAAAACGCCATTGGAAACGCGATTTCCCATAGGAATGCATTGGAAATGGAAAAAATCGTAAGTCGAAGCAACCCTATCTAAAAATTCGTAAGTCGAAAAATCCCTATCTAAAACCGCCACAGTTTTTTTCCGGATGTCGAGACATTCATAAGTTGAAAAATTTGGTTGTCGAGTCGTTCGTAAGTCAAGGTACCACTGTAGATGAACTTTGTCCTTTCTACCTCGTACCTCTACCCCAGCGCCTTTTTCATTAGGCATAAAGGTTGTGCAGAGAGAGAGAGCAGAATGTAAAAGATATTTTTTAAAAACACCTAGGTACACATGCATGCTCATCTACATAAAATGGTTTATGCTATATACAACTTAGGAGCACAACACCTCAAGGACCGACCGCCTTTCCCCATATGAACTGACCCAGACCTTGTGATCATCACCTGAGGCCCTTCTTTGTGTGCCTCCTCCATGAGAGGTCCAGAGGGTGGCAACCCGAGAACAGGGCCTTTTCTGTGGTAGCTCCCAGTTAGTGGAATGCTCTCCCCAGGGAGCCTTTGTGACATAACTTTAGGCATCAGACCAAAAACATTCCTCTTCTCCCAGTCCTTTGGCTAATTAAGCAATCTGTGGCCTGTCAAACTTTGTGAGTGGGGTTTTGTTTTGTTTGTTACTATGTTATGGATGTTTGTGTTTCTATACTGTAAATTGCCCTGTGATCCTCAGATGATGGGCGGCATACGGATTTAACAAAAATAATCAAAATATACATGTGGGATGTTCCCATGATGTTCTAAACTGGTATAGTCGGAACGCTCAAGCAAAAGTCCAGATGGAGAGAGCCAGAAGCTTCACAATTGCAGAATACATGAGACTTCCATATTCCTGATTTGGTGGATTCCAGGGCTTGGATTTAATCTTGACTTGGGTTGTCGTTTTACTGAAATACAATTTATCTTTGACAAAAGGCGGTCTTTGGAAGCGAGGAAGTTCCATAGTTTAGTGCCGGAGCAGGTACATTTGCAGCCAAAGGATCTCTTAATTGCAGGATTGGGCAATGCCTGCATTCGAAACCTTGAAGAACCACTGCTAGTCAGAGGCAAGACAGTACAGAGCTGCAAGGCCAGTTTTGTTTACTATTATTATGTTGAAAATTAGATTAGCAATGGCCTCTCTTGTGTCTGCTCACAAAAGGATGGGTTAAACTGCAAATACCAACAGCTCACATGCCTCACCGTCTTTTCTTTCTTGTATTACGTTTATATAGTCAGAACCTCATCCTGCCTAGGTGCCTTAATTGTGGATAAAGTAATGGAATGCTTCAGGGTTTTTTTTTACGGGATCTAATAGTGCTAGAAAGGACATAAATGTGCACTGTTTTGGTCTATGACAGATAAATCTGTTGGAACCGTCATGTTCGATGGGCTGTGCCTTTAGCACAAAAGAGCAGAGCTTGGCGTGGAATAAAGCTCACTTCTCCCTCACCGACTGTATACAATCTTGCCTGTTCTGTTCTGTGTATTTCTCCGAACTGTTTATATTGCTTCAAATATCATTGCACAACAGAACTTGGCTTGGGGCTGCTGCAAAAGGTATTTCATTCCATGTAGGGGCTTAGTCTCCCAGTGCTATTTTAGTTCGAAGTTCCTCATGAAGTTGTGACTTCATTTCATGTTCATGCACGGGGGCCGGTCCTGAGCAGCTTCCTTGCTGAGTCGTGGGTGCTTTTTGGCAACCACAGAATCAAATAATTGTAGAGCTGGAAGGGACCACGAGGGCCGTCCAGTTCAGCCCTTGCAATGCAGGGATCTCTTGCCCGACGTGGGGCTTGAATCCACGACCCTGAGTCTCATGCTCTTCCGACAACTAAGCTATCCTCAGGGACCTGCTTTGGTTCTTGCAAGCCCTCCTATCCAGGGCTTTTCAGGCAGTGCATTAAAGATTCAACTTCTGTACTGAGGAACGCTAAATTCTATGCTTAAGGGTCAGAAAATGCTGAGCAATCAAATAATGTTCTATTCATAATTCATGCAAGCGTTCAGAGCCAGGCAAATTTGTATTCCAGATCAGATAACTCTGGATTTCAGTTACATGAGTGCAATCTACTGTTCCCCCACCTTGTTATATAACTTTCCTTCAGTTTTTTCTTATCTTTGCTCCCTTCCATGTCAGTCTTGCATCTATGCCTCTTCTTCCTTTTCCCAAAGCCCACTGGCTTCTGTAGCGGCTGCTTCTATGCCTGTGGGAAGGTTCTTCATACAATCAAGCCATCTTTTCACTTGCCTCCTCTCTATAGCCCAACTTTTTAAGATGAGGGAGCTGAACACTATTGGGGAGGGCATCCTAAGTCAGTGTGAAATACATAGAGCAAATAGGGACGCTGGTGGCGCTGTGGTCTAAACCACTGAACCTCTTGGGCTTGCCGAACAGAAGGTCGGTGGTTTGAATCCCCGCGATGGGGTGAGTCCCCGTTGCTCTGTCCCAGCTCCTGCCAACCTAGCAGTTTGAAAGCACACCAGTGCAAGTAGATAAATGTGGCGAGAAGGTAAACAGCATCTCCATGCGCTCTGGCTTCTGTCATGGTGTCCTGTTGTGTCAGAAGCAGTATAGTGCTGCTGGCCACATATATATATATATTTGTCAATTTTGCCCAAGAAGCTCAATAACTTTGCCCCCCAAAATCTCAACAACTCTGGATTTTCACGGTTTGAAATACAGCAACCCTGGTCATTTACTCTGGAAAGGTAGAGAAAAGTGTCTGTTTGGTTGGGAAATGGAACTTGCACGCTTGCTCAAATCTATTTTTTTAAAGTCACAGAATTGTTGTGTGTCCCTGTGGACTGACTAAAACTTACATATGGTCTCCAGGTTAGGGGTTTAGCCATTACTTTCCTAGGTTCTGAGGTACCTATCAATTGATTCCATTGAACATAAAGAGATCACTTCTGTTCCAGACAGCGTCATTGGAGCAAACAATTTTTTCAGCTCCGCAAACACAAAACCGCAACCTCATTAGTGGCACGAATAACATTTCATCCGACTTATGCGGTGCGTAACTGAGAAGCCTCGAAACAGTTGGGAGTGAAATATGATGATAATATAGGAGCGGAAACGTGTCGTTCTGAGCTCCTTCTCCAAAGTATGTGACAAGAGCTTGAGTTTTCAGTTACAAGCAGAAGAATGAGGGAGGGTGGCAGGAAAAGAGATGAATGTGGGGCTAGAGTAGAAACGGGGAGCAGGATCTAGCTGATAGGCATCCCCACCCTTCAGGAGATTTTGAAAACGTGGACAACCATTGCAGGGACATTGGGTGACACAAAGCATTGCTGGCTTGAATTAGAGCTGAAAAGGCAATGTTGGAATGAGAGACAAAGGATGCACAAGCGAATTCCTCAATGATACATTGGGCAATAGATATTGGTCATAATATAGACCAGGCATCCCCAAACTGTGGCCCTCCAGATATTTTAGCCTACAACTCCCATGATCCCTAGCTAATAGGACCAGTGGTCAGGGATGATGGGAATTGTAGTCCAAAACATCTGGAGGGCTGAAGTCTGGGGATGCCTGATATAGACAGGGAAGCATGGGAATGAGGGATATAAAATCTAAGGTCTAAGAGAAAATGATATATCAATGGTATCTAAACGCCGAGTAAACTGTAAAAAATGTATAAAACTAAATCAAGTAAGTGTTGGAAATGTAAAGAGAAAGAAGGTTCTTTTTATCGTATGTAGTAAGTTCTTGTAGTAAGGTGAAGGCTTACTGCAGAATGATATACAACGAAATAAAAAAAGGATGCTTAAAAGAACGTTTGTGAAAAAAACAAAACCAGAAGCCTTTCTCTTGGGAATTATAGGGACAGAACCACCTAAGTTGTATAGAAATTTATTCATGTACGCAACTGCAGCAGCAAGAATGCCACTTGCCCCCAAATGGAAAGAAGCAGAAGTCCCAGCAAAGGAAGAATGGATGCAAAAACTTATGGAATATGCAGAAATGGCAAAACGTACTGGAAGAATAAGAAATCAAGATAACAAACTTTTTTATAAAAAGAATGTTGTTGTTGTTTTTTACAAATGTTATTGCTTGTAGGAGTTTGAATCCCCAAACACTGCAAACCTGGAAGTAAGTGTTGTGGTTTGCAAACTGTTTTCGGAAGCTGAACTTGCTCCCTTTTGAGTGCCACACTTACATTTTGAGTGTTAAACTTCCGTTTTGAGTGTTACGCTGAGGTCTGTCTGTTTTTCCTATTTTGTGTTTTTGCGGCTCTTTTTGTTTTGTTTTTGTGACTGTGTGGAAACCAGTTCAGCTACTGATTGATTGTGTGACTGCAGTACATTGTTTGTGGCTCTCATTTTATGGATCAGTGGCCTCGTTGGATAGTAAAATTCATGTTACATTGCTGTTTTAGGAGTGGTTTCATTTTGCATTACTTTCTATGGGAAAGTGTGCCTTGGTTTTGGAACGCTTTGGTTTTGGAACGGACTTACGGAATGGATTAATTTATAGAGCCAAGGTATCACTGTACACAGCACCCATACCTCAAAGTGTTGGTGCTGACCTTTAAAGCCCTAAATGGCCTTGGTCCAGTATACCTGAAGGAGTGTCTCCACCCCCATCGTTTAGCCCAGACACTGAGGTCCAGCTCCGAGGGCCTTCTGGCAGTTCCCTCACTGCAAGAAGTGAGCTTACATGGAACCAGGGAGAGGGCCTTCTCGGTGGTGGCCCTGTGGAACACCCTCCCATCAGATGTCAAGGAAATAAACAACTATCTGACTTTTAGAAGACATCTGAAGGCAGCCCTTTAGGAAATTTATAATGTTTGATTTTTTATCGTGCTTTTAATATTCTGTTGGGAGCTGCCCAGAGTGACCAGGGAAACCCAGCCAGATGCGCAGGGTATAAATAATAAATTATTATTTTTATTATTACACTGACACCTGAAGCATTCCTATTAGGAATTTTAGGACAAGATCTGCTGAAGAAAATAAAGAATTTATTTATGTATGCTACCACTGCGGCAAGAGTTTTGCTAGCAGAAGGATGGAAGAAGGAAGAAATTCCAATGAAAGAGCAATGACAAGAGAAATCGATGAATTATGTAGAACTGGCAAAATTAACATATAAATTACATGAAAAGGACAATTGGCAATTTAAGGAAGAATGGGAACTTTTTTACAAACTATTTGAAAAAAAACAAAGAGACTTAGATTCACTGGCAGGATTTGAATAAACATACACAACTTTTTATTAGAAGCATATGAACAAATAGGGAAATGATATGTACAGTTGTATAACATGCAGAAACAATATGTATGAATAAATCAGGGAGCTGAGGGAAGTCCGAGGAGGGTGGTAGAGGGAGGGGAAGGGGGGGGAATGGGAAAAATGTAATTGGTTGTAGTATTGATAAATTGTATTGACTTTCATTAATAAAAATGATATTAAAAATAAGAATAAATTATTATTTTTATTATTACACTGACACCTGAAGCAGATCAGGTTTCACATATAGCAGTAGAATTCTGGAAGCCAAGACCCAAGTTTGGGGCAAGCACTTTTGGGTGAGAGAAGCCCAGCAGAGAGTTAATGTCGCAAAACATGCAGCAAAGAAAAGTACAGTGGTACCTTGATTTATGAACACAATTGGTTCCGGAAGTCTGTTCATAAACTGAAGCGTTCATAAACTGAAGCGAACTTTCCCATTGAAAGTAATGGAAAGTGGATTAATCCGTTCCAGATGGGTCCGCGGCGTTCGTAAACCGAAAATTCATAAACCGAGGTGTTCATAAACCGAGGTTCCACTGTATGTAAAACCTTCGAAATATGCCCTTCCAGTGAGTCTCAAAAATGTCACTTTTAAAATACATTTCCAAGCTGTCCAACATCCCTAGCACAGAGATAGACCACAAGTCATTGGAGTACCGTATGTTTGTACAAACTTCAGGGTTCCCCAGTTAGCTCAAATAATTTTAGTATCCCAGACAGGGAATTGAGGGTGTCTACGGGTTTTTTTTTTATGTAGCTTTTCTCTCACTTGTATTAGGGAATGTTCTTTCTATGATGAAACGTTTTGCTTTGTTCCAGGGGAGAGGTGAATTTGCAAGCTCTGTCTTTGTTTCCCCGCATGACTATTTCTAAGGGTCGTCATGTGTTTTGGCAACTGATGCTTTTGCAACAGCAAAGCAGAAAATGGAGAGAAAACAGGCTTGGATTCTGCTGAGAGGATGCACTTAGCACACAGTTGAACACAGCCGTTGGTGGCAGCCTTATCATTTGGGCTGCAGCGCAAATTAGTCTTCCGATGGAACTGGGAGGCCAAGGGCCCTGATGACTTGAAACAGTCCAGACTTTTAGAGGAATGTGTGTGATGGCATTTCTCCAAGATTGTGTTAGTTCTGTGGTTGTCACACTGTGTTCAGAAGGCCTACGCTTATTTGGAGCTGGCAAGTTACAGGACTGACTTTTTCTTTTGTTTCACCTGATGCTGGATTTTCTTATGTAATTTTAAAGTTGCTGTTTGTAAAACAAGAAGTGACTAGCGTAAAAACATGCCGGGGGGGGGGGGAGTTAATGGGAACAAATGAAACCTCAGAGTCCATTTTAAAACTTCCAGCTGATCGTTGGCGCTTGGGGGACACTTCCCAGGGTGCTTTGCAGGCCCAGCCAGCCAGATTATCGTGCCTGCAAAGCCCCTTTGCCAAGCAAGTACTAGGATGGGGTTCAATATTTCAAATACGATAATTGCAACCACCAGATGGCAATTTGTTTCTCAGAAATGTATTCTTGCTACAAACGTTTCACTGGCACAAAGGTTCATCCTGTGAACTGACTGTCTGAAGCCACTGTTGGCATCGGAGGGTTGTACAGCTTGAGGATTTATGTACGGTGTTAATGACAGGCTTCCTCCGTTGAGGATTATCTCATCTATTTAAATGGGCGCTCTTTCAAATCAACATGCACTTTTAATGATGAGGCAAGCCCTGTTTGTTTCCCCAAATGTTTAATATTGCGACACGGGCCATCACTATAGATGTGGTAGAATCCACTCAGGTGCTTCAACCTGTGTATTGCTTCAGAAGATGAATTGCTGCATTGCATCCAGTGTCCTTGTTTGCACATAATGCTAAGCCAGAGCGTGGCGTGGTGCAAATGTGTGGCCTCCTGGAGAGGAGATCATGACCCCTCCTCGATCATTTTGCTGCAGCACTGAGCCATAGCTTTGCTTAGAGTCTTGTCTGAACCCGGCTTGTGGTTTAACTGTCCCAGACAAACCACGAGCTGCAAAATTACTCAGAAAGACCAAAGCGGCCTTGATCTCCTCTCCAAGAGCCTGCAGTTTGCTCATCCATGTTAAGCACTACATGTTAACTAGGGCCGTTGCCCGTTTTCTGACTCCAGCAATGCTTAGCAAGTGCTCTCTTTCCTTAGAGAGGCTGCCTGGGGAGGGAGTGGAGCCTTTTGCTATTTGGCAACACTTGAGTTGTAATTGAAAGGCGTGGGTGGCCTATTGTAGATAGGTTTTCCCGTGTGGGCGTGTGGTGTCACTGAAAACTTTTCTGACTTTGCTTGCTTCTCCTGTGAAGCTCAATCCAAACATCCTGTTGTTCCATTCGCCCCCAGAGCCTCAGCCCAAGCGTAATTTCAGCATAAGGCTGCATGCGGCTCTAAGATCCAGGTTGGCGCACTTTTCAGATATGTGCTGTTTTCAGTAGGTGTGGCATCTAGGATCCATTGTGCTGAAAAGTCTGGATGGTGTTGTTGTTTTCTGAAGCTCTGATTTTGTGTGGTCATGTATGTGCCTGGGAAATACTGTTTCTGATGACCAGTAGGGCTGGACGTAATATTGATATCGTCCGAAACTGGTTTGAAGTCCATATCGTGATAATGGTTTCATAATTTTTGACCTGGCAATAGATTGCAAATCATGATGTGTGAGAGCTATGCAAAAAATCACAATGTGGGGAAAACCGTGAAGCCAGCCAATGCCTCTACATAGTTCCATCCTTATTTCAGACATTGCGATATATCAGTAACATCGGCATATCACGATGTTTTGCTGATGTTATATTGCAATGTTGGAAAATGCCAATCACTTCTCCTACCTGGGCAGTTTTCTTTCCACAAGGGCCAGCATTGATGCCAAAATCCAGCATTGCCTGAGCTCTGCGATTGCGGCTTTCTCCCAATTGAAGTGCAGAGTGTTTGAGGACATTCGCAGACAAACCAAAATGCCTGTTTACAATGCTATTGTACTACCAACCTTGCTGTATGCTTGTGAAACATGGACCACTTATAAACGCCATCTCCAACTCCTCGAAATACTCCATCAATGGGGTCTCCAAAATTTGTTACACATCACTTGGGAAGACAGGTGATTCAGTGTACTGGAAGAAGCAAAGATCACCAATGTTGAAGCAATGATTCTTCAACATCAACTTCATTGGACTGGTCATGTCGTGCGGATGCCTGATAATTGTCTTCCAAAGCAACTACTCTATTCCGAACTTAAAAATGGAAAGCGTAATGCCGGTGGTCAACAAAAGAGCTTTAAAGACTCTCTCAAGGCAAATCTTAAAAATGTAGTATAAACACCAACAATTGGGAAACACTGGCCTGCGAGTGCTGCAATTGGAGAACAGCCTTTACCAAAGGGGTCATGGGCTTTGAAGACACTCAAACTCAGGACGCAAGTGGGAAATGTGCTAAGAGGAAGGCACGCTTGGCAAACACTCAACATGATCAACTCCCGCCCGGAAACCTATGTCCCCACTGTGGAAGGATGTGTGGATCCGGAATTGGCTTCCACAGTCACTTATGGACTTGCTGTTAAGACTGTGTTTATGGAAGACATTTTTACTTGGCTACGAGTGATTGAAGGAGAAGAAGATATTGCAATGTTGAAAACCAGGTATTGCCCAACCCTAGTGACCAGGGTACGGGAAGGAAGGGGTTGCCCAGAAAGGTGTGGTGGAGACTCAGATGGACCAGCTGAGGAGAAAGGTGGTCAGGTGAATTGTGCCTTTTCACCCCAACCACTGTGACCAAGCTCTGCCAGCTTCACCCCAGGCCTCCTTATGCCATTGAGATTGGGGTGGCAGACAACAATACATATTCAGTTGGCTCCAGCTCTCGGCTGATGCAATATATTCCATTGCTGCCTCAGGGGGAGAAGGTTTCAGCCAGCAGGCTCCCTTGCAGCTGCAAAATAATCCTGTTCTTGAGTGCTCAGACTGGACACTGCCCACTTCCCCTGCAAGTCTTGAAAATCCCAGTGAATCCAGACTAGGTAGTGTTATCTCTGCCGCTGAATAAGCCTTCCTTAGATCTGCATGAACTCCATAATCCTTTGCTGGTTGATAACATCCCTTTCCTGTACAAGGCGGTTTTGTGCGGTGAATGGAATACAGTCCGGACACTCTTGGATGAGCCAGAATGTTCTTGGTCTATCTTTTGGTCATAGCGAGGCTGGGTTTGGTACTGAGAGGGATCATTAATGTGCGGCCCTTGAGGTGTTTTTGGGTGGCCCTCAGTTACATTTGAGGCCCACAGCCCTCGTGCTGCCTTCCCACAGCTGGGTTAAGCAAGGCACTGGGATTTGGGAAGAAGGTGTGAGGCTCTAGCACGGTCCTAGAGTCCTCTTTCCTCCTTCCCCAAAGCCTTGCTAGCGCTTTCCCATGTTTGGGAAGAAGATGGAAGGGCTCTAGGACTCTGCCAGATCTTTGTGTTTGCTTCCTAAAGCACAGCACCCCACTTTGCCAGTTTGGGGAAGGCAGCATGAAAGCTGGGGGGGGGTTGTCAGATTTTGGCATTGCTTCACCCCTCCCCACAACAAGGCAGTGTGTGGCCTGCGGGTTCCATGTTGAAGCACTCTTGCAGCCCACTTGGTATTATAGGGTTTTTTTTGGGATCCCCTCTAAATCCTAGAAAGTAATAAATGGTAGGATTTTGATTAATTGGGATATGGATGAAAGCACAAGCTGCTGAACTGTGCCAGACAAGGAATGCCTGGGCTGGCTTATGCAAACCAGCCTGGTTGGCCTAGCTAGCAGAAGAGCAAATTTGGTAACATAATGTCAGGGTTGTTGTGACTACTCTTGAGTAATGACCTTCCACATGCTTGTCTTTCAGAAGCTTTTATTGGTGCACATTATTTACAGTGTAACGAACTGCTGGTTTCATGTCTACTCGCTAGAGTCAGATTCCTGCACTGCCCCCCTCCGCGTTCTGGACCAACATAAATGCCTTGGAACTGAGAAGCGCCTCCCTTTCCTCCTCCTCCTCAATTCCGGCATGGGGGGGGGAAGGTCTCCGGTCTGACTGATTCCTGTCCTCTCTTTCCCCCTCCCTCTCTCCCTGCCTATGGATGTTGCCAGAGCCCTGGCACTCTCTTTCCGTTTCCTGACTCCCTCCCTCAGACCCTTAGCTCTCATGACTGCTGGGAGACGAGCTGCTTCGGATGAGGGGGGGCTGTTCTCTGTAAGCCCTCCCCGTTACACATCACAAGAGGTTGATGGGCCATCAGAGAGGAATCCTTTGGCCTGGGCAGACAGATGTTGCCAAGGTGTGTTTTGAGGTGCCAGGAAAAGTTCTTGAGCAAGGTTGTGCCCAGACGAAGGATACCCACTTACCTTGGAGTGTGAGCCCCATTGAACTAAATGCATAACTCCAGAAGAAGATGAGAACAAGCTTTTGAAATCGTAATGGTTCTTTGTGGGTTTTTTTTAAAAAAGAAAAAGTTTGGATGGCCTGTTGCTATGGCAACAGGAAGATTCCAGCACCCGTTTCCAATAGCAGCTTGGTTTTGCAGCACTTGCAGTTTGGCGCCTGTAGTGTGTCCTTTGCACTTTTAGATGAAAAACATTTCATGTGACGCTGGAGGAGAAGTGGGACCCTCCTAAGAGGGTATTCCATGGCCACGCTTTGGAGTTCAAAGCAAGTGCTTTGCACGAGCCCTGAGATAACATGGCAAATGTTTTTCCATCATCTCTGGGGAATCCCAGTGCCATTCTATACATGTGTCTACTCAACAGTAAGTTTCATTGAGTTCAGGGTGGTTTACTTCCTGGATAACTGTTATTGCATGGATGCCTCAGATCCACAGGTTCTTTTTTAAAAATATTTTTATTAAAGATTTCTTGAATTACAAAGGTATGTGCAGTGTCGCTCATATTTTAACATGCATCATTTTTGCAAATCAGTTTCATTTGTTAAGACACTACGAAGAAAGAGGGAAACCGAGGTAGATAGGGGATGGGAGGGTGGATGGGGGTGAGAGTAGGTGACGATGTTTCTGTTTTGCTTAATATATGTAGGGCTTGATGTCAGCTTTGTTTGTGTTGGTACTCCTTTATTTGCTTGTGTTCTTTTGATGGTGAGAGAGATTTGGGTTGGCCAAGGATGTAGTTGTTCATTTGTGATTGGCTATGATGGTCTTTGTTTCCTTGTGTGAGTGGGGGGTGGGTGGGTGGGTATTTTTGGGTTAGGTTAGCCATACCACAGGTTCTCATCACATTAACAGCTGCCCCATGTTGATATTTACTCTGCACCTTCTGAAACTTTAAAAATCATCTTCTGCAAAGGCTGGTGCAAGATTGGTAAAGTCTGAGCAAGCAAAGGAGCAGCAGAAATGGAACACAACATGGTAGCTATATCAGATGACATAAGAAAATAGGCTCAAAACAGTTGTGAGATTCAATGCACATATGTTGTTGGCAGCCCTGTTTAGGGAAGCTTTTAATGTTTAATAGATTATTGTACAGTCAAGCCTTGGTTTACACCTACCTCGGCAAGCGACTGCTTTGGCGAGTGACCGCTGCAGACCCAGAAGTGTTTACATCTGGGTTCTGCGGCGTCGATGTGCAGACGCGATCTGCGTTCGCAGAAGCGCTCTATCGGCGCTTTGTGCAGAAGTGTGCCTTTGGCGAGCGACCGCCTCCGTGGAACGGATTGCGGTCGCAAACTGAGGTACCACTGTATTTTAGTGTTTTGTTGGAAGCTGCCCAGAGTGGCTGGGGATGGTCGG
Source organism: Zootoca vivipara (assembly GCF_963506605.1). Taxonomy (NCBI): domain Eukaryota; kingdom Metazoa; phylum Chordata; class Lepidosauria; order Squamata; family Lacertidae; genus Zootoca; species Zootoca vivipara. The sequence goes on from NC_083280.1 coordinate 87,814,974, forward strand.
GGTATAAAGAATAAAGTATTATTATTATTATTATTATTTTATTAATTATGTCTGTCTCAAGAGACAATGGAGTATACATCTGAGGGTGAAGTCAAACCGCAGCACCAAAGTGACTTTCTATGGTGTGCAAGCCTGGGCAGTGTGTTTGGGGGTCCTAGGCTGCCCAGATGATACGAACCCACTCTCGGCCTCGCTGATGGGGGTCCAAAGGAAAGCAGAGCACCAACATGGCTGCGAGAGTTGCTGGAAGGAGGCGTACAAGGCATCATCCAGCCGTCTTGTGGACTCCACTCCGGATTTGTGTAGGGTTTACTCCTTAGCCTTTTCTTTTCCTGAAGATATCCCTCAAGGCAGCGGAGGTTTAGGATCAGAGCATTCCTTCTCCTAGATGGGCTACCTTCCCACCTGGCTCCTCACTTTCCTCTACAGCACATGCAGAAACTCTGGGTGAGTAATGCTGGAGACCTGGATCCAAGGAATAGTACATACTGCCATGCCTCTTTGTGCAGGATTCCACCACTATCACTCCTCCTTCGCTGCCTCAAACACGCATATCGGAACCAAATCAGTGTTGGGGAAAAAAGCACAAAATGTTAAATACGTTCTTAATGCCATTTTTGAACGTAAAGTATCAAAGTTGCCGGAAGAAAGAAGCTACAGAAAATATTGTCAGCTTGCTAATTAAAAGCCCACTGTGGTCAAGAGGAGTATTCGGCCTTGATTACCATAATAGGAAGCATTTTCTCTGTGTGTGTCAGCCATAGTGGGGAGATTTATTTTTGGTCCTGAGAAATTTATCTCTTTCACAGCTATTAAAAGCCTTCTCTGGCATCAAAACAATCCTTTGAAATATGTGGCAAAAGTTAAGTGGGGCAACATGTTTTCTCCATGATGTGGAGCACATCTGGGAAAACTAACTCTGGGAGAAGCAGATGGAGGAGTTTGCCTTGTCCCAAGAAGAAGAAGAAGACGACCAAGAAAGTGAAATAACATTTGCCTCTAGTGTCCCTATAATAGCAGGTTGGCGGTTGGAATCCCCGCGACAGGGTGAACTCCTGTTGCTTTGTCCCAGCTTCTGCCAACCTAGCAGCTCGAAAGCATGCCAACGCAAGTAGATAAATAGGTACCACTGTTGCGGGAAGGTAAACGGCGTTTCCGTGCGCTCTGGCTTCCGTCACGGTGTCCCGCTGCACTGGAAGCGGTTTAGTCATGCTGGCCACGTGACCCGGAAAGCTGTCTGTGGACAAACACCGGCTCCCTCGGCCTGAAAGTGAGATGAGCGCTGTAACCCCATTGTCGCCTTTGACTGGACTTACCTTAAAAAAAAAAAAAGCCTAATATAGCAGCTTTACACCAGGAAAAGGGTAGGATGGCAAACCCTGCCCTCCCAATGTACTGGGTTTTGATTGAATTGCAGTGTCCCGGCTGTGTTGTTCAAGGATAGCGATGTCATGCAAATGAGACATATGGCGGAAGGCAACCTGGATCATGTGATGGACAGGCAACTGGATGAATGGGTCTGCCAACACACTCTTGGCTCCTCCAACTGGCAGGCAGGTTCCTCAGATTGTCCGATGAGAGGCCACATCTGGGACACATCTCCCCACCTCTTCCCAAGGGAGCTCTTTAGATGCAATATTGACTCCATTTCTGCCCTGCTTTCCCCCAGAGAAGCCCAAGCCTAGCAAAATGGTTCCATGCGCCTCCATTTCATGCTCCCAACAACATGAGCACATGAGGCAGGTTAGGCCTTCTCGCGGGGACCTTTTTTTGCCAGCCCTCCACCCAAGGGCACTGTGTTGTGTGGCCCGAAAGTACCTTATTAGCAGTGTGGGGGTGGTTTTGAGGCGATTTTGGACCCCCTGGCTTCCTGGGGACGCCAAGTAATCTGGGCAGTGACTGTCTGCGCTGTAGTAGATTATGCTTGCAAGGGACTCTGTGGAAACGTTCGTGAGGTGGGGTGTTGTTATCCTGGAGATGTTTCCCTGCCGCCCTGTGGCTCCTTTTACAGACATGGCGGCACTGTTGCTACAGAACCACACAGAATTGTCAAATTGGAAGGCCCCCCCCTCTCCAAGGATCACCCAGTCTACCCCCCCTGCCATGCAGGAATCCTTTTGCCCAATATGGGACTCGAACCCACCACCCTGAGATTAAGAGCCTCGTGCTCTACCGACTGAGCTCAGCCTGTGTTCGGTGGGGGCTGGATGGTGTTACCATGGTCACCCAGGGTGTTACTGCTTCTTTCCGTTCTTTTTTTGTAGCAGCATATTTTCCTCCTCAATTTGCATATGTACTGGGATATTAAATAGGTGCAGCGCCCATTACACCTGGCACCCCCAAACTGCGGCCCTCCAGATGTTTTGGCCTACAACTCCCATGATCCCTAGCTAACAGGACCAGTGGTCAGAGGTGATGGGAATTGTAGTCCAAAACATCTGGAGGGCCGAAGTTTGGGGATGCCTGCGTTACACCAAGGTTGCAATGTCTCCCTTCTGTTGGTGCATTATATAAGAGTGATCAGTGGCATTTTCCATTAGTGTCAGAAGGGACAAAGGTCCACCAAAAAGACTGGATCCAAACCCTAAATTCGTTTTTCTGAATGACACTTCGGAAGAACTTAAGGTGACTTTCTAATAATGGGTTAACAAGTTTGCTTTCTCTCTCATGGCTTAGTCAGTGCCTTTAGCACCACCTGTTGAATTTCCGCCTGTAATCTACCGGTAACTGAACGGCACATCTCCTAATAAAGAAATACCCCCCCTTTCCCCACATACTGGCTACCTAGTTAGAGCTGTACAATTCTATACCTGGAATTGTTTTAGTAAAAGCGACTTACGTAGCTGCCTGCTCTTGTTTGGCCGTAACATTTGCATTAATTCAACCCTCCTTGCTCCATCCAGGCAGAGGGCCTTCTCGGTAGTGGCGCCCGCCCTGTGGAACGCCCTCCCATCAGATGTCAAAGAGAAAAACAGCTACCAGATTTTTAGAAGACATCTGAAGGCAGCCCTGTTTAGGGAGGCTTTTAATGTTTAATAGATTATTTTATTTCATTTTTCTGTTGGAAGCCGCCCAGAGTGGCTGGGGAAACCCAGTCAGATGGGCGGGGTATAAATAATAAATTATTATTATTATTATTAGAAACCCATTCAATCATACTTACTTCAACTGCCTTTTCCCATTTACGGCCAGCGTTTCCACGTTTCCTGCCTCTGTCCTATTTGCATGTCGTAGCACATGGAACCGGGGAAGAAAACATGAGCTCAGATCCCTGTATCAAAGCAGGTTTTTCCTACCCAACTCCCAGCAAAATGTCAAGCTTGGTAGCTGCCTACGTATGCCTAGTTAAGCTGGTAGTCAGAATCAGTTTTATTTCCGAGCATCACTCAGGCCTTAGGAATGCAATGGTCGTGATCTTCTGAGATATCTGTAGGAAGCATATGTTTTTGGCTGAATATAATTAAGTTCTGTAAATAACCATTGTGCCTTGGCAAGGCAGTTGAAACAACATTCTTCTGATAACCTGAATTAACATTAGATAAGAATGTCTCTCTAGATGTTCCTTGTCTAATAGCATCACTTCAAAGCCTCCCAAAATATTGTCGCTGTCTGAAGAGCTGAAAAATTGCTGAAATTCCCTCATCTTAGTTCTTTCTGAGGAACTCGGTGGACACGAATCCCATGTTCCCCTGCAGTTTCCAATCCAATTTAAAACGAGAACCACTCTAGGGCAAAAATATTAAAAACATCTGGGTTATGGACAGCTGTGGAAATTGTGTAGAGTGTTTTAGGGATCTGTGTTTAATATCAGGCTGTCATATTGCAATATAAGTTTACCTCCAGTAAATGGTTAATCCACAAAGTATAATATGTCCGCCAGTTGCCTGGTTGGAGTATATGCTCATGGAAATTGGGGGGGGGGGTTGTGAGTGTTGGAGAAGGAGAGTTTGAAATTCAAACTCCCCCTTCTGAAACAAGGCGGCCTCCTCGATTTCCAACTGCAAAGGATGGGAGTCCTTGTAGTTTGCAAAGCGTTCTGTTGGAACACTCGAATCAGCCTGATTTTATTTCTGGGGCAAAGGGGCATCCTTAATTAAAATAGCTGCTACTTTCAATAATGGAATTTGGGTTCCTCCCAGGAGTTCCTCGTGCCCAAATGATTCAAAACTTCTGGTGTTTTGCGCTAAGTGGAAATACTGACTTCACTGTAATGTCTTCTTTGGATGGTGAGGGGGGGGGAAATAGGTAGTTTGTAATCAGTACCTATGGCAGGAGTCAGCAAACTTTTTCAGCAGGGGGCCAGTTCACTGTCCCTTTTTTGGGGGGGGGGGAATGAACAAATTCCTATGCGCCACAAATAACCCAGAGATGCATCTATATATATAAAAATGTAAAAAAGGTGAAACTGGGGGCTCCACTTTTCTCCGAAAGCGCTTGACCGATTGTCCTGGAATTTGGACACAACGGTCCATGCCCACCAAATTGGGAGGGGTGGCTAATACCCCAGAGGACAGGATCACACTTCAAAAACGACCTTAACAGATTAGACAACTGGGCCAAAGCAAACGATGAATTTTAACAAGGAGAAATGTAAAGTACTACACTTGGGCAAAAAAAAAATGAAAGGCACAAATACAGGATGGGTGACACCTGGCTTGAGAGCAGTACATGTGAAAAGGATCTAGGAGTCTTGGTAGACCACAAACTTGACGTGAGTCAACAGTGTGATGCAGCAGCTAAAAAAGCCAATGCAATTCTGGGCTGCATCAATAGGAGTATAGCATCTAGATCAAGGGAAGTAATAGTACCACTGTATTCTGCTCTGGTCAGACCTCACCTGGAGTACTGTGTCCAGTTCTGGGCACCACAGTTCAAGAAGGATACTGACAAGCTGGAACGTGTCCAGAGTAGGGCAACGAAAATGGTCAAAGGCCTGGAAACGATGCCTTATGAGGAACGGCTTAGGGAGCTGGGTATGTTTAGCCTGGAGAAGAGAAGGTTAAGGGGTGATATGAAAGCCATGTTCAAATATATTAAAGGATGCCATATAGAGGAGGGAGAAAGGTTGTTTTCTGCTGCTCCAGAGAAGCGGACACGGAGCAATGGATTCAAACTACAAGAAAGAATATTCCACCTAAACATTAGGAAGAACTTCCTGACAGTAAGAGCTGTTCAGCAGTGGAATTTGCTAGCAAGGAGTGTGGTGGAGTCTCCTTCTTTGGAGGTCTTTAAGCAGAGGCTTGACAGGCATATGTCAATGTTTTGGGTCTGTAAAACATGGGCTCTCCTTCTGACTGCCTTGCATGCCTCCTCAGTGGTAAGTTCCTTTTAGTTCAGTGGCACTTACTCCCCTGCAAAGAATTAATAGGGCTAAGCCTTAGATCAGGCATCCCCAAACTTCGGCCCTCCTGATGTTTTGGACTACAATTCCCATCTTCCCCGACCACTGGTCCTGTTAGCTAGGGATCATGGGAATTGTAGGCCAAAGCATCTGGAGGGCCACAGTTTGGGGGTGCCTGCCTTAGATCCCGCTGAAAAGAGAGAGCATTTAAAATCCTGTTAATTGGTGTGTTTTCTTCACATTAGGAACAGAGGAGATGCCCAGCTAGACCTCCCACAGTGGATAATGCTCACAGATGCAGTGGACACTCTGGGTTAGCCAGAGGTCAGCTCAGATACTTGCCTTCTTAATGACCAGGGAGTGACCTTGCTCCCTCTCATACCATTATCCTGAGGAGGCATAAACGGTGTGGGAGGTCTTGCTGATCGGAATTAGCAGGAGCTGTAGACTGGGTTTCTTTAGCTTGGGCTGCACCTATGGGTGTGAAATTGGTCTTGGACCTAGCACTCAGGCTGTTTGGTTTGCTGCCTTTTTTAAAAAAAGATTTTAAAAAGAGCTTTATTTCTTTCTTTAAAAAATTACATAAAGAACCTTCAAACGCAAAATAAACCAAACAAACGCATGAAAAACTAATCTCACAGAATACAAATTATGTACATGAAATTATATATATGAAACTTAAATGCAAACTAATTACAAATTAATTGAAATAAAGATACGAAAGGAAAAAGGAAAAAGAAAGAGAAAAAAGGGGAAAAAAGAGAAAATTTCTTGTGAAAAAATAGAAATAGAAATAAAACTATGGATAAAAAAATGCTTCCGATTGTTGATATATCGTTTCTCGCAATTCTTAATTTCCCCTGTTTTCTCCCTTTTTATATATTCCCAACCTTAACGGGTGACTCTTTTCCCATTACTTCCCATACGTTCTCTTTAAGCAATCCTCAAGTTAATTTAGACAAACTACCAATTCACAATTTATGCCTTCTTTCCTCAGGTGATCCTCCACCGACATCCATTCTTTTTGAACTCTCTGTTTTGCTATGTTTCTTACGGCTGCTGTCATTTTGTCCAAATTCATATATTCAATCAATTTAATTAACCAATCTTGGACCGATTTGGAGACCTAAGCACCTTTACACCCAGTTCCTTCTTGGTTTCTCGACCATACATGCAATGGGCTTCCACGTTACAAGAAAGGAGATTCCGACTAAACATCAGGAAGAACTTTCTGACAGTTTAGAGGCGTTCAGCAGTGGAATTGCCTCCCCTGGGAGGTTGTGGACTCGCCTTCCTTGAAGGTTTTTAAGCAGAGGTTGGGTGGCCATCTGTCATGGATGCTTTAGCTGAGATTCCTGCATTGCAGGGGGTTGGACTAGATGGCCCTTGAGGTCCTTTTCCAACCCTATGATTCTGTAAAACATGGCTGGGCTATTCTTGAATGACAGGGTTGTCTGTCCCGGCTGTTGTTTTGGGAGCCTGTCATCTTTTATACAGGACAATCCAGCTCAAATGTTGCTGAGGGCCGCCCAAAAAGGCCCTGAGTGCCGGCGTTGGACCACCCTATATACAACGTCTCATTATTTTTCTAAAACTGAATGATTGTGTCTGAAGGTTTCCTACGTTATTTCCCCTTGAGCAGACTCCTGTGGCCGAATGTACCTAGGTAAAGGTAAAGGGACCCCTGACCATTAGGTCCAGTCGTGACCGACTCTGGGGTTGCGGGCTCATCTCGCATTATTGGCCAAGGGAGCCGGCGTATAGCTTCCAGGTCATGTGGCCAGCATGACAAAGCAGCTTCTGGCAACTAGAGCAGCACATGGAAACGCCGTTTACCTTCCCGCTGTAGCGGTTCCTATTTATCTACTTGCATTTTGATGTGCTTTCGAACTGCTAGGTTGGCAGGAGCTGGGACCGAGCAATGGGAGCTCACCCCGTCACAGGGATTCGAACCGCCGACCTTCTGATCAGCAAGCCCTAGGCTCAGTGGTTTAACCCACAGCGCCACCTGGGTCCCTTCGTGGCTGAATGTATGCAATAATAAATTCAAAAAACATCACGTTTTGAGATAGGGCGAGGGATGTGCCTTTTGTAGTGCAGTGTGTTGAAAAAGAAAAGTTGCTGAAACAAACTTTACTTGGGTAACGGCATGCCAGGCAGTGTTTATTCATGTTCCAGTGTCAGCAGAGCTGAGACAATAGAGCTGCAATTTGCAGAAGCCTCGAATTGCCTTGGGCGCGCGGTCAACTAGAGCAGCATTAGCAATAACCTGCAAATTTCCTTGTTTATAATGAGAACGGACAGAGTAGAACTCAATTGACTTTGCAGAACAATTGTCTTCTTACTGGTAGAACTTGATATCATGCAGGCAGCACTTAGTAAAGTCTGCTGTTAGGATTAGGCACTTACCTTTTGGTGTGAAAATATGGACACTGTTTTGCACATGGAACATCACTGTTTTATTTATAAAATGTTGCAGGGTATGCAAACAAATTTCCCGGCTCCTGTTGGACAGCATGAAATATGATGCCAATAGACTTGTGAGCAAGTGCATTAATTTCCTGCTTTTGCATTCCTGGGATTGCATATCCTGAGCACTTCTCTTGAACACTTTATGAGTCATGTCCAACTGCAACTTGTGCCAAATGTGAGTGCTAAGGACTATGGAATCTCAGTCGTCATATCATGGGAAACCGACGCTGGCTTTTGAATAGCGTGGCCCTAGGCAAAGCGGATTGCACAGGGGAAACCCCCTCTGTCTTGCAAGCAGCAGGATAATCTCTGCAAGACATCCTACCAATTATGAGCAAAGATCTCGCCACCCTTCAAAGTGCAGCATTACCCATATCTATGTGATCATGCTGGGGTCAGGCAATTGCAGGAAATCCCCTTCGTATCATGGTAACTGCATGTCTTAGACAGCTGGTGTGTTAGGCAGAGATTTTGACTGCATGCTACTACCATAGGGGTGGACCACAGGATCAAGTGATATGTGCACATCCCTTCTCCATAGCTGCCAAGTACCCCGTATTTCCCGGGAAACCCCCGTTTTTACTTACCGTTTCCCGGAGGTCTCCCGTTCCAGCTCCTCTCCCGTTAATTTCCCTTATTTTTGTTCCTGTCGGTGGCCATTTTTCTGGTGTCGCTTTGCACAGCTAAAATATACCTGATAGAATTATACAGGGGGTGGTATTAGTGTGCGAAAACACTCCTGATTCAGTGATCCCCAGGCATGCGCTTCCAGGTGGTGGAGATGTCAGGTCCCATCTTGGCGCCCAGCCATCTTCAGAATGCGCCCGGCACCCGGCTAATTTCAAACAGTGGATGGGGATATGCAGCAACTCGGGCGCCAGAGAGGCATGAATGCAGCCCAGTCCCATGGAAAACCTAGGCGGCTCAGGAGAGGCCAGCTACCTCCCCCAGGGATTGCTCTGGTTATAGAAACCCCGTGAAGAAGATGCAGCTCTCCCCTCTGTTCTGGAGCAGTGATGCTGAGCAGGAGGAAGACTCGGATGTGCCTTTAACCCTCTCCCTGCTGCACAGGAGCCCACATTGGAAAGGAGGAATAACAGCACAGGTTTCAGAGCTAGACGTCAGCCTTTTAGACCTTCTCCAATTGAACAGCTGCGCTGTTGTTACACAGGCACGTTTTGCTCATTTTAAAAGCGCTCTGCAAGCCAAGCAGCCGATAAGAAGTATGAAGCGGGCTGGGTTTGCCGCTTTGCCGTTCCGTGCATTCATGTGCCTTTCATGCTTGCCCTATGCAATTCTGGCAGCAGCACTGCGGGCCCGGGCCAACGTCAGGAACACCCACCCACATGCCATAAGTGTGTGCGCCTGCAAGCGTTTACCCGTATCGCAAGCTGAGCTGAATGACGTTGCAGGCGGAAGCGCTCCCTCTGCTGTGTAGCATAATTGCATAATTTCCGAGCTGTGTTAAAATCGTGACTTTTAAATAACACGGTGTCGTTCGTGTGTGTGTGTGTGTGTGTGTGTGTGTCTGAAACAGCCACCCAAGTAAATTCATAGCCATGTTGAGGATGCTTCTCGCACGTAGGCATTTCAAAGGGTACAAATATAAATAGAAAAACTTTGATTTCATTCACAAAGGATTTCCTCCCAGTTAATACAGTCTCAGCTTCACAATTGATCAGTGTGCAGTGACTACATGGGTGGGGAACCTTGGGGGGGGGAACACATGTGGCCCCCAGACCTCGCTGTTTGGCCCTTGGGATTCTCCCCAGGCTACCCCCATTCGCTGGCCCTGTTCCACACCCACTGTGGGTGTTTATGCCTGCCTAGACTGTTTCCTTGAACCCTGATAGTAATAGTAGTAATAATAATAAGTGGGACCCAGGTGGTGCTGTGGGTTAAACCACAGAGTCTAGGGCTTGCTGATCAGAAGGTTGGTGGTTCGAATCCCTGCAACAGGGTGAGCTCCCGTTGCTCGGTCCCAGCTCCTGCCCACCTAGCAGTTCGAAAGCACATCAAAGTGCAAGTAGATAAATAGGGACCGCTCCGGCGGGAAGGTAAACGGCATTTCTGTGCGCTGCTCTGGTTCGCCAGAAGCAGCTTCATCATGCTGGCCACATGACCCGGAAGCTGTCTGCGGACAAACGCCAGCTCCCTCGGCCTATAGAGCGAGATGAGCGCCGCAACCCCAGAGTCGGACATGACTGGACCTGATGGTCAGGGCCCCTTTACCTTTAATAATAATAATAAATTTATTATTTATACCCCGCCCATCTGGCTGGGTTTCCCCAGCCACTCTGGGTGGCTCCCAACAGAATAATAATAATAAAGCGATAAAACATCAAACATTAAAAACTTCCCTAAGATTGGTGTGCAAATAGCTTGCTGTACTGTACAAAGGTAAGCTTTACACTTGTTGCCACGCCCACTTTTGATAGTGGCCCTGCCCACTCCTGGCATGTGGCCCTTGGAAGGTTGCCTGGAATGGCCGGTGGCCCCCGGGCTGGAAAAGTTCCCCCCCTTTCTGCGCTGCACCCTGAATTAGCTTCCCTGCCCCCCTGATTCTTTTAACACAGAACTTGGGCTCGGCAAGTGGTAACACACACCCCTCCCACTTTCAGAAAACGGGTTGTTTGTTTCTTAACAGTGACAACGTTGTCAGTTTTTGTCATTTCGTAACGGAAGGGATACTTATTTTTAAAGCAGGTGCTCCCTTCTCTCTGTGTGTTCCCAGCAAGGTAACCACCGCCGTGACCAGAGAGCTTTCCCCTCCCTCCCAAAAAACACACAGCGCCAATCTCCGCAAAGCCTTTTCGATTGTGTGGACAGGAAGGAAGAATGTTGTATGGCTCTCATCCTGTCTTTGAAGGCGTAACTCTCCCTCCCAGCTGGAACAGCAGGCTTAGCTATTCATGTCCGCCCCCCCCTTCAATAATATAGTTTTATAAAGTCTCCAGGCTCTGAGGTCGCGCATGAAATGCGGGTCGGTGTGCATAGTTGCCGGACTCAGCTCCTAAATAAAAGCCATGCCTGCAATGAGGAAGCAGAACTTTTTAAAGCCAGGGTACTCTCTGACTACTGGGAAACTGGCCTGTGTGCCAAGATTTTCAGGAGAAGCTGCTTGGACTATTCCCTTCCTTTTTGCAGCAGCTGTTTCCACTCTGTATTTTAATGAGGAGGCTGAACTTCAGCCATGGGGGAAGGATTTCCCCCTAATGGCACCCCCTCCTGCGGCTAGCAGAGGGCTTTGCTTGCATTTCATGTTCTTTGCTTGCGTTATGCAAATGCCTTTGACTGCACACTTCCAAAAAAAGGAAAACACTGCGCTCTCCGTCAGTTGCATTCTGGATTACCAGCAATGTCGGGGTTTTCCCCTCCAGCTTTCTGTGGATTCTTAATTTCGATGTGCCGTTGACCTTGCCAAGTGAGTCTTTAAAACTTCCCAAGGTTTGAATTAGTCTTTTTTTTCCCCTTCTTCTTTTTTTAAGTTCTTCAGTGAAAATGGGATTTCCTCGGCATTTGAAGGCAGATTCAGTTGGAACTGTTGCATATAATCTTTCCGGCAAAGTTAACTCTTACATCCCTACTACTTTCTGTGGAGTCTTTCTAGTGCGTTTAACAAGTTTTACTGGCAGAAGATAAACGGGCTAAAGGGTAGATCGCCAGCGGTTTTGTTTCTTTGTGTTGTAATAATGAAATGTGGATGCAAATCTGTGAAAGCCCACAGAGTAGCCAAGATTGCAGATGTGGCTCAAGTTTCTTTGTGCAGTTAACGGTTTTATGTGCATAATTTGCTTACTGCCAAATCAGGTTTGGTTGCTCGTAGAGAAAGCTACTGATGTGGCAACCATAAGTATACTTTCCCATGAGTAAGAACAGCTGAACATATGGGATATTTCTGAGGGAGCATGCATAGATCTGCACATACGCCTTCTGTAATTTCGTCAGACTTCATAGCCAGTTAGTAGATATTTTATTCCTTTGTGTGTTTACCATGTCGGAGCAAAACCATGGAAGCAGCGATTCTCTTTCATGATAGTTCTAGAGTGCATTAGCTAAATTCAGCTCAAATGGCAAAATACTGCCTAGAGAATATTGGGAAGCAGCTCCTTTTGTTGTCGTTTTCCGGTTCGTGTGTATATCGATGAAAGAGGGATTTTGAAAAGGGACAACTGTGGTATTCTACTTTTTAATAATTTGGAAGACATTCCTGATTGATACTTTTCTCAGAAAGTCAGTTTTGTCCTAAACCCTTCGGTAGGATTATGTACCACTCTTTTCAACCCAACTGCAGTGTGCGTCATTTGCAACAGAGAAAATTGTGTAGGCGTCTGGCTTGAAACCCTTCTGATTTCCACACCCCCCCCCCAACCAAACAAACAACACCACTTTACATAAAAGTCATTGCATATGAGAATTATGAAGGAATGCAGGGAAGTGCCATATGTTCAGTTTAGCTTACAGCTATTTTAAAATTATCACCCTTCCCACACACAAATCCATTGCTTGAAGTGTAATGTGTCGATATAGCAACCCTGCAAAATGTCCAGACTGGTGGTGATGCCTGAATGTGGCAGGAAACGTGTTGATGTGGTGGTTTGAAAAGCTGGAGGAAAGAGGTAGGTGTATAGAGATGGCATTGCTACGGGAACCAGGAAGGTAGTGCTGTTCTTTCGTGGTCCCCCGTGGCCACCTTGATGTTTTAATTCAGACCACTCTTCAGAACAAGATTATAATGTTCAGAGTGCCAAGCACACTTCTGTTCTCTTCAACACTGATAAATTAAGGGTCGAACCAGACATAATATTGAACATGGCTTTGCATTTACAGTGGTACCTCGGTTTACAAACTTAATCTGTTCCGGAAGTTCGTTCTTAAACCGAAGCGCGCTTTCCCTAATGAGGTCTCTCACCACCGGTGCCCTTCTACTGTTCAGATTCCGTTCTTAGACCAAGGTAAAGTTCTCAAACCGCGACAACACTACTCCCGCTTTTGTGGAGTTTGTAAACCGAATCGTTCGTAAACAGGACTGTTCGTAAACCGAGGTACCACTGTAATGTGGACATTCCTCTTAAAATGTAAATGTAAACAGCAACCAGTGGCAGGGGCATGATACATTTCCGTGTTGTTGTTGTTTAGTCGTTTAGTCGTGTCCAACTCTTTGTGACCCCATGGACCAGAGCATGCCAGGCACTCCTGTCTTGCACTGCCTCGCGCAGTTTGGTCAGACTCATGTTGGTAGCTTCGAGAACACTGTCCAACCATCTCATCCTCTTCGTCCCCTTCTCCTAGTGCCCTCCATCTTTCCCAACATCAGTGTCTTTTCCAGGGAGTCTTCTCTTCTCATGAGGTGGCCAAAGTATTGGAGCCTCAGCTTCAGGATCTGTCCTTCCAGTGAGCACTCAGGGCTGATTTCCGTAGTTGGTGCCAAAAGGAGATTTCCTCTTGCTGCAAAAAGCAGCTTTCAATGAGCAATCTTCTACATTAGATAAGGACAGGGTTTGCACCAGGGGTCAGCAAACTTTTTCAGCAGGTGGCCGATCCACTGTCCCTCGGACCTTGTGGGGGGGGCAGACTATATTTAGAAAACAAACAAACGGACGAATTCCTATGCCCTACAAATAACCCAGAGATGCATTTTAAATAAAAGGACACATTCAACTCATGTAACAACATACTGATTCCCGGACCATCCACAGGCTGGATTTAGGAGGCGATTGGGCCGGATCCGGGCCCCGGGCCTTAGTTTGCCTACGCACGGTCTGTACCTTTCCCACTTGCTGTGACCCCAGTAGTGCTCAGCCTTTGCAGAAGCTGTTATTTGCATTTAATGTGCGCACATTTGAAATCGTATCGGGTTTAGCCTTGAGGGTAAGTTGGTCGAAAGGGATTTTAGTTCGAGGGTTCCAAATGTCTTGCTGCATCTGTTTCGACGGAGTCCTGAAAATATGGTCCTATTCCATCCGGAAAAACACTGCTACCCTAGCTAGCAAGTAAATGTAGGCAGGCATATTTGAGTGAGGCATGTCCTATTCTTGCAGCAAGTAAGGCAATGTGCTACTGCATCTGAGGGAAAAACAACAACAGCATTTTGGCTATTTCTGCACCCCATCGCTGACTCTCGCATGAGTTGTCCTTGGAACATACAAAGTTTCTTTCTCCTATCATCCAGCCCAGGATTGCCTGATCTGACTGGCAGCAAGTTCTTCAAGTTCTCAAGTAGAAAGCAAAACTTCCAGTATCGGAGCACCATTATACAAATAAACTGCGCAACCACACCTACTGTGTCACAGGACTGGTTGCATCACCTCAAAAAGGATATCTTTGGGCAAGGTTCAGGGGGGGAAACAGGCAAAATTATAAAGCAGATGGAACTGCTTCCCTCTGAGGAAAAGTTAGAAATTTGGTTCTTTTTCGTTTAAGAGAAAAGGCAAGAAAGAGGGGAAGTGATGGAGTGAGATTACAGGGAACCAGGCAGAGGGCCTTCTCAGTAGCGGTGCCCATCCTGTGAAACACCTTGCCTTCAGATGTCAAGGAAATAAACAACTCTCTGACTTTTGGAAGACATCTGAAGGCAGCCCTGTATCGGGAAGTTTTTAATGTTTGATGTTTTATCGTGTTTTTAATATTCAGTTGGGAGCCGCCCAGAGTGGATGGGGAAGCACAGCCAGATGGGTTGGGTATAAATATTATTATTATTATTATTGTTGTTGTTGATGTTGTTGTTGTTGTTATTGTTATTGTTATTCCACCTGAGGTTGACCACAAATACAAAATCTGCCTGCTATATGGGGACCTTGTTGTGGTGACCATCCAAGACTTCAGTGGGAACCGCCTGGAAACACAGTTCAATAAAGGCATTTCTTTAGGTCAGGACACTGGCAAGAGTTTGGTCAGATAACTAGCTCTAAAATGCTCTGTTTGCAAGAGTGGATACCAAGGGGGAAATTTGGTGCTCTTTCTAAATTTTACTTTGGATTTGGGGGGGGGGTCAAGATTGGGAGTGGAACGGGATCTGAGATTAGAAGCAAGCGAGAAAATCTCGAGACTGGAGGCCATGAGGAAAAATTAGGATCAGGAGTTAGGAAAGAGGGAGAAAATCTGATTGGTTGGTATCGGATCCCTCAGGCGTCTGAACGACTGGACTAACTTGAAATCGCACAAGAGGGCAGAATGTATCTTTCCTCAACCTATTTTTAGAAGTCAGTTAAAGTTTAGGAAGCAGAAAATCGAGGCAGACCTAGTTAGCACAAACTGTCCTATTGCTGCTTTCGATTGGATATGGTTCTTAGCAGATATACTGTACAGTGAGATGCATTCTGAAATGATTTCCCCTGCTTCTTCTTGGTCATAGTCTGTCTGGAACCTTAAATTGGACTTATTTGACTTCTTCTTGCTTTAGTTTCTGGAACCCCTCCTATCTGGCTGGCACTACTGCCTGGAGCAGAATACTCACCTCATATTGCTAGGTCTTTTGCACAGCAGTTTGCCCAAAGAACATGGTCATGACTAGGGAAATCATAGAATTGCAGAATTGGAACGGAACACAAGGGTCATCTATTTTTTTTTCATAATCATTTTTATTGGTTTTTTCTTTGCATACATCATCAGAAATCGGAAAGTGACATTTCAATACAAAAAAAGTTCAATAAAAAGTATACAAATTCCAAAATATGTCTTATCGTATTTTTTAGCTAAACTGAGAATTGCTACAATTTATCAACTTCATCTTGTGACTTATTTGTTTCTGTACACTTTCTTGTTTCTATACATATTTTCCTTCTACTCCACTTGTAATCGACTTCCTCCTCTCTCTCTTTCGGACTTATTCTTTCATTTAATCAGTTTCGCGCTCCCTAAAATTGTACCCGTCACAAATTATCTTACAAATTAAACATAGAATTTTGACTTAGGTTATTTTACAACTGTTGCAGTTTGTAATGTTGTATTGGCTTACCGGCGTTTCATGTCTTACCATGTTCCTTCAAATACTCTATAGGAACACAAGGGTCATCTAGGCCAGCCCCCAGAAATGCAGGAATCTGTTGCCCATCATGGAACTTGAACCCACGACCCAGAGATTAAGAGTCTTGCACACTACCGAATGAGCTATCCTGGGAATGTGCATGAAGTTTGTGTTTTTCTAAATTGCTTTTGAAGTATCATGTACCGTATTTTTCCGTGTATAAGACTAGGTTTTTTCCCTTAAAAATAATGTCAAAAATTGGGGGGCGTCTTATACACGGATTGTAAAATAAATCGGAGTCCCCCCAAATAGGGGGCATCTTATACATGGGGTCAACTGCATGAGATGAGAGCTTGCATGGAGCCCCAGACCGAGAGAGGTTGACAGTTATTTTGTGTTTCTTCCATTTGCGAATTATTGCACCAACCCTGGTCACCTTCTCACCAAGCTGCTTGGCAATAGTCTTGTAGCCCAGCCCAGCCTTGTGCAGGTCTACAGTCTTGTCCCTGACATCCTTGGGACAGCTCTTTGGTCTTGGTCATGGTGGCTACTTTGGAATCTGCTGGATTGATTCCTTCTGTCGACAGGTGTCTTTTGTACAGGTATAGCAACGAGCTGGGATTACAGGTAAGACCTCTCCCTTACAGCAGGTGCTTCTAATCTCAGCTCATTACATACCAGGTAGCCTGACATCTGGTTGGTTGATAGGGGATCAAATACTTATTATAATGCACATCAATCTCTGACTTTTGTCTTCTGGGTTTCTGGGGTTTTTCCTGTTGTTGTTCCGTCTCTCACAGCTATAATAAACCTACCATTAATATTGTGGACTGGTCATTTCTTCATCAGAGCGCAAACGGGCAAATTTAGCAGGGGTTCAGATACTCCCCCCCCCTCACTGTGTATTGTATGTCTGCAAAATGATGCACAATCTGTAACTTGAAACGCGTTGCTGGTTACGTGGCTGGAAGCCGAGTTACAAAACATGCATCAGGTTTTGTTTTTAAAAGCAGTTATGAAATCTTATGAAGGAGCAAGGGAATTATGAAAGCAAAAGAGCTCCGAAGGAGGACCAGCTCAATAACTGGTGCAAAATGAATGAACCGGGTCGACATCGCAAATGGTTATATCCCGAGTCTTGACCTCTTGCTATATTTGACAGCCGTTAAGTATCTAAGCCATTATATATGGTGAGGTGTATTGCAACTAGCTCATAGGAAAGCTGCACAGGATTGTATCAATTGGCTGCCAGCTTTGATTTGACCATGCTGTATATCACAAGGCCAGTGGCGAATGACAGGTGCACACATTGCAGCGCGGCCGTCTTCCAGCGCCCCAGGGCATTCCATAGCAGATCCTGCTAAAGTTCAGGAGGATATGCAGGTCTCTCTCTAAATGCCACACGCATTCTGGAGGATAATTAAGCAGGGCTTCCCTACCTAAACGAACCACTTTCCCCCCTCTTCCTGTTGACAGCCAGAAGCTTCTATTAATGCGCCACAATGTTGCTTGGGAAGATGTCTCTATGCAGCTCAGGGCATCGGGAGGTGGGCAGAAGCATACCCAACGATACGCAAGTCCTCTCGCCATCCTTTCTTGTCAAGAGATCGCTTGCCAAGCAACAAAGCTGCTGCTATATTCGGAATCAAAGAATGTGGCCGAAGGGCTTTCCACAAAACCGCTTACCATAGAGCTAACCCTGCAACTATTTATTCCCAAATAAAAGTTGTTGTTGAATGGAAGCGCAGTAGTTGCCAAAGAGCTTCTTATAGGAAGACCAGTTTGCAAACTTCTCAATGCCTGCTAAAAACCTATTTTGTTCAGGCGTGTCCCTTTGTTATGTACATTTGTTTTTTAAACAGCTGATTTTATCTATATTTTGATAACTTTATTGTGTTTGCTCTTTCAAGGTCTGTTTTCGATGATAATTTAAAATGAATATTTTATGCCATTTTATGTAAACTGCCTAATGGCTTTTATTTTTATTAAGCATTGTATAAATCTTGTTAAACAAACAACTAAATAAAATTTCTGCTTCAGGCCTCCAGGGCATGGCAGGGATGGTATTATTAGCAATCATGCAGCATAGAACCCAAGCCAAATTTGTACCTTGGACCTACAGTTAGTTCCACCTAGTTTGACACCCATAATCCAGACCCTTTTCAGGAAAATCTGCTGAAGAACAGTTAAAGCAGTTCGAAAATGTTGTGTTGAGGTGTGATAGTCTTGTACTTTACAAACTCCCCTCTCCTCTCCTCACTCAGAACATATAATAAATATAAGATCGATAATGGGACTTGTTATGCAGCCCAGGAAAAAGGAGACAAATCTCAAGATGCTTTTATTTATAAATAGGTTCCATTTATGAAAACCACTGCAAAGAATGTTGATTTTGACAGACTCATTTAAAACTACAATGTTGTTCCTTAGAGATAACTGTGGAAGGGGAAAACATTGCAAAGGCAAGTGTTGTTTTTTCCATCTTGGAGTTGCTTCTGAGGAAGATCAGCTTAGCTTCAAGTTGAAGAACTGAGGACGAACATCTCATCTCTGTTCATCCATGAGGTGCTATCTAGAAACAGAACATTAAGAATCCTTTAACAGCTTTGCCACTCATCATGAAAGTGATAACTAGCTTCTTGTGACATGAACTTCAGGCAAGCATCCATGTTTCAATATTTAGACGTGAAGGCACATGGTTATCTTGCTGCACACCTATCCACAATAATAGCATCATACCGGTAGAATTGTAGAGCTGGAAGGGACCCCAGGGGTCATCTAATCCAACCCCCTGCAATGCAGGAATCTCAGCTAAAGCATCCATGACAGATGGCCTTCCAACCTCTCCTTCAAAACCGCCAAGGAAAGAGAGAGTCCACTGTACCTTCTGAGGGACTTCTTTCCACTGTTGAATTGCTCTTACTGTCAGAAAGTTCTTCTTGGTGTTTTGTCAGAATCTCCTCTCTTGTAAGTTGAGGCCATTGGTTCAGGTCCTACCCTCCGAAGAAGGAGAAAATAAGCTTGTTCCCTCGCCCATGTGACAGCCCTTGATATATATGAAGATGGAAACACTCTATTTTTCTGAATGAGCAGCCTCCTTCCACTATCTTTAGAGACTAATCTTTTCAGCTATGGTGCCCCAGTTGTGGAATAATCTTCTTGGGGGGGGGGCGCTCACCTAGCGCTTCATTTGTTGCCACTTTGGTTTCTGGTTAACACATTTCTTAGGCATTCAAATAAATGTTTCACCTCTGATATTGGTTTATGTTATGCTGTTCTGCCAGTGCCGTTCCGGTTCTCATAACTTCTGCTGCATCCAAATTCTGCTGCATCCTGCCTCATGATGCAACCACCTCTAAACGTACACTAAAGGACATTATTCACTCTGGTCTTGTATACACCAGTGGCCAAAATTGTGGAAACCTTTAGGAAAAAGTGTGTTTCTGAGGTTTGATGGCTCATGACACCATTCTTTTTGGAGTAATACCATAAAATTATATATCAGTGGCAAGATAATTTAATGAAGAATGTAATGCAACAACATTTGTTCAATTATCTGTATTCTATCAAAAGTTATAGCCAAATAACCAGAAAAAAGGAAGCACAACTTGCTTATGTTGATATGCAGTAGCTTTCCTTCATTTGAATGTAGCCAATGAGCATGAGTGTTTAGAGAGCTAATCAGGTGTTATGAGCCTTCAAACCTCAGAAGGTCTCCACAATTTTGGCTGTGTGTGTGTGTGGAAAACCACATATACAAAAATGGTCCTGAAATATTCAGGAAGAAACCCTTCTGTTAACAGCTGTTTTCATCTTATTCTCTGAGAGAGGGTGTGGGGATAGAAGGTAACCAGGCATTATTGACCTGCTTGACATGCAGCTGTGAGAAATTTGAAGGAAGGCTGCAGGGGAGCAAATGGTGCTTTGCAATAAATGTTAGAGCTTGACAGGAACCTGTTAGTCAAAGTTACTGTACGGCTCTAGACCTTGATGCTTCACGTTGCTTTATTACCACTCTGTGCACCGTAGCTCCATTTTTATTGATCACAGACCCTCAGCACCAAGTTAGGAAAGCACAATGCTTTTTGCTTTGTTATTATTATTATTATTTTCATTCTTTGGCCGTGAATGTTCAAACAGGACATATAGCCGGAAGAAGGGAACTCGTCCATTGCTGTTTCTTTGGTAAGCACATCTCGTGCTTTTAAGAATTGTGTGACGGATAATGAGAGGCAAAACTAGAAGTAGCCCTGGGCTTTTTGAAATGATTCCGTTCCAATTTCTGAGGCCGTCACTCTGAGCGAAGTGTAGTTTAGTCTGTTGGCACTAGGCACTTAGAATCATAGAATCATAGAGTTGGAAGAGACCACAAGGGCCATCCAGTCCAACCCCCTGCCAAGCAGGAAACACCATCAAAGCATTCTTGACATATGCCTGTCAAGCCTCTGCTTAAAGACCTCCAAAGAAGGAGACTCCACCACACTCCTTGGTAGCAAATTCCACTGCCGAACAGCTCTTACTGTCAGGAAGTTCTTAGGTGGAATCTTCTTGTTTTTTTATATATATAAATGCTTTTTATTACTTTTTCATACATAATCATTTATACAAACTTATATATTCTTGTTCGAAGTAACTGCCTCCGCTTAAAGACCTGCAAAGAAGGAGACTCCACCACACTTCTTGGCAGCAAATTCCACTGCCGAACAGCTCTTACTGTCAGGAAGTTCTTCCTAATGTTTAGGTGGAATCTTCTTTCTTGTAGCTTGAATCCATTGCTCTGTGTCCGCTTCCCCGGAGCAGCAGAAAACAACCTTTCACCCTCTTCTATATGACATCCTTTTATATATTTGAACATGGCTATCATATCACCCCTTAACCTTCTCTTCTCCAGGCCTCACTTAACACGTGCGTCCTCTGTGTGCAACATAGGAAAGTGTGGTTGTGCTCACCTCCTGCTTGTGGGCTCCCCAGGAGCATCGCAGAGGCTACCGAGTCTAGAAGATGCTGGACTTAAAGGGGCTTTGGGGTTGACCTGCCAGGGCTCTTCAGTTGGAAGTAGGACCTGCTGTGCTCAATGACATGTATATTACCTAGAAGAAGCTACTCTGAATGCAGTGTGTTGTTGTTTAGTCGTTTAGTCGTGTCCGACTCTTCGTGACCCCATGGACCAGAGCACGCCAGGCACTCCTGTCCTGCACTGCCTCCCGCAGTTTGGTCAAACTCATGTTCGTAGCTTCGAGAACACTGTCCAACCATCTTGTCCTCTGTCGTCCCCTTCTCCTAGTGCCCTCAATCTTTCCCAACATCAGGGTCTTTTCCAAGGATTCTTCTCTTCTCATGAGGTGGCCAAAGTATTGGAGCCTCAGCTTCACGATCTGTCCTTCCAGGGAGCACTCAGGGCTGATTTCCTTAAGAATGGATAGGTTTGATCTTCTTGCAGTCCATGGGACTCTCAAGAGTCTCCTCCAGCACCATAATTCAAAAGCATCAATTCTTCGGCGATAAGCCTTCTTTATGGTCCAACTCTCACTTCCATACATCACTACTGGGAAAACCATAGCTTTAACTATACGGACCTTTGTCGGCAAGGTGATGTCTCTGCTTTTTAAGATGCTGTCTAGGTTTGTCATTGCTTTTCTCCCAAGAAGCAGGCGTCTTTTAATTTCGTGACTGCTGTCACCATCTGCAGTGATCAAGGAGCCCAAGAAAGTAAAATCTCTCACTGCCTCCATTTCTTCCCCTTCTATTTGCCAGGAGGTGATGGGACCAGTGGCCATGATCTTGGTTTTTTTGATGTTGAGCTTCAGACCATATTTTGCGCTCTCCTCTTTCACCCTCATTAAAAGGTTCTTTAATTCCTCCTCGCTTTCTGCCATCAAGGTTGTGTCATCTGCATATCTGAGGTTGTTGATATTTCTTCCAGCAATCTTAATTCCGGCTTGGGATTCATCTAGTCCAGCCTTTCGCATGATGAATTCTGCATATAAGTTAAATAAGCAGGGAGACAATATACAACCTTGTCGTACTCCTTTCCCAATTTTGAACCACTCAGTTGTTCCATATCCAGTTCTAACTGTAGCTTCTTGTCCCACATAGAGATTTCTCAGGAGACAGATGAGGTGATCAGGCACTCCCATTTCTTTAAGAACTTGCCATAGTTTGCTGTGGTCGACACAGTCAAAGGCTTTTGCATAGTCAATGAAGCAGAAGTAGACGTTTTTCTGGAACTCTCTAGCTTTCTCCATAATCCAGCGCATGTTTGCTATTTGGTCTTGAATGCAGTGTATTGAATCCAATGATGGCTTTGCCTTGTCAGAAAGTGCTTCTGTTCATGCAAGCCAGGACACTCTGTTTTTGCCGATCCTCCTGCAAACATGCCCATTATTGATTTCTGCGGATGTTGAGGAGGCGCCTTTGGTGGTGGGCTGCAAAAATGCCTAACTCAGGCACCCCCAAACTGCGGCCCTCCAGATGTTTTGGCCTACAACTCCCATGATCCCTAGCTAAGAGACCAGTGGTCAGGGATGATGGGAATTGTAGTCCAAAACATCTGGAGGGCCAAAGTTTGGGGGTGCCTGGCCTAACTCTTCTTGCCCTGCCTGTGTAAAATTAACCAGCAGAGGGTGCTTTGAACAGTTTATGCTCTACGGGGCAGTGGAGTTTCTCTGGCTCTCTGGCCATGATCTTGCCCTACAGTGCCTCTGAGGAAGGACCCTATGCCATGATGCCACACCTTTTCAGATGCAGTGTTGGGGGAGAAACATGGCTGTCCCCAACAGGACTGTGGGATCAGCTGTCTCACCAAACAGTGCACCTGAGGGTTACAGTACTTTGGGCGCATTGACACTTTCACTTGTCCGAAAGGTTTTCCCTTTGCCCGGGAAAACCTGCTCTTTACCACTGAATCGGAGCAGACAGCAGTCGAGTTTTCTGTGGATGGATGTTTGCTCCAGTTCGGCAGTAAAGAATGGGTTTTCCTGGGGGGAAGGGACAGGGCAAAGGGAAAACCGCTCAGATTTGTTGCCCAGAAAGCATGGAGCACATGAAAAACCTCTCGGAGCTTTCTAGGCACAGCACAAGGGAAGAGTGGACAGGCCCCCACTGGAAGTGGCTCTCCACATGTTCTGATGGGGTTCATGCACAGTCCTTCCTGGAGATGCCAGGGATTAAATTTGCAGCCCTCAGAATGCTCTGTCCCTGAACTGTAGCCCTTCCCCTAGCCATGGCTGGGAGAAGATGCTGCTGCTTGCTTGTTACGCACCCAACTCCCCTGCCCTTGAAATTCTTAAGAACTTGGGTAATTTTTAGCAGCCCAGGGTGTGCCTTGCCCACACCCTGCAAATGTCCTCAATTTTCTCTCCTGCCCACAGATGTGTTATTTTGAAATGTGTGGAAAACAAAAGGGAGGTGTTGGTAGGTCAAGGCGATATTAACCACTGGGAGCGGATGGTGCGAATCAAGACAAATTCCTGCCTGCAGGCTTACACTCTAAATGGACACAAAACACGGGAGAAGGGGAGAGATTGGACAGTGAAAGAAGCAAGTGAGAGTTCAGATTTTGGAAGGTTGAGTCGCAGCAGAGGAAATAGAGGACAAACTGCGTCCTGTGTTGAATCAGTAGCATTTCACACTGGAATAAGGGACAATCCTGTATTATAGGTGGCTGCGTTCCTTGTAGGGCCAACCCTCCCTTTGCAGCTTTTACCTCTGGTGAGTTTGGATTAGATGGTGTTTGTCTAATTATGCACAGGATCGGTTCATCTCACAGCCGGAGGGGAGGGAACAAGCCTGTTTGCAATGCATGTATTTACGCTGGCTGCAAAAGGAGAGGTTGAACTGCTTCAGCAGAACAAGTCTGTTTGCAGTCCAAACCTATGTTTGCATTGCCTATATTTGCTTTGGGTCAGGAGAGAGCTGTTGTGCCCAGCGCTTAAACAGAGCGGCAGCAGAAATAAGGAGGCTCTCTCTGCAGGTGAAGCACGACATTAACTTGGGGTCAGGAACAGGAAGCTGTGCCCAGCACTTGGCGGAACAGCAGCAGCAAATGAAACTAAACGAAACACATTTGCAGCTTGCCCTTGGGTCAGGATTCAGGAGGGAAGAGAAGATGATGCTTGGCCCCATCACCTATCAAGGACAGCGCCGGGAGGCATGGAAATCGAGGGGGGAGATGGGACAGGTTTTATAGGGCCCCTAAAATTGAGAGACAGGAGGATTTGTCACTGAACATGGCTCTGTGTCAGCATTGGGAACAAGGGGAACTGACATTTTTTTGTACTTGATACTGGGCTGGGAGAAAGAGGCATCAGGAGTTGGGTGAAAGGGAGGTTGTGCTTTCTGTACTCAGGCACCGGCACGAGACAGTAACCAGGAGCAGGGAATGAGGAGCTTAGAACTGGACTGTGTTTTTGTGGGCGCCCACAACACGTTTTCAGGGTGGTATATTAACAAGTACTGTAAGCATAACTAGCATCAGAGAATAACAATTTAAACAATTTATTTAACTCAAGCAATAACATAATAGCATATGTATCCATGTTTGTTAATTGATGTGGTTAAACAATTTTATTTTATTTTTAGGGAAAAACCTTAGGCTGAGTTTTGGCACACATGAAAAACTTAAAACAAATCCTTCTTTCCTGATGAATAGCCTTTGGACTATAATGTAACTTAAATAGAAAACTATCTTTAGAAATATTTTTTTCCTCCAAAAGCATTTTATTTAAAAAATCCCAATTAAAAAAAACCAATTTAAATAAAATCCAATTTAAAAAACAATCCTTGATTTTTATCCACCCATATGATTGGTGGCTATTAGCCAAGTCACTGATCCTATCCCTGCATCTCCAAGGGGCAGTTATTTCACTGTTTACTCGCAGCAGCGTCTTTTCATAGGGAATGCTTTGGTTCTGAGGAAGTGCCAGATCCTGCTCAAAACATGGTTGGCTCCAAGTTAATGAGGGAGAGAGGAGCTGAATAATAATGGCTAGTGTTGCAGCGATCGACTGCTGCGTCAGGGAAAGCGACAAGCGGTCAGAACAACTGAAAGTTTGGGAGCCACTGCTGTATGCGAACAAGGAACGAATGCAAGGAAATAATCTCTGGTTACTTGTTAATACAACAAAGACCCCAGTGTTCCTCCTCGTCTCTGAATAGAATTTTATGTTCTGGAAAAAGTCGTCATGTGAATCCACTCGTAAGTGCATCAACTGACGGAACGTAATTACGGGACACGCAAGAAGCAACTGAAAACGAATGTACTGTACCTAACTTTTAATTAGGTAAAACTCAGCCCCCTCTGAAAACCCAGCACTCCCCTCTCCTGTTCACTTCCTGGAGAAAACACTGATGGAAGCTACTTGACTTTGCTGTGGAGTCGTGACTGAGGGGGAAATAGCTTTAAGCCATGGAGGCAAGAGGGCCGAAGAGATACAGGTCATCCTCGGCAACAAGCAACAACAATTAGCTATCATGTCATTCATCGCTTCTGCTCAGGCTGCACAGAAAAAGCATTTTGGTTCCCGAAATTCATTCCGATGGTGCAGATAAAATGTAACTGATAGAATTCTACAAGATGGGGTATTAGTGTGCAAAAACTGTCCCAAGGTGGTGGAAGGTGGAAATCTTGGGTGCCATCCTGGCTCCCAGGCATCTTCACTTGGTCGCAAGGGGTCGAGAGCCGGATGCAAAATGTGCCTGGCGCCTGGCTAATTTCGAATACTGGCTAGATCTGTCTCCCTACGCCGCCTCTACAGCAGTCTATCAGTGAATAGGTGATAGACTGGGTCTCCTCCCACCCCTAGGAAGGAAATGGGGGCTGTGACAGCGTTTGATTCAGGCAAGTTTGATCCCCCCCCCGCCTTGTTCCTTGGTGAAGGGTGGAGGGACGCCATTTTGTGGTTTGCCTCGGGTCCCAAAATTTCTTGGGCTGGCCCTGTTTCTTTTTTAGAGTCTTATCCCTTATGGGAGGGAGATGTTTATACAGGACCTATTGGAAAAGATGTGGGACCCAGGTGGCGCTGTGGTTAAACCACTGAGCCTAGGACTTGCTGATCAGAAGGTCGGCGGTTCGAATCCCTGTGACGGGTTGAGCTCCCGTTGCTTGGTCCCAGCTCCTGCCAACCTAGCAGTTCGAAAGCACGTCAAAATGCAAGTAGATAAATAGGAACCGCTACAGCGGGAAGGTAAACGGCATTTCCGTGCGCTGCTCTGGTTTGCCAGAAGCGGCTTTGTCATGCTGGCCACATGACCTGGAAGCTATACGCCGGCTCCCTCGGCCAATAATGCGAGATGAGCGCGCAACCCCAGAGTCGGTCACGACTGGACCTAATGGTCAGGGGTCCCTTTACCTTTACCTTTATTGGAAAAGAAGGGCAGACTGATCTCTTCCGCATGCGCCCCCCCTCCCCGCCTTCTGATTTTGCTTCCATAGCATTCCAAGCAGTGTTAGAAAATGAGATAAGAAAGCTAGGAGCTAAATGACACCTTAAACTTAAGTTATGGGCGCAAAAACAGAATGTCTAGGTGTGCTTTTTTGTACCCACAATACAAAGCTGAAAATGAACTGCGGTTAAAATATTATGTCCATTTTTCACACGGTCTAGTCCAGGCATCCCCAAACTGCGGCCCTCCAGATGTTTTGGCCTACAACTCCCATGATCCCTAGCTAACAGGACCAGTGGTCAGGGAAGATGGGAATTGTAGTCCAAAACATCTGGAGGGCCGAAGTTTGGGGATGCCTGGTCCAGTCCTTCCCCTGGCCACTCCCCTAATATTCTTAAGAGGGTCTCTTCTCCAGGCTTCAGAGAGTAGCTGGAAGTGGGGAGGAAGAAAAAGGTCCTCTTTTCCTTCCACTCTGCAGCTTTAATATGAAATTTTGGGCGCACTGTTGCGCCCAGAGCTCAGAAAGTGCTCGCGCTAATGAAATTCCCTGTCGCAAAACGCGTCTAGAACAGTGTTTCTCAAACTTGGGTCCCCAGCTGTTGTTGGACTACAACTTCCATCATCCCTAGCTAGCAGACCACAGTGGTCAGGGACAATGGGAGTTGTAGTCCAACAACAGCTGGGGACCCAAGTTTGAGAAACACTGGCCTAGAACAATGGCAGTTTCAAAACACTGATTCCAGGACATTTGCAGTAGGGCTGCTATCAGTGTTCGAAACTCCCAGGCTCTGTAAATATATTTGCTTGCATTTATTATTATTATTATTATTAATTTTAAATTTAGTCCCTGCCTTCCCATAGAACATCCAAGGCACCTACTGGACATAATCGCTATCCAATAGGTATGATTGTCGCTCCGAAAATGCACAGCATACCGCAGGAGGAAAAACGGCACTTTGTGGAGAGTAGATTTTGCGTTTCCTGTGCACAGCTCGAATCGCTGCATTAAAAACAAAAACAGAGCTGTGCGAAACCGGTTTGGCCAGAGCAGGATACGAAGAATTAACATGTGTATCATAGTCGGTGCCTGAAGTTGCCAGGTCACCAGGCAGCCAGAGGGCCAAGGAGCACGTCAGAGCTCTGGAAGACTTCAAGCCATGTTCAAGCATTGTTCCTGACCAGGAAACAGCAACATCATGTTGAGAAGGAAGAACTCCAGCTCTCAGAAGCCTGCTCACTTCCCCGCTTAAGTCACTGGGAAGTCAGGGAAGCTCCACAAGTTTCAGTAATTCAGTAGGAACCCCCCCCCCCAAAAGGCTTCTGACTAAACTAGACATGACTGAAAGGACCACATCTGCGTTCTTTCACTTACAAAAACACACACCCCCATCTCTCTCTGTCCTGTTTCATATA
Organism: Zootoca vivipara; assembly: GCF_963506605.1. Classification (NCBI taxonomy): domain Eukaryota; kingdom Metazoa; phylum Chordata; class Lepidosauria; order Squamata; family Lacertidae; genus Zootoca; species Zootoca vivipara. The sequence continues at coordinate 87,842,549 of NC_083280.1, forward strand.
AAATGATGGAATCGGTTAAAAGGGCATGCGGTCAAGGGAAGCCAGGTCCTGCCCCCCTAACTTTCTCTTAGGCAACATCACCTCAGGTATTTTTCTGCCCCAGCCTGGCTGTTCCTGGATGGAAGAAGAAAAATGACACTCTAAGGCAGGCACCCCCAAACTTCTGCCCTCCAGATGTTTTGGACTGCAATTCCCATCTTCCCCGACCACTGGTCCTGCTAGCTAGGGGTCATGGGAGTTGTAGGCCAAAACATCTGGAGGGCCGCAGTTTGGGGATGGCTGCTCTAAGGTGTCAGCAGGAAATGTACTCCCCAGTCGGTGTGTTTAGGATTGCAACCCGGGACAAGCCCTAGAAATGTTGGCCTTCGTGCACTAAATCTTGCGAGTCCTGGCAAACAAGGCTCGCTTCTGGCAGTGGAGCAATTGGCAGCTTGGTCTTTAATTATTTCCCTGTTGCTTACAAAGTACCGGCTTCCGTTTCCACCAGATTCCCCATAAAACTACAACAACAACAAGCCCTGCCTTTTGAGGGAGCCTTAACCACGATACATCCCATCTCATCTCTCTCTCAACTTCGTTAGGAGACCTGAGCAAGCAAGCCCATGAATCTTCACCCTGAGATTGGCATCAGTGGTGGAGAAAGAGGAGATGCGGCTCGCTCTGGGTGCCATTCCTGAAGGGGGAGGTGATACAGCTGGGGGGGGAAGCAGTGGGTGGGCTGGGCTCTCATAGGTGCCCAAGAGGCATTTCCACCTGGGAATCATAGAATCATAGAGTTGGAAGAGACCACAAGGGCCATCCAGTCCAACCCCCTGCCAAGCAGGAAACACCATCAAAGCATTCCTGACAGATGGCTGTCAAGCCTCCGCTTAAAGACCTCCAAAGGAGGAGACTCCACCACACTCCTTGGCAGCAAATTCCACTGCCGAACAGCTCTTACTGTCAGGAAGTTCTTCCTAATGTTTAGGTGGAATCTTCTTTCTTGTAGTTTGAATCCATTGCTCCGTGTCCGCTTCTCTGGAGCAGCAGAAAACAACCTTTCACCCTCCTCTATATGACATCCTTTTATATATTTGAACATGGCTATCATATCACCCCTTAACCTTCTCTTCTCCAGGCTAAACATACCCAGCTCCCTAAGCCGTTCCTCATAAGGCATCGTTTCCAGGCCTTTGACCATTTTGGTTGCCCTCCTCTGGACACGTTTTCCAGCTTGTCAGTATCCTTCTTGAACTGTGGTGCCCAGAACTGGACACAGTATTCCAGGTGAAGTCCTTTAGAAGCCTCGTTTGTGCCTTCCTAGCTTTGGAAACCAGCAGGTCTTAAGGACAGCCTTGCTGGAATGCAAACCTCTCTTCTTTGCAGTTAGACTTTTCTTGCTGCCTCTCCGCCTGCCCCTTCTAAATCTCTCCCCGGGTCACTCTGGAGTCTTCTTGCTGTTATTTTTGCATAAGAGTACAGCACATACTTTCGTGGCATCCTAATAGGCCTCATTTATACTACGTGAAGACAAGTTGTCTCAGGCCTGTTTACAAACCCCTAATAAGCTCCAGGCCACCCAGTTTGTCCAGCTGACGGCTGTTCTCAAGTGTCAACGCACTACCAGGTTGGACTTGCAGGGAACAAGTGCCACGACCGTCAGAGTGATGCTCTGGGCATAATTTTATGTCACTTATTGATGAGCAAAGATCACATGGGAAGGGTAGAAGAAGCGAGGATCTGATCTAATTCTTGCTGATTCTTCTTAGCAGCTCCAGAGGTGTTCGAACACCTTTAAACGTGTCCCCTTAGAAGCCCTAACTTTTACCTGGAACGTAACCAAATATTACTATTCAGGATTCAAAAGCATGTACGGTCATACCTCGGTTTAAGTATGCTTCGGCTTGAGTACTTTCAGTTTAAGTACTCCGCGGACCCGTCTGGAAAGGATTAATCCACTTTCCACTACATTCAATGGGAAAGTTCGCTTCAGGTTAAGTACGCTTCAGTTTAAGTACTCCGCGGACTGTCTGGAACGGATTAATCCACTTTCCATTACTTTCAATGGGAAAGTTCGCTTCAGGTTAAGTACGCTTCAGTTTAAGTACTCTGCGGACCGTCTGGAGCGGATTAATCCACTTTCCATTGCTTTCAATGGGACAGTTCGCTTCAGGTTAAGTACGCTTCAGTTTAAGTACTCCGCTGACCCATCTGGAACGGATTAATCCACTTTCCATTACTTTCAGTGGGAAAGTTCGCTTCAGGTTAAGTACGCTTCAGTTTAAGTACTCCGCGGACCCATCTGGAACGGATTAATCCACTTATTACTTTCAATGGGAAAGTTCGCTTCAGGTTAAGTACGCTTCAGGTTAAGTACAGACTTCCGGAACCAATTGTGTACTTAAACCGAGGTACCACTGTAATCCTCAGTTTAGGCCATCTCCTCTTTCTTTGCTGTACGCCAGCTCACCCCTGACAACGCAATCTAAGAGGATTGTGTTGTAGGCCTAAAAAAGTGGCTTAGTTCTGCAGTGGGTTAAGATAGCAGGGGCTTAGTGTGGTCAAAGCTTGTTGAGGCTTATGCTGAGAGTCACATTGCACGAGAACCAAGTCACTTCTGCATAAGGCAGCGTGAGAATCCTGCCTGCATTTTTGTCATGTTTGGTGAATGTATTCGTGCCTCCCAATGTGCACAGAGGCAAGCTACAACTAGTAGCTGATTCTTCCCTATGAGCATGTGGTGAAGCAGAAATATTTTGCCATGTGTCAAACCTCAAGATATTGAGTACAGGAGCATTAATTTCCTCCAGCCGTTTCCGTTTCCTGTTCGTTTATTTAATGTTACTTTTATGTCCCAACTTCCCCCCATGGAGTTCGATGTGTACAGGCTTCTCCCTCTCCCTCCACCGAATCCTCACAACAACCCTGCGAAGTAGGTTAGGCCAGGAGATGGTGTCCGGCCCAAGTACACCCAGTGGGCTGAGTGGAGATTTGAAAGCTGATCACCCGGGCTCTAGTCCAGGCACCCCCCAAACTTCGGCCCTCCAGATGTTTTGGACTACAATTCCCATCTTCCCCGGCCACTGGTCCTGTTAGCTAGGGATCGTGGGAGTTGTAGGCCAAAACATCTGGAGGGCTGCAGTTTGGGGGTGCGCCTGCTCTAGTCTGACACTGGAACCCCACAAGCTCTAGTTTCTGCAGAAAAATTACCAGGGAGGGGGACAACCCACCCCAAATTCCCCATTCCTAGGGAGAAAACAAAACCCACAGCCACCCCGCTACTGAGCCACAGTTGACGACTGGAGAACTATTTGTCTGACAGCTGGTGTGGTCCCTGCCCCTTTGAGCTGGAACGGGTGGCATGCATAGTAAAGATGCTGGTTATTTGAAAATGACGACATTCGGCCACCCTCCGTCTACCACCCTGCTGAGGCTGAGCTTGCCTGCTTTCCTGATGCGACACGGCAGGTTTTAGCCGGCTGTTTCTGCAAAGGACTACTGTAATTCCCCTCTTTCCTCCTCTTAGAGCCGGCGAGTCCCTCTCCACCGAATTGCGGTTCTGGCTGATGTCCAAGTGAGAGGGGGACTGTGCCAGGCAGGCTGGGAGGAGGAGGAGGAGGAGGAGGAGGACGGGGCCAATGACATGACTCAGACGAGCTCTTCTAATTATAAAGCACAGCCGGGGGTGGGATGGAGTATTTAAAGGTGTCGCACTTCTTCCTACACTTCAGCCCAGCAGGACACACACAGCAGGCTTCGGACTCGGGGTGATAACTCTCTCTGCCCCAGTTGAAATGAGGAGTGCAGAATATGGCACCTGCTCTGGTAGAAAAACCTGACCAAAGGTAAGGGGGGGCAGTGGGTCCAATTTTAGCTCTCTAGTACAGTGGTACCTTGGGTTACGTTGCCTTCGGGTAACGTCATTTTGAGTAACGAACGTGGCAAACCTGGAAGTGTATACTTCCGGGTTTCGCCATGCGCAGAAGCGCTCTATCGTGTCGTGCGTGTGCACAGAAGTGATGCCTGCGGTTACAGACGTTTTGGGGTAAGTATGGACTCCCGGGACGACATAAGTTTGTATCTGGAGGGTCCACTGTACCTTGGTTCTCAAACAACTTGGAACCCAAACACTGAAAACCCGGAAGTAAGTTTGTGAACCTTTTTTGGAAACCGAACGTGCTCTGTTTTGAGTGTTACGCTTCCGACTTGAGCGCCACACTTCCGATTTGAGTGCCACGCTTTGGTTTTGAGTGTTACGCTGAGGCCTGTCTGTTTTTGCTATTTATTTTGCGTTTTTCTTTTTGTGACTGTGTGGAACCCAATTCAGCTACTGATTGATTGATTGATTGTGTGACTGCAGTACATTGTTTATTGCTTTCGTTTTATGGATCAATGGTCTCGTTAGATAGTAAAATTCATGTTAAATTGCTGTTTTAGGGGTGGTTTTTAAAAGTCTGGAACGGATGAATCCATTTTGCATTACTTTCTATGGGAAAGCGTGCCTTGGTTTTGGAATGCTTTGGTTTTGGAACAGACCTCCGGAATGGATTAAGTTTGAGAACCAAGGTACCACTGCAAATATTTCTGGCCTCTTGCATTGATGCGGGTGCTGCATTGATCCGCCTGCGTCATATAGTTTAATTTCTAGTCCCGTTCTGGTTTTGAGGCATCGCTCAACTGCAGCTGTTGTTGAGAGAGTTTCTGATTTGATTTTTTTTTTTTAATAAGTCTTGGAGCTGATCCGAGCTACAAAGGACTATAGCTATCACACATCCAAAGGATTGGCAAGGGTTATGCGAGGAGACTTGTGAGATGCCTGGAGGTGTGTCATTTCTGTTGTAGGGTTCTTGTTGTCATAATGGCAAGCGCAGTGATCCGTCAACTTGGGACATCCCAAATTGAGACCTCGCCTCTGTCATTAACCTGTTAGGCAAGCTTAGGCAGTTCTCCAACGGCGATGCAGGAACAAATTACTGACCTGCTTTATAGGGTTGTTGTAGAGGTTTGCAATACAATGTGGCTGATATTTTTACATGGCATTGTCCTATTGCAGATTGAATAGCAGGCTGATTGTCACAGATAGATAGTATCACATACAGTGGTACCTCTACTTACGAATTTAATGCGTTCCGAACACACATTTGTAAGTAGAAAAAATTTGTAAGTCGAATCCCATAGGAATGCATTGGGAGAAAAAATTCGTAAGTAGAAGCAACCCTATCTAAAAATTTGTAAGTAGAAAAAATCCTATCTAAACCGCATCCAAGATGGCGGACGGAGCTCCATTCGTAAGTAGAAACATTCGTAAGTAGAGGTACCACTGTATAAAGAACTCTATACAGTGGTCCCTCGACGTACGAATGACTCGACATCCGTAGGTTTCGACTTACGAACGGGACAAATGGCTGCACGCTTATGAATTTTTCTACATCCAAACGGAAACTGTTGGCGGCTTTAAATGCGGTTTCCTCAACTTACGAATTTTCCCGAATTTTTTTTTCCCTATGGGAAGCTGCGTTTCAACTTACGAGCTTTTCAACCTATGAATGTGCATTCGGAACGGATTAAGTTCGTAAGTCGAGGGACCACTGTACATTTTCTCCTTACCAGTCTAGTTGCTGATCACTGTAATTTACCTGTGCTTTGGATTTTGGAGGTCAGACGGGTCTGCAATTAAAAGGAAAAAAAGGGTTACGGCAATTTTTACCTTGTCTGTTTGCCTGTGTGAAGCAGGCCAATGTCTGCCAGACTCAACCTCTGTTTAAATGTTAATCGGGGTGGATAATGTAACCGCCCCAAAAGTCTGAAGTTTTTATGCTCAGGTGCTTTTTGTTTACAGGAGGGGGGAAATAGTCACCAAGATAGGAAGTTTTACTTTGGGGTGTTGTTCACTATGTGTAATGACAATGAAGAGTCACTACAACGTGTGACAACACACACACACACACCCAATATACATAAGGGAAATTCCCTTTGGACAACTGTGGGAGTAATTTTCTGCCATGATTTGCAGCAAGGGCCAAAGACCTGTTCTGGAATGTATTCATGGCTTGAATTGGAAAAAAGGCAATACATTAAAAAAATATTGGTTATGGGGCCAAATGAATGGTCTGGTGTGGTTTCATTGCTGAAATTAAGCAGGTACAGACCTTATCACTCCCTTGGATGGGAGATCACTGGGAGAGTAGGATATATTTCTTAAAAATAAGTGTTCAGGTTGCTTTCTTCACACCATTGTACAGTCATACCTCATTTTAAGTATGCTTCGGTTTGAGTACTTTCAGTTTAAGTACTCTGCGGACCTGTCTGGAACGGATTAATCCACTTTCCATTACTTTCAAGGGGAAAGTTCGCTTCAGGTTAAGTACGCTTCAGTTTAAGTACTCCATCTGGAACGGATTAATCCACTTTCCATTACTTTCAATGGGAAAGTACGCTTCAGGTTAAGTACAGACTTCCGGAACCAATTGTGTCCTTAAACCGAGGTACCACTGTAATATCAACACAGGCTTCTTTCTTTAATTTTTTTATTTTGGGTCAAATTTTTATTAAACTTTAAAATGTTCACATATATATTCCAGGTCCAAATTTATTATACATTTCTCTTTAAACTTTGACTTCCAGGCTTTCGCTCCACACTGTTCTTAATCCCACCCCATTTACAATATTGCATTCTAACAAACATTTCACCTAAGACACATTATTCTATTTCATATATTATCAATCTTCTACCACTCCTCATGTTTCAAATCCAGCTCATGATTCCATCCAATTCCCCCCCCCCCCAGATATTCCAAAAAGGGCTTCCATTCTTCCATGAATAGCCTGCCATGCTGGTTTCTTACTTTTGCTGTTAGTTCCGCCAGTTCCACATGGTCCATTAGCTTTAGAATCCATTCTTCTTTTACTTCTTTCTTTCATTTTTAAACAGCTATGGTAGTGCCTAGGTTTGATTCAGTTGTCTAGAATAGGCCAGCACGACATCTGATTCCTAAACAAAGCCCACATAGAGACTCTCTGTCTCTCTGGAGCACAACAGGGTAAGAAGTAAAGCACATTTCTCCTAAGCTACCTTTCAGAACACAGGGACACAGGTGGCGCTGTGGGTTAAACCACAGAGCCCAGGGCTTGCTGATCAGAAGGTCGGCGGTTCGAATCCCTGCGACGGGGTGAGCTCCTGTTGCTCGGTCCCAGCTCCTGCCAACAGTTCCTGCTCCAGTTCGAAAGTTCCCAGCTCCTGCTCCAGTTCGAAAGCACATCAACGTGCAAGTAGATAAATAGGGACCGCTACAGCGGGAAGGTAAACGGCGTTTCCGTGTGCTGCTCTGGTCCGCCAGAAGCAGCTTTGTCATGCTGGCCACATGACCTGGAAGCTGTACGCCGGCTCCCTCGGCCAATAATGCGAGATGAGCGCGCAACCCCAGAGTCGGTCACGACTAGACCCTAATGGTCAGGGGTCCCTTTACCTTTACCTTACCTTTCAGAACAGGGAGAACCATATAAAGATCCTCGGAGGGTAGGGTAGGGGGGAACGTAATAAATACAAAGAACAACACAATTCGCACCGTGTTTTAGTGCTGAGGAATATGAACTGGGGAAGAAGACGAAAAACCTGCTAACCCACAAGACGCCCACCAGCGGATAGGCTGTGAGTTGAAAGTAATTGAAGAATATATTCCCATTGTTCATTTAACTAGCAACAAAGCTCCGGTGAAAGGAGGAAAGACCATCTGCCACCAAAGCCACATTTTAACCACAAGTCTATAACTCTTTCATTATGTGTTCAGGGCCAGGTTGCTGAAATGCAGCAACGCTGTGGGAAGGCCAGGCATGAACAGGACAAAAGAGAACGCATTCTTTTATCAGCGGAAATGGGGGTGCCAACATCTCCCTCTCTTTTTCTTTGGTGTTTTCCAGGTTGGGGGGGGGAGGGGAGCAGAACATTCCTTTAGTTTGCTTCTTAGCAGCTTGCCCCCATGGGATCCCTATGCCCAAAGCCCCCAGCATTGATGTAATGGAGTCACAGCTGTGGGCAACTCTGGCAGCAAAACGATGCCACTTTAAGCTATGGCTTCGTTGAATGTGATTTGATTGTTCAGTGATTTGGGGCTATGGCTGCAAAGGGGAGCAAAATGTTTGCAGTGGAAGCAACCATGTTCCTCACTCTTAACTGGGCATTATCTGTAGGACATTAGAGCATCTGCAAGAAAGACTAGGTAAAGGTAAAGGACCCCTGACAGTTAAGTCCAGTTACGGACGACTCTGGGGTTGTGGTGCTCATCTCGCTTTAATGGCCGAGGGAGATGGCGTTTGCCTGCAGACAGTTTTTCTGGGTCATGTGGCCAGCATGACTAAGCCACTCCTGGCAAAACCAGAGCAGCGCACGGAAATGCTGTTTACCTTCCTGCCAGAGTGGTACCTATTTATCTACTTGCACTTTGACGTGCTTTTGAGCTGCTAGGTGGGCAGGAGCTGGGACCGAGCAACGGGAGCTCACCCCGTCGCGGGGATTCGAACCCCCGACCTTCCGATTGGCAAGCCCAAGAAGGCTCAGTGGTTTAGACCACAGCGCCATCCGCAAGAAACACTAACAGATGGTAAGGAGGTGGGGGGAGTAAAGGGAGGACATTTGTAAAATGCATGCCCTCTGAGTTCCCGTTTGAGCCCAAATATTAACCTTAGCTTTTCTTCAAGCAACAGAGAATATAGCCATTCATAGGATACATCCAGACTTCCTTTTGCGCTGCACTTTCCAGGCACATGTCTGGGCTTTAAAGATCCGCATCTGAGCAGTTCTTTCTTTCTTTCTTTCTTTCTTTCTTTCTTTCTTTCTTTCTTTCTTTTTATCCCGGCGCTTTCCCTGGGAAAACCAGTGTTTTACCACTGAATTGGAGCAAACAACAGTCCGTGGAAAGCCTGTTTGGAACATGTGCTTAGAAATGTTTCACAAATGGAAGTCTGGATGAGCCCTCAAATGTCAGCATCCATGGCAGCTCTGCTGCCACTCACCATGTTTCATGAGCAAAAATGAATGTGCAAAAAGAACCAACACGTCACGGCAGCAGAATGATCCCACAATAAGACCTTACGCAACATACAGGCAAAACACAACTGGGCAGGCGTTAAGAAACTCTTTCGAGGTTGAAGACATCTGAAGGCAGCCCTGTTTAGGGAGGCTTTTAATGTTTAATAGATTACTGTATTTTATTTTTCTGTTGGAAGCCGCCCAGAATGGCTGGGAAAACCCAGCCGGATGGGCAGGGTATAAATAAATAAATTATTATTATTATTATTATTATTATTATTATTATTATTATTATTTATTAGAAACCAAAGTGCTTCCCACAGTGCACAACACCATGGGTCAGCCCGCACAAGGGCTCGAACCCTGAGCGTCACAAGCAGCCTGCAGGTACCCTGTTTCCCCTTTTTTAATACGTAGTCATAAAGTAAGCCATGGCAGGGTTTTTAAGTATTTGAGAAATATAAGACATACCCCGAAAATAAGCCATACTTCCGCGCCGCGGAAACCAACCTCCACAGGCACCTCCACTCACAGAGTCACTCCATGCAGCCAGCACTGCAGGAGTGCGATCAGCTATGATGAGGCGCTCCAAGAGCTCCGCTTAACAGCTGATCGTGCTCCCGCCTTGCTGGCTGCATCCCCGCGCTCTGCCTTCTCGTCCACCGCCATCCCTGCCACTTCCGTGCTTGCCGCCACTGCTGGGCTCACTGCTTCTTCCTTGCCTGGCCCGACCAAGGAGCTTGGAGCGCCCTGCAGCGGCGGGCGGAGCGCATGAGCCAGCGGCCTCTGCCTGGCCCGGCCAAAGACGCCTGCCACCCCGCCACCCGGAACTGGGGGCTGCTGCAGCGCCGAGCACTCAAGACAGCCCAGCAGCGCCCTGAGCCAGTGCCCTGAACCGTAAAAACCGTACCAGTAATAAAAAAATAAGACATCCCACCGAAAGTAAGCCACCCTGTGTTTTTTGAGGGGGGAAAAGTTATAAGACGGTGTCTTAAAAAGGGGGAAACACGGTAGCTCCATTTTTCAGCAGCAAACATGTAGGGCTTTGCCCTACAGTCACCAGGGCAGCTTACGTCAATTACAACACAATATTGATATTAAAAACACAACATTTAAAACAACAATATAGGAGACACCAGTAGAGACCAGGTTCCTGTTGAGTTTGTGTGTGTGTGTGTGTGTGTGTGTGTGTGTGTGTGGAATCCTGAGGCACTGTGAGGCAGAATACCTAGAACAGTTTTGAGATAAGTGTTAACAAATATTGAAAAGGCAAATCCTTGTTGGGCCAGACCATTTGTGGTTGCCGCATCCCCCAAAACATTATTTCACCTTGGCTGTCATCAGCCCAATTGTATGCTCTTGAGTTCTCCAGATATGAGAAAAAAGTAAGGCAGCCAGCCCCATGACAGATATGCACCCAGGGTGTGTGTTTTCTTGCTAAGCCTTATATACTACGGTGGTCTCTGGCTGTAGAGGTTGATGGATCCCTGTTCCCCTCACGGTTATAGAAATGGAGAAAGTGGAGGAAGGTTAGTTTCAGTGGGAATGTCGTTTTTAGTTCTTGCACATGTAACATGACACCATCACTGTGGGAAACACGCAGGTGGCGTTGTGGTCTAAACCACCGTGCCTCGTCTGCTTGACAATCAGAAGGTCAGCGATTTGAATCCCCAAGATGGGGTGAACTCCACTTGCTCTGTCCCAGCTCCTGCAACCTAGCACTTTGAAAGCATGCCAGTGCAAGTAGATAAATAGGTACCTCTGCGGCGGGAAGGTAAACAGTGTTTCCGTGTGCTCTGGTTTCCGTCACGGTGTTCCGTTGCGCCAGAAGTGTTTTAGTCCTGCTGGCCACATGACCCGGAAAGCTGTCTGTGGACAAACGCCGGCTCCCTCGGCCTGAAAGCGAGATGAGCGCCGCAACCCCATAGTCGCCTTTGCCTGGACTTAACCGTCCAGGGGTCCTTTACCTTTACCTTTTTTATATTCAAACTGTTTTTTAGCACTATAGATCAGGAGTTGGGTCTGAATACGGTCCTGCAAGCCTCTCTGTGTGTCTCTTGCTCGTAGAAGCTATCCCACTGTAGAAAGGCAAAATGTTATATTAGTTGTTGTGGGCATAGAATCATGGAACTGTAGAATTGGAAGGGACCCTGCGGATCCTGGTGTCCAACCCCCTGCAATGCAGGAATATGCAGCTGTCCCATGCAGGGATCGAACCTACAACCTTGGCATGGTCAGCACCATGCTCTAGCCAACTGAGCTATCAAGGCTGGGCATCTTTGCCCCTGTCCAGTGATATACCCTTGTGACCTTTCCTGTCTTTCATTTTACAGAGAGGATTCAAATTCGCATGTGGAGAAGCCGAGGTCCTCTGGCACAATGACTTCTGGTAAGTTGACTCTCTCTGCATTTTTCTTCCATTTCTTGTCCTCTCGTGAATGACGTATACTAAGATTACCAGATTTTTTTTCAAAGAATCCGAGGAGTAATATCTTCTCTTCTGTGGCCTCCTCTGTTGCGCAGCCTTCCTCTGGGCCTCAGCCTGCTCTCTTGGAGTGCTAGCCGCTGTGGAGTAGGCTCCGGTCGGGCCTGGGCTCGGCCACGTGTGGTGCAGCAAGGTCTGGGCTCCCTCTTTTTTCTCCTTCTTCTTTCTCTCTCTTCCTTCTCCTTCTCTCCTCCTCCTCCCTGCATTCGCTCCAGGGTTTTTACTGGCCCCGGAGTGCCGCTGGGCAGACGGCTGGGTGCTCTCGCTCCCGGCTTGATTTGGGTCGCAGGGGTGTGTGTCAGCCGTTTCCCCAGTTGATGCGCTGGGCGTCCCCGGTTCCCCCTTGGCAGTGGGGCAGTGGCAGCAACCCGGAGCCAACCTTGTAGCACAGTTGGTTCTGGCTGGCTTCAGGAGCTGCTCGCTGCCGCGGCACCCACCATTTTGCCTCTCCAGAAACCCCCATAGGATGTGTCTTGTGCCGTTGAACCAATCACGCAACATTCATTCCCCACTAATAAATCTACAACACTTAAAATATAAATCTGGGGACATGAAATGAAATCCGGGGACATTCCAGGGACGGATTTTGTCCAGGGACAGTTTTGTAAATCCGGGGACTATCCCCGGGAAACGGAGACATCTGGTAACCATAATGTATTCTGCTGGAAGCAATGCAGAGAACCACCCCAGCATTCTAGGAGTAACTTCAGGTATCACATTTCATAGAATCATAGAATCATAGAGTTGGAAGAGACCACAAGGGCCATCCAGTCCAACCCCCTGCCAAGCAGGAAACACCATCAAAGCATTCGTGACATATGCCTGTCAAGCCTCTGCTTAAAGACCTCCAAAGAAGGAGACTCCACCACACTCCTTGCTAGCAAATTCCACTGCCGAACAGCTCTTACTGTCAGGAAGTTCTTCCTAATGTTTAGGTGGAATCTTCTGTCTTGTAGTTTGAATCCATTGCTCCGTGTCCGCTTCTCTGGAGCAGCAGAAAACAACCTTTCTCCCTCCTCCATATGACATCCTTTCATATATTTGAACATGGCTATCATATCGCCCCTTAACCTTCTCTTCTCCAGGCTAAACATACCCAGCTCCCTAAGCCGTTCCTCATAAGGCATCGTTATTTGACCGGTACCTGCATCCCTAGCTTCCAGGAGTAGCATCCTTACAGAGTAGTTAGATCGAGGGTGCGGAACCTGATGTCGACTAGATGTTGACATTTTTTCTGCTTGAAACGCAGCTGACCTAGAATTCCAAAAAGTCCCAGAAGATGAACAAGAAGTCTGACCAGACTGCCTCAGATGTCAAATAAGACATTTCGCTAAGCATGCAAATATTTTAAGCCATATACTTATCTCCTGCAAGAAGTGGGCATAAACTGTAAGTGTGGGTTCTCCTTTAAGCTGCTGTTTATACTCCTGGGCAAAAGGTGGGTTATGCCCTTGATCTCCAAAGCATCTAATTTATTAGGCGAGCTTGATTTTGAGGGACAAGAATTGTCCTTGGCTAGAGGCTGCTGCTGCAAGTCTGAAGTCTCAGCACAGTGTAACAGTCTCTATGGTTGAACTCATCACATCAGTAGCACCTCATCACATCAGGAAGAAGAAAAGTGGAAACTGGCTTTCTCATTTCCCTCCTGCAGTGGTGGGGAAAGAGCAATATTAGCAAGTCTGCTCAAATTACACTAGGGTGTTTTTTGTTTTTTTGCTGAGTTAACGCTTTGTGTACGTTTGTGCAGATTTTTCAGTTGCGAACAGAAATGTGTTAAAGGTGGAAGCCTTAAGCTGTTTGTTGTGATGTAAGCTCACAGCGATTTAAGCTCCCTGGTAATCTTTTCAACTCAACGGTGTTCTCACTTGCCCACTGTCAGAAGCACTGTGACTCTGAATAACAATTGGTGGGAATTGCAATTGGTGGGAAAATATGCTTGTGGGTTTTCCATGGAATTTAGCTGGCCACCCTGAGAACAGAGTGCCAGGTTTTTGGCTTGAGCCCTTCTTATGTCCTCCCATTCATGTACTCTCATCACCTGGTGCCAGTGTAATTAATTTTCACAACCTCCCGGAGGTGATTTCTTCTTCTTCTTCTTCTTCTCCTCCTCCTCCTCCTCCTCCTCCTCCTCCTCCTCCTCCTCCTCCTCCTCCTCCTCCTCCTCTTTGAGGCATACTCAATACTCATGAATGCACTACTTATTAGCTTCGCAGGAATGTGTCTCGAAAAATAGAGTGTTATTAGCAATGTTTCACTACCACCTCCCATGCTCTCCTAGCCTGAGGGCATGATTCTTCTATCATCCTTGGACTCTGAGGATAAGTCTGCAGAAGAGATTACACCTTCCCAGCCTGTTTGAAGCAGCAGTTACAGAACCATGGAATTGTAGAATTGTAGAGTTGGAAGGGACCCGAGGGTCACCTAGTCCAACCCCCTGGAATGCAGGAATCTCAGCTAACGCATCCCTGACAAGGGGCCATCCAACCTCTGCTTAAAAACCTCCAAGGAAGGAGAGTCCACCAGCTCTCGTGGGAATCTGTTCCACTGCCGAACAGTTCTTACTACCAGAAAGTTTCCCCCAAATGTTTGATTGCAATCTCCTTTCCTGTAACTTATAGCCATTGGTTCATGTCCTACCCTCCAGAACAGGAGAAAACAACCACGTTCCCTCTTCCCTTGAGATATTTGAAGATGGCTATCATAGCTCCTCTCAGCCTCCTCTTTTCCAGGCTAACCATACCCAGCTCCTTCAAGCGTTCCTCATAAGGCTCAGTTTCCAGACCCTTGAACATCTTGCTTCCCCTCCTCTGCAAACGTTCCAGCTTGTCAACATCCTTCTTAAATTGTGGAGCTCAGAATTGGACACAGCATTCTAGGTGGGGTCTGTCCAAGGCAGAATAGAGTGGGACTATTACTTTCCTTGATCTGGACACCATACTTCTGTTGATGCAGCCCAGAATAGCATTAGCTTTTTTGTTGTTGCTGCATCACACTGTTGATCTCATGTTGAACTTGTGGTCCACCAAGACTCCTAGATCCTTTACACATGTACTGCTAGTAATCCAGGTGTCCCCCATCCTATGTTTGTGCATCTAGTTCTTCCTGCCTAAGTGCAAAACCCTACATTTGTCCCTATTGAAATTCATTTTCAATAGAAGGAAAGAATTAAAAAGAGGACAGGCAACTTCTCTTTGGAGATGGGGTCAACTAAAGAACAGGATAGCTGGACTTTAATAAGGTTTCAGATAACTGTGACTCTTTGCTGAGACAACATTCCTCCGTTTCCAACACTTGGGTGTGTGAAGAACTACTGTAGCTCTAGTTACAGGTAAGTAGCCGTGCTGGTCTGCCGTCGAAACAAAATAAAATATAAAAATTCCTTCCAGTAGCACCTTAGAGACCAACTAAGTTTGTCATTGGTATGAGCTTTCATGTGCATGCACACTTCTTCAGATACTCATACGAAAGCTCATACCAATGACAAACTTAGTTGGTCTCTAAGGTGCTACTGGAAGGAATTTTTATATTTTATTTTTACAGTACTGTATACTGTAGCTCTGAATGCTCTCCATGGTCCTGATAAAGCTTGCCTGAATCTTGATCAAGCTTGGCTAAATCAAAACGAGATGCTCCCTTTTGCTGGAGGGGGGTGCAAAAGGAAAAGCTCCCCATACACTTGCGGTGGACTTGTAAAGGTGTCAAGACATTCTGCTGACGTTTGGGATTATATCGGGATTTGTACATCAGATCATGCCACCTGACCCTAAATTGGAGCTTGTTTCAATATATTAAGAGCAGCTTCTCCACAAAGATATCCTGTTCCTCCTTACAGCTGCTGTAGTGGAGGTACGTAGATACTTTGGGGGGGGGGAGAAACCTCCTCTGAGCATTTACTCCATAATTTGTTTCACGGAAATTTGGCTTTGGGTAAAAGTTAAGGGGCTGTTTAGACCGGCTCTAGAAGACTGTGTGTGGAAGGGGGAACAAGGCAGCCCTCGGAGAAGGCAGGAACTTTTGCAAGAGTCATTGGAGAATGCAAGAAAATTATTCTTCCTTCTTCCTTCTTTCCCTATTTTGTTTGTTTTGGCTCACCAGTAAGGATAGTACTCTTCTGCGCAAGCGTGCGCTCTCTCTCTCTCTCTCCCCCCTCTCCCTCTCTCCCTCTCTCCCCCCCCTCTCTCTCTCACATACACACACACACACACACTCTTACACTTTTGTTATTGCGGTCCAAAGGGTTTTGCATCACTGTACCACAAAAACCCTGAACTGAACTCACCAGATAGTCAGTCGCCACTGCCCTGCTCCAGTTAGTCCCCTCCTGAATGTACTTCCTTTGCCGACTCAATCTGGAATGATCTCATCTCAGTCCTTTTCTGGAGAGAGGCGTGCATCCCACAGCACAGTGTTATCTCTAGCTATGCCACCTTTGCTTTACCTTAAAGATGCTCTGCATCTTTTAACGGCTGCGTTGAAGGCAGCCGTTCAACAGGTTCAGAATTTCGCTGACTAGGTGGTCATAGGTGAGGAAGGCTGTGCTTTACCTGTCCCATTGTTGTTTAGTCGTTTAGTCGTGTCCGACTCTTCGTGACCCCATGGACCATAGCACGCCAGGCACTCCTGTCTTGCACTGCCTCCCGCAGTTTGGTCAAACTCATGTTTGTAGCTTCGAGAACACTGTCCGACCATCTCGTCCTCTGTCGTCCCCTTCTCCTCGTGCCCTCAATCTTTCCCAACATCAGGGTCTTTTCCAGGGAGTCTTCTCTTCTCATGAGGTGGCCAAAGTATTGGAGCCTCAGCTTCACGACCTGTCCTTCCAGTGAGCACTCAGGGCTGATTTCCTTAAGAATGGATAGGTTTGATCTTATTGCAGTCCATGGGACTCTCCTGTCCCATTATCAACCTTTAATAATTAAGGGCACAACACCTCTCAGGAAAAGAAGGGGAAAGCTGCTGGAAACTTGGAGCGAGAGAGATTGAATGAATGCGAGCACTGAGTGTGATTTTTCTTTTCTTTTCTTTTTAATAGTTCTTTATTGAGATTAAAATAAAAAATGAAACAAAATATAACAATAAAAACAATACAAATAATATGAACAAATAAACCACACCTAAAACACAAATTATACATAACCAAAAATTTATACATAACCAAAAATTTCTACATCAAATATATCAAATAAATCGATTAAATCCAATATATACATCCTTCTTCTGTAAACCAACTTCCACTTGTCTTCCTCCTGGGCTGATATACTCATACCTTTTTACACTGCTTCACTTAATTTCCAAATTTTTGATCTGTACGGAATATTAAAAGTAAATCCAAGTTTTTATCATGGGGCACTGCCTTTTAAGATATTCCCCAAAATTTCCCCCAATTTTGGATAATTTTTTTTAGTACTGCCCCCTCTAATTGCATTTGTTAATTTAGCTAATTCCACATAACTTAATAATTTTTCTTGCCATTCTCCAATTTTGGGGGTCTCCTCTTTTCCCCAATATTTAGCAAGTAGAATTCTCGCTGCTGCTACTGCATACAAAAAGATCTTTTCGTTTATTTAGAGTGTGATCTTTGGAAACGATCAATTAAGTGATTTTATAGTATGTTCCAATATTGAGGAAGACATTTTGCATTTTCATTGAGTGTCCCCTTCCCTGAACTTGGGTATGAATTGCACGCGACATCATGCTCCAATTCTGTTTCCTGTTTCTTGCTCCTGCATTTTCCGTATACAGTGGGCACCTCAGACACTTTCCTATCCTTGTGGATTCAGCATGAGAATGTTGTACTGATCATTCCTGCTCTTTTTTCAGAATGCAAAGAAGTTGAAGTTGGAAGCACCGTTGTGAACGGCTTGGTGCTGAGCAGTAATGGACAAGACAGAGGTATGTTGAATAACAATACAAAATATTAGTACAGTAGTAGCATTAGTATTAGCTGTGGGTTAAACCACAGAGCCTAGGGCTTGCAGATCAGAAGGTCGGTGGTTCGAATCCCTGCAACGGGGTTAGCTCCTGTTGCTCGGTTCCTGCTCTTGCCAACCTAGCAGTTCGAAAGCACATCAAAGTGCAAGTAGATAAATAGGGACCGCTCCGGCGGGAAGGGAAACGGCGTTTCCGTGCGCTGCTCTGGTTCGCCAGAAGCAGCTTTGTCATGCTGGCCCCATGACCCGGAAGCTGTCTGCGGACAAACGCCGGCTCCCTCAGCCTATAGAGCGAGATGAGCGTCGCAACCCCAGAGTCGGACACGACTGGACCTGATGGTCAGGGGCCCCTTTACCTTTAGCATTAGTATATTAACCGCATTCTACACAAGCATCTCAAGGCAACAGCAATAAAAATAGAGGGGACGCGGGTGGCGCTGTGGTCTGAATCACTGAGCCTCTTGGGCTTGCTGATCAGGAGGTCGGCAGTTTGAATCCCCGCGACGGGGTAAGCTCCCGTTGCTCTGTCCCAGCTCCTGACAACCTAGCAGCTCGAAAGCACGTCAGTGCTAGGAGATAAATAGGCACCACTGCTGTGGGAAGATAAATGGCATTTCCATGCGCCCTGGCACTTGTCACAGTGTTCCATTGCGCCAGAAGCGGTACAGTCCTGCTGGCCACATGACCCGGAAAGTTGTCTGTAGACCAGGCATCCCCAAACTGCGGCCCTCCAGATGTTTTGGCCTACAACTCCCATGATCCCTAGCTAGCAGGACCAATGGTCAGGGAAGATGGGAATTGTAGTCCAAAACATCTGGAGGGCCGAAGTTTGGGGATGCCTGCTGTAGACAAACACCAGCTCCCTCGGCCTGAAAGTGAGATGAGCACCACAACCCCATAGTTGCCTTTGACTGGATTTAACTGTCCAGGGGTCCTTTACCTTTACCTTATGTTGAATAGGAATACAAAACCTTATTATTAGTAGCATTAGTATATTAACCACCTTCTACACAAGCATCTCATAGCAATGGCAATAAAGATTGCAAACAAACCATTAAAAACACAAATATTAGTTGTGGAAGATGGAAAAGCCAGCTTTAAAGCCCTAAACGGCCTCAGTCCTGTATACCTGAAGGAGCGTCTCCACCCCCATCGTTCTGCCTGGACACTGAGGTCCAGTACCGAGGGCCTTCTGGTGTTTCCCTCATTGCGAGAAGCCAAGTTGCAGGGAACCAGGCAGGGGGCCTTCTTGGTGGTGGCACCCGCCCTGTGGAACGCCCTCCCATCAGATGTCAAAAAGGAAAACAGCTACCAGATTTTTAGAAGACATCTGAAGGCAGCCCTGTTTAGGGAGGCTTTTAATGTTTATTAGATTATTTTATTTCATTTTTCTGTTGGAAGCCGCCCAGAGTGGCTGGGGAAACCCAGCCAGATGGGTGGGGTATAAATTAATAATAATAATAATACTAATAATTAATTAATTAATTATTCCCTGCTGTAGGAGGCGGTTGCTGGGTTTTCTTTTCGATACTACATTCGCAAAATCCACATATATGTAAATAAATTTCAAGGAGAGAGATGAGCAATAGATTCCCCCAAATCAGTAGAACAAGTAAGAGAATTAAAGTAGAGGAGCAGTCTGCCTGATGCAGCAGTTGGCCTGCTTCTGTAGAAGGAAGGCTACCCGGATAAACCCAAAAGGAACAGGAGCAGTCCCCCGAGAAATTAAGAGAAGTTGTCCAAGGTGCTTGCGAAGACATGCATCTCTTCAGGCTTCTCTGCAGCTTCACAGCCCGTCCTTTCTTACTGCAGGCTTACAGTGCTAAGGATGTTAATACATTGCCAGCTCAAGCCCTGCATATTGAAAATACTCCTTCCTCGCTTGCAGAGGAAGAGGTGCTGTTTTGTTTTGCAGCATCTTGGAGGAGGGCTAAGTCTGGCTTTCTGAGAGAGTGCTCTGAGCTCTGGATGTTATCCAGTCCACTTCGGGCTGATCTGGAGCTGCCTCAACCCGTTCCGCATATCCGGGCCCTATTCGGAATTCAGGATTTGCTGCAGTCTCAGTTGCTCGTCCCATGTCTGTAAAGGATTAAACAAAAAAACACAGAAGCCGGTGTGTTCAGTGTAATGTGTAGTTTGGCCCTCCAGGCCTTCGCCTTGCATATGACACTGTCATGGCAGGATGGGCGACTTTATATGAGGTTGGCTTATGCCTCCCCTCCTGGTAATATCCCCCCAGCCCCAGCCCCAAGCCCAGTTGATAGGAGATTACAGCTCAAAAGCGTGGGAAAGGGAGTATGGCTGGGTCTTGCTACTGAGTTGTGGGCAGAGGAAGAGGTCTTTGTCTTTGTTTCTATGCTGCTGGTAAAAAAAAGGAAATACCTTTCTCAGCGTGCAGCTTGGAAACCAGTGAGCTGAATATGTGAGAATCATCACATTGTAGCGTTGGAAGGGGACCCCCAAGGCTCATCTAGTCCAACCCCCTGCAATGCAGGAATAAATGCGTGGGCAAGTAGTGAGAGAGTTGTTTCTGAATACTGGATACTGTACCTTGGTTCTCCAACTTCCGTTCCGGAAGTCCATTCCAAAACCAAAGCGTTCCAAAACCAAGGCGCACTTTCCCATAGAAAGTAATGCAAAATAGATTAATCCGTTCCAGACTTTTAAAAACAACCCCTAAAACCGTCATTTAACGTGAATTTTACTATCTAACAAGAACATTGATCCATAAAATGAAAGCAGTAATCAATGTTCTGTACTATAAAATAAATAAGAGAGTATTGTAGATGATAAAAATTGAAACTATTTTTCTTCTTACCTGCACCGATGATAGTCATTGTTAAGATTGGGGGGGGGCTTTTATCCATTTCTGCAATCACACAATCAATCAATCAATCAATCATAAAACGAAAAACAAGCCACAATCACAAAAATGAAAAAGCCACAGAAACGCAAAAAATAAATAAATAGCAAAAATGAAAGCATCAAATATCATCTCAGACCACTGCAATCAGAAACAGAAGGCTTTTATTATGATGGGGGTGGGAGGGACTCAAATGAGCTGCACAAGGGTAAAAACAGCAGGAAAAAAGCCTTAATTGCGATGGGGGGGGGACTTAAGTTAGACGCGCAAGGGTAAAAACGGGAGGGGAAAAGCCTGAATTATGATGGGGAGGACTCAAATTAGGTGCACAACAGTGAAAATGGAAGCTCAGGAGCACGTTCGGCTTCCAAGGCAAAGTTCGAAAACCGGAACACCTACTTCCGGGTTTGCAGTGTTCGCGTTCCAAGTTGTTCGGGAACGAAGCTGTTCAAAATCCAAGGTACCACTGTATGTGCATGTTTCGCCCTCCCCCGCTGATGGTGTGCATCTCACAGTAGCCACTTCCCCCAAAAGTTGTATAGCCTTTTGGGGGGAAATGAGTAAGGCTCCCTACCTTGTATTGTATTGTGAAGCCTGGTTTATTGTATCCGTTTTTCCTTGGAAGCTTTTCTTCAGAGTTCCAGAACACATAGGTTAATGGGTTAAAAATAAGGACACAAGTAGCGTTTCCATTTTATTCTGCACTCTTGCCACACCGTTTCCCTCATTTCCTATAGAGATGAGATCCATATGGTTCCTAAGGGTTTCTTCCTATACCCATGTTCAGATGCTACGGTACATATACAATGGTTCATTAGTTGTATACTATGCTTGAATCTTTCTATGCCACGTTTCAACAAAAAAAGTTCTTTGGGTGCTGTTCTTGCCATTTTTAAAGTCACTTCCAGGTTCGGTGTGACGAGTGAGTGCATTGCTCACATGTCAATTAAAGGTAAAGGGACCCCTGACCATTAGGTCCAGTCGTGACCGACTCTGGGGTTGCGCACTCATCTCGCATTATTGGCCGAGGGAGCCGGCGTATAGCTTCCAGGTCATGTGGCCAGCATGACAAAGCCACTTCTGGCGAACCAGAGCAGCACACGGAAACGCCGTTTACCTTCCCGCTGTAGCGGTTCCTATTTATCTACTTGCATTTTGACGTGCTTTCGAACTGCTAGGTTGGCAGGAGCTGGGACCGAGCAACGGGAGCTCACCCCGTTGCAGGGATTCGAACCGCCAACCTTCTTATCAGCAAGCCCTAGGCTCAGTGGTTTAACCCATAGCGCCACCTGGTAAATTCAGAGGCGCCTGTAGTTGTGAAATAGACCCCATGCAATCCTGCATATTGCCAAAGTCAGCAGTATTTCAAAACGATAAGTGCTGCAGCTTTCCCCACATAGACTAAAGTTTTCTCTGATGTAACCTTTCAAGCAGTTTATAACCTAGACTGAAGATGCTTTCTTCTGTGCAATGCATGCTGGCAAGCAAGAAGTACCGGTAATTGTTTCAAACAGTGATGCTGCATTCTCAATAATAGGGATGAGGGAGAGCAGAGCTCGCTGCTGTCTAGTGGACGCTTCATTCCAGACTTGCAGAAAGTTGAGGGGATTGAGATAGCAAGACCCTATAGCAGCTCATCTCAAGACAGTGATCCTCCGGGTTCACACTGAATGCCAAAGGCAATAGCTGCTCTCTTTTTGCAGCGACATCTTATTTCAGGGTGGGTGGGGGCAGCTGGCACGCTGCTGTCAAATTGCAGCTCTTCTAGGACCCTGGATTTCTCAGTTGTTTAATGTTTCATTCCAAACCTTTATTGGCATCATTTACATTTAAAAACAAACAAAAAAGAGTCCAGTGCGATCCCATCACCAACCCATCAGTACAAACACTCGTCAAAGGGAGGGGAGGCCAGCAATCTGTTTCACCTCAGTGGGTCTCCAACAGGGGCAGGATCCTGTAATGTACTTTGGCGGCAAAAGATCAAATAGAGGAACTCAGCTACAGTCCTGATCTTTCCCCTGTAATAGGAAGCGTATGACCTCTATCTCCGGTTTCCAATTTAGAATACATAGTTGGTCCAAGTATTGCCGGCGGATATCATAGTACATTTTGCATTCAAGAACCATGTGAGCCAGAGTTTCAATCAAGTGGGCAGATCCTGTCTTCTTCTGCAAACCTACCCTTCTTCTGCAAACCTACCCCAGAGGAGGTTAGAGGGGTTGGCGTTGAACCTATCCAGCGTGAAGGTCCTTCTTTCTTGCGGGTTGTACAGGAATTGTAAATAATTGGGTTGGGAGTGAATTCCTGCACCCAAGAGAGAAGAAAGTAAAGAGGGGGACATGTTTTAAGAGAGAAGAAAGTAAAGAGGGGGACATGTTTTCCTCACGCCTAAGGTTAGTTTGTCGCTCTGTGTCCCATAACCTAGTTTTTAACATGGCCTTAGCAGCTGGAAAAGCCACAGCTCCTAGGAGGTCCTCTGAGAGCCCCAGTTGTCGAATCTTTGTGTAGAACAGTTGCAATCCTGGGGAGGGGAAGGAGTCTGACAAAACTTCACTCAGTAAGGAGTTGTTTAATGTGGCCAGCCCCCAGTTCCACCCTGGGGGTTGGGGGGAAAGGCATTGAAGAAGACAAATTCAGCAGATTCTTGAGTTCATAAATGTAGTCTGCGGCTGAGAGAATCAGAGGCGAGGAATTTTACGGTGTCGGTTAAGGAAGAGAGGTTTGGAAAAGGAAGGCAGGCAGGGGGAGAATGGCAATTGGTCTGCATCTTTATAGTTTATGGTGAACATCGTGGAGGGAGGGTTTAGGGTGGAGCATGTATGTGGAGCAGTTAAACAAAATGGAGAAAAAACCCTTCCCCTTTCTGTAAGATGTGGGTATATTTCAGGAAAAGGGACATCCGCCGGAATCAGGTACACATACACACACTGTAACAATAACATATTGGCCGTGCCGGATTTACGTATAAGCTAAGCAAGCTATAGCTTAGGGCCCTACTCTCTTGGGAGCCCCAAGAAGATTTAAAGGGGAAAAAACCTGGGTGTACATTTCCAAAATATAAGATAAAAAAACCAAATAAAATAAAACATACATACAGCAACAGTGTTTTGTGTTGTGTAGGCTCCTATTTGTTATGTGCAAATGGCTTGAGATACCTATTAGGTCCATAAATTACCATATAGCATATATTATATAAAAACAACAACAACGATAATTTGTTGTTGAGAAAGGACAGCTGGACATATAAAGGGCCCCATTACCTTCAGTAGCTTAGGGCCTCATCAAACCTAAATCTGGCCCTGCATATTGGGACTGGTAACCAGCCTTAAACCTGCGCCTTCTAGCACCAGCCGGAGCATATCTCAGGGAGATATGAAAGAGGGAAAAGTTACCCTCATTTTTCTAGTCTCCTTCCTGGAGAGGTCAGAGAAGCCCTACAAAGTCTCCTGTTCCAGACTGCCTGGAAATCGAACCCTTCTTGGTCTGTGGTGGGGAGAGAGATGCGAATGACAGCCTAATGTTTTAATTATCAAGTTTTCTGACATTGTTAGAATACTTTATGTCATGTTTCCCCACATGCCCTTCCCCTTTTGTTTTTCCCTGACTTGGACGCACCATCTTCTGTACTCTTATGTTTGCAGCGAATGATGTCCCTTTATGTTCACGCTCTGTTTCTGCTGTTAAAATAATTCCCGTGAAGAAAGTGAAAAGTTCTCCTGGTCTAGTGTTGCCGACAGGTATAATTCTCTCTCTCTCCCTCTCTCTCTTTTATTTTTGGTCCTTTCTCCATATATTCTTCCCAGGTCTTTTGCTTTGCCTCCTTGTTGCTAGAATAGATTTTCTGCACCATCCTCCCCACCCCACCCCACTGCTTTGCCGGGCCACAGATTTCGTCAGTGCTCTATAAAATTAGACCAGAACAACAAATATGCCAGCAGAGTTCACCAGAGAGCCATTCTGAAGATAATTTACCATGGAGGAGGGAGGAAAGAGTTATGAGCAGGTCTCCACTTGCTTCAGTAGTGAGTGTCTGGTGAGTTTTGAAAGGGGTAGGACTTTAGTGAGGGCACATGCAGACCACGGCCAGGTCACCCCCTTTTGCTCATTCCCACTTCAGCGCACACATGCTTTGGGACCTAAACTTCTTCCTCTTTCCTTTCACCAACTAATTCAAAATTGTGCTTGCTTATACAGTGAAACCTCGGTTTTCGAACGTCTCGGCTGCCGAATGTTTCAGAAGCTGAACGCTGAAAATCCAGAATTGAATGCTTCCGTTTTTGAACGTGCCTTGGAAGTCGAATGGTTTCCGAGGCATGTTTTTCATCCCCACCCCATTGAACTTGCTGACATCCCTTTGATTCTTGGTTTTTAAACGTTTTGTAAGTCGAACAGATGTCCGTAACAGATTACATTCAAAAACCGAGATTCCAAAACCGAGATTGTTATAGATTCAGGAGGAGGACCCTGCTAAACCAAATTAGGGTTGCCATATATTGAAGAGCAAAAAAAGGAGAGGGACACATTTGCCAACTTCTACTTTTAACTATGGGACGCGGGTGGCGCTGTGGGATAAACCACTGAGCCCTAGGGCTTGCTGATCAGAAGGTCGGCGGTTCGAATCCCTGCGACGAGGTGAGCTCCCGTTGCTCGGTCCCTGCTCCTGCCAACCTACCGTAGCAGTTTGTAAGCATACCAGTGTGAGTAGATAAATAGGTACCACTCCGGCAGGAAGGTAAACAGTGTTTCCATGTGCTAATCTGGTTTTGCCAGAAGCAACTTAGTCATGCTGGCCACATGACCCAGAAGCTGTCTGCGGACAAATGCTGGCTCCCTTGGCCAGTACAGCGAGATGAGCACTGCAACCCCAGAGTCGTCCGCGACTGGACTTAACGGTCAGGGGTCCCTTTACCTTACTTTAAACTATGGATCGCTATGACGACTCTTATTTCACATACCCATTAAAAAGGAGCGTGTCCTGGAAAAAGAGGACATATATGGCAACTCTAAATAAATGGTAGGATTTTGATTATTTAGCATATGAAGGGAGAATAGGAGCTGCAGTGGAATTCCTGGGCTAGCCTATGCAAAACACTAGGGCCGTTAAGAATCAATACAGGTGTATTGAGAGTCATTGGCAATGCAAGAGAACTATCCTCTCCCCTTGGCTTGAAGTGTGAACAGAGACTGGGGGTTGGGAAGGTTGCCAAAGTAACTGGGTATGAGGTGGCAAGGAAGGAGAGATTTTGAGCAAGGTGTTATGGGAAGAAGAAGGCAGAAGAGAGACTGGTATCCATCTTGGGCAGGCTGGCTGCAGGCTGGCTGGGAGAGATGGCTGGGAGCAGCTCTTAAAAACAACAACACGTTTACATACAATATGAATAAATGACAGCAATCATTTGATAAAATAGTATAATATTTGCTTACACAAAAGGTGTCAGACAAAGCTAAAAGGCTTTGCGCATGGGCCCATAAGCACAAAGTTGCCTCTAAATTGTATGTGCTGATTTATGAGTATAGGTGCAAAATCATAAATGATTACAGTGGAACCTTGGTTTAAGAACAGTTTAGTTTATGAACAACTTGGATTAAGAATGCTGCAAACCCAGAAGTAGGTGTTTTGGTTTGTGAACTTTGCCTTGGAAGCAGAACATGTTCCGCTTCCTGTCGAGTGTGTTCCATTTGTAAATTGAGTCCCCCGCTGCTATGGGAAAGCACGCCTTGGTTTAAGAACGCTTTGGTTTAAGAACGGACTTCTGGAATGGACTAAGTTCGTGAACCAAGGTACCACTGTGCAGTACTAGAATTTAAATTTCGCAGAAGTCAGGAGAGCTAATTTCCCACTCAAATCACCCCAAGTAAAATTCTTCAATTAATTTATACTCGGCTCTCGGACAAACCCACAAAGCAAACAAATATTTTCACACTCTGCATAATTTCAGAGGCAATAAGTCCTTGGGTCCATTCCTAAAGCTGTACCTCCAGCTTTAGAAAAACCCTGTAAATTACCCAACCTATCCCCTCCACAACCCACCCCTCTCCCCCAACACTGCCAATCTGTGTCCCCCTGCAAAACTGCCCCCTCCTCACCTCCACATGACCCAGAAGCTGCCTGCGGACAAACGCCAGCTCCCTCGGCCTATAGAGCGAGATGAGTGCGCAACCCCAGAGTCGTCCGCGAGTGGACCTAACGGTCAGGGGTACCTTTACCTTTTTAAGACGTGCCGGCTTGCTACTTGTCCTCCTTTCAGCTGGGCCCAGGGATTATATTCCATGCCCCCAAGGCCTGGTTCTGAGAAGGAAAAGAAGCCCATTCAAAACCAATTAATCGGTCACTCAGATTTCAGCAATGGGAAAAAGGCAACGCTCACACTGCCTCCCTCCTCAGCAAGTAGATGTTCTGTGCTGTGCACGAGACCTGGGGCAAAAGCAGACTCTGTTTCAACAAAAACTGAAGATTCAAGATTGCACATTTGAAGGGCGGGGATAGAAAAAGGACAACTTCCATCAGGATGAGGGTTCATCATGCGGTATGTGAGCATTTGATTTGCAGCAGACTCTTTCCTCAGCCTGGATGCAATTAAAAAGGGGAAATAGATGCTCCCAGGAGAGAGAGCCTATCATTTAGTATTGTCTGCAGTTTGTTTCACGCTTTAGAGGACGGTACCGATATTTCTTGCAGACCAATTCAAAGCTGTGCCTCCTTAAACATTTAAGACCTTTCAATACAGCTCTTCAAAGCTGTTCACACAGAATATCAATAAATAGCAATAGAATGATAAAACAGCACAATGTTCACTCATGCTAAAGATGACCACGATCAGTTGGTTAGAGCGTGGTGCTGATAACACCAACGGTTTTCCTGCAACGGCTGCCTTTACAATTTTTGGGGTGGCTAAAGGGTTCACTTAGGGATCCA
The DNA here is from genome assembly GCF_963506605.1 of Zootoca vivipara. Classification (NCBI taxonomy): domain Eukaryota; kingdom Metazoa; phylum Chordata; class Lepidosauria; order Squamata; family Lacertidae; genus Zootoca; species Zootoca vivipara. The sequence goes on from NC_083280.1 coordinate 87,869,744, forward strand.
GGTGGCGCTGTGGTTAAACCACTGAGCCTAGGGCTTGCTGATCAGAAGGTCAGCGGTTCGAATCCCTGTGATGGGGTGAGCTCCCGTTGCTTGGTCCCAGCTCCTGCCAACCTAGCAGTTCGAAAGCATGTAAAAATGCAAGTAGATAAATAGGAACCGCTACAGCGGGAAGGTAAACGGCGTTTCCATGTGCTGCTCTGGTTTGCCAGAAGCGGCTTTGTCATGTTGGCCACATGACCTGGAAGCTATACGCCGGCTCCCTCGGCCAATAATGCGAGATGAGCGCGCAACCCCAGAGTGGGCCACGATTGGACCTAATGGTCATGGGTCCCTTTACCCTTTACCTTTAAAGGGTTCACTTAATCTCTCCTATTGTTCTGTGATCAATTTATATGAAGATTGCGTGACCACAGGGGTGCCCCCTAGGCAAGAGAGCTGTTAAATTTCAGAAGGACTGAAACGGGTGGGATGGAGGGATTGCGTGCCTAGTTTGGAGGGGCAGCTAAAAGGGGTCTGTTTCCTCCCTGTGGTTTTGTGAGCAATAGTTTAGTGTTAAAACATCACAAACTGTAAAGGTGCCCCTAGGAAAGCAACCTGAAGAATAGGTGCAAAGGTTAATAAGTTATAGTGAATTTGGGGGGGAGGGACCGCTTCCATCTTCTGTGGCTTTCAATTTGAGAAAGTAAATGCAAAGGGGCCTTGGCATGGGTGTGTGGGGGACAGTACCTTTAAAAAAACAAATAAACATTTAAAGGTGCCCAGCACAAAAACAAAAACAACCCCTTTGTCTATTTGTCTGGAATTTAGCAGACTTGACTTCATCCACTTGGGTAGAGCTACGATGCCTGCTAATTTCATCTGATTCTTTCATAAAAAATATTGCAGCCTTTTAATTATAATAGCATGCCTGGGGGCTGCACCAATCTTCTGATTTGGGGTTTTGTTGGCTGCCATTTTAATTTTCACAGTGGCCCAAGGTGCATAGCTGCCAAATCTCCTGTTTTCCCTGGGAAATCCTCATTTTTCCAGCTGTTCCTAGCTGAAAAAACAGATGTTTTTGTTTTCCCCCCGGTTTATTCTGGCGCGGCGACCATTTTGGAACTGGGTGGAGCATGCTCAGAAGCGACTTTTGATGCTGCTCTGCCCAGTTCCAAAATGGCTGCAGTGCGACTTCTGGCGCGGTGGCCATTTTGGAACTGGGCAAAGCAGCATCAAAAGTCGCTTCTGAGCATGCTCCACCCAGTTCCAAAATGGCGGCAGCACTACTTCCGGTCTGCTACTTCCGGCCGGTCCCTTATTTCTCCGACAGCAATTTGGCAGGTATGCCAAGGTGGCCATGCACCAGAGCCGTTGCCAGAAATTTAAAATGGTGGCTGCCCAGTACTGACTGCTGCATTCCCTCAGGGATAATCTGTTGGGAAAGGGCATGCCATTGGTGGGTAGAACTGAAGCAACCCACCTCTCTCTTTCTGGCATCCCTTTCCCCTTCTGCTGCACTGCTGTGGGAAGGGACTCCTCAGTGTTGCTGGAGGGGTCTTAGTGAATCACTTGAGGAGGACTTTTGAAATTGGCCCTTGGGCCACAGGTTGCATGTTCTTTAAAGAAGAAAAGATGTCTATACAAAGGGTTGCCATTTCCATCCGATATCCTGAAGTCACTAGAACTAGTTTGCAGGGAGTACAGGGAGAGATCTGTTGTTGTTGTTGTTGTTGTTGTTGTTGTTGTTGTTGTTGTTGTGAGAGATCTGTTGTTGTTGTTGTTGTTGTTGTTGTTGTTGGTGGTGGTGGTCCCCCTGCCGCACGTTCCCATTCCTGTTGCCTCCCACCTGTTGGGACCTGAACTTGGAAGACCAGGGTTCTGTTTAAGCACAGCAGGCTCCCTGCCGCAGAAGTTTAGCACTCGTGCTATGGGAGAGCTGCAGGAATGTACAGGAAGGCATTGGGGTCGGTGGGGCTTATCTCTCTGCTCACGCCCTCGTGTAATGGGAGTTGCGTTGGCCCACCTCACAGGCGTGGGAAATCAATATGCAAATTCTTATTTTGTATGTTTGGATAATGGAGTCCATGGGGGCTGTTTTGCCTTGTTATAAAGTGGGGTTTGGACTGCTTGAACTAGTCATCCTTCGACCACCCAACTGGATCACGTTCCATCTTTAAGCCTGCAGAACATACACACTTATAAGAGAGGAAGTGCCACCAAATGCGGCGATTCTTACTTCTGAGTAAACATGCATAAGATTGCATTGCAAAGATAATAATTCTGCTGGAAGCCGCCCAGAGTGGCTGGGGAAACCCAGCCAGATGGGCGGGGAATATATGTATGTTTGTACAGTGGTGCCTCGCAAGATGAGTTTAATTCGTTCCGCGAGTCAATTCGTTTTGTGAAAAATTCGTCTTGCGAATCATGGTTTCCCATAGGAATGCATTGAACTTTATTTATTTTTTTGCCCATAGGAACACATTAATTAAATTTCAATGCATTCCTATGGGAAACCGCGATTCACAAGATGAATTTTTCGCAAAACGAATTCGACTTGCGAGTCACCATGTATCTTGTGAAAAATTCATCTTGCAGGGCATTCGTCTTGCGAGATACCACTGTATGTATGTATGTATGTATGTATAAATAAATAAAATACTTATAAGCCAGATACTGTTAAAGTATCTGTTCTGCCTACCAGCATTTCATTAAGCCTCCTGGAAGGATGTTCTGATGGAGGCAGACCATAATAATTAAACCCTGCCAACAAATTAAGATTCTGAAGTAGTTTGGACTGTGTAGGTTTACTTTGGAAAGCAAGTATCACACCCAGGGGCATAGCAAGGGGGGTGGGTGGGCCGCCCCGGGTGCCACCCCGGGGGGTGACACTCGATGTGCCCCTCCCGGCCCCCCGCCCGCAAATGTGCAGTCCGTATGGGCTGCCGCGTTTCAACCCCCTGTTATGGGCCGCCGTGTGCGAGCGGCGCCCTGGAATGCGCAGGTGCCGTATCCAGCACGTGCGCAGTCAGCACGGGATCCACTGGCATGCTCTGTAGTGCGTATGCGTCGTTACGTCACATAGTGACGTTGCGCGTGCAAGCTCCGGAGTGGGTTCCCACCCCGGGTGACTGAGCGGCTCCGTACCCCGCTGATCACACCAGGGCTAGTGGTGGCAGGTGAAAGAAGAGAACGGGAAGTTGGAGAATTCTGACAAAAATGGAAAAGGAAGCAGAAATTGCTGCAGTTCACATGTTTTTGGAAATCAGCCAAATGAATACATGAGTTGTTGTTTAAGTCTGCAAACAATGCATAATTAATTCCTATTTTTACGTAGTTTTGACATTTCCTTTACATTGAAATGAACGAATGCTTTGAAAGTTACGCAAATATTTAAGTAAGTCACGTGACCTATGTTAAAGAATGGATAGCGTAACGGATATTATAGTGTGTGGCAGAAACCGAACTGCAGTAGAATGGAAACAGTGCTGATTGTGGCAAATACCGGTTGGAATGGAGATTTCTGCCTTCTCGCATCCCTAGATGGGAAGCAGTTGGGGATATTATGGTCAGGGGAGCAGAAGCAAGCTGCGAAGGAAAGACTGGCAGCCTGAGGGGCACTGAAACTTCTGCAGTTAGTGCCTCTTCCCACCCAGAAAGTAGCTTTAGAAGTTGGAGATTCCCTGGAATCCCATTTAGCTGCTTCGTGTGAAATCTCACATATCCAGAAGCTAGACAGTCTTATAGGAATCAGTTTGTGTGCCTTAATTATTATAGTGAAGAAGCTGCTCTGGCTGCTGCGATAGGCTGCTTAGGTGAAGTACAACTATAGTCAACAGAGGATGGGACAGAAATATAATCCTGGCTGGCTGATACTAGTGGTATATATGAAAATGCAACCGTGGTGTCTAATATCTATACATTTTGTATTTTCTTCCTTTTTTAAATAAAAAAATTCCTTCAGTAGCACCTTAAAGACCAACTAAGTTTTTATTTTGGTATGAGCTTTCGTGTGCATGCACACTTCTTCAGATACACTTGAAACAGAAGTCAGACCCTTATGTATATACAGAGGGTGGGGTGGGTGGGAATGGGTGATGGGCTGATGGGAGTGGTAAACCTGTAGATGGCTGTTAACGACTGCTGATGACTGCAATTGGTCCTGCGGGGGGGGGGGGGGAAGCAAGGGCTGAGGTGCTAAAGAAAGCTTGATCATGCATCTGACTTCTGTTTCAAGTGTACCTGAAGAAGTGTGCATGCCCACGAAAGCTCATACCAAAATAAAAACTTAGTTGGTCTTTAAGGTGCTACTGAAGGATTTTTTTTATTTTGCTTCGACTCAGACCAACACGGCTACCTACCTGTAACTTCCTTTTTTAGATCATGGTCTTGATTTGGAAATTTGACTCATCTCTCTGCAGATAAACTTACTTTAGTGTATATATATTTTTAAAGCTGGAATCAAAAGCTGATTTCCATCCACACTATTATGACTAGATCAATTTGCTTAGATGCTAAAGCGAAGCAAGCAGGATGCTTTCTGTGAAGACAGCATGATTTAAGATTCTTTCACGTTCTAACTCATCATCTTAATGTTGTTGTTTTTTTTTGCCCCTGTAGACCTGGATCCTGCCAAAGTCTGTACTGGAAAGGGGGCTGTGAGCCTCTGGGCATCTCCCACCTATGAGGAGAATCGGAGCGTCAGTCCTACAAGTCATTCACAAGACGTCCCCCACTCTGAAAGTAAGTCCAAAGTGTGAGATAATAGCCATAGACTAGAAAGTCAAAGTGCTTGTTGTTTAAGCTGCTGCCACTTGAGTGAGGCATCCCCAAACTTCGGCCCTCCAGATGTTTGGACTACAATTCCCATCATCCCTGACAACTGGTCCTGTTAGCTAGGGATCATGGGAGTTGTAGGCCAAAACATCTGGAGGGCCGCAGTTTGGGGATGCTTGCTCTAGTCTTTTAAAAAAAAGTATTTCAAAACCAACTCCAGTTTTAAACTAAAAATTTAATTTACATGCTTGAAATGTGGGCTATGTTTGGCTTTTGACATTCAGGTTTTTAAAACTACGAATTGCAGCGAGCAACTTTTGATCCAGCTGAAAACCAAATCCTAGTTGTGAAATGTGACTGAAAAAAGAGCAAAAATGGCAGTGACACGTCACATAGTTCAGTAACATCATGCATATGTCTGCATCAGAACTTAAGCAGTAGCACAAAATCTCCATTTTAGAAATTCAGAATGTGCTGTCTCAGATCTCAGCTATGTGAATTTTTGAGTTCAGTAATTTTGTATTTTCAAAACCCGGTGTTTCGGAATGAAGTTAATTTTTTTGTTCAATTCTAAGCTTGAAACGGATGTGTTTTCATTGTGATGCTCCTTTATGGGGACAAAGCATCTTCCGGCCCCAGAGGGCTGTGCTCTCTCTCACCGCAGTGGCATTTTGACGTAGACAGTATTCCCAAGTTGATTCTGTTGTCAATAAAGCTCAGCCTCCCTTTAAATAGCAAATACGTAATCGTAGTAAACAAGCAAAGGCAATAAACAATGCTCAAATGAGTAACTGACCCTGAGAGGACAGGATTGTTCTTGAGGTGGCATTTGCTTGCAGGTACAAGAGGAGGGACTGAAGCACTTTTTAAACCAATGTATAATGAATTTATGGAATGTTTGCTACCCTACAAGGTATGGAGATGGCCATTGCCTTAGATGGCTTCAACAAGGAACGAGTCAGATTTATGAAGGGTAAGATCTACCGGTGGCTAGAAGTCAGGAGAGGTGCAGCATAGTCACCATTATGGACTCCAACGACAAATAAAAATAAAAATGCAGCAGACAGATTCTTACATCACAGTGCTGAGCAATGCTTTTTCACATTGTTCCCCAGCAAGGTGGTGGAATGAAAGTCATTCCATTAACCAGCCACTTTGTTCTTTTCAACCTGCTGTCCTCCTCTCAGAAGGGATGGGATGATGGGGTTTCTGAAGAAAACCGCACCGCAAGGCTGCTTGGGTCTGACTAGTTTCAGATGTCGTCTCACAGCCCCTGGCCTGTTCCACCCGCTGGCTGAGATCCTTTCAGGAAGTCACAACCCCTTCTGCCATTTGAAGGTCGGAAGGAGAAGGCCCTAGAAACTGTATCCCAACTATCATCGACTTGCCGCCCTTCGTTGGACCATAATGCGTAACAGCCCCAGGCAGCAAAGAAGAGGATGAGCACATTCACTTATGCCAGAGGCATTTGACAAAGCCTGAACAGCATTTGCTGCCTTTTTTTAATCAGTCTTTATTTTTAACTGCAGGTGTATGAAATTGTTTCTAGAATGAAACATTGCCAGCCTAAAATAAAACCACTTCATTCCTTTCTCTCAGTTCAGATCAAAGCTGGCTTGGGGGGAAATACTTAAAAATGCAGTATTTCATAAGAACAACAGAATAGATATGAGCTAGTGTCGCCCAACCGCCCTGAAATGCAAGAACCTCAACTTCAAAGCATCCGTGACAGATGGCCCTTGCTCAAAATCTTTCAATGAAGGAGAGGAATTTCAGCTCCTTGGGGCAAGTGGCACAGAGCAGGAAGCCGAGGAATATCGTGCTTGGCTGAGAAAAGAAGCAAAGTTTCCCCATACTTGAGTATGTTAAACACTACTAAGGCGGAAATCCCCTGCTCTCTTACTTCAGAGTAAGCCCCACTGCACTGAACGCTGGCGGAGATGTTCTTCTGAGCATGCATCTCATGCTCAGGCTTGCTGGTGGATAATTTGAACCGCTTTCTTATTTTTTAGCGCAGAGGATGCAGCCAGAAAGCTTCCGCTGTCTCACAGCAGGAGGAGGGAGCAATTTTTGGAAATGATTACGCGAGGGGTTGGGAGAAAAAGGAGGAGAATCGTGCCCACTCTTTTGACACCGTGCAAAGTGGAATGCGTATGGATGGAAAGAAGCATTGAATCCTGTAGCACACCCCAGTGGGCGTAGATGCCCTGTGGGAATTCCAGATATAACGTAAAATAGAAAAGCTGCAATCGGAGAGTACTTAGTGTGCTGCACCAGAGCTCTAGTTAAGCCACCTGTCTCAATTTATCTCCCTTGCGCCCTTTCCCCTTCACCCTCTTCTCTGCACAACATCATCCCTCCCTCCCACCCACGCCACGCCACGCACTGTCCTTTTTTATTGCTGATGGCTTCCTAAATTTCCAGCAGTGAGTCATTTACAATGGAAAAGGGTCATTGTGCTGACTCTCCCTTTGGAAAAAGCCTTTTGGAGCCAGGAGGCTGCGTTTTGCATGTGCATCAACAGGGGATTGGGCTGTGTGTGTGTGCGCACACACACACAGTGGCACCAAAATCAGATTCTGAAACATCTTGGAAAGGAACCCAATGAGAGTTATAAACTTCCCTGGGATCTGATTAAGGACTTTGCTCTGCTGCGGCAAATTTGCTCCTAACCCTCAAAACAGAGAGCGTTTGTTTGTTTGTTTGTTTGTTTGTTTGTTTGTGGTTTCCATTCTTAGGATCTTGGAGCAACGTGCGTAAGCCCAGCATGTAAATAGAAAATACTGTGTCACACCTTGTGGCTGGGCTCTATAAAGATGGCACATGTTGTACCAAGCACTTCTAAATATGTTTGTTTGTTTGCTTGCGGCTCTCTCTCCCAGCTCTTCCAGCAGGGTTAAGAAAGGACAGATTTGTTTTCCACCCCTTGCCTACATCTCCGTTTGAAATATTGAAGCCCTGCGTTTGCAGCAGTGTGTGGCATTTGGGCTCCGTACTGAGAGCTCCGGCTGCCTTTTTGACTCTGGAAGGAAATGTCAATGGACAATTGTTTCTTCATCACTCTGAATGAATTGCCTTGTGTTTACAAAGGTCAGGAACGGTGAGGGAATCATGTTTCTATGGAAATTAGGCAGCCCTGAGCTCCAAGTATCCCATGCGCAAAGTGGACTAAATTCTTAACTCTGATTGGTAAATGCACAACACCCCCCTCCAAATGTAACAGTTGATTGTGGTGTGGTTTGTTTTTTTCCTAATTCCCTCCCTCCTTTTCATTTTCTCCAATGCTTGCCACCAAACGCTTCAGGTGTAGAGCCAGGAACACCCGAAACAGGTATTTATGAAATCGCTTCATTTTCTTATGGTTTCCGCGGCACACCTCTCGGTTGCATAAGCCAAGCACAAAACCTTGACTGTTTGGTACAGCTCTAGTGATCTGAAGTTCTTCGTTTTGCAGATGATTGCAGGTTACCGCTTAGTGTCGACTCCAATGGGGGTGCTGAGTCCTCTGCTCTGGCGGCCAAGGGCTACCGCAGTGTGCGGCCAAACCTCTCTGAGAGCAAACCACACGTGAGTACCTGCCTAAAAATCCTTACGTGCTGGGAAATCTTTTTGAGCCAAAGTAAATGAAGAGCGGAGACCTGTGCCGTCCTCCCGGCTGTGCTCGGGTGGGGAGCTTTTCTAATTCCTTTTCTCATGGTCTGTAACACAAGCATAATGCCAAGGAACATCTCTCGTGTCTGTTAAAACAAAGAGGTAGCTGTAATTGGTGGAGAGCGCCACAAAAGAGCAAGTTTCCTTGTTTGTTTCCCCGTTCAGCAGTAGTCGTCTTCTACTTGGGATCCATCTTTAGCCCTAACCTTTGTTTTTTAAGTTAATGTGGACTTGGAGATCACCTGGTCCAGAATGCTATTACAGCATCGCTAAGATCCAGCCATCAAGCAGGGGAGACTGTCCCAAGGCAGGCTGTTCTACTGCCAAGCAACCCTTACCCAGTAGGAAGGTTTCTCCTACTGCTCAGCTGAAATCTGCTTCCACACCATTTCTGCCTAGAGATTCTGGCCCTTCCCTCTGGAGCGACGCACACAAAGATGTTTGCTCCATCTTCTTCCTGATGGGTGTTTGAAGACTTGCTGCCGTATCTCCCCTTAACCTCCTGACCTTCAGGCTAAACATCTCTTTAAACTGTTTCTCGTGGACTTTGTTTCCAGGCCACTCGCCATCCTAGTTGACCTTCTTTCAACATAACCCAGTTTGTCAATGTACTTCTTAACACACGGCACCTAGAACTGGAGTCAGATGTGCCCTGGCTAGTACAGAAGATTTACAGTCATTTGCTCTCCTTAGGGAACTTGGAGAGTTGTCTGGGCTGGTGGTGAGGGTGGAGATGGGTTGGCTTGGGATCTCTAAAAGAGAATTCTTAGTACTCTCCAAATTACGATTCTCAGGATTTTGGGGGCAGGAGCCACGATGCTAGTAAATAATTGGTATGAATATATGTATAGCCTTACACACACACACACACACTCCCTCTTTCCCCTTCTCTCTCCCTATTCTCTCACCCTTATACCTTTCCTTAAAATAGCAAAAGCAAGTATCATACCCCTGGTGTGGTTCTCTACACATTAATTGGTTCAGATCTTTATGAACTCATTGGTCAAATGAGGCACGAGTGGTGATCTTAACAGCATCGTGTAATAAAAAGAATTTGTAATGTTTGCCGTGCACAAAAAACCCCTCTGTTCTCTCAATCGCTCGGCATCGTTATGCTGGTTTCCATTTAACTGATGGGGCACAGATAATACTCACGATTACACAATGAGATCTCTGGCTGAGCTGAGAGTTGAGCTCAGGTCCAAGGGCAGAATACTATTCACAGACGAATGCCAACTCTCAGTTGCAATACTTGCTGCTTGGCCCATCATAGACCATTTAAGAAGTGAGGCACCCAATGGTGCTTTTCTTTTGCTTGAATGACCTTATAGCTGCAAACGAGCTCAAGTTGGTCCTGACTCTCGGCTAGTCCAAGGCATGCTGGTTCAAATCAGGCTGTTTTTTAAAATAAATAAATAAATGCTGTGGGGTCTGCGATTGAAAACCGCTTAACAAAGGTTATGAGTTCTAGGATTTTACCAGAAAGGGAATTTGAGGCTTTTTTGACATTGCCTTCTCCTAGAACTGTACTTGGTCAGCAAAAAGGAACCGGCGTCCTTCTTGATCTTGAATCTTGGCTCCATGTGTATGTGTGTAATTTCCATTACTGAATGAAGCAAAGTAGGGGAGAAACCACAGCTGTTCTTCTCTCCTGCTACCAATCCTGCCTGTCCTTTGCCACAAACTGGATTCTTGGTGAACCAGGTCGTTACTTCTGCCACCCACTATGTATGGATTGCAGGAACCATTCAGTTCTGGGTGGCTGTGCTAAAGCTGGTGACCGGCAAACTCTGCTTCGTTTTATACAGAATAGGGTGACTGCACCATTGCATAACACAGATTTTTGTGAATGAGAGTGAGGGGACAAGCTTGATTCATAACGTTGGTTTCCTTCTTTATTACATTGCCTTAAAATTTTGCTGTTTTGCATCGAAGGATGCTTGCTTTCCCCGCCTTTTTTCTTTTTGCAAACAGGAGGAGGCCCTCACTACTGGAAGAGGCAGTGAGGGATTTATTTTTATTTTTAATACCAAAACCACCCCCTTCGGTGTTATTTGGTACGGTCCCCCAATCATCTGGAGCAGATTTTCACGGGGCTGCAGGGGGGATGGAAAAGATCTCTTCCCCTTCCTTCAGCAAGAGCATCCGTTGGATCAAAAGCAGTTCTGTGCACTGGAAGGGCGCAGTCTGATTCAACTCAGCCTGGTGGTTATTTTGTTTTTGTCCAAGCCCTGAACCCCAGTCACACCTCAGACAGTTTCCAAATGCTTCCAAATGCTAACGTTTAGTACATTTGAGAGGGAAATTTAGAAGCTATTCGATATTAGGGTTGCAGACACATTATTTGGTCACACAAACTTACTGGAGGCACAATACCTTCCCCTCCTACCCCCAGACAGTCTCTGGACTTCCCAGTTTCCAGAAGCCTTAAGAAAAACCCTTCTTTGGGGGTATTTATTTCACTTATGTTTGAGCTGTGGTTGGTGCCCAGAGCTTGGGGGGAAAAAATAGTCGTGAGCTAAGATTGCATTCTGCACATGTGTAGGACCCTGTTTTATGTTCCAAGCTCTAGTAGAACTTATTTTTACAACCAAGTTTTATTTAAAGTTTTCCACATCAGCTACAATAAAAATCAAACTAATCTAAAAAGCAAAGTAGAAAGGGGGGGGGAGATGAGGAAAGGAGGAGAGTAAAGAGATAGAAGAAAGTGAGATTTTAAAAAAGGCTAAAAAGAAAGAAATAGGGCTTTCAATTATCTGCCTGTCAATTATGTATGTAACACAGGAGGAGGAGGAGGAGCAGCAGCAACAGCAACAACAACAACAACAACAACAACAACAACAACAACAACAACAAATTATTTATATCCCACCCATCTGTCTAGGTTTTCCCAGCCATTCTGGGCGGCTTCCAACAAGAGATTTAAAATACATTAAAACACCAGTCATTAAAAACTTCCCTAACCAGGGCTGCCTCCAGATGTCTTCTAAAAGTCAGGTAGTTGTTTATTTCCTTGACATCTTGACATCTGATGGGAGGGCATTCCACAGGGTGGGCGCCACTACCAAGAATGCCCTCTGCCTGGTAACAATGATTCAAAATGTTCAAAGTATGCACTAGTTATCTCTTGCTTGGACTACTGCAATGCGCTCTATGTGGGGCTGCCTTTGAAGGTGACCCGGAAACTACAACTAATCCAGAATGCGGCAGCCAGACTGGTGACTGGGAGCGGCTGCCGGGACCACATAACACCGGTCTTGAAAGACCTGCATTGGCTCCCAGTACGTTTCTGAGCACAATTCAAAGTGTTGGTGCTGACCTTTAAAGCCCTAAACGGCCTCGGTCCAGTATACCTGAAGGAGTGTCTCCACCTCCATCGCTCTGCCCAGACACTGAGGTCCAGCGCTGAGGGCCTTCTGGCGGTTCCCTCGCTGCGAGAAGTCAAGTTACAGGGAACCAGGCAGAGGGCCTTCTCGGTGGTGGCACCCACCCTGTGGATCGCCCTCCCACCAGATGTCAAAAAGAAAAACAACTACCAGACTTTTAGAGGACATCTAAAGGCAGCCCTGTTTAGGGAAGCTTTTAATCTTTAAGAAATGAGTGTATTTTAATGTTTCTGTTGGAAGCCGCCCAGAGTGGCTGGGGAAACCCAGCCAGATGGGCGGGGTATGAATAATTTATTATTATTATTATTATTATTATTATTATTATTATTATTATTATTACTCCAGGATAACTGGCGAGGGGGCTACTTCTACGGAAACTTAAGTGCCCCCTCCACGTGGTTCCTCTGCATTAACTTGCAGTATCCTGATTCCTGAAACTGCTGTCGATATATAACCAAGAAGGTTTTAGGGGACAGGTACACAGCGTTGCGTGGAATGTTTAGTTCCTGTTTGAGACTGAAATTGAAAGGCAGATTTTTCTGGTGACATTCTTGAAGGTCTACAAAGGAAGGAAAGGAAGCAGGCACCCATCTACAACAACGGCGAAAATAAACAATAAACAGCAACAGATATTTGAATATTGCGCTCTGGGTATTGCTGTTCAAGAATTGGCAGATTGGAGGGGAATTCAGAAAACAGCCAGAAAGATGACAAAAGGCCTCTTCAAGGCACATGAATACTAGCTCACAGAAGGCGGCTGTGAAACCTTAGACTGAAAGAAAGCATCTTTAGGGAGTCATTTCGGTTCTCGAAATGTTTAACTGTTTAATCGACTTGCTGTTCCTGTTTCCTTAAAGGGAAAGGCATTCAAAGGGCACAGAGCAAAGATTTGGATTTATTTGTTAAGCTAGTACAATGCCCTCTCCTCCTTTTGTAGTAGTAATAATCAGGGTAGATTACCATTAAAAAAAATAAAAATTATGCCCCCTGCCTTTTTTAATACCCCCCCACCCTAAACTATTAATCACAGACAATTATAGGAAAGGCAAATGTATACTAGACATGAAAGAAGACTGTGGCATCAGATAACTGCAAGAAAAGGCTGTGCAAATACCAATTTGGGATGTTTTTGTTGTGGGATATCATGTCATGGAGCAAAGTTTGGTGTGACCCAAATGGTAACTTTCAGGACGAATAGTACCTGGGAACAGACTGTCAGGAAAGCATTAAAGGCCCTGGTCCAAATTTATTCTCCCCACCCCCAAGGGGGCTGCTATTAATTTCCTTTTAAAATGCTGGTGATCTCATTCATTTTATCTCCTGCGTCATGTCTTGTTAGAGCAGAGCGTTGAATGGAGTGAACCACCAAATCCCTTCCAATTGTATCGATAATTTTACTCTGAGAGCTGCTCACTGATGTGTGTTTTTTTAATTGAAGTATGCATATATGAATGAAACCTCAGTATATACAGAAATCCCAGTTCCAGAAAGATTTAGAGAGTTACATAGCCGTCTTCCAAATACAATCATACACAGTTTCAAACTGTATCTGATTTTATTTTCAAAACACTCTCAATTTTATCCCAGTTTTTTTTTAAAAAAATTAAAGAGTGTTTTGAAAATAAAATCAAAAAGATAGCTGTTTGCCCCGTACCTTTTCAATAAATAAAAATTTGAGCATTATAAGTGTTTTTCCAATTTCCACCAAACATTTTTCTTGTGTTGATAAATTTGATGTTTCCCTTCCCCCAACGTATAATTTGTATTCAATTTGTATTCAATTTGTAGTCAATAAATCACCAGGCTATAATGTTATTTGTCTACATCCTGGATAACACCCAATGACACAGGATTGGAGGCAAGTGATAGTTCTGAACCAAATTTTCCTTAATCACCAAAACAATGGTATTTGAGAAAGACTTTATATTAGAACATGTCCACCAGGAATAATTGAAAATAGCATTCAAATTGCCACTTTGAATTGATTAGGGCAGGGGATCTCTACATTGTGGGACCACATCTCCCATCATCCTGGCCGCAGTGGGGCTGATGGGAACTGGAGTCCAGTGACAGGTTCCCTTTGAATTAGGACCACTGTTAATCCTTCAGAACTTATGAGACTTCTTCTGGTAGAACACGTTGCAGTATATTCAATACTTCAAAGAAGATTAACTGTGGTACACTTGAGATCTCAAAATGACAGCTATTGGCAAATGTTGGCTGATGAGATGATGAAAAATATCACCCAATTTTATTTTCTAATCTATTTTGGTGTGTGTGATGCTTTGGCTTTTATGAAGTCTCTGCCATCTTTTAAAAAAAGAAACATTTCACCTCTTTTCCTTTCCCCCCGCCAGCTGAGTGTGTGTGTGGTGTGTGTGCGCTGTTAAAAGCTTGCAGCAACAGAAACATTACAATGACATTTGAGTGGTCTGTCTTGTCCCCCACCCCTTTTTTTTAATATACTGTGCAACTATTTTGAGTTCGGTGCAAAAGCTCACTCCAAATGGGGTCTTTGCTAGCGCACTTTGTAATGAAAATCTGACTTCCTCATTGATCAAGGGCTTTCATTTGGTATCAACAAGTTTCACTCTTAAGGTTGCATGGTAGATTTCCATCACTCTGCTGTAACGATATGAGTTCATAACAGACCCGGGGAATGCATTTTTGGTCTTTACATAAGCATTTTCCTTCCAAAGACCTCTTTGTTTCATGCACCTCTGCCTTTGTACAGAACCAGAAGTAATATTGTTGATTGTTTGGCGTAAGACCCTGAGCTTCTGAGCTTCATTCCAATATCCAGAGATCCTGAGAGGGATGATGGGATTCAGAGCTGAAATTCACCACCTCTAAAACTGTGATCTTGAGAGTAAACTCCAGTCAATGCTATAGGGCTTCTGAGTAGACATGGTTGGGATTGTTGCATTAAATCCTCAGGCTCCCCTGGTTTGTCAACTAAGTAGAAAACTGAACGTGTTTACTGTAAGCAGCACATAACACTCACTTCTTGTTTGTTTGTTTATTTATTTGCTTATTTAATCATATCATCAGTGCGCACTGTGTTACAGTCAAAGACAAGGTAATAAGAAAGAAAAACATACCTTAAATATAACACATATGTATATAAGCAAAGATCACAACATAACTTATTCCTCCAATTTAATGGATTCTTATCCCAGGTGGCGCTGTGGTTAATTTAATGGATTCTTAATCCAGGTAGCGCTGTGGTTAAACCACTGAGCCTAGGGCTTGCTGATCAGAAGGTTGGCGGTTCGAATCCCTGTGACGGGGTGAGCTCCCGTTGCTTGGTCCCAGCTCCTGCCAACCTAGCAGTTCGAAAGCACGTCAAAAAGCAAGTAGATAAATAGGAACCGCTACAGCGGGAAGGTAAACGGCGTTTCCATGTGCTGCTCTGGTTTGCCAGAAGCGGCTTTGTCATGCTGGCCACATGACCTGGAAGCTGTAAGCCGGCTCCCTCGGCCAATAATGCGAGATGAGCGCGCAACCCCAGAGTCGGTCACAACTGGACCTAATGGTCAGGGGTCCCTTTACCTTTACCTTTATACACCTTGATATCAATTCCCGTTCCACTCTTTTCCCTGGTTTGAAAAGATATCAGATAGGAAATGCATACCATTGACTTCCGTGTGATAGACAGCTACACCGATCTGGGCTTTGGGTTTTCAGCCAGTACATGATACACTGAAATGATACCACCAGCTCATCATGTGAAGATCTGGAGATCCTTCCTTCAACAACGGGAGTGAATGAGCTGTGTGCCAGCTTTGAAATTCCATATTACAGTTTCGTTTCTTCCTGTTAACCTCAGTCTAATGACCAACTCATTTTTCTCTCTCCTCTTTTCCTCCTTTGTACGGTGCTGACTACTCCCCCCCCCTTTTGAACCCCTTAACCGGACAGACCCCTTCTCCACCCCACCCCTCTCCTCCAAACGAGGGGAGCTTTGCATGGCGACCTCACACCGGCACCGCGATAACTGTCCTGCAGCCCGTTCCCCTAACGGACCGTGTACACCCTCACACACCCAAGCCGCATTTGCGACCCAGCCTTGAGGGCCGGCCCAGTTTTTCCTCCTCGCCCAAACCCTTCGTTGCTGCTCCCTACAAATCCGCTAGCTCGATCCCCGCAGACGGGGAGTTGCATGTTGGGCGGCCGCGGCCGGGAAGTCACTCCTTGTTGTTATCCGACACGTCACCCGAGCACCAAAACACCCTGGCGCTTGCTAAGGAACATCCGAGTGGTAAAGCCGGACTGAAACCCAACCACGAAACCAGAGCGGAGAAAAAGGTCAGCAGTCTATATGTAGCTTGTTTATCTAACAGCACTTGTTCGGCTCCCTTTGGAAATTCCACCGCCCGTTCAGATGTCCAAACACAAGGCACCCGTTTTGGAGCTGAGGTCACTCTGGCACCAGCCTTCTCCCATGCTTCCTCTGTAACAGATACTGGAAAGTCTCTTCCTCCTCCTCCTCCTCCTGCCCCTCCCAGACCATTCTTTAATATTGTTCTCAGTGGAGACTCAGTTAGTTATGATCAGAGCCATCCCTCCAGGACTCCACAGGCTGCTGGCAACACAAAGGCAGACTCCCCACATACGACTTGCAGTGAGGACAGGATGAGAAAGGAACCATTCATTGCTCAGCCGCCGCCGCCGCCGCCATCCCAGCAACATCCATGCAAGGCAAAGGAACATGGCAGGGTACTTGGTTTCCTTCCTAACCTTTTTTCCTCCCCCTTTCACATGTCTATATCTTTCTTTTTCCTTCTCCCACCGGTGTAAAACGCACCAGCGCCTGCTTTTCCGACTTGGACGCATCCTAAAATCTTTCCCTCTCTCCTTCTGAATAACCTGCAGCCTTTCCTTCCGAGACGGATGCATGTTTGTGTGGAGATTGCCGGTGCACGGTTTGGGGTGGGTGGGTGGGGGTGCCTCAAGCCCAAACCGTACCGGAGAGGTTGGAATGGGCGCCGTTGTGTGAAATCCCTCCGTCTTAGGCCAAAGGAAACATAGCAGTTGGCGCAAAACTGCCCTCAGGTGAATGACCGTGTATTCTAAGGGATTTTGGATTGCTCGATCTGTTGATGGCAGATGACTCGGAAGGTGGGTTTGGGGCCTGGAAGTTGTGTGAATTGTCGTAGGCTCTTTTTTTTAATGGCACAGAATCTGGCCGCTGTGCAAAACATGCTCCTTTGGGGAAATAATGTCCTCTCGCAAGGTGCCCCTTTTGTCGAAGCGGCGCCTTTTGCATGCCACCGCACACCTCCACTGTTTCGGTTCCCCCCCCTTGTGTAATGCCACCTTATCTCCCACAGGATGCGACTTGCTCTGGCACCACCACCCCAGCTCATACAGAGGTTATAGTAGTGCCATTCCAACAGGTTTACCCAGACAGAGGGCAAGAAGCCAGCTCAAGCACACCTCCACCGCCTCTCCTGCCATGTGGCCAAAGCTCGGCATTCTCTGACAGCACTCCTGCTCCCGGCTTGCTCCTGACCTTCCCGACATTAGACGATTTCATTCCCCCTCACCTTCAGAAAGGTTCCCAACATAACCAGCCGTCCTCTTCGCCGGGGATCGTGCCCCATGTTCGCCCGAAACTGCCTTCACTGTCGCCACCACCGCCACCTCCTCCTCCTCCTCTGCTGATTCCTCCCGTCACGGAGGTCTCAGACAGTGTGTCGGAGCCCGAGAGCACAGGAATGATCTTGCGCACAGTAAGCCTTGCCACATGCCACCGTGACGGCTTTGCTAAATTTATGCTCCCGGATTAAATGACCTTATTTTTTTTTTCCCCTCACTGGCATACTAAACTTTGAACAAGGTGCTCTCTGCCAACAGCATGACAACCGAAACCTTGTTTATGTGCTATTATATTGCATGTGTGTGTCTTCTCTTCCCCCTCTTCTTGCTCAGTCACCCTTCGGCCGTGTAATGTTTCTTCCTTGTCCTTTCCTATTTGAAAACGCTATGCCAGGGTTTCCCCCAAACATTTTGGACTACGGCACCCATCATCCCTGACCACTGGCAGCTAGCGGTGATGGGAGTTGTAGTCCAAAAACAACTGGAGGCCCAAGCTTGGGGAGCCCTGCTCTATGCCTTTGGCCATAACCAGGGCCATATACCAGGCACATCCTAACTTAATGCCCTGCAAATGGTGCTGGACTACAAATCCCAGCCTCCTGACCTGATGGAAGTACTCCAATTTAGTCTTCCGCGCTGCTTTAGACTACCTTCATGGAAGGACGTAGGGTAGCTGTTATGCCAATGTCTTAGGGCTTCTTCCTTTTGTGGCAGCTTCGTATTTGCAATTCCACATCTGAGTACGAAAGCACGCCTGCCATTGTTGCGTTGCAGAACACGTGACTTTCCTTGGCCCCATTTAGTCACCTGGCAGCGGGAAGAGGTCTTTAAAGAAAGCTTCACATGCAATGCCTTTCATAGAATCGTAGCTGGAAGGGGTTCTGAGGATCATCTTTGTGTGTGTGTAATAATTTTTATTATTACAGTCATGAATCAATTTTATTAGTTTTCAATTACAATAACTCAATAAAAGCCTCATTGTCACAATACCAAATTATAATACAATTCATATTTCCAGTTGTTCAGACACCGAATTATATTATTTTGTTGGGCCCCCGCGTGCTAGAATTGATGATTCGATAATTTACTTTAACTCCGCATTCCAAAAACTTATGAATTCCAATTGCACACCAGTCAGAATAACAAACCCTTATATTGCAACTTTAACAACTTCCATTCGCATTAACACAGCAAATAATTTACAGTCCTACAGGTGAAGCCTTCAAACTCTCTCTTTGGATTCTGAGCATCATCTAATCCAATACCTGCAAGCAAGGCAGTTGCTCCATACGGGGATCGAACCTCCGACTTTGGCATCATCAGCACCTCGCTCTAACCTACTGAGCTATCTAAGCTCAGTGAAGGCTGGTGGGCTCTCTCTGCCCATGGCAGGCTACCTCTCTCCAGAGGGCCCCAATTAGAACAGCCAAACCTGGTGAAAAGTACTTTATGCCACCAGGATCTCCATACACAACTCTTCCAGCTTCAGGCTGCAAATTATGCCAGTACCTATGGTTTTCTTCTTCAAGACTTGGCTTCTGCTGGCTTCACTTCCTGGAGTCTGAAAACACAGCCAGACACAGGAACAACAACAACCACCACCACCCTAATTTAATGATGGGGCTGGGGGCTAAACAGGCCACCCCTCTTCCAGTTTCCCCCGAGGGCTTTTATATACTTGCTAAAGTGATTATGGGACCAAATGGATCTCTGGTGGTCGCCCGATGATTCTGTTGACCTTTGAATATCATGTAGCGCCAAAAAACCCAGTGGGGCACATTTGGATTCAAATTTCCTGTGCTTCTGGTTTGATTCAAAGTATTCCATTAAAAATGGGGAGTGGGGGAGATGCAATTGAATTTTGACATTTTATCCCTCTGGGGAGGTAGGGGCAGCACACATGATTGCCCCAAACGTTTCATCCTTGTGGCAACCCTGTGGCAATAGGCTGAGAGGTGGGGGCTGGTCCAAGGAGAACCCAGAACATGCCTTGAGATGGTCCTTCCTGGTGCACACTGGCTCCTGCAAATGATGGCATCATGAAGTTAAGTAGGAGATCAGTATGGCTGTATGTAGTGCGAATGCTGTTTATTGGATGTGCGGACGCGGGTGGCACTGTGGTCTAAACCACCGAGCCTCTTGGGCTTGCTGATCAGAAGGTCAGCAAGCTCCCGTTGCTCTGTCCCAGCTCCTGCCAACCTAGCAGTTCGAAAGCACACCAGGGCAAGTAGATAAATAGGTACCACTGCAGCGGGAAGATAAATGGCGTTTCCGTGCACTCCGGTTTCCATCTTGGTGTCCCGTTGCCCCAGAAGCGGTTTAGTCATACAGGCCACATGACCCAGAAAGCTGTCTGTGGACAAAAGCAGGCTCCCTCAGCCTGAAAGCGAAATGAGCGCCGCAGCCCCATAGTCGCCTTTGCCTGGATTTAACCGTCCAGGGGTCCTTTACCTTTTTACCGTATTGGATGTGCACACTCAAAGAATTGTGGAGTTGGAAGGCACCCCAAGGATTATCTATTCCCAACCCCCTGCAGTGCAGGAAACCTTTTGCCAACATGGGACTCGAACCCACAACTTTGAGTTTAAGAGTTTCATGCTCTACCAACTGGCTATCCCCCCCCACTTGCAGTTGAACCCTAATTTTCTGCCACTTGCTGCTCACTTTGAACAAATCCTTCTGGTAGACTTAAACTGGAAATCTCAGGGTCAAGGTGATCATTTCATCTTGACGGCCACCTTTATTCCACCGCCACAAAAATTAAACAGCAGTTCTTATGTCAGTGATAACAAATAAGCAGGTTCTGCAGCTGGCTGCAGTTGACCCAAGGATGTGATGCTCTGCCTTCCTCTCTCCTGTCTCTGACGGTTCCTCTCCACCTGTTCTTTGCATTGTCCTGATGTCTCCGGCGTCCTGCTGTCTAACAGCTTGCAAAGGGGGGTTTGTCCGCAAGTTATTTCCCTGATCCCACTCATCAAGTAATCCGTAACCGGCTTTCATTTAGGGACTGCATGAGTTTTGCATGCCTGAGGATGGAACACCTCTTTTTAAAAGGAAGCACACAGATCTCTCTCTCTCTCACTCTCTCTCTCTCTCTCTCTCTCCCCGTAACCAGAATAGCTCACTCCTGCCACCAGCTGTATGCCATGTATTACAATTTCTTTGAACGACGCTCCTTATTTCAGCGCAAAAAGGGGTTTCGGCTCTTTCCTTTGTGTGTACTAACGGCAATGAGAAAGGCGCCGTGCCGGTGCATCGAACTAAACTTTTCTCGGTTTTGTTTGTTCTCTGTTGCAAAGCGGCTTTCCTCCAGGTACCCTGTGACCCTTGGGCGATAATGGCATATGTACCTTTCCATTTCAGGAGCCCTGTCCTCTGCTCCATGAAGCGCCTAGGTCCAGCAGTGGCACAGAGTGCTATGGCTCCCTAACTCTCACCAGCAAACCCACCTCCGGTTACCCCTCCACAACCATTGTCAACCCGACCATCGTCCTTTTGCAACACAACAGAGGTAAGGGTAACAGCATATTGTTCCGGTTGGTCGCGGCACCATTAGCAGTCGGAGATCTGCTCGCGGAGCAGACCTCGGCACTTTGAAGCAAGGGGAACCCGTTCCAGCGAGACGGACCCCATAAAACTCCAAATTGTGCGTTTCGGAGACTGATGGCTTGGCGGACGTCTTTTTTTGGGGGGAACTTGGGACAATTTTCAGAGAGGGCGATTATATATGACAGGATACAAACATTCCTTCCAGCAGCACCTTAGAGACCAACTAAGTTTGCCGTTGGTATGAGCTTTCATGTGCATGCACACTTCTTCCGATACATGACAGGGTAATCGCAATGGGGTGGGGGTAGGGCTGGGCTATATATCGATACGTTGTTCAAAACTGGTTTGAAGTCATGATAATCAGTTTCATAATTTTTTTAATCAGGCAATATATCGCGAAGCATGATGTGTGTGTGTGTGTTATGCAAAGAATCACAATGTGGGGGAAACCGTGAGGTCAGCTAATGTTTCTACATAGCTCCATCCTTATTTCAGACACTGTGATATATTGGTAGCATATATTCTGGCATATAAGATGACCCCCCAAACTTTTCCAGTTAAAATATAGAGTTTGGGATATACTCGCCGTATAAGAAATACAACCCGGCATATAAGACGACCCCCGACTTTTAAGAAGATTTTCCTGGGTTAAAAAGTAGTCTTATACACAGGAATATACAGTATGTTGTGGTTCAGCTGGTGATATATCACAAAGTTGAAAACCAGATATTACCCAGCCCTAGGGTTCGCCTCCTTATTCCAGACATTGTGATATACATATGCACACACACATACACACCGTACTTTTCCTTCTATAAGATGCCTCCGTGTATAAGACGCCCCCTGAAATTGGGGGACTGAAATTTCAGAAAATGGGGGAGATGGCAAAAAGTTGTTGTTGGGGGGGGGGTTTACCAAGGGTTGCTGAGGTTTTTAAAGGGGGGGAATGCTGAAAATTGCTCACCCACACACATCACAAAATCCACCTCCCATCTGTCTCCTCCCTGGCCAGAGATGCCAATCGCCCGCCCAATTGCCGCAGTGCCAGCCAATCAACAACACCCATTGACGCAGCAACCAGTAACTCACACAATAGCCGCTGACAACCACGGCAGCAACCAATCAAACGTCCACCCCATGTATGAGATGACCCCCACTTTTTTGCATGATTTTTAAGGGGGGGCGAACATAGTCTTATACACGGAAAATTACGGTATATTTATTTATTTATCTTATCTGTAAACTGCCTGAAGGTTTTCCTTTAAAATAAAAACAAAACTACAGGGAGCCGTCACAGCATGTTAACAATGAGGTTAAGTTATGACCTTGGGAAACCCTTCATTTTAATTTTGCTTCTGCCCATTAAGTCAATAAGTGGCCTTCGATAAGCCACCCTTTCTTTCATCCTTAACCCGCACCTGCAATCTGAATATAATAATTATTTACCTGTCTTCCAAAGTCGTTACAAAAGGTCACAAGATAAACAGTCTAAAGTGATATATAGATACTAATAATAAACCCACTGCTTGGAAGTTTGGTGTTTTTTGTGTGTGTGTGTTTTTGAGCTTTGATATTCATACATCCTGTTTGGAACAGCTGTGCAAGAGTTTTACTCACTTGCTGTATCAGTGACTTGGGAACGTTGTCTAGCACTGCTGAACGTTACTTTGCTTTGGTGGAAAGACCTTGGGTTCAGGATCCGATAAGGAGGCACCTAAGCCCTTGTGTACAGCATGTGTTATTTACGCCTGCCCAGATCACTGCAAGAGTTGAGAGCGCTCACGTCTCTGGTGTTTGTACCACTTATTTGTCTGTCGTTTTCTCCTCTCCCACAGAACAACAAAAAAGGCTTAATAATAGCCTATCAGGTACGATGCCCAAAATGTTGCCACCTCCTTTTCTTCTCCTGTTCTCCTGCTGCTGTGTTCACCTGAGAAGCGCACTGCTTTGTGACTTAGCAGAGTAGTACCTTTAGTGAATCCACAAGTGAAGAGCCTTTACTGAAAGGGGTAGATAAATTATTGTCCGCTCAGTCGCTGCGAAGTATATCCTCTCTCTTGAAAGCGCTGGAAGGAGCAGCATGTGAATTCTTTTAAGACTGCCTTGGGTTTATTGGATTCTCAAAGGCAAGGCTGCATAGTCAATAAATAAGCTTGACAGCTACACAGCGCCTTGCCGCTAAAAAAAAGATGTTGAGCTCCCCCAACGCAACTATTCTGTCCAGTTCTGCTAGAATTTTGCACGCCTGCCTTCGCACAACCACTGCACCTCACCTGAGCCAATTCCTGGGGTGGGATCCCAGCCTGGATGAAAAAATAGTGTGCCCTACATACATGCCTGCAGATAGCAACATGTTTTAAAACCCGAACATGCTTTTAAATGACACTAAACTGGATCCAAATGTAGAGGGGGGGAAAGGAACAACTACATTTATCGACTGATTGGGTTGCAGAGTAAGTGTGGTAAGCTTTTCCCTTTCTGAACTTTCTTGGGTTGCCATATATATATATATATATATGGACCCAGGTGGCGCTGGTTAAACCACTGAGCCTAGGGCTTGCTGATCAGAAGGTCGGCGGTTTGAATCCCTGTGACGGGGTGAGCTCCCGTTGCTTGGTCCCAGCTCCTGCCAACCTAGCAGTTCGAAAGCACGTCAAAATGCAAGTAGATAAATAGGAACCGCTACAGCGGGAAGGTAAACGGCGTTTCCATGTGCTGCTCTGGTTTGCCGGAAGTGGCTTTGTCATGCTGGCCACATGACCTGGAAGCTATACGCCGGCTCCCTTGGCCAATAATGCGAGATGAGCGCGCAACCCCAGAGTCGGTCACGACTGGACCTAATGGTCAGGGGTCCCTTTACCTATATATATATATATATATATATATATATATATATATATATATATATATATATATACAGTGGTACCTCTACTTACGAATAACTCTACTTATGAATGTTTCTACTTACGAATGGAGCTCCGTCCGCCATCTTGGATGCGGTTTAGATAGGATTTTTTTCTACTTACGAATTTTTAGATAGGGTTGTTTCTACTTATGAATTTTTTCTCCCAATGCATTCCTATGGGATTCGACTTACAATTTTTTTCGACTTGCAAATGTGTGTTCGGAACGCATTAAATTCGTAAGTAGAGGTACCACTGTATAACTGTTGGCTTGCTTGCTAGGCTACTCGCCCATTTCCTTCTCCTGTAAGAGAAGAGCCGCCTGGCACCTGTGTATTTATGAAATCCCCTTTTAAAACTGTCTCAGCTTAGTGGCTTTCACCCACATCCTGTGGCAGCTCCTGCCATAAATTAATTGATCCTGTGAAGTATTTTCTTCCTACCGCCACCAATAAATGTCACTTTACCTTCCTTGTTGACATCATACACAATCTTAGAAAGCAAGATTGTGTGCCCGTCCCCTTTATGCATTTATTTGTTATATTTATATCCCACCTCTCCTCCAAAGGAACACACGGTTCGTAGTTCTCCCACAATCCATATTTTTTATGTTATTATCTGTCTAGGTATCTTTGACCCCAGAACTCTGTTTAAATTTCCCACTTCAAAAACTGGTGGTCTTTCTCTGGTTTGCTTTCCATAAAGCAACAGCTTTTTCTTAGCAAACCCATTGGGCTTCCTCAAGGGGTTAACTGCGCCTTGAAGTGTATTTAGAGGATTACCATGCTGAACTTTCAGTGATTTTGAGACTTCTCCTTCGCTTGTCAATCCTTCACTAGATTTAAGAGCAGGCCCCTATTCAAAACCTAGATCAACAATCAGTATTTTCATTTATTCAAAACATGCCTGCCACCCTGCTGCAAATTGATTCAGGAGCAATTTACACAGGTTAATCGACAATATTAAAAAAAATTAAGAATATTAGATGAAATGGCTCTATACAGGATTTGCTCAGGGTACTCAATGACTGAAGCTGGCTCTTTCTGCATGAGCCTTGTCCTGCACTATTTCAACATCCCATTCAGAACCATACAGCTCTGGTTGGCTTTGGGGACTACAGCTCTGCGCATGATTTTAGTATCTGGTCCTCCCATCTTCCTCCCATGCATGCTACGCAGTGATATCAGAGTTCCTGCAACTTGGCAAACTTTTGATGAGGGAAGTTTGTAATGTCCTGTGTCCTTTTCACCCCCGAAATCCTTCGTGGGGATTTCCTCAAAGGTGGGACTTGAAGGATGCCCCGTTGTAGCACTTCGTTATGCAACCTAACGTCAAGGTACGAGGGCCGAGCCAAATTTCTCAGAAAAGAACGTTATCGGAGTCTCCTCTTTTGGTGCGTTTCTCGTCCCACCACCGCCAAGCTGGCTGGGGAGTTCAGCCGAATGGCCCTCTCAACTTCTCCACCAATATTACTAGCAGGGAAGATTTTGAGCGCAGCCGCAGATCCCATATATTTTAATATTGTTGAAGGAATCAACAGGCTTGGCTCCTGTTCCTGCCATCTTCCTGTCCTAACTTTGCGCTTCCTTCATCTACCAGCGTGAGCTGAGAATACAATTCTTTTGAGTTTAAGTGAGCTTCAGTGAGTTTTTGCAGAATTCCCCCCCCCTGAGAATTTCCCTTAATGCCTCCACTTCAAACAGTTAGAGAATCCCACCTTGCCCCAAAGAATATTTGGGGCAAATGTCTCCCCACCACCACAATTTTGCCACCCACAAATCGCATGGAGAATTTGGGGGAGCCGTTTTTTGCCCAGCCCTATAAATATTGCTAGAATTAGGGAGTGGCTTTTGAGAACCCATGTTTAGCCTGATTAGTGGCTAGAGTCAATCCCAGACATTGATGGGCTCCTCCTCCTTGTAAATCCCTTGCTCATTCGCTCACATTTCAAATTATTTTGCTGTCTCGGGACAGTCAAACTCATCAGTATTTCGCCAAGGTTTTTGGAGTGATTGACGTTGGATATTGTGTAATGATTGTATTGGGAGTCAAAGCGATGGACTTGCTTCCTTGTTTACAGAGCCAGCGATAGATGTGCCACTAGCTGATCAAGTAGATTATATGCCTGTCCAAGGAAAGATGAGCCAAAGCAAGAAACAAGCAATGGAGGAACAGAAGAAAGTAATTCAGAGTCCGCAGTACATGACCGATTCCTCGCCGGATGACATAGGCATTCCATTAAGGGTAAGGACATTTGGCCCTATTTCATTCCACGTAAATTCATTTGTGCTAATCTCAGGTTGTTGGTCGAGCGGTGATGGAGCAGCAGCAGCAGCAGGGGACAAACCTTGCGATGCAATGTATTGTCGCAGAGAATGAACAGAGTGTGTGTTGTGAGGCGAGCTTCCTTGTTTCCCGAACGGCGGAATGAACTCACTGCCAATAACTTGTTTTGTCCCTTTTTCTATTAGAACACGGACCGATCAAAGGACTGGTACAAGACAATGTTCAAGCAGATCCACAGGCTGACGAAAGGTACCGTTTGCCTGCCTGTTTTTTCTCCCCCCCCCCCCCGAAGCCCTGCATTCAAATCTGTGGGCAGCCCTTAGTGGATGTTGGAAGTACCCAGAGCACCGGGAGAAAGGTTGAGAACAGACTTAGAGAGCCAAACTAACCACGATAGCATTTAGCTTGCCTTATTTTTGTCCTTTAAATAGCAGTTGGAGGGGGAGCTTCAATCTGAACTGGGCATGTGGGGAGTGGCTTGGTCTCAAAGGAAATCCAGCCTTCCCCCAAGCTGCCATTAGCTCTAGAAGAGAAGTGTTTGTTGGGGGCCAAGGAAAGTTCTCCCCCAAGACTAATTAGAGGGATGTGATGACCCTCCATGACACTCATTGAAAAAGCAAAAAAAACTAAGAAGAGGTGTGTTGTGTTTACACATATTTAGCATCATTTGTACGTTGGTCCATGGATGCTGTGTGCCTGTGTGTGTGTGTGAATTTTTATACATGTTTATAGTCTTGGCCATGAAAGGGCAGTGAGCCCAGAAAGGGGCTGCATATCTTTGCAATGTGCAGCTCGTTCTACCTCTGCCGCCGCCCCCTACATGGATGTCTGAGGTGTGGAACATTTTGCACATGGACCTCCATGCCTTTAGTTTTTTGCATATAATGGAACCACGAGCATGTGGGATTCGAGGGCCCTGGGAAGGCAGCATACAGAGAGGCCTGCTGCCTGCGAAGGGTTTCTCCGTGCAAACGTCCATGCCTGGAATTGGGGGGGGGGCAGAGCCAGGAGAAGCCCCACACCATCGGGGCAGGGCCTGAGATAAGGCCCCACAGCCTTCTTAGCCTCAACTGCCCTCTAAGGACTGGTCGGCTGATACTGACGGACGATGTCTTCAAGTAAATAAAGAACCATGCAGATTCAAATACTCCACAGGGAAAGGAACAACTTTACTGAGGCAAAAAACTTTGTTACAGTGGTACCTCGACTTCTGAAGGCGATGTACATGCAATGTGCAAGCAAAGTGAGAGAGAGAGAGCGCAGCTCGCTGAGCGCAGGAATTTATCTGTCCTGGCTCAGCGCAACCTTGAGGTAGTCAACACAATATTTGCATCAGAAGTGAGCCTGCTAGAAGCTTCCGGAAGCTTCCAGCACTTTCCAGTTTCTGCCCCCAATGACCTTAGTCATGACAGATACATGTCGTGTTCTTCACTCGTCTGGCGTTGACTCCCTTGATGCCTCTCGCAATGCTGCTATTTGTTTATCTTTATTTACTTATTAGATTCCTATACCGCCCTTCATCACAAGATCTCTGGGCAGTTCACAGAATAAAAAACAGGACAAAAACATGAAAATAAGTAAAGCAAAACAGCCAAGCGATAACACACACACACACACACCTTCCCACAGACACATTTAAAAGGCTGTGGAATATTAATCAGCCCAAGGCCTGGTCGAAGAGGAACGTTTTCGCCTGGCACCTAAAAATATATAACGAAGGCGCCAGGCGAACCTCCCTAGGGAGAGCATACCACAAACGGGGAGCCACCACAGAAAAGGCCCGTTCTCATGTTGCCACCCTCTCAAAGAGTCTGGGATGGTTTATATGGGGGGAGGTATTGTGGTCCTGAGCTCCCCTCTGTGAAACAGGCCCTGTGTTTTGGCTTTGTGGGGTTAAGGAAGCATTGTCCTCCTCTTCCTTTTGTAGTCCTCTATAACCTTGCCGGGACCCAGGTGGCACTGTGGGTTAAACCACGGAGCCTAGGGCTTGCTGATCAGAAGGTCAGCGGTTCAAATCCCTGCAACGGGGTGAGCTCCCGTTGCTCGGTCCCTGCTCCTGCCAACCTAGCAGTTCGAAAGCACATCAAAGTGCAAGTAGATAAATAGGGACCACTCTGGCGGGAAGGTAAACGGCGTTTCCATGCGCTGCTCTGGTTCGCCAGAAGCAGCTTTGTCACGCTGGCCACATGACCCGGAAGCTGTCTGCGGACAAACGCCGGCTCCCTCGGCCTATAGAGCGAGATGAGCGCCGCAACCCCAGAGTCGGACACGACTGGACATGATGGTCAGGGGCCCTTTACCTTTATAACCTTGCCATTGGGTGAGGAGTGTTTTTCCCCATTGGTACTCAGCCAGAAACTGCGGGGGCATGTCCGTGTCATGTGCTGTCAGACATTTGGTGGGGGGCAACTGGGCCCCTTGTTTTGCCCTTCTCGCAGTATTCGTTTCAGCTTTCGCCACCCCCTTTCCCCTTTAATTCAGCTTTCCTGCGCATGAACCCCTTTGCGCTCCTCCTCCTCTCAACAACATGATATTTGGTGGGAGGCAGAGGGAGGAGAAGCCAACTGCCATCTCAGGGAGACGATGAGCCACCCAGGGATGGGGCTCGAAAGAAGGGCGCAGAATGCTAAATGGATGTTTTCTGCCTTTTTTGCGGGGAGTGTCAACATAAAATACAATTCTCGGCATGCGCGTGCGAAGAGATTCACACTGATTTGTCCATCTCTCCCTTCATTTCTTTCCTCTCTGTTCTCTCCCCCCCCCCCAATGTGCTCTTTCTGCACAGACCCTCCCGAAGAAAACCCTTATTGCCCTACCTACAAATTCCCCGAACTTCCTGATATCCAGCCCCAAACCAAAGGTACCCACAAGCTTAGCCAGTTTTTCTGTGTTGGGTTTTTAACCATACTCTTTAAGTCTTTCACACTAGAGCGTGCTACTAGTCGAATGCCTGTCCTTTCAAGCATGGCTGGCTCTTGAGTGGTGCTGTTTGCCACCTTGTGTGATGTGTGCGGAGGCAAAAATACTTCCTAACCTTCTATTCTCTGTCTGGAGTGTGTGGTGTAATACTGTTGTCGAACGAGCCCGCAAGGAGCTTAATGGGGATAGGAAATTAGGGGAGTGATGTTTCCTCCACTGCTTTCCAACTCCCTTGCTTTTCTCCGCTGCAGAAGAAAATCCTTATTCTCCTACCTACCAGTTTCCTGTGTCTACTCCTAGCCCTAAATCTGAAGGTAAATAGTTGCGGTTGGTCACTGTTTCCTTTTGCACAAGCGCCGCTGCTGCTTCCTCCTCCTCAACTTTCCAACCAGAGTTTTCTTCCCCCACCTTAGTTTGCTTCTTCCTAATTGATCCTGCTGCCAGTTAACTTTTGCCTTAACTGTCGGACCAGCTATCTTGGCTTCGCCTTGCTCTCTCCGCTTTCTAACAGTCCCCGGACTAATGCTGCGGGACTTGGAGCTGCTTGGTTTTTGTGTGTGCTCAATCCAAGGTCCTGAGCCGTGCATCTGCAGTAATTTACCTGGCACACTGAGCCCAATCCACCAAGCGCAAACTGCATTGGATAGAATGAGGACTGGTCTGAGAAGAGAGCCATTCGATTGCACATTCCCCATTCATTCCATGGGGGGCTTTGCTGAAAACTTCCCCAGTGAATTGGGCTCATGATGCCAGCTAATTGATTGCCCTGAAATATAGCATTTAACCTAGTGTGTATTTTTTAAAAATAATTGTCTTGCGTTTTCCCCTTCCCCTGCCCTGACTACTTTTTAAAGATTACCTTAGACGGGGTTTTCCAAACTTGGGTCTCCAGCTGTTTTTGGACTACAGCTCCCATCATCCTTAGCTAGCAGGACCAGCGGTCAGGGACGATGGGAACTGTAGTCCAGAAAACAGCTGGAGACCCAAGTTTGGGAAACTCCGCCTTGGAACAAAAAAGACTAACAAAATCAATGGAAAGAGATGACCATTGACATGACATTTAGTGACCCTTAACACACACAGACAGAATTGATACATTTTCAGTGCATAACGGTGCATTTATACTGTGCAACTTTACACATATTTATACATATCTTAGTATATTACTGTGTCATGTATGATACGTAAAAGTTCTAAATATGTATCAATATGTATATATATTTGGTAATCATGCATTTATGCTCTGACTCAAAAGGTTTAGACCAGGCATCCCCAAACTGCGGCCCTCCAGATGTTTTGGCCTACAAGTCCCATGATCCCTAGCTAACAGGACCAGTGGTCAGGGATGGTGGGAATTGTAGTCCAAAACATCTGGAGGGCCGAAGTTTGGGGATGCCTGGTTTAGACTCACTGAAGCTCCTCTTAATTCCAGCCCTCGGTTAGCTGCCCCCTCTCCCATGGATTACCTGCACTTCTAATTAAACCTAGATATTTGTACCCGTGTAATACTTCCTACTTTGTTGCTGGTGTGGGGCTTGCTAGGGGCTGCCTTGCCATAGCTGGTGCACTCTCAGCGGCGACAAGTACAAGCTCTTAGACGCGCTGAATCTGGCATGCTATCTGTAAGAGTGGCCCATAGCTCAAGACTTTAGAAAAACCCTTTTTCGAAATGCATGTGTTTTGCATGTCTGAGGCTCCAGGCTCACCCTCTGACACTGGGGGTTCAAAGAATGATCTCTGGTGGCAGAAGAACCTGTGTCAGAGATAACTGCTGCTAGTCAGGGTCCGAAGCACAGAGCAAGTTTCTGTTCCATCTTGTGTGGTCATTTGAGGCCTTCAGACAAAATGCTATGCATTGCAAGGAACGCCTGTGCGATGAAAGTTATTTACAGCATGGACTCAGAAGCCCTTTGGCAGCAAATGAATGTTTAGAATATTGTGGTACCAGCAGTGTTGTGTCTGATGCTACAGAGCGACCCAGGGCACCAAGGTTTGAAACCGCCTGGTGTGGAATTGTTTCTCTGTCAGCTGCTGCGATTACGAGATGCATCTCAGTCGTGTTGCAGCAGGAGGAGGAGGGGATGACTTTCCTAAGCCCTTCTTGCACCATGGCAAACTATTTGTGGCAACGTCTTATAATGAGATTGCTGCCGCAGGAACCTTGCTCACTATAGGACGGCAGCCTGCGTGCCAGTTGTAGCTCTGTTCTGGAGCACTGGGTGGTGAAAACGCAGGTTTCTAGCTTGTTTTAAAACTTGTGGGTCTGTTTTATTGTTATAGAGCAGGCATCCCCAAACTGCAGCCCTCCAGATGTTTTGGCCTACAACTCCCATGATCCCTAGCTAACAGGACCAGTGGTCGGGGAAGATGGGAATTGTAGTCCAAAACATCTGGAGGGCCGAAGTTTGGGGATGCCTGTTATAGAGAATGAACGCTTTCTGCAACAGGAGGCCGCCATCGCTTCAAGAAGGTTTTGCTCTTGCTTGAGGCAGGAGAACTGGGGACTTGGGCAATGGACCCAAGCACTTTTCTCCTGTGCCTCAGTGGCAGCTTTCAAGCAGAGAGAACTGATGGCTGCCCTAAACTGTCCAGTGCAGATGATCAGAGGATGAAGTGAAGCTTTCAGCTCAGTGGGAATTGGGTGGCATGAGGAGCTAACAAGAACCCTTGTAGCCCTGTAAACACCAGGGCCTGACTTCTCTCTCTGAGCAAGCTGATGTTCAGGTGTGTCGGCTGGATCGCCATACAAAAATAGTGGAAACTAGTCAGTCAAATGGGAAGGCCTCGGAACTGTTGGTGGGTAATGGGCAGGAGGTAATGGACAGTCTTTCTGGGCATTAATGGAATGCCAGCACCCATTTTCCAACCCAGCGTCTTGTTTCGTTTATTTTATTCCGTTTTTGCTAATCAGTCCTGCTCTGGTGTTGGGAATGAGGATGTTTTTGGCAGTCCCTTTGAAAAATAGGTTTCCTATATATCTATATTGGTGGGCATTCTTTCGAATATGCTGTTCTAGAGGAGGAGGAGGAGGACATATGTACTTGCATAAGGAAAAGCAAAGTCACACTACGCATGGTTCAAAGTAATCATATAAAGCAGGCAAAGAAGCTGAACAACTGTGCCTCCCCTTTAAAAAGTTCAACATCTTACCTCCTCCCTGAAAAAACTCAACAACTTTGACCCGAACCCCCCCCCAATGGGCTTTCTTCCTTCCTAAAAAAAGCTCAAAGTTTTTTGACCTGAACCCCCAAAAAGGGGGTAGATCACTGCCAGTTCTTAACTGTGAGTAGATCGCAGTCTCTTGGGAGTTGGCCACCCCTGGTATAAAGGATTATATTGCAGTACTGATAAATAGTGTGTCATCTGGGACTTCCTGCCGTCTTGTTCAAGTATCCCCTCCTCTCCTGCCTACCCTGAAGAATTTCAAACACAAGTTTGCTAGAACCGAGCCTAGTAAGATGTTGAGTTGATGTGGAGGGCCTTCTCGGTAGTGGCACCCACCCTGTGGAACGCCCTCCCATCATATGTCAAGGGGAAATAAACAACTAACTGGCTTTTAGAAGGCATCTGAAGGGAAGTTTTTTTAATGTTTGATGTTGTGTTTTTAATATTCTGCTGGGAGCCGCCCAGAGTGGCTCGGGCCAACCCAGTCAGTTGGGAGGCATATAAATAAAACCAACATCCTCATCATCCAGTCATTCTAGCAGTCAAACAAGCATGGAAGGAGAGGGAGCTCTCACAGCCACGTGCACAAAGGTAAACATAGGAACACTTGTGTATTTATATATTTTGTAAAAATGTATATACCGCTGGATTATAGAACAAACCTCAAATTGGTTAACGAAAAAGATAAAACAATAAAAAAGCTATTCCCACAGTTTAAAAACATCCAGAAAGTTTAAAACCAGAATAGAATAGAGTAAAACAAATCAAAGCTCATGCAAACTTTCTAAACTGCTGTGTGGGGTTGTCTAAATAAGGAGTTTTCCAGCTGGCGCCGAAAGGAATACCTGCAGTGTTTTCAAACGCCTGCCTTTTCCATGGTTAGAGAGGAATCTTGCAGACCTCTCTCTCTTCACACTCTCATTTTCTCCTGCTGCCGTTCCCCACACAGATGAGAACACTGAAAAGGATACCAGGACAGAAGGCAAAACTCTTTAAGTCATAGGTGCCTAATGAAATACCTGTGGTGATTGTAAATCGTTTGTTTTCCAGATGAAGATTCCGATTCCTATGTGCCTCAGTACTCCTTTTACAAAGACAGTAAGTACATGGATGTTTCAAAGTTTGAAGTGAACTCACGTAAACGCTAAATATTTAAATAGTATGAAAGAGAACATGTTGGTGGGCTTGTTAGTTGCATCCCATCGAAAATCGTGGTGCTTCTAGAACGCAAAACCTTGAACATTTCAGAACATTGAGATCTTGTTGTTTCCCTTTCAGACGTAACCATGTTGTGTGTTTGTTTTTTAATGCTCCCTTTTCAGCAAGAGCACAAACTTCAGTACCCCGTTCCAAGAGCGAGAACAACACGATTGACATGGAGAAAGTGGTCAAGAGATCGGCCACTCTGCCCCTGCCAGCTCGTACCTCTTCTCTTAAACCGAGCACTGAAAGGTAACTTGGTTTCTCCTCATCAGGAGTGCTTTAACTTGTGCCACCTGTTTTGCCACAAACCTCAGACTTTCCCCCTCAATTCAAACCAAGTGTGTTTGGCGCAGTGAGAAAGGAAAGGGGCGTGGATCTGGTTCCAAACATAAGGTCGTAATTACAGTTTGGTTAATGGGCTCCAGCCCATTTTTGACAACTAGAATGATGCTTTGGCGTATCAGTGTAGGAAGGCAAAGAAACTCCCCACACCCCTAGTTTGAACTGCACGGTGCTCCAAGCCTGATTTTTCCTTTTGGTTGAAGCGTTTTTGTGATTAAACTAGGATTAACCTCCCAGTGAAAGTATTTCGTTTCTGTAACAACAAACTATATTCCGCCCCAGGAATGATTGGGAGCCTCCGGACAAGAAGGTGGACACAAGAAAATACCGCGCTGAACCTAAAAGCATTTATGAATATCAGCCAGGAAGGTCCTCGGTTCTGAACAATGAAAAATTGGTAATGTTAATTTTATCTTACTAATACGCTTTCCTCCCTTCCTGCACCGCTGGCATGCTTCCATGTGGCTAGGTTTTACAGTCTTGTTTTTTAAGTTTCCGTCTAAACTTATATTTAACATCTTAAAAATCCTCCGTCCTGTTCGAAAACAGCTGGTGAATAGGCCGAAGCCCCTTCACTGTTGCAAAATTCTTTGGAGTGTGTTGAATGTGGTTGGTTCGCTTGCCAAATGCTTAATAATCCATGTTGGACACCACAATCTGTTGGGTGGTGGGCCTGATTTTTAACGCCTTATGTTATTGGTGCATTCAGTGTGGGATTTAAGCAGCAATGAGTTTTAAATAGGAGAGTTTCCACAAGGTTTTTAAGTTAAGAGAAAGCAGGCTTTGCTTCTTCTCTTTTGCTTTTGGGTTCTTCCTGTGGCCAGGGTTAGGAACATAGTGACTCTTCAGAGTTTCAGATGGAGATGCTAGGGATCGAACCTACGACCTTCCTTCTGCATGCAGCTCCAACCAATGGGTTTTGGTTTCATAAATTCATCTGTTACTCAGTGGCGAGTGCTCCTTCCCCACGCAGCAAGTGTCCTGGGCGAAAGCTCCGCTTGTGGGCGAAAGCTCAGCTGGGTCTGATGGAAGCTGTGTTTCAAAACAACTGGAGAGCACCATTATATTTGAAGGCTGCTGTGCCATCTTGCAGAGGTAATAATGGGCCAAATGGACTATAGAGTACCTGCAAAAGGTCTCCGATTCAGTCCCCAGGACCTCCAAGCAGGAATTGAGACATCCTCAGCAGACCTTTGGGTCTCAGATTTCTCCAGCACCCTGTGCGAGGCCAGAATTCAGCAACCCACCCACCCGGCCTCTCGCCTTCCATTCTACATCATAGGTTTTTAAATTAAAGATTTTCTTGTGTTACAAAACAAACAAAGGGGGGGCAGTGCATGTCATCTCCACTTTCAGTTCATAGAGTCTTTTTCACAGTTCGTTTACATGTAGTGAGAGACAGTTTTCTCGTGGACATGCTGCAGTTTGGGGGGGGGAAAGAGAGGGAAGGCGTGTTGTTTTTTCGTTCTGTTGCATAGTGTTAGTGTCAGCATAACATGGGTCTTTTGCACCTCACAGACCATGGGAGGTTAGGGGGTCCAGAGTTGGGTTGGTTGTGTTCAGTTGATTGCAGCATGACTTGTTTGTATATGGGCTGTGGTGCCGCCAAAGCGCTGCTCCCCTAAACCCACCACTGTCCTCTGTCTGAAGCACTGGAGAGAAACTGCCGGTCAGTATAGACAATTCTGAGCTGGATGACACAGGGGTCTGAGTCCGTAAAAGGCAGCTTCCTATGTCCCTGTGATCTGCACAAGGCAGCATTTTATGCCTGTCTAAAGCTTTGTGAAGTTTCGAAGCCGGTTCTCATTAGGCAAAAGGAAGTCTGTGTTAAAAATACGATAATTGGCTCAGTTCAAATGATCGTGGTTTAGGAGGATTGTGAACAAGCCCACAGACTTTCCTCTCCCTTTTGATTTTTTCTGTTGTTTGCTATGATGTCCACGCTCACAAACTAGCACTGGGGAAGCACACATATGGAACATCTTATGTCGCAAGGAGCATCATTCAGAATGGAGAGCTAGAGCTTTCGCTGTCTTTTTTTTTTTTTTTTTTTTGGTAGCAGCATACTCCCCTTCAGGTCTAGTGCTAATGGTTAAATGGCTGACCCCATGTCTTCCTGCTCAGTTCTCTATTGACTACCGCAGTGGTGTACACCATCACAAGGGATGGTCACTTGGGGTGGTTTTTTTCAGCTAAGGGAGCTAGGTCTGTGCAATTTATCGGGCTCAGCATGTACCTTCATCCCAGTGCTGTAGCGTGGGTTGCCGGTGCCCGGGACTGCGTGGAGCAGGCATCCCCAAACTGCGGCCCTCCAGATGTTTTGGCCTACAACTCCCATGATCCCTAGCTAACAGGACCAGTGGTCGGGGAAGATGGGAATTGTAGTCCAAAACATCTGGAGGGCCGAAGTTTGGGGATGCCTGCTCCACACAGTCCCGGGCACCTGGCGTGGAGGGATGGGAGGTGAGGGAAACAGACAGAGGACGCCTGTGGATTCAGCTGCTTAACAGCGTCCACCTCACCCAGGAAATTGCAGCTGCAGGGATAAGAAAAGGAGAGTCATTTTGTTATCTGCAGGCGTCACTTCCCGGTTCACATGGAGAAGCTGTTTCCAACAGAGCCCAGCGATGGAAGCGTGCAGCTGTATTGAGGCAGTACCGGGTGTTGAAATGTTGTGCCCCTGACCATTTTGTGCCCAGGGAAACTGCCCCTGTGGCCTGCCCCCCAGGCTACGCCACTGATTCTTTCCCCCTGCCCTTTCCCCCATTTTTGGCCAGTCCTCTTCTGTCCATTTTGTGTTTTCATTTCCATAGTGGGTAGTGTTTTTTTTCTTGTACCCATGGCCATGCACTTGTGATGCATAGCC
Source organism: Zootoca vivipara (assembly GCF_963506605.1). Lineage (NCBI taxonomy): Eukaryota > Metazoa > Chordata > Lepidosauria > Squamata > Lacertidae > Zootoca > Zootoca vivipara. Next base: position 87,906,367 of record NC_083280.1, read on the forward strand.
TTCAGGGGTTCTATTCTGCCATTAAAATAAATCAGCTTCTAGCTTTAAAAGGTTCTGAACGATGCTCTGGACAGGCACAGTTTATTCACACATCTGAACCCTGTTCACATCTAAGAGGGAGCCTTAAATTAGTATGAAGAGAGGTGTGTGGTTGAGGGAAGCTTAACATTTTCCCCATCTTGCTTCCTTAAGCTTTGTATACCTCAAGCACTTTCTTCTCAGGCTGTCTCACTCCCAGTATCAGAAAAGCCCTCAGAACAGTGATTGTCCTTTGTTAGAGCCTGATATCTGCAAAGGAGACGACTAGAGATGCTTGAGGAATTAAGCCTTTGCAAATTTCTAAACAAAAGGACCCGAATCTCTTCCTGACATGCCGGTTGGAACTTAGCTGCCCGTCAGATCTTACACTTTTCCAACTGTCGTGGTCCAGCGTTACCTGTGCAGTTTAGACATGCCAAAATACACACTTAAATACATATTTTGAGAGAAAAGGAACATTTAAAAATGTATTCGGTTGTCTGTGTGTGCTGGAAGGATTCTTCTGTACCCCAGAAATTCCAAATTTATGTAAGAATGGAATGGAATGATGGGGGAAATACAGGAAAGTGTCATAGGCTGGCAGTCGACAGCTTACAGATATGGTTACAACATTGTTATACTGTGTTTCTCCGATAATAAGTCATATCCCGAAAATAGGCCATACCCCCGAAAATAAGACATCCCCTGAAAATAAGCCACCGTGTTTTTTTTTTTGAGGAAAAATAAATATAAGACGGTGTCTTATTTTTGGAGAAACACAGTAGCTTTGCTCGTCTCACAGGCAGAGAAGTATAGAGCAGGTTAATTCTGAACTGCTCCTAGCTCAATTAAAGTTTGTCCAGCTTTCCAGCCTTACAATGCATTTTTTTTCTTTAAGTTTTAGAAGGCTTTTAAGTGGTTTTACCTAAAAACTCTCTTATAGAACCCTAGTGTGGAAAGGTTTCTCTGGGGCAAATTGCAGCTGGCGTGGTAAAGGTTAATCTCCGCCGCACCCTTGCCAAGTCCTTATCTGGTTCAGAGGTGGGGAAAAGAGACTAGGGACTCAGCTATACAGCTGCAAATAAAACATTTTAAATGTGCTGTAACGTGCAGTGTGCAAATGTGACACTAGATGGTGACAGTGAGCTATGCAAAATTCAATGTATTTCCCCAAACGTTTTTTTAAAAAAAGGATTTTCACAGCGTTTTTTATATCTGTGTTGTTTTCAACTCGGAGGAAAATTCTGAGCACAGGACTCAGGCATGCTTAATATCACACGTAAACATTTGAGATGTGGTGAAAGTGAAAAGAAGAGTTATCTGGTATTTGGTGCCTGCTAGTTGGAATCCTTGTTGAACTAGCAAAAAGAGTTTTGTGGAATGTGAGAGCTTGCTATTTTTCTTTGCTTTCGGCTGCTAAGGGGTACTTAGAAAAATACCAGGCAGATCTGCAAGAGCTTCTGGGACTTTGCTAGAGGAGGCCTGAGTCAACATGACTCATCTCAAACAAGGGCTAATATCTTTAGCGCCCTTGACAGCTAAGGTCTCATAGCATCTTTTTACAATGGAAAGATTGGGGAAAGTGATTGACTTACGATGGGCCAGAAAGCAAATGTTATATAACTTGCCCCGTCCTAAATTATAAAACAAAACAAAACACCTCTCTGTAATTTGTCAGGCAATCTCACTGTTACAGTCAAAGCACAGAAATATTGGGGGGGGGGTATTTCTGGGACCAACAAGAATGTTAGTCGCTTTGTATAGCTGGAATGTCACTTTCCCTAATGATTTTGAGTCCATCTGCGTTTGCACTTTCCCTAATGATTTTGAGTCCATCTGCGTTTGCCAAGCAAAACGTTTTTCTGCTGTATTCAGTCCCTTGTGCTAACATCATCCAAGGAGAATGGAACCAAAGCACTGTGCAGTAGCTGTCGTTTGGGAAGATCAAATCACCTTTTAACCCAGGTTAAAGCACATTTCCCAGATTTCAAAATTATGGTATCAGTTACACCTCAACTTGTTTTATATTTGATGCAAAGCAGTTTGCTCCACCTTTACCTTTAGTTTGCTCCACCAAGAGCCAATGTTTAAATGTGCTCAGGTATTCAGTGTACAGTACAGTGGTTCTAAGAGCCCCAGCGTGTTGCTTCAAAACAGAATACAAGTATAAAAAGGGAGAGCCTTTCTTGGTAGTCATTCTGTTCCTGTCCTGTCCTGTCCCTACTCTGTTGGTTTTGTCTGAACTCTAAACTTTTACCCGTGTATTAAATGTTGGTGGTTTAACAGAACAGAGTCTTATGTGTCCATTCCCTTTAGAGACTTCTCAATAACATGCTTTCTCTAACTGCGTCCTCTTTAGTTTAGAATTTCACCCTTCATCCTGTTTGCCATTTATGAAAAAGGGTTTTCTCACATATCCATGTGCTGTTAAAGATGCCATGTTCTGCACCGACACATAAATAGAGTGTGTGTATGTGTGTGTAGCTGAGATGGGAGGAGTCGCAATGGAAATTGCGACCCAAAGTCTTCATTTCGGCAGAAAGGTGATGTTCAGCAATTGGCTGTTCGGAATGGATCGCTCTGGAAATTTAAGAAGGACTTAATAGGCTTTATTCACATGTTACATTTAGCGAAAAGGAAAGTCACGTGTCTCCATATGTCGCCCCGCTGTTGCTGACCACGTGGTCTGCGTTTCAGCTCGGGGGAAATTTGATTTCACCAGCTCTCCTCCTACATTTGCCTGCCAATAATGGCATTATCTGTCCCAGTTCAGAAATGACCCATTCCCATGTGGTGTGGTGAAGAGCAAGACTGTATCTTGACACTCTGTATTGAAACGGAGTTTCTTCCGTGACTTATCAGTTCAATTCTATGCCAATCTACTGAGATGCAGGCGCCATTGAATTCAATGGTACTTACTCCCAAGGAGCTGTGTATGGCCGGAGCTTACATTGCCAAGTAATGGGAAGTAGGGGGGAAACGCAGAACTCCGCATCTTTAACAGTCCTTTCCTATTCTCTGCATAATGTTGTCGTTCTCTTTCTTCCATTCCTGTATCACCAACTCCTTTAGACTCGGGATATAAGCCCAGAAGAGATAGATTTAAAGAATGAGCCTTGGTATAAATTCTTTTCGGAATTGGAGTTTGGGAAGCCGGTAAGTTTTGATGGTCATAACCATTTACAAAAACAAAAACCCAGCCTGCCTTACAAAACGCACATGCAACACTCCCTCCGCCATTCTGATTATAGTTATGACTGTAAAACAAAACAAAAAAATGCAACCTTTTTTTTTAACAACAACAAAAAATGCAGAAATAATTTTTTTTTGCGCATCAAGCCACAGATGTATAGCCTCTTGATGGTATCTGGAATTCACTAAACCTATGTGAGCAGTACTGGTGGCCGTTCATATGCCAAACTTTAGTATGCCGCTGCAATTCATTAGAAATGTTATTTCCTTTATTTTCCAGTGGGTGCTTCCCATTCCCCTAGCGACAGCAATGACGGCCATTTTCTTTCTTGCTATTGCTAAATAACTTCAGAGCAGGATGCCCTCATCAACTCTTGCCATCTCTTTCCTGAAATCTTTGGTCAGCTTCCTACCAGCAGGATGAATCCTGTACAATACACATAGCTTGCCCTCCCTCCCTGTGTGCCGCTGCTTTTCTCCCAGCCACAGTCCTCCGAGGAAACTGCAGTCACAGCAAAAATCCCAGAAATGTCCTTTTGGACAGACCCGTTGCGTTAATCTTTCCCACATTATTCAAAGTGGGTTTCAGATACAGGAGCGTCATCCTATCAGAATACTGCTGCGCATGGCACCTTCCACAAACAACGGAATTGAGAATTTGATTCCATTGTCGTGTTTTATTTATGCATATTATAGGCGTTTTACCAATATTAAATTATTGTGGTGGTTTCATGTTTGTGTTCACATTTTTGAGAGGCAACCAGGTGGAAGAATTCTGCTGGAACGGATTATTCACCTAATTCACGCAGATAGTCCTGCATGCAGAATCCAACACAAAATTGGAAGTTTTTGATGGTTAATCCATTCTTACGTAACTTTAGAACATTTCTGGTTGGGCACAGTTTTCATGGGATGACTTCCGAAACCAATCCCAATCCACCCAATTTTTGCTCTTGAAATAATTTTTATTAAGATATCCACACCTTACAGTCAGTCATGAAATGCAGAATTAATCAAAAACCTGTCATATCTACTCAATTTGGGGCACGTGTTTTGTATATTGACACGATAAATTGGGAAGGCGGCTCCCTCCCATTAGAGTCAGCCAAGCCCTGATTCTAGGACCGAAGCTTAGGACCGAAGGTTCTTTGGCATCAAGTCTGCCCAGAAAACCCTCCTTGAGTTTTTCCTCTCGCCACATTGTGTAAATGGGTCCCATTTATCAGGAAAAAAAAATTCCCTGGGTTAACTTCTCTGCCAGAGCAAGAGCGCGCACCTTTGGCCATGAAGGGTGTTCAACATTGCGAAGTATTCTCACCTGAGCCTATTCCTCCAGTTTTGTAAGATGTGGAACAGATCTAGGTTTCCTTTTGCACATTATGGGGATTCAAGAAATCCGGGTGATCAAAACCACTCCCCCTCCAGCAAATTACCAGTTTAAATAGGGGTGAAACGGGAGCAGGAATTGCCAGCGTTCTCTTATTAATTCCATTTCTGGAACTGAAAACACAATACAATTGGTATACATTGTTGTTGTTTCTGTCAATTTACAAATGATAGATAATGGATTCTGCCCCCCCCCCTTTTCCGGTTTGCATTGTTTCCTTTGCATTTAAATTGAATGGAGTGGGACAATGTGATGCCAACATAATTTATGCAATCAATTAAGCTGCGTAATTTCACCACAGCAGACAGCAATTACAAAATAGCATTGTTTTTGGCGGTTGATGAACTGGAGCAAACAGAAGCAGCGATGAATACAGGGGTGGAATGGAAATCTGGGCTCCTTACATCCCTGGTTGTAAGAGCCATGAAATTTGTGGCCTTTAGGACCGTGAAAATGCACTCTGCAGCGTTCCGAGCTAGCGATCAGATTCCATCTAAACATTCATTCCGTTTTCTTCTTTTTTGCACTTTTACAAAAGTGCAAAGTGCTATCAGCAAAGTGAAGTTCTGCAAATTCCGCTTTGCTTACCCCCCGCAGTGCTAAGGAAAGCTCCACTGTTGAAATTCTCACTTTAAGATCCCTATTAAAGGCATGAGAATCCTCTTAAATGGGGAATCTGAATACCCTGCGAGGGATTAGAAGGGCAGATTATTCCATTAGTGATGGCCATTTTAATAGGCCTACATTGAATTTATAACGGGGTCCTTTTTTCAATGTAAAATCTGCCAATATGGGCAGGAGGAAGGTGAGCTTTTAGAGAAAGAAGTGTCTTGCTGTGGAATTGTAAAAAAACAAAAACCCCAACCCTTTGTCTGTGAAACATTTGCCAAGATGAGTTTGAAGTTGTTTCCTTGTTCCCCACTCAGCATAGACAGGCATGGACAGTGGGCAATCTTTGCTGATATATTCTGTGTGCTCAACATTAGTGCCCGAGCCACTGGTGGTTCAGAAAACCTATGGAGTGCTAATATTGGTGTTCAGGGTGGGCTGTTGCTGCCCATGTTTTATCAGTTTCTCCCGCTGCCTCCATTTCCGCTTTCACTAGCTCCAACTAGAATGGCTTTGGTGCAGACAACTCTGGCCTTGCCACCGGGGCCTATGATGGATTCCCAGGACCCTTCTTTCATCCCTGCCCTCCCAGGTGTCTCGGTCCCAGTGGTACCTACTTCCCCCAGTGTTTTGACCCATGGGCTTCAACTGGTTTGTTGACCACCATTTCTGTGGTCAGCTCCACAACTCTGGTCTTGGTTTTGCTGGAAGCACCTCTTTCCTCTATGAAAGGTTGGCACATGGGCTCAAGGCAGAACAGCTCGACTTGTTGCTGTGAATCCTGGTTTTTACTTGATTTAGACGGATATTGCTGTTCTGGTCACACCACCTATGGTTCTGGTATATTAGAAACCACCATATAAGGTTGGAAATCTCCTTGGGAGGGATGGCACGGCATGGTGTCCCGTTCCTCATTGGCATTTAATACAGAAGAAGTATATGGCTGCCCTCATGCAGCAATAGAGCAACCATTTTTTTTCTTTCAAAAATGGCTGCCCCATTGCTGTACGGGAGCAGCCATATTGTTTCGGGTTTTTTTTCCCCCTGTACTAAGTGCCAGGGAGAAACAGCCGCGAGATTTCCACCTGAGTGGCAGAGCTGCCCGGTTTTCACAGCTTCAAGCTGCGGGCGGGTGCGGGGAGTTTTAAAAGTAAAATGAAAAACGGTAAAAGGCAGACATCAGACCATCCTTTCAGATTCATCGCCGGGGTGCAGGTTCTGGAGTGGGCCACATTCTGAAATGCAAAAACAAGTGGGTGGCTTCAGAAAAAAAGGCAATTCACTCTAGAGTGTAGAGTTCCTAAATTTCTTCCCCCAAGCCTAGTTTCTTCAGTGTACGTTGGGTTTGTTTTTCCTTTGTCTGCCACCCGGCGAACTCTTCCTGCTGGATGGCTGATAAACTGAATGAAAGGTTATACTGTAGAAGTGAATCTCCATTCCTAGTTTTATAAGACAAGGCAGCCTTGTAACTATTGGTGCTTCTCACCGGTCCATTTTTTTTCATTCTGCTACACCAGCAGCAGAAGCTACTGGTTTTGATTCCCATCAGTACAAGTTTCTATTCCTTGGGCTCTGTGTACCGTAGCACCTCCCAAACCCAGATCTGTTGGGACCCCGGGAGCTGGTATCCAAATCTGGGTCCTTAATTCACTTCTTTGACCAAATTCTTAATTCCACCTTCTGTTCCTTGCGAAAGATCAACAAGTAGCTCAAACGGTGACATGAATAACTCTGCATTTTCATTGCCCCACACTGCCACCTCTGGGATTTCAGCCATTTGTTAACATGGTATGTATTTGAAGTCTGGGAACGGGGCTGGAGATCTATATTTAAAAGAAAAAGAAAAGGCAACCCCACAATTTGCTCTGTTTGAAAATCTTGGTTATACCCCTTCTTTTTTTCCGGGGTGTGTGTGTGTGCAATTATTATTATTATGGTTTGGTTTCTTTAGCAAACTATTGGAAGTGCTTTCAAGCAAATTTTTAAAGCAAGCCCTGCAACACAATGCATGCTTCCTCTGTCCCTCTCCCATAATCTCCCGTGTTTGCGGTTTTTACAGGTTTAGCCCTTATTACTTTCCTTCCCCTCTTCAATTTTATTTCCAGTGTTGATGCGGTTTCCGCCCCCCCCCCCCCCAATGTACTCCCTCTGTTCTAATCCAGTTTCCATGTTCTTTGTGATGTCTTTCCTTACCTTCATTTCCTCATTTCCTCCTCTTGCTTTCCATCAGCCTCCAAAAAAGATATGGGATTATACTCCGGGAGATTGCTCTATCCTTACTAGAGAGGATAGGAAGGTAATTGAAACATACGTTGTACTATAGTATGGTTTCTGTGTGTATGTGTGGCTTCAGCTTTCAGTCTCTAGCAATGTTTGGATTTTGCGCGAGTGCAAGTGGTGGTTTGAATTTAATTGGTTTTGGATTCCTTATGCCTTGTTGTAGGCTGATAAGAAGCCTTAAAGTGTTCTCCTTTTAATCCTCGTTGGATCACAGCAACCTCCTTGCTCTTGTGATCTGTAGTGATAATTGTACTAACAAGTGTTTTGTGCGGTATGAATGAATTTGTTACAGTGGTTTAAAAAGACATATTTACAAGAAACCCTACTAGATCATGACAAATTCAGGAGGGAATCTAAGACAGCTGTGTAGTTGAGTATGGAAAAAATATTCGACTTTTGTCTTGTCTATCTTTGTCGCTTTGAAACAAAAGGCTCTGTTTTTCAGAATTAACTTTTGTTTTGCCTCCCCTTATGTGTTGTTTCTTCCTTCTTCTTCCTTCTTTAACCAGACTGACCCAGAAAAAGACATCTACCTCTATCAGACTGAGTTAGAGGCAGATATAGAAAAAATGGAGAAAATGTATAAAGATAAGAAGCAGATGAAGGTATTTCCTCTTCATTCCGCGCTGCTTGCTAATCCCTGTTCCTAAACCCTCTGCTGCTCTAATCAGGTTGTGGCTGGATAATTGGCAAACAATGTTGCTGCAAATGGTATTACACAGAGGCTGCATTCAGATGCAACACTAAACCATGGTTTGCTGTTACAGGAAGGGAGTTTGGGCAAGCTTGGAGCTTGTGTACGCTCCCCTCCTCTTCTGGTGCAGCTGTGAGGTGATCGAAATCTTTCTGTTTCCATTTCCAGTCAGCCACGCACAGTTTATTCAGCATTATGTCCAAACCTTAAACTGTGATCAGTAAAACATGGTGTACACTAAACCCGCAAGTTACATGGGAGGTTATGTTCCGGGGATCGCGCCCAAAGCCAACATTGCGTACTGTCAAAACCCACTTGGTTCAACGATGTGTGGGCCTGCCAAGGTTATTCCCCCCCCCCCAAGAAGCCTGCCCCCTTTCCATGGCTTTTCATTTTTGTGTGTGTAATTTTTGTGAGTTTACTGTGTTGGGGGGGAAAGGTATCTCAAAAGCAGTCAGACTGCTTTACAGACCCTATTTTCCAGGGACATTTCCGGATTTACAGAAGCCATCTGGTTTCTGATTTGATCCCGGAATGTCCCGCTTTGCCTTAAAGGTAAAGGGACCCCTGACCATTAGGCCCAGTCGTGACCGACTCTGGGGTTGCAGCACACGGAAACACTGTTTACCTTCCCGCTGTAGCGGTACCTATTTATCTACTTGCACTCTGACGTGCTTTCAAATTGCTAGATTGGCAGGAGCAGGGACCGAGCTCATCCCGTCGTGAGGATTTGAAACGCCAACTTTCTGATCGGCAAGCCCTAGGCACTGTGGTTTAACCCACAGCACCACCCGCGTCGTCATCGTCCCCCAATTCTCATCAGAGAAATGTTAGGGAGGGTATGGAGTTATGTGACCCCCCTGAACCAAGGAGATAAGTAACTATACAACTTTTAGAAGACATCTGAATGCAGTCTTCTATAGGGAAGGTTAAAAAAAAGGCTTAATGTTTTATTATGTTTTTATATCTGTTGAAAGCCACCCAGAGTGTCTGGGGCGGGGTAATAATAATAATAATAATAATAATAATAATAATAATAATAATAGAATAGGACGTCCTTATTTCCATCAGAGGAATGTTGGAGGGTATAGCTTTATCTCCCATGAAACTTAATTTTCAAATGCATTTGATTATCCTTCTTATTCTTAATTAAAACAACACCCCGAAGCAATCTCATTTCAGTGTACAGAAACCGAAGTTTCAGTGGCCCATTTTCTTTTTCTTCTTTTTTAAAATCATTTTTATTAATTTTCCAATAAAAACAGCCAATCAACATATAATCATAATCATATTCCAATAAAAAACCTAAAACAAGAAAAAGACCAAATTATATTTCCAATTATTTATTATTATTATTATTTTCAGACTTCCCATAGTCTGGACCTCTTGGAGCATCTTCTACATCTCATTTATGAATGTTTCTATTTACAAATGGAGCTCCGTCCGCCATCTTGGATGCAGTTTAGATAGGATTTTTTCTACTTATGAATTTTTAGATAGGGTTGCTTCAACTTACGAATTTTTTCTCCCAATGCATTCCTATGGGATTCGACTTACAATTTTTTTCGACTTACGAATGTGCGTTCCGAACGCATTAAATTCGTAAGTAGAGGTACCACTGTATATTATTCCAGTCTGGTTTTTTCCTCAGCACAGCTTTTCCTAGATTCTTTTTCAGTCCAATCCAGGCTCTTGTCCAACTCCTCATTAAAAAAATTAATGATGCAGCTTCTCCGGTGTTATCAAGTTGTAAATTACTCCCTTCCAAGCTACTGTCAAAAATCTCCACTTGATAAAAAGCTGCTTGCATCTTGCAATGTAAATTAATTGTATTCCACATATGTGAATCATTTAGCGATCAATCAGCTTTTCAGAGACCACACCTTCCCCCCTCCCAGGCCCTAGGAGGAGGGAGCTAGCCACCCAATAGCTTTTTCTCTCGCATCCAATGATTGGTTACAGGTAGGTAGCCATGTTGGTCTGACGTAGTCGAAACAAAATAAAAAAATTTCTTCCAGCAGCACCTTAAAGACCAACTAAGTTTTTTATTTTGGTACACCAAAATAAAAAACTTAGTTGGTCTTTAGGGTGCTGCTGGGAGGAATTTTTTTTATTTTGATCCAATGATTATATCCTGCAAACAGCTGCACTACATGTTGTCCAACTTATTATCTCAGTTCAGGTGCAAAATCAGCCAACAAATATCTCTATTTCCTTCAAAACAGGGAGAAACTCAAGTTTTTCTGTGCTGCGTCATTAATCAACACCATTTTGAAATGCGCAGGAGTTGATTTATTAGAAGCGAAACTGTATAAATCAGTGCCATTTTGTTTTGTTTCTTCTTTTCCTTATCAAGTCTCTCAAATCAGATAAAGCTGTGCAATTAAATGTCCAATTATAGATGAAAATCCATCTGTACTCCTCAAAATAAGTTAGGTTTCTTAACGGGGCTTGGCGTAGAAAAAGCCGTTTGTATTATTATAAAACGAAGAGTACATACCGCGTAACTCCAGAAATCATGATGAGAGTCTCCTTTAAATCGAACTCTAAAGTCCAAGCCAGGAGCAGTAAAATCTTCAGGTCTTTTCCCATCTCCTTCGTTCCAGACTATGTCTGCTTATTATCCACATCTAATTATTTTATTGAAGCAGATATTCCCGCCAGCCGTGTTGGGCTCTTGACCCAACACTGTCTGCCGAGACCCAACACAGACCCTGCTGAGTCTGCCAGGGCTAATTACCCCCATATCAGCCCTGAATTCCTGGCACGGCCGGGGTCCGATCATATGGGAGTCAGCCATTTCCTATCCCCGGAAACAGGAAGTCCAGTGGCCCATTTTCTTTGCATATGCTTCCCATCTCTTTTTGTACAAGACGGGTCGGAGGGAGGTATAATAATTCTAAATGCAGCCTGTCTGCCTTAGAGCCAAGCCAGACACGATGCTAAATGTGCCTATGCCTTTAAAGTGCACATATATAGCTTTGTTTCTAAGAAAAGCAAATACCGTATATTCCAGGGTATAAGACGACTGGGCATATAAGACGACCCCCCCCCAACTTTTCCAGTTAAAATAAAGAGTTTGGGATATACTCGCCATATAAGAAATACGACCCGCCGTATAAGACGACCCCCGACATTTGAGAATATTTTCTTGGGTTAAAAAGTAGTCTTATACGCAGGAATATACAGGATCAGGACTAGGGTGTTACAGGTAGGTAGCCGTGTTGGTCTGAGTCGAAGCAAAATAAAAAAAATTCCTTCAGTAGCACCTTAAAGACCAACTAAGTTTTTATTATGGTATGAGCTTTCGTGACGTCCACTATCCACTCCCAAGCTTTTTATTGTTCGCTGTGTTGAAAAGAAAACCGGCTTCAAGCTGTTTCTTTAAACAAACAAAAAATAATAAAGCAGCGTTTTATGATCTGGTGCATATGCATTTTACCTTCTACGCTAGAGAAATATAATCTGCTTTGGAAAGTGAGTGGCTTGGGCAGAAGGAAGTCGCGGAGGACGTAATTGTAAATATGTGCCTCCCACCAAGCAGTCTATTTCCCTTAATTTGCTTAAGGCTTTCTTTAAAATAAGGCATGGACAGACAAATAATCACGGTGCAAAGGCATGGCCCGAGTCAAAATCTTTTACTTCCGTGAAGGAACCTCCAGCATGCCAATCGGAATCAGTGTATAAAGTCCAGGATTTGAATTTAGGGTGGAAAATTGCTCGGTGGAGTTCTCTGTCTCTCTGTCTCCTTTTGGTTTGCACGAAAGCTTGTGCATATCAGTGACTTTTTTTTTGTCTGGATTCTTGCAGAGTACGACAGGCTCCTCTCCTCCGGAAACTTCCTCGGATCATTTGCCTCAGTAAGTTTTGAATGCTGCGCTCTGATGTTGATGTCTTGAAACGTTTATCGTGTTGGGAGCTGTAGCTGCAGGTCTTTTAAGAGCTGTGCCCATGTACAACATCACAGGAATCATTTGATGTGTCTCTAAGCTGGATTCAAAGGGTATTTGGGTGACATTTCTAGTTCGAAGTGTGCCCTGAAATTAGCACAGGCAAAAGGTTATTGGAGGGACCTAAGAAGGTTCCCTCTTAAAATCTTCCTCCGGAGAGATTCAGTCAGAACGTGCTTAGCTCCTTCAGGCTTTCGTTCTGCCATTCTGAATCAAACTAATCAGAGTTGAAATTAATATGCCCTATGTGGTGCTGTCACAGGTAACGTAGCGCAAAGGTTGACAATATTTTTGACCTGGCGCTACAGATCTTTATTTTTCCTCACCCTGTGCACAAACTTGAGCAGGTGGGCGGGGCAAAACACCCACCAATCGTCAGATACCGTGAAGACGTCACGTGACTGATAGGTGCATAGCCCCGCCCACCTGCCAAAGATGGCCCACAGAGCATACCTGCCAAGTTCCGGCCTGAGAAATAAGGGACTGGACCAGAAGTAGCAGACCAGAAGTAGCGCTGCTGCCATTTTGGAACTGGGCGGAGCATGCTCAGAAGCTACTTTTGATGCTGCTCTGCCCTGTTCCAAAATGGCCGCCGCACCAGAAGTCGCGCTGCAGCCATTTTGGAACTGGGCAGAGCAGCATCAAAAGTCGCTTCTGAGCATGCTCCGCCCAGTTCCAAAATGGCCGCCGCGCCAGAATAAACCGGGGGGGGGAACAAAAAAATCTGTTTTTTCGGCTGGGGACAGCTGGAAAAACGGGGGATTCCCGGGGAATACGGGAGAGTTGGCAGCTATGCCACAGAGTGTGTAAGGGGCAGAGGCGGAGCTAGCTGCTCTGGCACCCAGAGCGGCGCACATGCGGTGCACCTGGGGGCGGGGCCATGGGGGGGTGAGTGTCCCAGGGCTGGCTGCTTCCTGGGTGGGGAGGGAGCCGCACCGCTTTGCCAGCAGCCTTCCTCCCTGCCCTCTTCCTTTTGACAGCTCTGGGGAGGCTTCCCCTCCCCCAGGAAGTGGTCCGGGAGTGGGGGGCAACAGTGTACCCCCACCCGCGATTCCCAAGCCTCCCCTGAGCTGTCAAAATGAAGGGGTAGGGGGAAAAGGCTGCCGGCAAGGCAGCACAACTCCCCCCTCCCCCAACGGCTCGGGGTAGGCTTGGGTGCCGCACCAAATGTCACCCCCCCCCTCAGTGAAGACACCCGGGGTGGACCGCCCCTGGTGAGGGGTGTGCTTTGCCAGCATGTACTGGCAAAAAGTACTCATAGAATCATAGAACTGTTATGTATTAAGTTAACTGCAGTACTCCTTCTGGCCACCGTGGCTGCAGTTCTCACTCAGGTCCACAACATGCAAATGAAGGATTGAGAGTGCTGTTCACGGATTGGGTAGCTAGGGGGAGTTTGTTACTGTTGCAAGTTACTGAGTACTATATAAGCCAGTTGACTAAGCTACTGTTCAGTCTGGACTCAGAGCTGGAATAAAGAGCTGGTTGTTTTGAGAGCTGTGTTTTCATGCTTCTTACCCACTACTCTACAAGAACTGTAGAGCTGGAAGGGACCCTGAGGTTCATCTAGTCCGGCAGCTGTCCCACATGGGAATCGAACCTGCAACGCCACGCTCTAACCAACTGAGCCGGGTTGAAGTGTTCGCTCCCCAGCTGATGAGCAGGAGGGTTCAGCCCTCTCTGCAGGGGTCTGCTTTGACCAGCTCATTGCCCACAGGGAAGGTTCCGGTGAGATGCACCAAGCACGATGGAGCCTTGCCTTCCTGCCCACCAGCTGTGACCTCACCTGATGGACAGCTGGGTGTGGTTGGGGTGTGTGTGTGTGTGGAATGTCCCCATAGGCCAATTTGGACCGCTGGCAGTCTTCCCCACCCCTGTTGGAGTGAAATGCTCTGGACCTTGGTGGCTCTACAGCCAGAGGGGACGTTGGTTTTCTTCATGATAAGCGCGGGTCGTTTCTTTGGTGGAAGCTAGAGCAATGCATTTCAGCACCGCATAGAGAAGGAACAGCTGCTCTGCCTCCCCATTTCTCTTCCCATCCTACCTTCCTTTCGACGCTTACATTCCTGTCACCTAAAACACAGGGAGCCGATGTGTGTTTTGCATACAAAAATCTCTGCAACCACGAGAAGATCGAGAAATGCAAGGTGGTTTTGCTCTTAGCAATTTTGCAGCGGTGCGTTGAGCTGCCAGAACACCCGCCAGCGTGGTCAGTCTACAATTTTGCAACTTTTTAATTGCTAAGAAAACTAAGTCTCCCTCCCCCCCCCCTGCATACTTTTAGCTCACCGTCCTCCCCCAGCTACCATCCTGCAAAGAGAGAGTTTGAAGCAGCTCTGGGAGATGCCAGCGGGCTGGAAAATGAAAGGCAAATATACAAAAGTGTATTAGAAGGTGGTGATATCCCGTTGCAAGGGCTAAGCGGTCTCAAACGTCCCTCCAGCTCGGCTTCCACTAAAGGTATGTCGCTAGAGCAAGAATTTCCGTGCATCTTGATGTACTGGCTGTTGTTGGTAGAACTTTAAAAACAGATTGTGTTAATATAAATGGTGTGCTTGTGTCAGGATTTGAGGTGTGATGCATAGTTTCTGGGGTGGTATACCTGACTACACAATTTCATGCTTCAGTCGGGGTGTGTGTGTCATTTTCAGTGCTTCCCCACTTTTTTAAAAACAACAACAATCCTTTAAAAATTTAGCCTTTTCCCAGCATGTTAGATTTCTACTTGCAGGGAGTTTTATAAAAAGGAGCCTGTAAATCACCCACATGCCATCTGGGTTGGTAAAACCCATTTTGCCACCACACAATTCTCTTGTCTTACTCTGCCGCACATGTAGACCAGGCCACAGTCAACCTACATTGATATCAAATATGGATCCCAAAACAAAGGGTTTCAGATCCAGGAGTTTTATAAACCCAAGTACCCAAGAAAAGATTTGTTAATCTGCTGGTATCCACTCTTGTTTCCGGGGTTTAGAACCATATTTTGACCCCAGGTTTCATGGGAGCAAATTTTCCCACTTGCAATTGGGTGGAGGGTTAAAGGGGGTGGTTACTGAGTCATCTCTAGAAAAAGTTTGCTTATCACTCATTTTGCCATGTTTGGCCCCACTCCCTTCCAAGCACAAGTCCAGTTATGCTCCCTCTGAATCTTGCTCATGGTTTGACCTTCCCTGGCCATGATATTCTCTTCCTCTCACTCCCTTCTGAGCATCCTCACGGACCCACAACATCACTCAGGCCAGTTTCCCCCACCCGTGGTAGAGCCTTCTCTTCCGCCCATCCTCTTGCAGATTTAGCTTCCTAAACTGGACATTTATTTGGGATTGCGTTGCCCGTTGACCTTACTTATTCTTCCACTGCCACGGTGCTCTGTGTGGCTTTTCTAGGCCGGGATGACCTAATAGAGAACGAACAACACTCGCAGATGCGAAAGAGCCTCTAGCGTAATGAAAAGCGCATTATAAGCTGCAAACACTGTGGCTAATGCAATAGTTGCAGCGAATTAATGCAAGTCAGAGTTGTGCATTAAGCCCTGCTGATTTCAATGGGGAATTAAGCAAGTGCTGCTGGCATGGATTCATATTATAATGGCAATCCCCCCATTCCTGTCCTGCAGTTCCTTTATGGAATTGCTCCTTGCAGAAGTAAAGAACTTGAATCCTCCCTTGACAATCTCTGAAATGCAAACTTAGGAATCACTGGAGTTGAAAGCAATTAATTCTCTGTTGACAGCTTGCTTCTGGGTTGTTTTCCTTTTACATTTTTGCAGTTACTTTTCCGAATGTTATCTCTGCAACCTTGCCACACATTTGTTGTAAAAAAACAACAACCCCAAAACCCTGAATTTCCCAGGAACTCACAAGTTACTCAGTGGAGTCACAAACTTTTGCCTATAGAGGTACAGAGAACGCTCACATTGGCCCATCTATAAGAAATACAAAATAATTAATGTCTTTTGTGGAACCAACCTTTCTTACTGTAATAGTATGAAGCTTTTCAGTTACATTTTCCTCAGGCAGAAAAGGGGCAAATTCTCAGAGATTCAGAGGGCAACATTGCAGTTACATTTAGGAATTTCATCTTGGAGATAGTAATCTAATAGCAAAGCCTTTTTAACTGTAAACGTATAATAGTGTCTTTACTAGGAGTTCCTGGCTTTTATAATGTGCAAAGACACCATTTGAAGCACAGGATAGAAATCTTTGAATGAATATAGCCTTTTATATTGGACAAGGTTGTGGCTATTAAATCTTCCAATTGTACATAATACAGTACAAAACAGTACAGCGCTCTCTTGAAGACTTGGAGACTCTCGAATCTCATTTGTGCAGTCAAAGTACTCGCCCACAAATGACAATCTGTTCTTTTCCATTGTCGCTTCCAAGTGTGGCGCGTGGGATGTTCAGAGCTGTTAATTTTTAGCCTTTAAAATCTCAAAAGAATCTACCTCGTGTGTCCGTAGTTTACAGGGGTGTTAAATAGCGTCACGTTGCATTGACTAAAATTTATTAGCAGTGTCGCTGCCTTTGGGTGCGGAGTATTTATTTATTTTCTTCCCCCTTCAAAGAAGATTTTGCTCTTAAGCAGAAAGCTTGCATGCTGTTTCACCTAACAGCGATTTAAACCAACAGTTTTATTTATGTACGGGCATTTTGCATGCTGGGCACAGACGGTTAGATTGCAAGCTTTTGCTGATTTTCATAGGAGCCCTTAATACCCTGGTGCTCCAGTTTTCTAAAGCAGCGGTGCTGACTTGTAGAGAACTTGCTCAATCTCTGCTGCCCCTAGTTTAGAAGCTCCTCTAATGTCACAGGATTTACTTCCTGGAACACGAACTGTCCTGTGTTACCTCGGCAGCAAAGCCTGGCTCTTCCATCGCTCTCCTGCATTCCTTTTTAACATTGCCTGCCTCAAGGTTGCCTTGAGAGAAGCCACAAAAAGCATGCCATTTCCCTCCCCCTCCCCCTCCCCTCTTTATCCACGGCTTTGCCACACTTACGCTAACAGGTTGTATTTATTTTATTCTGCATGCTTTCCAGTGGATCGTAAAGGTGGGAATGCTCATACGGTTGCACCCTCTTCAGTTAATAGCCGAACCCTTAACTCTAATAGCGCTGGTCCGGTAGGTCGCCCGTGTAAACATAAGAAACCCTTATCTGCTGCAAAGGTCTGCATTGCTGAAATTCTTCCGTCCAAATTCAAACCCAGGCTGGCTGCTCCACCTCTTTCTGGGCAGGACAGAAAGGATCTCTTGCCTCACGAGAAAACGCAGAGCTGCGAAAACCTCCGCGGCTCCTTTGCCTCCTTTGATAGCGGGAAGGATTTCGAGAACTTGCTGATGAAGTCCAAGCAGGAGTTTGCCGTCAAATCCATCAGCACCCAGAGCTTGCAAGAATATGGATCTTCCAGCTCCAGGAAGGGCTCTCGGAAAAACGAGAAAGAGTTCAGCATGTTGTATAAAGACATGCATCATATCAACCGCTCCGGGATCCAGCTGGGCAGCATTTCGGCCTGCAGCGTGAAGGAAATTGCATCCCTTTTTGAAAACGAGCCAAAGGACAGGAGGGAGCCCAGCCCCAGCCGGGAGAACCTGGAGCAGATCCCCAAGCACACGGTCTCCTCTCGCATCACTGCCTTTGAGTTGCTGATCCAGAGATCCCTCTCCATGCCTGCTCTCAACTTCTCCGGCTTCCAGGTCAAATCTCCCGCGCCGAGTCTCTCTAACAGCTGCCTAGCTTCAGCTCGTTCAGCCGAATACCTGTTGGATTACCCCAAGCTGGATCTGGGAGGAAAGGATATTGCCAACCTCGCTGATACATCCTCCTATTCGTGTAGCAATACGGAGGACGTGGCATCAGAAGTCAGCGATCTGGCGCCTGCGGAAACGCTCTCTGCTTGCACCGACGAGATAGATCTCTTCTCCAACGTCTCCGGCGACAGTGGCGGCGACAGCATCACCGGCGGGCCCTCGAGATCCAAAGCCAACAAATGCAAAGGGTCCTGCCCTGCTTCTTACACCAGGTTCACAACCATTCGGAGGCACGAACAGCAACAGTCCGGCAGGGGGGAACCCCAAGAAGAGAAGCAGCTGCTTCCCAGAAATGTCTATCTCATGAGCCCCCTTCCCTTCAGACTGAGAAAACCCGTGCAACACAGCTCCAGAAAGACTCCACCTCTGCAGATCCCGGGAGACCTGTTGGCATCCAGCTGCGAGATCCAGAATAATCTGGCTCGGTCGAGGCGGAGCCTGGTGGACAGGGTGGATAGCCACCTCTTCCATGAGCAGTATACCCGGCAGAAACCTCCGGCCCCCAAGCGCCTCTCTTCCTATGACGTTCTCAAAAGGTTTAGCCACTTCCTGGATATGGAAACATGCCAAAATAGCTCCGTTTCCCTAATGGACATCCCAGGTCCCTTTAATAATGGGAATGTTCCATATGTATTATACCACAACCTGGACACAAACAACAACCCGCACAGGACGTACTTTGGAGGTGGCATTTTTTTAATAGTATTTTACTGGTGTTAATTCATCTGTATCCCACTTTGCTTCCCCTCTCTGTTTTGTTTGTTTTTTTCAAAAAAAACAACAACAACCCTTCCCCTGCATTTCATCTTTTCCCGTGCATCCCTTGTGCCGTCCTCCTTGCATTTCAGGACTTGACTGAACTGAGAAATTAATTCCTACTGCCTTTCTAATCACCAATCAGAGCAGGTTGTCTCAAAAGTCAAAATTTAGGATGTGAATTATTTAGGGGAGACGAGATTAAAATCCCACATAATTTGCATCCTCAGAGAATGAAATAACAAAACCTAATCTATTTTTAGGGGCAGTTTTTCAGGTTCTTGGTGTGGTGTGTGTGTCTTTGCGTGTGCGAGTGTGTGTACCTGTATCTTTGCATGCTGTGATACAACTTTCCTCAACGGAACTACATTCAATCATATTTTGTGAACAGCAAATATGTTGTCTCAGCCCTCTGGCGGGCCTGGGTTTGATTTTGTCGTTTCTTATTTCTGCGTTGTTATTTTACTCCCAACTTTTGGAGCACCAAAAGGTGGGGGGGAAATCCAAAATGTTAACCAGCACTTGATTGCAAATTGATCAGCACATTTTGAAGCCTTTTCTTTCTTTAATTTTTTTCCCCTTCCCCCTTTTTTCTAGATTTGAATCAGTTGTTGTTTTTAATTGCCTTTTGTTGTCTTAAAGTAGATTCAGAATCACCAAGGCATTTTGCACCACTTGATTACATGGAGAGTCCTGAAGAATTTTCCCGCAGGCGCTACAGTGATAAAGAGGTAATTTCCCCTGAAATATCTAGTAATACTCCCCCTCCCCCCTACGCACACGCAAAAGGAGTAGACCTTAAGCGAGATGCTCTTAAGAGGGGTCTTCTGGGTAGAATTATTCGCTGCCCTGGAATTTTATTTTTTTATGGTTGCGGAGTTATAAACATCTAAAGAATAAAATTAATTAGAGCAGAGACTATCAGTTTGAAGTTACATGACAACGTTGGTGATAGTGGACAGGAATGTATAAGCACAGAGTACCGGACAAAAAGGGGGTCAACTTTGCTCACTAAGATTCTGCTTTGCCCCTTCCCATCCCTGGAATCCCATGCATGTCTACTTGGGTGTAAGTTCCGTTATGTTCAATGGGACTTGTTTCCAGGTAAAAACACCTGCTTTGGAGTAGGGATGGAAGGATCTGCGAATTTCTGTTCTCTCAAGTTTCTTGTCTGTCCGTCCCCCAACTCATATTCAGCTGTCCAGATTTGTGAAGCAATTTGAAATTAAAGGGGGGGATTATCATGAAAATTCTTTAGTGTGGTTTTCTCAAAATAATACCTTCTTGAATGCAGTTTTGAAAGGGCTGTCTCAAGGTAGAAACAGTATCCTACCCCACCCACCCAGTTTAGAGAAGTTCCTTTTGACCCTGTCTCGCAGGCTTGTTAAAAAGACGACAAGCAGGTAGTTTTGCCATTACGTGCCTCGCTTTAATGGTTCTGCAAAAGTGGGCACACACAACAGATGTGAAAAGCCTCTTCAGTTTTTGCTGCACATTTTAGAACACTTGGAGCTAAAACGTGAATCAATTTCTGTTTACACTTTCCAGCATTAAGATCACCTTGGATTTGCTGGTCTTTGTTTTCTTACAGGGTGGTGTTTAAGGCGACGGCGAATGCAATTGCATTTAGACCCGCAATGTGTTTTTCAGGCACTGACTTGGCCATTCTGCCAAGCTCAGCCAGAGTTGAATCATATTATTCATCTGCTGGGCACACCTGTTGCTTTTGGGAGTGGCTGGGTAACAGCATAAGAACATAAGAATTACCCTACAAGATCAGTCCAAAGGTCGATTGGGCTGTTTTCTCAAACCACCTGTTTTTAACAGCAGACAGGTGCCTCTGGGGAGCAAGGCTTGAAGGCAACAGTCTTCTCTTACCAGTCCCCAGCATCTGGTCTGCAGAGATATAGTCTCTCTGAACACTGAGATTTAACTTAGCTATCTCTGCTTTCTAAATAAATGAATGGGGCCCTGCAATAAAACGTCGCAGCGTGAAGTGCTCCTGTGAGAGCGCAAGCCAACTAGACATGCTCTTTTCCAGGGACCTCTGCCTACTGGAGGTTTTTGTTTTGCCGGTTTGGCCCTCTGTAGCCAAGCTACATTGGAGGTGGTGGGGATTGCAGCGATGGAGTCGGCGCACTTTTTGTGGCATCGACTGCTGCTACCTCAAATGCTTTTTCTTCCCCGAATCCGGGGACTTCTCGTGCTTTGAAAATCCAAAAAGGAGGAGAAAGAGGGAATTAAAGGAGTCACAATGGGCTCACAATCCACGTTAAGGCCCATAAATTTTGGGGTCGCTTTCCTAAAACAAAATCTGGATAGCATTTGTAAGCAAAGTGCATTTCTGAAGAACATACAATCTTATTGAAAATAAAGGTAAAGGACCCCTGGATGGTTAAGTCCAGTCAGAGGCGACGTGGGTGGCGCTGTGGTCTAAACCACTGAGCCTCTTGGGCGTGCTGATCAGAAGGTTGGTGGTTCAAATCCCCGCGACGGGGTGAGCTCCTGTTGCTCTGTCCCAGCTCCTGCCAACCTAGCAGCTCGAAAGCATGCCAGTGCAGGTAGATAAATAGGTACCACTGTGGCGGGAAGGCAAACGGCATTTCCATGTGCTCTGGTTTCCGTCACAGTGTCCCGTTGCGCCGGAAGCGGTTCAGTCATGCTGGCCACACATGACCCGGAAAGCTGTCTGTGGACAAACGCCGGCTCCCTTGGCCTGAAAGCGAGATGAGCGCCGCATCCCCATAGTCACCTTTCTCTAGACTTAACCGTCCAGGGTCCTTTACCTTTTGGAATATATACCATATATATATAGTACTTGTGCAAGCCTTGTTGTTCCCCCAGTCCTTCTGATGCCGCCCTCTTTTGTGCGGGTGTTGCTATTTTGGCTACAGGAGGGTCCACACTTGGGGAATGAGTTTGCTTGTTAGTACAGTGTATATAAGCGGGATCTGCAAATGTTACCATGTGGAATGCTGCCATTCTTGGTTCCAGTAGCTCTGTCCCACCCCTGACGCTGGTTTCCCCTTCCAGATTCCTAACAACCCACCCAGTCACCAGTTTGTGGACACTGATCACATTCAGTCCTCATTGGGCTTTTCACAACGTTTGTGTGGATGGGGATTCTGAATAATTTTTATTTAATTATTATTTGCAAACCTCGAGGCTCCCCCGGATCTGTCGATACTTCCCTCTTGTGGATTGGTGGCGCCATTTTGGCCACATAAGCAATGGCCGTCTTGGCCTCAAAAACAGAAGGGGAGGTGTTCCTGGTGATAACAATTCTATCCTCCATGAGTTCCCCATCCTTTCTAAGCTTGTGGCCATGGCCGCGAGGATTCAGTTATCTTGTGATCCTGCTCTCCAGACCAGGATAATTCTTAGGATAATGTCCAGTGTGCAGCATTTAATGATGTACTTCTATTGTGGTTTTTTGGGGTGGGGTGGGAAACTTTTCGTTATGTTTTTTAGCTAGTATGCATTGGAGAGAGGTGGTGTTTTTTAAGAACAAACAAACAAGCAAGCAAGCATAATAATAATAATAATAATTTGCTGGCAATTTTGAAATGCCATAAACTAGCTGATTTACTGCCCATTTTATGCAATTTCATGGCAGAGACTTTTAGAGGACCAGAGACGGCTTAGACGTGAGCAAGAAGAGGCTGACATTGCAGCTAGAAGGCACACAGGGGTCATTCCTACGCACCATCAATTTATCACTAATGAGCGGTTTGGGGACCTCCTAATTGTAGACGATACCGCAAAAAGGAGATCTGGGTCAGAGGTCTGTTCTGGTTGCCTCAGTCTGCTGCTTGGACCCGATTCATATTTGCCTCTTTCATAGCGTTGTGCTTTTAGGCCAACATTAGCTATCCAAGAAGTGTGTTACTTTTTTAATTTCCCCATCCGCGCTTGACTTAGAAACTGCTTTTTTCAACTTTGTTGAAATGAATTAATGGCTCTGTACCAAAAGCTGTATGTGCGTGTTTTAAAAAAAGCATGCCTGCTGAGGATTGCTAGTGCACAACTTGTGACGCATGCCTTTAAAATATCCGTTAGTTTTATGGCAAAAATCGGAGGGGGCATTTGCTTCATCTTTTGCATCACGTAATGCTACATTCTCTCCTTGTCTGTGCCTTATGCTTAGAACTTCCATTGTCTTGTTGATCCTGACCATGTGATTGTCTTGTAGTGGATTAAACCCTAGATGGCGCTGTTCTTTCTCTCCTCTCCTTTCGTTAATATTCTTCCGGTCGGGAAAACAAACAAGAAACAAAAAAACGACAACCCCAGAATATCTCAGCACATTTCATTTACAAACAGCAAAAAGAGACAAAAGGGGGAAATGGTTTTTCAATGAGTCATATTTGACAGGAGCTACGCAACCTGCATGTAGCCTTTCCACCAGGCCCCCCGCCAGAGCAATGTTGTGTTGCATTCAGTGGTCTTTTTACTCCTTAGCTTATATGTGACGAATGCTGGGAATTGGCTTATTTTTAAAATAAAAAATAGTGATCCTTCAAGACCAAAAGCATTTCCTTTGCTTAAGATGCCGACTGTGTAGTATTTATTGCTAGCAGAATTTCACAAGGAGTGTTAAAAGAACATTTCTGAAACGTTTCAATTAGCTGGTAAAAGAACCCTGAAACGTTGTTCTACTACTATGCTCATCTTACACTTTTAGAATTGGTACGAGGGATGGGAGTGCTGGTATAAATCTGGAGGAATGCGTGTATGCAGCCCATAGGCAGTTTAAAATTGCCAACACCCCTCCTCTCTTCTCTGGATTAAAATATTATATATTATTATAGGGACGCGGGTGGTACTGTGGTCTAAACCCTCTTGGGCTTGCTGATCGGAAAGTCGGCAGTTGCTCTGTCCTAGTTTCTGGTAACCTAGGAGTTAAAAAGCACGCCAGTGCAAGTAGATAAATAGGTACCGCTGTGGCGGGAAGGTAAATGGCGTTTCCATGCGCTCTGGTTTCTGTCACGGTGTTCCGTTGCGCCAGAAGCGGTCTAGCCATGCTGGTCACATGACCCGGAAAGCTGTCTCTGGACAAACGCCAGCTCCCTCGGCTTGAAAAGTGAAGTGAGCGCTGCAACCCCATAGTCGCCTTTGACTGGACTTAACTGTCCAGGGGTCTTTACCTTTACCATGATATATATTATTCCCTCAGAACTATAGAAGTTATTTTAATTAAAACCTCAGTTTTATCTCCATTGGCTTCTCCCTTTTGTCTCTTTCCTGCCGATCAAACTGACAATTTGTGCGCGCAGTTCAGGTGAAGAGGTAGCCGCCAAGAGATGCTTCCTTGGTAAATATCCAGAGTGCCGTGTAAAGAGGGACTCCTTGTCCTCCAGCTCCGCCAAGCTTGCTGATACGCATATCAGAAGGGGATGTCACCCTAAATTCTGTGGGTCCCTGGAGCCATGTTTTTTCCAGACACAACGTTCTGCTATGCAGAGTGGATCGCTGCCTGTTTATCAAACCCTTATCACCAGCCTAGGCAAATCTGCTTTGTGTTTCCTTCCGAAACTGGCTGGAAATGTTTTTTTCTGAGACTTAGGAGGCAGCACTGAAATGCTGCCATTGCCCATGGTACCGACGTTCATTTTTGTGCGCGGTCTCCAATCAGACTGGTTTCGCAGAAAAGCCGAAAAGTAACCCCCCCCCCCAATTATTCACAACTTTTGCTTTTCATTTAGAGTAGAAACGGAGATTTTGCCACTGGCTGTTGAGAGAGTGGGATTTCCCCCCTCCCCAGCTAGACCCTTAACACCAGGCACGTCCAACAGGTAGATCGCGATCTACCGGTAGATCACTGGACGTCTGTGGTAGATCACTGGCTCCCCCCAAAGAAGCTCAACAACTTTGGCTTCCCTAAACAATTCTGACCTGAACCCCTAAAAATGGGGCTTTCCTCCTCCCTAAAAAGCTTAACAACTTTGACCTGAACCCCCCAAAAGGGTGTAGATTACTGCCAATTTTTAACTCTGTGAGTAGATCACATTCTCTTGGAAGTTGGCCACCCCTGCTTAACACCGATCAGGACTCCCCAGTCATTTAAGATAGCAAAACATCTGGATGAACCCTTCATAGTATTTTTGCCCCCATCCCACACCTGACCTTAGCATTTCTGCGGCTGGGATTTCCATGCTACTTAAGGCCCTGTCCCGAGGACTTGGCAATTGTTTTAAATGTGTTGTTTTTAACCCTCAGATGAGAGCTGCCAGAGCGAAGTTTGACTTTAAAGCCCAGACGCTCAAGTGAGTATATGCGTACGGCTGCTTGCTTCCCTCCCCAATGATAGACTCTGGTTGTTAAAACAACAAAATGCTTCTCTGTGCTCCTGCCAATTTCTGTGCTCGCTTCCAGTGATTGTTAACAAACAGAAGAGTGTTGCTCTTTATCTTCCTTGTGACATTTAAGGGTGCATCTAGATTTTTAATTGCATAACACAGCGTTTCTCGACCGCTGTTCCGCGGCACACTAGTGTGCCGCGAGACGCTGGCTGGTGTGCCGCGACGTGCGGCGACGAGAAGGGCGATTTGCATTGTCACGTGCCTGGCGGCCGCCAATACACATCACTGACCCGCCGGAAAGGAAGCCGGCCGGGTCACGACGCGGGGCGAGCACAGCTCTCAACAGCCACCACCACGGGAGGGTGGTTTTAGACAAACTTAAAGAAGCTGGCTGGATGAGCTCAACCTGAAACTTGCTGAGCAAAGGATTGTGCTGGCAGAGAAATCAGCGGCTTGTGAAGCCTTATTACAGGAGATTGCAACCAACACAGCAATTGGCAAGTGTTTCTTACAGTCATAATTATATAGCCAATATAGGGCGGCACAGAGTTAATTTTTTTAACTTTTTTAATGGTGGTGTGCCTCGTGATTTTTTTCATGGAACAAGTGTGCCTTGGCCCAAAAAAGGTTGAGAAACACTGGCATAACATATGGAGGAGTTCAGGTTGGGAAAAGCTAGTACAGTACAGGGTAACGGTCTTCTTGTTTAACATTAAATTGGAGAGTTTCTCTTACTCCAGTGCTTTGAATCTGCCCTCCATGCACAACTCAAGGGAGTTTAATCTGTAAAGTTTAATCTGTAAAGCCTAGGGCTTGCCAATCAGAAGGTCGGCGGTTCGAATCCCCGCGACAGGGTGAGTTCCCATTGCTCGGTCCCAGCTCCATGCCAAGGCATGTCAAAGTGCAAGTAGATAAATAGGTACCGCTCCGGCGGGAAGGTAAATGGCATTTCCGTGTGCTGCTCTGGTTTGCCAGAAGCAACTTGACTGGCCACATGACCTGGAAGCTGTACGCCGGATCCCTCGGCCAATAACGCGAGATGAGTACCGCAACCCCAGAGTTGGTCACGACTGGACCTAATGGTCAGGGGTCCCTTTACCTTATTCAGTAACAGCAACAACAACAACTTCATAATTGATAATTTACTTTTGTCATTTATACCCTGCCCATCTGACTGGGTTGCCCCAGCCACTCTGGGCAGCTTCCAACATATATAAAAACAAAACATTAAACATTAAAAAGACTTCCCCAGACAGGGCTGCCTTCAGATGTCTTCTAAAGGTGCTATAGTGGCTTATCTCTTTGGCTCGGAGTTGCGTAACTCCATACCCTCCAACATTTCTCCGATGAAAATAGGGACGTCCTAGGGGAAAGCGGGGCATTCCGGGATCAAATCAGAAACAGGGACAGCTTCTGTAAATCCGGGACTGTCCCTGGAAAATAGGGACACTTGGAGGCTCTGTAATGCTCTACCTTAAAACCTATGTGGCTGTGGTTGCTTCCAAGCTAGTCTTTCCCTCTGGAATTTTAATCTTTTCTCCACTCGCTTTTTACCAAGTAGCCAGACAACTTGCTTGCCAGCCCATTGCATTCCATGGTTTCGCACGTTATCTTCCCGCAGGTTTCCCTAGACCCAATTTATTGTGTGTTTTTTTGTTGCAAAACGCAATTGCAGCACCAGCCACCCTAGTATAGCTAGTCCAAGAGGCTCTTATGGGCTCCTTTGCCCTCAAACATTTACCGTTTGCAGATTCAGTCCCAATTTATTGCTTCTTAAAAATAGCAGGCGGGGCTTAGTGATGGAAAGCCTTCATGCCAGTTTCTGATTCGGCTAGCTTCATCTAATTGTTTTCATTTTTTTAATGGTGAAAAAACTCTGAAGTAGAAGGGTCTTGAATATCAGGGAAAGTAATGCTGAATAATAATAAAGCGTTTTGTTAAATGCTTATGCATAATATCCCTGTTAATTCCATCTAATTGTGGAAAAACAATGTCCCCGTGGCACTAAAGGGTCTGTACTGTGGAAGTTGTCCAGAGGGAGGAATTATTGAGGGAAGTTCTCTAGGTCCAGGTTTGCCTCTTTTTGGAGGTCTGCAAGAATTTGGATCTGGGGAATCTCCAGTATTGTGCTCTGGTCAGACCTCACCTGGAGTACTGTGTCCAGTTCTGGGCGCCACAGTTCAAGAAGGATGCTGACAAGCTGGAACGTGTCCAGAGGAGGGCAACCAAAATGGTCAAAGGCCTGGAAACGATGCCTTATGAGGAACGGCTTAGGGAGCTGGGTATGTTTAGCCTGGAGAAGAGAAGGTTAAGGGGTGATATGATAGCCATGGTCAAATATATTAGAGGATGTCATGAAAGAAGATTCGACCCAAACATTAGGAAGAACTTCCTGACAGTAAGAGCTGTTCGACAGTGGAATTTGCTGCCAAGGAATGTGGTGGAGTGTCCTCCTTTGGAGGTCTTTAAGCAGAGGCTTGACAGGCATATGTCAAGAATGCTTTGATGGTGTTTCCTGGTTGGACTGGATGGCCCTTGTGGTCTCTTCCAACTCTATGATTCTATGATTAGTGCTTACAGATAAGGGGCATGCATATGCTACTTGTATTAATATTTACAAGGGATGTTAATTGCGCATTAACACATAACCTGTATGTTTTTAACAGGGAGCTCCCATTGAAGAAAGGGGATGTTGTTTACATTTATAAGCAAATTGATCAGAATTGGTTTGAAGGCGAACACCATGGCAGAGTTGGAATTTTCCCACAATCATACATAGAGGTACTTGTTTTGCTGCAGATACAATGAGTCAAAGTGGTGAGGCTTGGTTTGTTTAATTCAATTTATATCTCGCCCATCTTCCCAAAGGAGCAATTTCAAATCAGCCACAATATGGAACATTTGTGAGAAATATTTTGTGGCCACATTCATTTTTTCAAACTTACCTGAGACGCTTTAACCATTAAAACTGTTTTATTATCACCCCTTACGAGAATTATGCTTTGGATTTGTTCTGGTGTGTAACACAAGAGTTTTGATTCAGATGCAGTGTTAAACCACTGTTGGGTGTTTCTTGGGACTTACATAATTCACCCTTTCCTCATTTTTTTCACAACGTTGCACAGGGATGGTTTCCAATTGCCAAACCATGGTTTAGGCATTGCATCTCAGCCGAGTCAGTCAGAAATAGGGTCAAGCTATCTTGCACATCCACATCTAACCTGGTACTGGAATCCAATGACTGGAGTCCTCATATCTGCCTTTTGGTGTGTTGTTGTTTTTTTTATAGCTACTCCCTCCCACAGAAAAAGCTCAGCCTAAGAAAACATCACCAATACAAGTCCTGGAATATGGAGAAGCTATTGCCAAGTTCAATTTCAATGGTGACACTCAAGTGGAAATGTCCTTCAGAAAGGTACAGGGGTCTTTGGATCATGAAAATAAATGAGAAAGGGTGTTTGTTTGTTTGTTTGTTTGTTTCAAAGCAGGCTTTCTATTTTGTTTCCTGGCTGCCCTTGTCTCGCTCCTTTGTAGCTTGGCGAGTGTCTATGGTCACACTTAGCCATGGTTAATTAAGAAAGGCTGCTGGATTCACATGTAGGGCCAAGCCATAATTGAAAAAAAAACCAGGCTTTAGAGTTTGGTTTGTTGGCGAACTGTGGTCAGGGTTAACACATGCTGCAAAGCTATGTGTTTTCTCCAAGGCTGGGACGCCACATCGAGTGGCAGGAGGAGACCCGGCTCCCAAGAAGGAGTCCCAGGCCTGAAGCCAGGAGCTCTTGATGAGATAAGTATTCCTGTGAGCAAGGGGACTTTGCTGCCTCTGTTCAGAAGTGTGGCAGGTGGGCAGGGTTGGTTGTTCTCACAACTTCATGCTCCTGTCACCGTTTATTTGAGCTCTTGCCATCAGGACAGATATATAGAACAATGCAGGCAAGAACGAGCCGTCTCAAGCACAGATTCTTTTCTAGAGCGATTTTGGCCTTAAACAAAAAGTCTGAACTTTGAAGTCATCTTATTTTACTTTTTATATTGCATCGTATTGCAAACTTACCCAGGTGGCGCTGTGGTTAAACCACTGAGCCTAGGGCTTGCTGATCAGAAGGTCGGCGGTTCGAATCCCTGTGACGGGGTGAGCTCCCGTTGCTCGGTCCCAGCTCCTGCCAACCTAGCAGTTCGAAAGCACGTCAAAGTGCAAGTAGATAAATAGGTACCGCTGCAGCGGGAAGGTAAACGGCGTTTCCGTGTGCTGCTCTGGTTTGCCAGAAGCGGCTTTGTCATGCTGGCCACATGACCTGGAAGCTGTACGCCGGCTCCCTCGGCCAATAATGCAAGATGAGCGCACAACCCCAGAGTCGGTCACGACTAAACCTAATGGTCAGGGGTCCCTTTACCTTTACCTAGAAAGTCTGAACTTTGAAGTCATCTTATTTTACTTGTTATATTGTATCGTATTGCACTGTTTTAATTAGGGTTTTGTAGTAATTTTGGATTATGTGGAATGCTTTATCTGAGTGGATGTGGTAACTGAGTAATTTCGTTGTTCCCACAAGGGGAACAATGACAATAAAGGTTATCTTCTCTCTTATCTCTGCAGTCTCAGATCCCGGTTCCCTGATTCTGAAAGCCTTGTCCCTGAACTGTGTTTAGGGAACCTGGAAGCTCCTCTCCTAAGTTGGCTTGATCCTTGCTGACACATAAGGGGCATCTAGATTAATTCCTGCTTTTCTCCTGTTGCTGAGTTTGAACAGTCAGTCTGCTGGAGAAAAGCGTGGCTACTTCATTTAGAAGAAAGCGCATCTGTCATTGTTCTTGGGCGAGAGCCAGGGCAGTGATCTTGTCCATACAATGGTTGCCTTTTTCACCTTGTGTTCTGCTTCATGGTTGGGTCTCAGACTGGAATTCAGCAAGTACCAACGTCTGACAGTAGCTTTGTGGCCATTCCTGGAATCCTTCCCTCTTGTCCCCCTCACCAATATGTTTCATCACAGTTTGGCCACCGGTCCAGGAGTCGGGTAGCCGCAGTCATGCTCTCTGTTGCTTCTGAAAGCCAACTAGAGGGTCTGCAAATCTGATTTAAAATCGGGATCATGTGTCGAATCCCTTTTAGCAGTTCCGTGCAAACCGAAAGCATAGGCAGGTGTGCAAATTCAGCCTCCCTACCTGAGCAGCGGGGTTGAAAGTCTTGCTGCAGATCAGGAGCTTGATGTGCCCATTCATACTTTCTCCGCAGGGCGAGAGGATCACACTGATTCGGCAAGTGGACGAAAACTGGTATGAAGGGAAAATCCCCAGCACTCACCGCCAAGGCATCTTCCCGGTCACATACGTGGACATTTTCAAGCAGCCCGTGCTGAAGAACACACTCGACTATGGCAGCTTGTCGTTCTGCCACTCCCCAAACCGCAGCCTGACAACATCCCCGCAGGTACCTGCTCTGAATCGAGCCTTGTGAAACCGTAAGCTGTTGCTGTTTTTTGCTAGAGAGTCCCCTTCCCCTGCTAATCACTCTTAGTTAGTAAGAAGAACACATTTGCCAGCGGTATATTCAAAAGATACATCTTTTGCATTGCCCTGTATGGAGTGGCAGTTGTGGAAAGGGTTGACAATAAGCTCACCGTTTAGGAAAGCTCAAACCACCTGTTTCACACACGACACTAAATCAGGCCTTGCTCTGTATGAAAGCACAGAGAGGAGATTGTGGTGGCCTTTCTTGGCTCTGCTGCTGCTGCAAGCTAAGCATGTTGGCATAGCCCAGGCTTGTGTGTTTGCCTTGCTCCAGACAAACCATGAGCCATAACCCAAGGATACCCTGTGTTAAATCACGGCTGTTCTCACAGCAGCAAAGCAGCATCGGGAGCAAAGCGACCACAAGCTATCGAGGAATCTGCATGCCCCATTCATTTGAATTAAGCCATGGTTTGGCTTAGAGTTACAGCCAAAGCAATTCTGGCGAGAGTGAAATAAACAGGGTCATACAATTGAACCTTAAGGACTTTGCCTATGCATTCCTCCTTAACTTTGAGCAGGAAGAGGGTTTGCACCAATAATTCTAGTTGTGTACAGAGGCAAACACAGTTTTAGAAAATAGTTTTAGAAATGGCAAAGCCCAGCCTTTACAGTTTTTAAAAAATAAATAGCCATGTGGTAAAATTGGTAAGCACCCACTTCTGATGGAACCACATGCACGTATTTTAAAAATAGTTCCCAAACAGCATAAGCACGGGTAGAAAGCAGTTGTACATTTCCCCCTCCTGTTCCATCTGCTCACAGTTTCTACCAGAGCAATGCTGACTTCATTGCTCGAAGGGTGTTGTGTTATGTTTGGGATTTTAAGAGATGCTTCCCGAGCTGCTGCAGAAAGTCTCCTGGAGAGCAGTTTGGCAGTGATCGAGGAACAAAAAAAGGAAACAAGCACACGCGTGATAAGAGGGAGGCTTCCGTTCCTATGAAAATATATTGCCTGCCAACCCTTTAGATGACAATCATGAATGCCGTTAGGCAGCTTTAGTCTTTGTGAAGACCATGAGATGGATGCCGCCTAACTGGTAGGATTGCAGCGTTAGTTGGGCAGGACCGATAGGGTCAAACTAGTCCTGAAATGAGCAACCAATTCTCACTGCACTTCATTGTCCTGTACCACTGACCCAAAGGAGGGCTCTTGGGAGCAGTTGGGTGCACGCTTATTTCTATTCCTCTATTCTCTGAACCTTTGAAACACCCTAAATTGTCAGTGCTCAGCCATGCACTGGCTTTTCCACTTTTCTCCATTCTTTTGTTGTACACGCTTCATTTTATATTATTATTTTTAATAACCTTCCTTCCTTTCTTTCTCTTTCTTTCTTTCTTTCTTTCTTTCTTCCTTTCTTCCTTTCTCATTTTCTTTTCGTCAAGTCTCCCAGTTCTGAGCTGCTTTTCACCCCAACTCCTCCCCCTTTGCCCCCCATGCGCCCAGCCCCGTCTCCCGAGTTGCAGGCCGTCACCTCCGAGTGGATTTCCCTGACCTTGGGGACGCCCCGTGGCCACGCTCCCCCCGTCACCCCTCCATTACCACCTCTTCCTGACGCCTCTCTCTTCAACGTCGACTATCTCACCCCTTCGGCGGTGGCCAGCCCCTCGCCTTCCATCAGCCTCCATCCCTCTAACATGTCCAGTTCCTCGACCCCTACCTCTATCATTTCCCCGCTGCCTCCGTCCCCGTATGAGCCTCAGTCGCCCACCCAAAATGTCAGCCTGGCGGCTCGGCAGAGCGGAGAGAGGTTTGCTAGCTCCCCTTCCCCACAAACGAGCTACTGCGATTCGCCTTGCTCTGTAGTTGGCAGCCCCGACAGCTTCCTCTCAGAGCTCAGCGATGCCACTGAACGCCAAGGCAAGTTGCAGAAGAACCAAGGACCGAGACGGAGAATTGAGAGGGAGGATTGCATTGCAGCCGACAGAAGTTGCGGTGGCATCCCTGAGATCTGTAGGGCGAGGTGCCTGTCAGAGCTGGAGAAGGCCGTTAGCTCACAAAAGAAATCTCTTCGCACCACTGACGAGAGCACGCTGTATCAGGAGCAGGGAGGTAGCTCCAGGTGCAATTATAAGCAAGTTGAACAGAGGGGAAATCAAAGCAGGCCCTTCAAGGTATTTCTTCTGCATGCGTGTCCCGAGGTTAACATCGCTGTACGTTTGAGTGTTGCCTGTGTGTGCCACTGACCCGGGTTGCAGCTCCTACTAGCTCAAGTGTTTCCCAAACTTGCGTCTCTAGCTGTTTTGTTTTGTGGACTACAACTCCCATCATCCCTCACCAGCAGGACCCAGTGGTCAGGGATGATGGGAACTGTAGTCCAAACACAGCTGGAGACCTAAATTTGGGAAACACTGTTCTAGCTGCTGGTATATTCCTTCTAGCTTGATGGGAACTAACAGCAAAACTTTGTCCCCCGAGCCTGTTGCGTTGGAAGAGTCAACAGAGTGGAGATCATTTTGGGATGGGTCCCAAGATGAGAAGTGGTTCTCATATACAGTCTAGTCCAGAGTTATCCAAACTGTGTGTCGCACATTTAAAAAGGGCGCCGCCGTCATGAAAGGTTTGGAAAGCTCCGGCCTAGTCTGTTGGGCGGTGGCTCTCAAAGGATGTGTCTTGAGAGCAGCTTTGCTTTCGTGATCCAAGGAATGCTGTATGCAAAGTAGCTGTAGTCTGTGTTCCCGTAAGATGTTAGGATCCTGCTCAGGTATCCCAAATGGAAAACACTCTTTAAGCTACGGTGTCATTTAGCAAAACGGATGCACTCGCTCAGACAACTGCTAATGGTAATCTTGAAAGGGTGTGTGTGTGGAGGAACGCAGTGGAAATGTTCCATCTCTGGTCCTCCAGGGAAAGGACTTATCGGTGCCTCTAGGTGCCTTCATCTGCCTCCAGCATATATCTATTGCTTTTCCAGGCACCCAATTTAACTGGGGGTTTGAACCTCGGCAGACCTGGCAAACCTATGGTACTATCAGCAAGACAGTGAAAGTACCGTATTTACTCGAGTCGAGTGCTCCATTGAATCTAACGCACACCTCAGTTTTCAGAACCTTGAAACAAACAAAAAAAAGAGCATTTGCCAGTGAATATAAATGTGCTGTTGAATCTAATGCGCACCTTAATTTCCACAATGTAATTTGGCCAAAAAGGGTGAGCGTTAGCTTCGAGTAAATACGGTAGGTAGTTGGCTGCCAGGCTGGGTGGGAGGCATGCTCTTTTGCATAGCAGGACAAAAAAAATGTTTGCTGTGGGGCTGTTTTAGTAGGGATTCATTAGTCTACGTCCATCTCAGGATTGGAGAGAATAGTACTTGCCAATGAGTTGTAGACCTGGACTAGTAACATGCAGGCTGGGAAAACTCTTAGAAGCACCAAAGGTGTTGATTTCAGCTGGATCTCATATATTGGTTTTGGCATAAGGCTGCGTACACACAATACATGAAATTTGCATCTCTCCTGCCCCAAAGAATCCCCGAAACTGTAGTTTGCTCCCCACAGTGCTACAGTTCCCAGACCCCTTACAAACTACAACTCTCCGGGTGCTTTAAAATGTACTTTTTCAATGCATGGTGTGTGCCTAACCCCTTGAGACCTGTGGAGGAACAACCGGAAAGGGATTGAATTTATAAGTAAACACATTTCCAGGCATACACTGATTCTTGTCTCAATGTTCTCAGGGGAGTCATGTCATTGACCTAACAACATTCGTTCAAAGTGCATTAAGCTTGCGATACTAATGTGGGACCGACAACTTTGAAAAGGCATGCCTGTTTTTTGCATGGACTTGTTGACACGATATTTGCACTGAGTCCAGAACACGTTTTCTTGTTTGCGAGAGCATCATTGCTGCAACGATGTGTCGGGACGGGTCATTTCCCTTTGCTGACCAACTTTTCCTTCCTTTTTAAAAGTCTGTCAACGCAAAACCATTCTCTCCATCTGCTCTTCTGTCTCCCTCTGCAATTTCTTCCTTTGCGGTTAGAACGCAAGCACCTCCCAGACTCTCACGCACGGTCAACGTCCCACAGGTAATCACGGGAGTTTGGGGCCTGGGGGGGAATGTCATCGATTGGTATTTCATGCTCACTGCTGTTGCTTATCAACATGTGAATTTCAGAGGTCAAGTACATATTTTATATTTAGTAAATTGCTATGTGTATTCGATTAGGTTGGACTAATAAATACATTGTTGTTGCCTTAATCTGAGCCAGAGACCATAAGGCATAGGCAAACTCCGGCCCTCCAGATGTTTTGAGACTACAATTCCCATCATCCCTGACCACTGGCCCTGTTAGCTAAGGATGATGGGAATTGTAGTCCCAAACACCTGGAGGGCCGGAGTTTGCCTATGCCTGATCTATGAGCCAATTGTCTGCTCTGACTAGCAAAAGTAAAAGAAATGTACACCCACCAAGCACAAAAGGCATGAGGGAGGAAACTTTAAAACAGTACTTGAATTTTATAAAATAGCAGAAAGGCCTTAGAAAACGCTCAACCCATTTCAGTTCAAGACCACCTTCAGGGTCACAATACAGTTCTCCTATTAAGGCAATAGCATGTCTTAATTAAGGTATTGCCTTAACAGGAAAACTGTATTCTTTATTCCCCACAAGGAGACTTTTAAGTAAAACATGTCGACCATTTTATAGATCCTTCGTATTATTTTATACCATGAAATTTATTAGCACCGTTTTGAGATCTTTGCCTGTGCTTTACTTTTTCTGTCTGTTATTCTGACTGGTAGCATCCTCTCAAGATCTTCCTTTTTCATCCGTATAAATTTGATCCTGTCTTCATTGAGAATATTAATCGGTCGGGTTTAAGGTTGTTAGCTTCACAAATGGTTAGTTCAAATGGTTGAACTAAGCCTGTTGGGGGAAAAAAACATTTTCATTACGAGTGACATGGAAAAAGCTGTATCTGGTGTTAATTAATAGGTAATACTGGCCTAGATGGGCCCAGATCTGACTCAATGTAAATCATTTTTCTATGTTCACAGCGATGAATAAGGTGCATTTATGGAACACTGCCTAATGTGCTAAATTAGCACAGGCCCTATTAATCTCAGCCAGGATTCCATGTTAGTGTCCTCATATAAACTGTGTCCAACTTTTTTGCAAGTCAAGGTTTTTGTGTCAGCATCACGTGGGTAGGTTCTCTTTCTCTTTGCTAAGCTTTCATTGGCAGTGAGAGGTTGGGGGTCCCAGGGCATAGTTGGCTGTCTGCAATGAGTTTTGTTTACATGTGTTTGGGAGGGGTTGTTAGGTCAACTTACCCACTTCGATCCGTATGCTATCAGTGGGTTCTTGCTGTTGTCTTGTTGGACTGTGTGTGTAATAAAGGGGAGCTACACTGGAGTGTAGGGCTTGCCGATGAGAAGGTCGACGGTTCAAATCTCCGCGACAGGGTGAGCTCCCGTTGCTCGGTCCCAGCTCCTGCCAACCTAGCAGTTCGAAAGCACGTCAGAGTGCAAGTAGATAAATAGGTACTGCTCTGGCAGGAAGGTAAACGGCGTTTCATGTGCTGCTCTGGTTCGCCAGGAGCGGCTTTGTCATGCTGGCCACATGACCTGGAAGCTGTACGCCGGCTCCCTCGGCCAATAACGTGAGATGAGCGCTGCAACCCCAGAGTCGGTTACGACTAGACGTAATGGTCAGGGGTCCCTTTACCTTTACCTGGGGTGAAGGTGTCCTCTTTTATTTGTCCCCGTGCTAGTTTCAGTTTCTTCGTTAGCTTTTCTAGGAGGACTGTTTCCCATATGGTTTGGTACCAGTGGTCCATGTTCACTCCTGACATGTCCCGCCAGTGTCTAGTTATAATGCTTCTGGCTGCTGAGAGCAGGTGGCTTGTGAGTTCTTTGCAGTGTGAGTGTGCATTATCGTCCTGGAAAATATTCAGTAAGTCCAGTTCTGGGGTATCTTCCAATACCTGCTTTGTTCTTTTGCATATTTCTAGTAGGACTGATGCCCAAAATGGGGCAATCCCACCATATATGGAGGCAAGTGCCTGTAGAGGTGCAACCTCTCCAGCATTTTTGTGAGGATTCTGGGTGTATCGGCACCAACTTACGTGGTGTTGGGTACCATCTGTAGATAAGCTTCTCAACGAGTTTCCTTTTGGGGGGCTGAGATTAAAGGGTGGTTTTGGCCACAGTTTAGTCCATTGGGTAGGGTTTATTTCATAAGGTATGCCATGCACCCATTGTTTTTTGATTGATATGAGGTTTGTGGGATTCTGGAGCAGTATTTTGTTATTTGTGGATACCATCCCTTTGCTGTCAGGAGAAGTTTTTTGAAGGTGGTCAAAGGCCTAGTGGCTAATGTTTCTACTGTTGGGGTGTTTAAGAAGGCATGTAGCTGGTAGAGTGTTAGCCAGGGTATTTGAGTATCCCCTAGTTTGTCTTTTATTTCTTGTGTCAGTATGGGTTTATTTTTGCAGACATCTGTTAGATGCTGCAAGGCTATGGCTTGCCATTTTTTTATTTGAAAGTTTGGGGCTGTGTGATGGAGTTGTGGATGGTGGTCCCAGCGAGGTTAGTGGGGATGGGGTTGGAGACAGTTCATCCACTTTTTTCTTCCATGCTTTGAACGTGGACTGTGTGGACCTGTTATAGTGTTGTGGGGATTTCCCGTAGTTTGTTTTAGAAGAATGAGTATGCTGTGGTGGGGGTGTTTTCGACTGTGTCTATCTTCATGTGCACCTATTGTTCCGTCTCGTCTTCTAGGATATACGGGATTATGTGGCGCACTTGGTTGGCGAGGCGTAGTTTGGTCAGAATAGAGTATACACTTCCAAAGTTAATGCTGAATACATTACTTCTGGTAAATGAGCTCCTTAATCGCTAGAGGGCCGTGAAAATTTGTGTCCCGGGCTTTTTAGACTCGTCTACCCATGTACTATCTGAAACCAAAGGGGCTCGTTGGTTGCCAGATGTGAAATATGTATTTTAAGCTGTCCTACCTCGCTATAATCCTATCTCAGTGTTTCTCAAATTTGGGTTCCCAGCTGCTGTTGGACTACAACTCCCACCATCCCTAGCTAGCAGGTCCCGTGGTCAGGGATGATGGGAGTTGTAGTCCCAAATTTGAGAAACAATGCTAGATTCCAGCCTCCCAAACACAGGGTCACAGGTTTGAAACCTTCCCCCAAGCTCTTAACAATAGTCTCAGAAAAGGAAAACCACAAGTGACAAATTATTATTTTTAAAGGGAAAACACAAAGGTGTGACCTTTTCTGAACAGAGGGCAATAAACCCTGGATGTGTTTGTGTGTATGTCACGCTACTAGCTGGAAGATCACATAATCCGGACTCTCAACAGCTAATTAGTGAGTGGCAAGCTGTTGCGCTAATTGCATTAGGATGCAAGGCACAAAGGTGTTGTCTTCCAAGCCAATAGATAATGCAGCAATTTGCCCTGCAACACATAATGTCTTGAAAAGAATTTCAGAAATAGACTGGAAAGAGAAGTTGCTGAATTACAACTTATCACCAAGCTCAAAACCATGGAGGGACCTGGTTTGAACAGAGATATCGGATTCTTATCTCATTATACATGATAAGCGATCTTCAGCCATCTCAACCCTTGCTTTTTCATGCAAAACCATTTGCAGTCGTTTTCGGTCATCACCAGCTATCAGTCAGTCAATCACCCACTTCCACCACCCTTCTGAGTGATCCCCCCTCCCCTCCCCATCCCCACCTCTCCCCACCCCTTCTCTACATAAGTGCCTGGGGACTTCTATTTCACTGTATCTGAAGAAGTGTGCATGCACACGAAAGCTCATACCAAAATAAAAACATAGTTGGTCTTTAAGGTGCTACTGAAGGAATTTTTTTATTGAAAAGCTAGGATAGCCATTACAGACACAGTAGGAATTGAGAGACAAGTTGGGAGCTGAGTAGAGAGAACAGAGGTGCTCTTCGGTAACAATACAGCTGAAAGGCACTCTCCCGCCTGTCATGAAGCCAAATCATAGCAATCGTAAGGGAGAGGTTACGTATCATTATTTCAGTGATGCGAAAGACCACTTTACCCAATTTGTTCTCCCCAGGTTCTGTCTTGAGGGTTTCAGGAGACTGGTTAAAGTGTGAGGTTATCTCTTGCTTAAATGGATGTCGCTGCTGTGTTGGGTGCTTTGAAATGGGAATTGAAACAGCATGGCTCTTGCCATCCATCGGGAGATTATTGTATGTGAATAAATAAGCTCCATAAAAAAATTAATCTGGCTTGTGTGCCTGAGCCCAAATGCATTCTTCTGCAACTGACATTTATGTCTGTGAACTGTGACAGCTTGTGCCCAGTAACTTGAATGTACTCTCCTTCCGTCTAAGTGGAAAATTGCCACAGCAGACATTCGCAGTTATAGAAAAGGGAGAGGGGGAGATACAGAAAAGGGAAATGAGTCGAGGCTAGCAGCAAAGTGTAAACTTGGAAGCCTTCCTATCTGTATCACTTGTGCCTGCTTCTCCTATCCCGAGAAAGGACTCCAATTTGTTCTCTCCCCCCCCCCCCCACCAGAGGGGCAGCTGTAGTCGTAGCAGCTTAAGGGCAAACAAATATATTCTGCCATAAGCTTTTGTGGCTAGAGTACAATCTTAAATTGGCAGGCATATATATACCACTTTATAAAACCACGTTGACGTGGGTTTGCCATCCCCACCCCCCTTTACAATCAAGCGGTTTATAAATTTTTGTGAAATAAAATAATAAATAAATGCACATGTTTGGGGGGAGGGATGAAGAGGTCTGCAGGTAAAGAAATGCCTTAATAATAATAATAATAATAATAATAATAATAATAATAATAATAATAAACATAATAATTTAATAATAATAAACCACAAGAATTACATTTAAGCAACACAAACACCCTAGCTCACAAAGTGGTGAGCTAATTAACATGCAGCGGATTTTTTTAAAAATAGCGTAATCTTGATTTAATCTAGGTGACATAATTGCATTTCCTGGTCAGTTATATTTCAGCCATTTCACACAGTTGTTTCCTTCGTGGGCCCATTTGCTTTCAAACTGATAAAGGGGCTGAAACTTGGGTGCATCCCAGTTTCATAATACAGTGGTACCTTGGAAGTCAAACGGAATCCGTTCCGCAAGTCCGTCCGACTTCCGAAAATGTTCGAAAACCAAGGCACGGCTTCCATTGGCTGCAGGAAGCTCCTGCAGCCAATTGGAAGCCGCGGAAGTCGCAGCGGATGTTCAGGTTCCAAAAAACGTTTGCAAACAGGAACAATCACTTCCGGGTTTGCGGCGTTCGGGACCCAAAACGTTCGTCTTGCAAGCCGTTTGAGATCCAAGGTACGGCTGTATTTTATTCATTTACCAAAAATCCCCTTAATAGGAAACATGGGTGATCAAATGCCTACCTGTTTGGAAGCAAAATGGTCCCACGTGAAAAGGTGGTAATACAGAA
This sequence comes from Zootoca vivipara, assembly GCF_963506605.1. Lineage (NCBI taxonomy): Eukaryota > Metazoa > Chordata > Lepidosauria > Squamata > Lacertidae > Zootoca > Zootoca vivipara. The sequence continues at coordinate 87,946,304 of NC_083280.1, forward strand.
CATACCAAAGTACCTCCACAGGTGTGTAAATATAAGTGTGTAAATTAAAAGAAAAAGCCAACATGCTCTCTATATAAAAAGGCCCCTCCCACCCTGTGACTGTCAGGAGTTACAGAATGTTGAGGACAAAAGAATAAGAAAATTATAGGCTAATTCATCTCATTGTCTGGCAAATCCTACCATCAGGGGCTCCAAAGCAAGGCTCCAAAGTATTCTACACATTTCCGTTTCCTCCCCTGGTAATTCCCCATTAAATCACTGAGTCTAGAGGTTGTGCTCTTTGTGTCTTTCCACAGGAACTGTGCCACGATATTTTTTTTTGAACATCGGTCTTTGTTTTGCTAACCCATCATTTCATCTTCTATCTCCTCTTCTTCTAATCCTTCTTGCCAGAGTCACAGTGTGCTCTACGGCACAGCTGTTTAGTAATATCCAGCGGCGAATGTCTTTTATGTCAAATTTCCCTTACTTACTTTTTGTTTTGCTCTCTTCCTATGATTTGAATTTGACTTGCTAGTGCATTTGCTAAAAATGTCTCCCTTACCATGTGCTTTGGTGATCACACAGCCTTCTCATCATTCATTGAGGCCAGGACCAGATCTCACAGAATCTGAAAAGAGCTATGTGGTAAGATCGCCTGAGATTCATATCTGCAGCCTCCATTTTAGCATTGTTCATGCAGCGCCATTCTCTCTTATTTCCATTTCATACTAAATGGATCCAAATGGTTTCCAGAGAGTGGTAGGGGATGTTTTATCCCATGTTGATGGCCTTTCAGCTGATTCCCTGGTGACCCATTGGAATACGAAGTTAACCAGGGCTATTGACTGTCTGGTTCCAAAGCGTCCTCTCCGGTTGCATGGAGCCCGGACAGCCCTGTGGTTTCCCCCAGAGCTGAGGATGATGAAACAATCGCTGAGACGGCTAGAGCGCCGGTGGCGGAAAACCCACTCAGAATCGGACCGGACACTGGTTAGAGTTCAGTGTCGAGCCTACCAGGTGGGGATGGCGAAGAAGACCTTCTTCGCCGCCTTTATTGCATCTGCAAAAACAGCAGCAGGAGACTCTTTCAGGTGGTTCACAATCTATTGGAACCACCTTCGTCATCGGGGCCTGGTAGGTGTCCAGGGCAGCTGTCTACCAGCCCCATCTGGTACGCAGGCTGAGACCCTACCTGCCCACAGACTGTCTTGCCAGAGTGGTGCATGCTCTAGTTATCTCCCGCTTGGATTACTGCAATGTGCTCTACGTGGGGCTACCTTTGAAGGTGACTCGGAAACTACAACTAATCCAGAATGCGGCAGCTATACTGGTGACTGGGAGTGGCCGCCAAGACCATATAACACCGGTCCCGAAAGATCTTCATTGGCTCCCAATACGTTTCCAAGCACAATTCAAAGTGTTGGTGCTGACTTTTAAAGCCATAAACAGCTTTGGTCCTGTATACCTGAAGGAGTGTCTCCACCCCCATTGTCCAGCCCGGACACTGAGGTCCAGCGCCGAGGGCCTTCTGGCGGTTCCCTCGCTGCGAGAAGTGAGGTTACAGGGAACCAGGCAGAGGGCCTTCTCAGTGGTGGCGCCTGTCCTGTGGAACGCCCTCCTAGAAGATGTCAAGGCAATAAGCAACTGATTTACTTTTAAAAGACAACTGAAGCCGGCCCTGTTTAGGGAAGTTTTTAATGTTTGATGCTGTATTGTTTTTTTAATACTCGGTTGGAAGCCGCCCAGAGTGGCTGGGGAAACCCAGCCAGATGGGCAGGGTATAAATAATAAATTATTATTATTATTATTTTGGAGGTGTAAGCAAAACAATACCGTACACAAGAAGTATCAGCAGACTCGGAGTAATCCTGAGGTTTGCAGATGCTTTAAAAATGCTTTTTTTAAAAAATGTTTAGAAAGGAACCCTAAAGGGAGAAAATGCCCCCTAACCCATCTTCATAGGAACTCAGTGGCATGAAATATTGTCTGACTGAGATAGGGTGGGTTGCGAGAACCAGCTGGGAGAGGGAATGGAATGGCTGAAAAGTGAAAAAGTAGAGATACACAGATGTTGACATGAGGTTGAGTAAACCATCTCATTTTCTGGACAGGTCATTTCCTAATTCACCCTGAGAAGCTATTTAGTTTAGAAGTTTAGAAGCGTTGAGTTTCTGGGGGTAGAAGTCCAAAGACTGTTATATAGTAGGGATGTAGGGATTGAGAAGAACTATGTCCTCATTCAAAACAAACACAATAATGGAAGGAGGAAATCAGAAGACCCTCCAAGTGTCCCTATTTTCCAGAGACAGTCCTGGATTTACAGAAGCCGGGGGACGTAGTCTTATTTATATTGGAGAAATGTTGGAGGGCATGGAACAAGCCCCAGGCCAGTGACGGCTGAACTTAGTCACTTGACCCAAAATGAGGCCTGACTTGTGGGAGGAGAGAGCAAAAACCAGAGGGAGAAGAAATGTAGCAGAGTGACCATATCCCTGAACCAGAAGTATCTCAGCCTGCAACATTTTGGTGCATTGCTGCACTCATAAAGCATCTGTTACCTGCTTCTTGACATCATAGTCTAGACGTGCCAGTATTTTGGGGGGAAAGGAGCCCCATATGCCAGAGCGGGTGGGTGGGTTTGGTTATGCCAACAGTGAACAATGATAATTTTTTTGACTCTCACCCCTAATTCTTTCGCAACCACTGTCCCAAGTACACGAGATGGAGGCTCTGGTGCAGGGCAAGCTGAACCAGGTGCCATCGCAAACACCTGGCTTCTAGGGGGAGTTTTGGTGCGCAGTTAGGCCATTGGAACAGCAGCTGAAAGTTTCTGAAACAAAGGCTACTGTAGGCGAAGGAAACTCAGGCATTAAATATCTGTAGCATTGGGGGGGGGAGCTTCGGTTGCATGCATGTGATGTGTTTTGAAATGACGCACTCAGAGCTGGAAGATGTGAATTTGAGGTCCTTGCTAATTCCAGTATCTTTTGCTGCTACTGCTTTGTTACAAATACGTATATATATATATATATATATATATCCAAAACTAAACAGCAAACTCTTCTGTATCTTGCCTCTGTTTTTCCATGCTTGCAACCTGGATTCCTCTACACTTCACTGGCTGGATCTACCACTGTATTGTCTTACTGGATTGCTGCAACTGGATTTCCCCATCTCTTACTATCACCCCCCTCTCCTCCCCACTTTTCCCTGTTCACTGTCCTCTGACGTGTTCCCCCCCCCTCCGTGGATGTCAACCCTGCGCCGTCTCTACCGCCCAGGAAACCGTTTGCAATGAGATCTTACACATTGCGGAAAAGTCCGTTCATTACTGCAGCACAATTTCTCAGCCTCTTGTCTCTTGCCACAAGGGGCCCCATAGTGACAATAAATCATCTTTCATCATTTCTCAGCAACCGCAAGTCCTGCCGCTGGGAACAAGCCTCGACCGGAACCACGCGCCACAAGATATGTAAGTTGGTCTGAAAGGGGACACATTCGCCCCTCATTTCAGCAGCTGCCGTGCATTTGATGGATGGAGTGCAGGAGACACAGCACAATTTTTTAGTTTGATGGCTTTTCTTATTTAGCACAAGGGACCACCAGTATTTTGGTCTTGTGGTCTTGGCTGAGATCCTACCAGATCTATTGATACTACCAGACCCGTCTCCATTTTTTAAAAGATCATGGATCAGAGGTCTGGAGATGGATGTGTGGAACCTTGGTGTGGACCTCTGGAACTTCCTGCTAGTTGAAAGACTTCAGAAGGGCAGTGGCAACTCATAATCTCCCCCGTGAGGTCCTGTAGATACTTCAAGACTGCCACAGGGCCACTGGATGAAGTCCTCCGTGCCACTCCTTGCCACCTGATCTGGTCCCGTGGTTTCAATATTTATTAAGGGGCTGGCTGTGGTGCAGAATAGGGTATGAGGGAGCTGATGGTCAGAAAATAATATTGTTGGATAAAGTTGAGCGGGGGCAGAGGAAATTTAGACTCCTATCACTGCCGATCTCCTGTGTTTGTGGAATGCTCTCCCCCGGGAGCTTCGCCTGGCACCTTCATTATACACCTTTAGGCACCAGGCAAAAAGGTTCCTCTTTAACCAGGCCTTAAAGACATCCAATGCCCTTTTAGAATGTTTTGGGGAGGGGGGATTATTTGGTGGTGTTGTTGTTGTTTTTTGTTTTATTATGCGTTTTCTGATTTTATCTTGTAACTGCCCTGAGACCTGTGGGTATGGGGTTGTATACAAATTTGAATCATCATCATCAGATCTGTATTTGAAGAAAGTTAGTTACAAGAGGGATATTGTTAGTAGTGGCTGACAATCTCTTCCCTTAATTCTACCCCCCCCCCCAATCCACTGTTTCTGTGCATTTTCAGGCTTAGCTACCAAGCACTGTACAGCTATGTACCGCAGAATGAAGATGAGCTGGAGTTGAGAGATGGAGATATCATAGATGTCATGGAGAAGTGTGATGACGGCTGGTTTGTTGGTGAGCATGACACCTGTCATTTCAATTCGTTTTTAAAAACGTTAACGGGAACATTATTTAATTAATTTCATCCATTTGATTCACAGACCCATTTACACAAAGTCTACAGTTAGCCAGAGTACACGCTATAATTCCGATAATTTGCTTGACTCGGAGTGATTGCGTATATTCTGCTGTGAGTTTGCTATCCATTTTAGCAATAGAAAATTGCCTTGACAACCCAAAACCTTTCCTGGGCAAGATTCAAGCAGCAGGCCTATATATGTTTCGCACAAGCTACTGTAGAAACAGCACATGGAAGATCCATGAATCAGTTTCTACTTCCTCAGACCCCAACACACACTAATGTTCTGCAGCAAGAAATTCTGCCATATGATCCACCAGTTAAACAACTGTATAGCATTAAATCTCATTAAGCGGAAAGGCATACCTGAGCCACCACATTTAGTAAACATGATCCTTTCCCTTCCTTCCCAGCATGTATAGAGGGAGAACAACATTTCCTGGTTATGTCTAGATATAAACTAATTTTCCTCAAGCATGTTTCAACTGTAGAATGCCTCAAAATAGCCATTAATTCCTTAGAAAGGCTCAACAGTAACCAATTTTGATTGCTAGGTGTTCAAGACAGAACACGCATGCTGATTTGTAACAGGGTTTGTGGATGTACACAAAATAAATATAGCTAGTAGTTTAGAGAGGATATTCACTCTGAGTTTTCAGCCATTGGTAAACTGACCTCCAAACATAGAACACCATTGGCCATGCATTTTGGTAACCCAAATAGATTTCTCATCACCTTACCTTAGACCCTTTCCAAAACACTAAATTTACTGTTGACCCCCATTGGAATTCCAGACAATTACAGCATACGTAGACTGCTCTAAAGCCGTCAACTGTTGCAAGAGGCTGTTTAATTGAGCCAACTGTTGTCTAATAAAGCAATTATTATTCACATGCGCATCCAAAAACAATTTATAAACTGAAATCCTTTTGGAGAAGACCATTATTTTACTTTTATTGTAGTTCTTGATAAGCTAATCACTCAGGCAATAGATCGTAAAGACCCGTTCAATACCAATAGGTCAAAAAACCCTCTTCCAGACCATTATAGTCTTTTCAGCTCAAGCCCCAAGCCCTTGAATCTGGTGCTGTGCATTCACAAGCCAAAGGTCCTCCCCTCTTGGCTCCAGTTTCCAGCTCTTCCTTCACTGTTCTTCAAACATTGCTAGACTGACACCCACTCACTGACTTGAGACCAATACTTTTATTTCGAAACAGGGCCTCCCTCCAGCTAATCATCTCAAATTGGAGCGATTAGCATGCACGGTGCTTTTGAGCGATATTAAAAAACGTATCTTACAAACCGAATTTTGATGTAGCAGAAGACAAAAGGGTGGAGAAGCAAGGGAAACAAAAGATGTAGAGTTATCGGTACATGATCTTTTATTTCAGCTAGGATTAAGCCAGGCTCTGCTGAAAAATATTGATTTTGGGGTGAAATTTGAAGGAAAAGAGGGAGCTTTTCTGGGGTGGACTTCCAAGGAGAAGGGGAATCAGATCAGATCAGATATCTATCCCATAGGGCAGCATGTGTTTCAGCCTTCTTGGAAGACACAGGAACAGGCCATTGGTCCACATATTTAGGCAGGGTTTCAGCCTTACCTGGACTTACCAGGGATTAAACCCCGTGCACTAACCAAATAAGTGGAGGATCCTTTCACGGGATCAAGTTGCGTGTTATCCTGCTACACAGCGATAGCAAAACGAAGATGGAAAAGCCATCATCACCAGCCTGCTTTTGGGGCTGTCACGCCCACATTTCATAGAATCATAGAGTTGGAAGAGACCACAAGGGCCATCCAGTCCAACCCCCTGCCAAGCAGGAAACACCATCAAAGCATTCCCGACATATGCCTGTCAAGCCTCTGCTTAAAGACCTCCAGAGAAGGAGACTCCACCACACTCCTTGGTAGCAAATTCCACTGCCGAACAGCTCTTACTGTCAGGAAGTTCTTCCTAATGTTTAGGTGGGATCTTCTTTCTTGTAGTTAGAATCCATTGCTCCGTGTCCGCTTCTCTGGAGCAGCAGAAAGCAACCTTTCTCCCTCCTCCATATGACATCCTTTCATATATTTGAACATGGCTATCATATCATATTTGTTCTTGTTTTATTTCTCAACAGGCACCTCCCGGAGAACACAACAGTTTGGTACTTTCCCAGGCAACTACGTGAAACTTGTATCTTCATAAAAGCCATTGCTAGCCCGTTGGTGATTTCACCAGGAGAGAGAGACAGACAGACAGACGGACGGACGGACGGACAAAGAGAAGGAGCTGGGTTTGAAACTGTAAGAAAAAAATGTTCAGAAAAGACTTATTTCATGAATGTAGCCGACAAGCGAGGAGACGCTGGATGTGAATGTGGTAAAGTGTTGGACTGACTCGAAGCCCTTGCCTCCTTTGAAGATTGACCAGAGCAAAGTGCCGAGCCGCTTACACTGCTGCCTTTGTGTCTGCGTTTATCCTTCAGGGGCGGCAATATAAGACTTCGCTTTCGTTCAGTATTGGGTATTCACTCTCCGCGGTGTGAAACGGGGGGGGAAAGCAATGAGATGGAAGTGTGAAATAATGTGAGCAGGGTGGGGAGGGGAAGAGAACACGAGAACAGTGAATGCTTTTTGGTTGCAGACTCTTGTGACTGCAGTCCGGCTGGCAGAGGGTGAAGTTGGTGTCTCATCCTGCTAAAACGTCGTGCAGCTCGTTCCCTTCCTTTGGAATGTGCACCTTAACGCATATGATGAGGGGGCAAGGAATTTACGGAGACCCGTTTTATATAGAAGGGCACATTGCCAAGATCACCCTCCCGTTATCTTTTTAATTCACTACACAAGATTTAAGCAGGCTTTTCTGTGTTTCCTATTCCCCATTTTATTGAGGCTGCAATCTTCTATTTTGTTTTACTGGTCAGTTGGCCGTAAGAAACCTACTTTTACTGCACTTAACTAAAACAGCAGGTAAGGCGGCGGTCTTGACACTGTGCCTTGAGGCAGACGAAAAGAATTGAGCCCGGATCTTTGATTGGTCATTAAGATTTGGCGTTACCGGCAGATAAAACGTTGTATTCTGTTCTGCTTGACATTATCCAGCCACGTTCTAGGCATTTTGACCCAGCTTTTCCACACATATCCTAAAGTTCTGCCCACTGCATGTTCTGGGCCGTATCTACTCAGAATGCTATCTGCACAAGCTTCCTAAAGCTACATTTCTCCCAGCGGCAGTTTGTGCTGAATGCCATTTCCAGTGGTTTGTGCCTTTGTGAGAATTTAGTGCATACTTTTTGTGTGTGCTTTGGATGAACACTGCATTTTAAAAAAAAACCCCACACCAATTGTGTGCATTTTAAAGCATAACTGTTGCCACTAATGCTTCCCTGTCCTCTTAACTGGAATAGCTCCTGCCGGAGGATTTATTTGGATGTCAAATGCAGTGATTCCGGGTATTAGTCCCTTGATTTCCTAAGTGGACTCCTACCAGCCCATGTGGCAGACCAGACGATTGGTATGGTAAGAAAAAGTGATCCATTCATTCACAACTCTCTACCTTTTCTCTTTTTGCACTTGCTTCTTACATGTCTGGCTTAGCACCAAATAATATAGCAAGCAGCCAGACTCTATCAAGGCATCCTTCTCAGTTGTGGGATATATTCTGGCAAAATATATTCCTGGATGTGCCTTTTTAGAATTGGTGGCAAATGGGATTTTTCTGCCTGTCTTTTTGAAAAGAAACACAGAAAAGTACAAGCAACCTGCATTTCTGGATTTCCAAAGCCACTTTGTTTTGGGTCTCCTTGAATTGACATTTCTCTGACTGCAATCCTTTGCACACTTACCAGGGAGTAAAGCCCCATTGTGTTCAGTGGAATTTAATTCTGAGTAAGCATGCATAGAATTCCAGTGCCAATTTCCCAAACTTTGCACTTCCATGCAAAATGAACCTGTTTTTTTTCCCATAGTCATTTTGTTTAAAAAGAAAAAGGGGCCATGGACAAGTACAACTAGCAAAGATTTAGATTGCGATTTTGTCATAAGCTGTATTTATTAAATATAAAAGTCCTATTTTTCTGCTGGTGCTTTTATACAGTTTATTCATAGTAACAGCAACTAACTCACTGAGGTCAGCATGTTTGCAGTTCGTTGTATTAATAGCCATGCTCCAAAATAGCAGGATTTCTCTTTTGCTGACTCTTCCCCACCCCCACCCCCACAAGATCAGCCAAAAAAAGTCAAATGAAGTGCTTTCATATTATGATTGTATATATGTATATTTGCCTTTGTATAGACTTACAAATAACTTATATTGAAGAAAATTAAATTCATTGAAAGCTTTTTAAAAAGGGCAGTAAAGAAGACTTTTCCACTTTTATTTATATTAAGTAATAATTATTCCATGTACGGATCACATTAAATATGAGGGGTTAGCAAAATTATAGCTCAATTACAACTAAGCCACAAAATGCTGCTTCCATTCATTTGGAGAGCTGACGTTTTCATAATTAAGGATTGTTACCGCTTGAGTCCCACTGAAATGATTTACAGTCTCCTGCAGCTCTTGCAAACCTGCACAGGAAAGGGTCCCAGAGAATGGCTTCCCTAACGTATTTTAATGGGTTTCTAATGCTTTTTTATTTGCATTTTTATCTGAAGCAGCGTTTTAGACGTGGCATTAAAATGGAAAAAGGATTGGATAGGTGCAAATTATTAGCTTAACCATATTGGCCGTATGTAACCATCTCGATGCCATTTTTAGTTTTAATACACACATGCGTGTTCCATGCTCACCCATCAAGAAGTCACTTTTTGCGTTTTGTTTCCTCATTGCAGTGGATTATTATTTGACAATAAATGGAAAGATTGAATTAAAAGTGTGTTCCTTTATAGAAGTGATCTAGTAAGTATCAGCCCAGTTGGTGGTGCTTGTATTTGCAGGAATGTAAGAAAATCCCTTGCTGATTCAGGGTCTTGCGTCAAAGGGCTTGGGGCTCTTGTGGGTGGGGTACTAGTAGCCACTGATCACCTTATTTTCCAAGAAGTTATCTGACCCTCTTTTAAAGCTGTCTCTTTAAACCCCTGGATACTATTTGTGGGCACATTTGGCATGTGAAATTGCCAAGGCAGTACGAATGAAGAATATGCAAAGGTGGGCAATCCTGGCCTGAGCTTGGGGAAGGCAGGCTTCCCCTGCCGACGCACTTCGGCTCTGTCGGGCGGGGGGAGGGAGAAGCGGAGGATTGGATCGGTCCTCCGCTTCTCCCTCCCCCCGCCCGACAGAGCCGGCAACCCCGGGATCTGTCCTTTCTGTCGGCGGTGGGGGGAGAGGAACGAACGGAGAGAAAAGGCTGCGTAAGCGCTTCTTTGAACCCCGGGATCTGGGCACGCTTAGCAGCAGGGGGAGAGGAACGAAGGAAGAGAAAGTTGCCCTTTCTCTTCCTTCGTTCCTCTCCCCCCGCCGCCAACAGAAAGGACAGCTCTGGGGCTGTTGCCGCCTGCCTTCCGGCGAGCCAAGCAAGCAAGCGCCGCCACTGCCGCCAGTCCCCCGGAGCCCATAGGAATGCATTAATTAACTTTAATACATTCCTATGGGAAATGGTGCCTTGCAAGACGAATTTCTCGTTGGACGAATTAACCGTTGGAACGAATTAAATTCTTCTAGCGAGACACCACTGTACAATGATTACCATTCAGGAGTGGTTGGCAAACTTTGTTCCGAGAGGCTTGCAAAAAGATACTTTCGGATGGAAAAGCAACAGGAACAGAGTGCACACCTTCCATTACACAAAGGAACAACCAAATTACCATGGCGATAATTATCCGCAACACAGGATGCAAAAACCTACAGGTTAGTCCAACTACACTACAGATGAAGGTCCCACTTTGAACCCTGGCAGGGATACTTAAAAGAAAGGGGCTGAAAGGAAGCAGAGCTAAAGAAATCGGTGTGTTGTATGTCTCAAGAAGTGGGAATAGCTCAAATAGTTTTTTTTATAAATAAATATAAAAGGAACTTGCCTTCAGAAAATACCGAGGGGGACTTTTCCTGAAGCAGCCATTCCTTTTTCGAAATCACTTGCAACTAGCCCAGCATAGACAAAACGAAATTATCTCGAAGTAAGAAAGCAGAACTTTTATTAAAAAGGAAAAAAACGAAGAGGAACATTAGTCAAATGACATAAAGAATCTTTGATACGTTTTAAATTATGTACACTATTTTTATATGTAAATATCTGAAACTATAGCTTTATACAAGTTTGCTATAACAGGATGATACTGGGTGGGAGGGATAAAAGCATTCTATTTTAGAAACAAAAGGATTTGGTCAACCGATTTGAACGCTTAGAAAATTTGATTAAAATACATCATAACTTCATATACAGCAATCATGCCATAATTTACTTGAAAAGCATGATACAAAGTCCACAGGACGTTATTTTACAACAAATCTGTTTTGCAGTAACAGCTTTCAACGGGTGCCAATTGCCTTGTCAAATGGGTGGCAGGCAAACAGCTTGAAGCTGCTTTAAAAACACCGCACTAATATGCAGAACCACCCCCCAACCACCAATTTATGAATAAAAGCAAAGTGGCAATGGGAGTTTTATTTATTTCTACAAATTTTAACTCGTAACTATAAAAGCTTTCTTATTAATTCCACCCCAACCACAAAGATGGCTTTCCCCTCAAAGTATTTTTTTAGGAATTGCAGTACCTTAAGGTCATATATGTTTGTTGGAACTTAACTAGTGCTGCCTCCTTTTGTTCCTCGTTCACGCTAGCCGCCTGATTTTACAGTCATTTTAGCATCCAGGTGATCTTGAAAAGAGAAATGTTTAAAGCAGCTGGCTAGAGACAGGGAGGGTGGCAGGTAAGGAAACTCTGGTTTAACGTAAACTAAAAAAACATGAGATAAAGTTGCCACAAGCAAGAAGGCATAGGCAAGCTAGAACTCCTCTCCATCTCCACTACATAATACAATTAAGGTTTTTAGTTGCTGCTGTTTTTGTTTTGTTTTTTAAAGAAGTTCTAATGGAGCTTCATTTTTATAAAATGAATTATTTCACATATCCGTAATTCAAACTTGGAAAGCATTTCTCTACGGAAATTCCTCAATTGCATAGCTTTCTCTGCACATCCTAGGCACACAATTTCACTGCAGCAAATTGGGTTTCTTTTTACAGTTATTAAAAATTGGTGAATGTCAGTATACCAGTCAAATACTGGAGAAATTTTCAAAATGTGCTTTAAAGGCACATTTGCACGTGCAGCTAAATCATTTGATATACAGCTGAATAGCTTCAACTGAGACATATTGCCGGAGGGCAAATGAAAACTTTTCCACAAATACTCTCCTCACCACTCACTGACTTACTGAGATAGTGTGGGAATATTTGTACATACATTTATGCCTTCTATTAAAGAGATTCTTGGGTCCCTGCCTTCTCCAATTTATTTTCAGCACATCCCTTGAAAAGAAACAAGCACACATTAACAAAATTGGGTAGGGGAGCAAATAGAATTTAACCCCAACATGTTTTCAGTCAAGGTAAGTAGATGCTGGCAAAAAAAGGCTGACCATTGTTCTGAATAAAGCAGTATTTCTGCTTTATTTTTTTTTAATAAAAGTTATAACATACTGGTGTTCGTCCTCTTCTTGTTCACCTGACGTTTGGATGGATGGTGCTAAAAGCAGGTAGGATGACACACCCCGAGTCGGCTTCAGATAAATGTCCATTTCACTGCCTGACAGACAATTTGAAGAGGCTTCTCAAAGAGGGACTACTTTGCTGTTGACAAAAGGAGATTTACCTGGAAGGCAAATGGCAAAGGAGTTTCACTACTGTGGAACTCGTAATGCCTGTTCTACAGAAGCAGTGACATTTGAGGGTGGGGTGGGGTTTGCACAGGGAAGGTCCTGGATGTGGAGATCTGAAACTATTTGAGGGCAATACATAGGGCTGCTGCCCAGCGCAGCGCTTCCGTTGCCACAAGGAATCAGAGCAGGAAAAGATGCTTGTCAATTGGGAGCACAATCTCTTCCATGTGGGTTGGGCGGGGGGTGCTTCCCTCTTGTACACGCACACACACACAAAGGAATAGCTTGTGGCTTCCTGATCACTTCTGCACACCATACCACAAACATCCCAGACTGCATAGCCTATAAGCAAGGTTTTGAGCAAGGCCCTTGTACCAGTTACAACGGCTGGCTCATGCCTAGTTCTGAGACATCCTGTAGCTTTGCTTCTGGATGCACTGCTAGCCTGCCAACAATACCCAAAAGCAAGCATTTGTGCTGCTTTTGTCTCAAAGCCACCTGCAAAATATATTCAGGGGCCAAACGTCCCCTGCTCAGAACATTTAGTTAAAAGAATATATTTATCTGACCGAATTTCACCCAAAATATAGTTCACAGAGAATGGATTTTAAAAAATAAAGAGTTTTCTTACATACCTGTTCCATTGAAGGGCAGGCTACAATCTGGAGATCTTCTTTGCTAAATTCTTCTTTTAGTAGAGCATGCAGCTTCTGGAACACTTGCTGAATATTGTTCTGAGGAAAGGAAGAAAATATTTTAAACTTTCCTCACCCTAAGACCAGCCTTCAAATATGAACACGTACAGAGAATGGTTATCCAGTTTGGGGAAGTACTAATGAGTTCAGGTGACTTACAAGCTTCATTTTCTTGTTACTTCTACATTCTCCCATTAGGCAGTTAAAACTCGAAGGGGGTCAGAGGTGTCACTGTAAGAAAACCTACATTAGCAGCTGGTGGTCTACATAAGCTCCTAAGATGAATAAGGCCCCTTATGCAGCCTTTATCAGTAAAGGGCACTGCCTACTGGAAGGATGCAGGAGCGAAAGAATAGCAGCCTTGCTGGGTGTGTCTGGCCTAATCCAGCATCTTGTTAACTAGATGCCTCCAGGAAACCCACAACCAGGCCTTGAGTGATACTGTTGTTCTCCAGCAACTGGTATTCAGAGGCATGGGGTCTCATGAATATCAGTCGCCGATAGGCTAATTACCCTTTGCAGTCAAAGTTAGAGGCCATCACATCCTGGAAAGCCAAATTCCATAGTTTTGCTACGTGCTACGTGAAGAATCAGCTTCGCCAGGTGACCCCAGATTCTAGTACAGTGGTACCTTGGTTTATGAGCTTAATCTGTTCCTGAAGTCTGTTCTTAAACCAAATCCGTTCTTAAACTGAGGTGTGCTTTCCCTAATGAGGCCTCCCACTGCTGGTGCCCTTCCACCGTTCGGCATCCGTTCATAGACCAAGGTAAAGTTCACAAACTGGAGCGCTACTTCCGGTTTTGCGGAGTTCGTAAACCTAACAGTTTGTAAACAGGACTGTTTGTAAACCAAGGTACTATGAAAGAGAAGGGGGGGACTGCTTCCCACACCGTGAGTAATTTTACACGCCTTTATCATGTCCCATCCTTACTTTCCCGCCCCTAAACCAAAAAGCCCCAAACGCTGCAACTCTTTGTCATACAGGAGTTGCCATAGCTCTCTGATCGTTTTGATTTCCCTTTTCTGCACAGAAACTGGCTCTACAAGCCACATATGGCTTATAGGCAGCTTCAGGAAGTAAACGAAAACAAGATTAAGAGGACAAATTCTGTCATGAGCTCAGCTGCAGGCATTTACTCCTCATCCACAAAATCACCTTTCCTGGCCACTTGCAGACATTCCTGGCACTCGAAGGGCAGCAGAGCAGAGAAATATAGGTAGACTAGGGAAGAGGAGCCAGGATGCAGCAGGAACTGTGGTGTAAGAAGTGAGGACAACCGAAGACCTGGCATTAGCTACAGGAAGATTTTGCAGGCCACTCCAGAATATAGCACCATACATTTGTCCAAGAAAAGGTACAAACCCCCACAGCATCACCAAAGGGATGAGCTACAGAGCTTGCTTAGTTTCAGGCAAAACAGGATCACTTGACTTAAAGCATGTTGTAACACTTTGCACATATTAATAAGCTACTATTAAAGTATGCATTCCAGTATTTAAAGTGAAAAACCTATAAAACTTTGGTTCTCATATTAAGAAAAAAAGAGGAAACGCTACCGAAATACTTACCCTAACTGGCTTGAACAAGATGAACTCTGTGTCCTTGTTGGATAAATACAGCGACATGCTCTGCAATGTCGAGGGCAGTTTTGTTTTGATGGTCCTGTATGTCGAAGACACCAAGTCGGCAATCTTTGCTGCGAAACAGAATTCAAAGACATATTAGTGGCAGAGAACTTGTCCTTTTGAAATCCAGTCATGGTTTATTGGCTGCCTCTTATACGAAGCAAGCACCTGTCCTGCTACATGCTTTTCACGGAATCACAGAACTAGAGAGCTGGAAAGGGACCCCCCAAGTCCAGCTCCCTGCAATGCATACATCTCTTTCCATACATTGCAGATATCTAAAACTGCTGTGTTAGTTTCTGTAAAATATATATTCGCAAGCAACCCTAATCCTTCTGGAAATGATAGGATGAACATCAAAGCAATACATACATATTGCATTTATATCCTGCCTTTCCTCCTGGGAGTTTAGGTAAAGGTAAAGGGACCCCTGACCATTAAGTCCAGTCACGAACGACTCTGGGGTTGCGGCGCTCATCTCACTTTACAAGCCAAGGGAGCTGGCATTTGTCCACTTCAACAGACAGTTTTTCCAGGTCATGTGGCCAGCATGACTAAGCCGCTTCTGGCGAAGCCAGAGCAGCACACGGAAACACCGTTTACCTTACTGCCGGAGCGGTACCTATTTATCTACTTGCACTGCGTGCTTTCAAACTGCTAGGTTGGCAGGAGCTGGGACCGAACAACGGGAGCTCACCCCGTCGCGGCGATTCGAACCGCCGACCTTCCAAGCGGCAAGCCCAAGCGGCACAGTGCTTACTAAGGTGTAAATGAGATGGCCTTTCATCCAGTAACTGACCAGACCTTAACCTTAGTTTGACAAACTTCGTTTCATGCACCTTCGGTTAACCAAAAGTAATTTGTTAGTGGAAAGAGAACAATGGCAGCACAATGCAACAAAACTTATTGAGAAAGGGCCTCCTGGATTTGCAACCTAAGAAGTCACAGAGTGAAACCCGTGCAGCAACTCCAAGGTCTATTTTATTTCAGTAGTAGTGGAGTGCCCATAAGGAACCTGGGTGGGTGCAATGATACGACTGTCATGCACACAGGGGGAGGAGATGCCTGCTACTGCAATGTATCGTCATCCTTCCCGCTTACCGTATTGGCCTGAATATAAGCCTCACTCCCCCCCCCAATTTTGACTGTGAAAAGTTAAAAGTGTGGCTTATATTCACCTTACGGTATGCAGCCAGGAGCGCGGGGCACACAGCGCCAGGAGCGCGGCAAAGCAGCGCTTTACGTAGTCCCCTTTCCTCTCCCCCAAGGCCAGGAAGGGAAAGAGCAAGGAAGGGGAAGGGCCACTAGCAACACAGTTGTCCGTCCCCCCGTCCCCCGGGCAGTATGCAGCCAGCAGCAGCAAGGAATGGAGCGGCTTATAGTCGGGTATTTTTTCCTCTCTTTTTTCTTCTTCTTGCCCCGTCCCCTCCAATTTTAAAAGTGTGGCTTATATTCAGGTGCGGCTTATATTCAGGCCAATACGGTATTGTGCTTTGAAGGTTAAAGGCTCTGCCTGTGGCTTCCCAAAGTACCAGATATCAGGAAGCAGGGAAAGCATATTTACAAGTGCACCAGAAGAAGGGTGGACAAGAGCCGCAAATGTTTGCAGAAGGGTGCAAAGTTATACCGAGACAGAGTACCTCTCCCTTGGCAAACACTCCTTTTGCCGGCAAGCTGTCTTCCTTCTGTATGCTGGGCATGGAGCATATGGCAAACAAATGGGTTTTCTGTCCTCCATGGATGGGACTTTTTGTTGCATGTGTATGGGAGACACTTACTGTATGCTACTTATTTTCCATTCAGCTTGGATACAAGCTAAAGCGGTTAAGTGAGATTCATTAAAGATGGATAACGGTCAACCCTTTGAATAGTTATCCCCCTGAATTAAACTTTTACAAATTAATGTTTAAAATTTAAAAAAAGGTCCAGAATGGCGAAGTCTGCAAGCCAAACAAGCTTCAACTTGCAGAAGGCAGAAAAGAAAGGTAAGAAAGGTAAGCATGTACAAAGGGATGTGAGTCTGCACCTAAAGAGATTACCTGGTTGTGCCCAAGGTTGCTGTAAAAGGCTGTATTTAGGACCACCTTGAGTAGCCATTGCCTTCAGAGCAGAAACCTAGAGTAATGAGATGGAAAACGAGCAATGCACCAAATGCTATGCCATACTTAGCAGTCACATTGTTATTGTGAAGTGTTTAAAGGTCTTCATATGCACCACCCCAGCAATACCTATAACAACCATCTATGATAGACCAGAATTTTTATTCCCATATTGCATCTGGGCTAAGTTATGCAAAGGCCACCAAAGTAATTCTCAATGGAGGTTGAGATTCAAACTTGCTGCTTCACAGAAAACTACTAGACTGAACCAGATCTCGGGAGACACTTGCCAAGAAAATCTAGCTATTAGGGCTTGCAGCTATTAAAACCAACACGTAGAACAGGCATCCCCAAACTTCGGCCCTCCAGATGTTTTGGACTACAATCCCATCATCCCTGACCACTGGTCCTGTTAGCTAGGGATCATGGGAGTTGTAGGCCAAAACATCTGGAGGGCCACAATGTGGGGATGCCTGGCCTAGAAGAAGTGGCAATTTCGGTAGTTACGAAAGAGCGCCCAGGAACCCTTCCAAAGGAAGCAGGTTATAAAAAGCAACTGTTTGGCTTTCTTCGAACGCCTCCCCCAAAGACGTATCCAATCAGAAACTGGAAAGAGAATGCAGTGAGGAAAACATAAATTGTCAAAGGCTAAATTGAGACCCGTTTCTTTGCCCTCTCCTCCCCACTTCAGGGCCCAAAACAATAAGAGCTGCTGGGGTGAGAGAGATGAGCCAGCTGGCACTCTCATGAGGTTGGAGGAATTTCAATTAGGAATTTACGTGTCCTGTTTATACAGGCATAGAAGCAGTGTCACAGCAAAACAAGGCTGCCTTTGGTTTATCCTTATTACACACACCCTTATTATATACAGGGCTTTTTTTAGCCGGAACTCACCAGAACTCTTTACTGGCACCTCTCAGGTGGGCACCGTTGCCGTTATAGGAGAACAAGGGAGGCGTTCATGGAGAGTTCTGGCACCTCTTTTTCTAGGTGTTGCCAAAAGGCACCTCAGTACAGCTGACTTGGGATTGCTTGTATTGATGACATATTGAATGGCATCGGGGTTGCTAAACCCGTGGCTCTGCAGAAGTTGCTGGGGTCTAGCTCCCATAATCCCTGAACACTGCGAGGGCCACAGATTATTTTCCTTTCAGTTAGATATACCAATGTACTGTATTCATAAAAGGCAACCTACACCCTTGTGCAAATTAACTGAAACAAAGCATGTTTTCTATCTTACTCGTAATCCTGTACTCAAGACAAACACGAAAAGTCAGTTGATCACTATGGTGTCAGAAGCCTGCAGCCAACAGAAGGAATGATGTGCTCACCACAATATACTGAGGTTCTACGAAAGAGTTATTCTAGAGCTGGAAAAGAGGTATCCTGACAGTACTGGGATATTGCAGCAGGACCTAACCCGTAACCCTGTCACACATCGAAAGTGATGAAGAAATTCATGACAGAGCAGCAAATACAGGCACTTGATTGGCCAGGGAATTCCCCGGATGTAAATCCCACGGAGGATTTGTGGGCTATATGCAAAAGTCGCCTCCGTGCTGTAGACTGTATGAGTATGGAGAAGCTCATTCAGGCGCTGATTCAAGTGTGGTAGAGGGATCCAAAAATCAACAGTGACTGTTAGAAACTAGTAGACTTCATGCCAAACCGTGTTCAAATGCTGCGTAAAAATAGCGGAGGTCATATCTGTTACCAATGTACGTATATGTGAGTTTTGTACAATAAACTACATTGTTTGTTTCAGTTAATTTGCACAAGGGTGTAGGTATGACATTACAGTTCTCTAATGATTTTGGGATAGATGTTCCCTGTACAATGTCTATGTTTCTGTCAATGATCCAACCAACATAAATATCCCAAACACAGCCGCTTAAGATACCAACGGTGCTACCGTAGGATCTTACACACCTTCGCCAGGAATTCCTCCAGAGGCTCCACAAACTGCTTGGTTTGCTGCTGAATGAACTGCTCACAAGCAAACTTCAAGTGCCGATCGACATCCTTCTTCGAGTCAATATAGTGCTCTCTGATTTCCGGAGTGCCCTGCAACACAGACACAGTAGTTTCTCCCTTTCTCAACTCTTCTGAAATAGCTACACTAAATAAATAAATAAATAAGACTTTTTTCAAATGCACCATTAACAAATGCTCTTTACCTCCAGCAGGAACTGTATCAGCGCATTGTTGCTACTAAGCCTAAAGAAATGTGGAACGGTCATAGGGTTCAGGATTTTAAATGCAGCATCTGTGGAAACAAAACCGCTGGCATAGAGTTCACATTGTTTTAAGGAGCATTCTGCGTCTGTACTTGTTCTCCCTTGATCCAAGAATATGAAACCTGTATAGAGTTTTCTATGAATTCTCGAAAATTATCCCATGGAAGTACTTTCCTTCATGTGTCTAGAACGTGTACTTTGAATACGCAAATAGGAAGTCTACAAATTGTAATTGCTGTGTGTTTAAAACACACACAGATTTATTTGAACCGGATGAGCGTCAAATACAGATTTATGTATATTATAATTAGCAATATACTGCTGAGGACTACATTCTTAGCACATCAGCTCATCTATATATATTGGTTTCACGAGAACAAAGTAGTTTGCCAATTTTGCATTATTAAATAAAATCATGCATTCATCTTTTGAGAAGTTTTAAACTGGCCAGTCTCTGCTTCCATTGACATTAAGAGGTAAGGCATTTTATATACAGTGGTGCCTCACGTTGCGAATGGGATCTGTTCCGGCTGCCTGTTCGCAACATGAAAAGGCTGCAACATGAAGCGTCGCATCATGCGCGTAGGTGACGGACACGCCGAACCCGGAAGTAACCCGTTCCAGGACTTCCGGTTTGGCGCGTCCGTAACCTGAAAAGATGCAACATGAAGCGGACGTATCCTGAGGTATGACTGTACTGTGATTTGCTATTGGTTACGTAGGAAAGCTGATTACTGCTTTTTGGACACAGGCTTACCATATTACTCAGGTCTGGTTTTTGGTGACACACTTCGGGTGGGGGGGGGACTATTTACCTGTGCCCACTGTGACAAGATGGCAACAACAAGAAGAGAGTTTTTTTAGATCACAATTCCCCCAGAACCTCCATCAAGAGTTCTGAGACCTAAAAGCAGTTGCAAAGGCTTCAAGGAAAGCAGCAGAAAAACTTTATAAAGTGCTCAAGGATGTTTTTAAGGTCTGATTTTGCTGTATAAACCTGCTTCAAATGTTGTTATTTTAATTGATGAAAACTAATAAAAATTAGGAAATTTTATAGAAGCATGGAATTGGAAGGGACCCTGAGGATCATCTAGTCCAACCCCCCTGCAATGCAGGAACATGCAGCTGTCCTATACGGGGATCCTATACAGGGAATTAATTGGCAAAAAATAATAATTGAAATTTCCTTTGAAAATGAGACTATCACTTTCACTTATATTTTTACTGGAGCTAAATTTATTTGGATTTTGCTCAAAAGAAAACCATATTATTTGTTGTCTGAATACTAATACTAGATCTTTTGCATATCTCCTGATGAACATTTCTGTCTCAAAATTTATCAGCTAATAAAGTACCCTACAATAATAATCCGCAACAAAACGGAATACAAATACGGTCTAATATGAATACAGTTTTATGCAAAAGTCGTCTGATTTTTCTAAGCTGCGGATATATATATACAAAGCAAGTTTTCATTAGCAAGTAACAAATTGTCTCAGACTCTCTCTCTCTCTCAAATGCAATTCTGTCCATAATAAATAAATAAAAACCCTACCCGTGGGAGATGGTTTTAATTCACAGTACAATAGATGGCAGCTGGGGTCAAACCCATGGTGTATAAGCATGTTGCCAAATTGCAGCCACTCCTATCACTTAATTCCCATCTTGTCTGTCTACGGCTGCCATGCTGGGAAAAGCTAGCAATCAAATACAAGGATGCTAGACTGTCAGTACTGGCCTCCATTCTCCACCAAGAGGGAGAAGAGAGCGTCCGAACCCCCCAGACTCTGAAACTCATATACCCACTAAAGCCAAGGCAGCACCCTGCAAATCAACTGACTGCACTAACAGACTGCACTAACTTTGGTAACCGTCAGCCTAGCACCAAACACACCCGCTCAGCTTCCGGCGCCCCCTTTTTTAGAAGATCTCCACCCCCTCTTTCCCACAGGGGAAAAACCTGTTCAACAAGTCCCCTCGGGTTCACTGCCCTTGACAACTCCAGCTTTCTTCCTTCCCATTTTGCCTTCTCTCCTTCCCCCAAGTCTAGGTGTAGCTGATGTCAGGAACTGGCTGGACGAAGAGGAGCAGCGGGAGGCAACAGCCAGGGAACCCCCCGCAAGGGAACCCCAAAAGGGGAAGGCTCTGAGCCAGGGAATTGGTGGTGGGATGTGGAGGAGAAGTCAGAGGGAGTAGATGGGGAGAAGGGGCTGGACGCTTAAAGGGCAACGGTGTTTAGTGAGCAGGAAGAGCCTGTGCCAGGGAGCAGTTCAGACTCCGAGGCTGAAGCGGGGGGGGGGGGTGTCAAGAGGTTGCTGAAGAATCCAAGGAGTCTCCCTCTCCTGCTGAGACAAGCTGTCCTCCGCCCTGGTCTCCAAGAACGTGCAGAATAATGCACTCTCATGCATTTTCAGCTTGGGGGAGGGGGAGACATGTACGCATTACGGTTACTTACCACCTTCCATTATTAACTGGCTGGTATAAAAATTTTATTCATCTAATAAATGCTCAGAATAAAATTATATATCAGCCAGCATAGGGCACCAGCAGGACATATTTACCCTTTTGCTTGTTAACTAGAAACTACTTAACAAGACAGAGGTCTCATCCATGTTCAGCTGCAATGAGTAGAATTGTTAGTTATAAGAGCAGGTTTTTTCAAAGCAAGATACTAGCATATTAGCAGACAAGCAACATAACTGCTTCAAACTACTGAGACAGAACAGAGAGAAGGTATTTTAAATCCCCATTCACTGACTCACAGGCAGTAAAATTTTGAGGCTTCAAGTATTCCTTCCTTTTCTTACCACGCCTCCAGTTTTCCACTTGCTTTAAAATTTCAAAGAATAATATACGCCTTGGCATATTCTTTTCTTTGTATATTTTGTCCAAGTGACTTTGAGAAGCACATTTGTTTTAATTATACAATGCAAATAGCTTCCGCAGCCAATTTTCTAAGTAAAAAAAAAGCTTCCTAATCTGTTCTAGGCAAGTGATTTTTGTGCGTTTTAAGCTTCAATCATTAAAACAAACAAAGCAAAGCTCATCTGCAGAAGGAAAAGTGGAAATTTTGGAAAACTCAAATTTACCATAAATTTTATTTCTCATCAGCGGATAGGCTCTTAGAATCACAGAATTGTAGAGTTGGAAGGGACCCTGAGAGTCATCTAGTCCAACCCTCTGCAATAAAGGAATCATCCAAGGCAGATGGCCATCCAAGCTCTGCTTATAAACCTCCAAGGTAAGTTAAGAGGGTACCCAGAGTGCCACAGAATTGAAGAACTGTAGAAGCTGGCAGCAGAGTCCCCCTCACCTAGCTTGAGGAAAGTCCCCTTTCAACCAACCTTTTTTTTATATAACAAAAAGGAATGAAAGGCTCTCTTCCCACCATCACTAAGTGCAGGGGAAATAAGGAAGAAGAAAAAGGTCCAAAATAGCCTGAAAGCTGAAGCTGGGAGAAACTCCACCATCTCAAAAGAGGGAGGATTAAAAAAAGGAAAGAGGTGGTTCCTCCACAAAAGAGAATAGGATGCTTAATCTGCAGAAGCCCTGCCTCAAGAGCAAGTAGAAGGCATTAACTCACTCTGGGTACCCTCCTCCACCATCAGAGAAGATACTGTACAGTACAAAGCTTACTACATACTTAGCTTTTCTAAAAAAAACTTATTCATTTCTAAAGCCTCCGGACATTAACAGGGACCACACCTGATAATCCTGCACCAAGTCTGCTAATGCCAAAGACCCAATTCCTCTGCTTTCAGAAGAGGTCAATATGGCACAGAATGCTGCTCCAAAGAAGGGTTAGAGCAGGAAGCTATAGCAAGCACCAGCCAGCAGCAACCCTCCCCTTATATTTGCACCTGCCTGTTGACACTGTCCCTTGGTGGAGCACGCTAGCACAGAAAAAACATTATGTGTATGGAAAGAAGGATATCCAGGTACCATTTTTAACAGGTAAGAGTTAGGAGGATTTGAGGTGTTTTTAAAGAAAACTACCAGAACTGATGTGAAGGAATACTAAAGGCTTTTTGGGAACTTTCCCATCCGGCCCTCAAAAGAAAGGCTGAGCTCGAGTTAGTTCAATGCAAGAGAATGCACAGCAACATGCAGGTGATTGCAGGTGAACATAAACAAAAAGAGGGACAAACAACAGGCTGCATGGAAAAGCCGCCATTGGAACTCCCACACTTTTTCTTTACATAAAATCAGCCATGTCTTTCTCCACCCTGAATTGCTTCAGGCCAGTAGCATTGGGAGGTTTTGAGTCTGTCTTCCTGCACCATTTTCCTGATTGAAATCGCCACAAAAAAGATAAAATTATAAACTATATATATTATAAACAGATAGAAACAGGATTGGCAGGATTATTGTAACAACCTGCAGTTTTATAAGAGTATATATTTAAAGAAGGTGAATAAATGAGCAAATTAATTCGGATATGCAGAAGATATTAAAAACAAATTTAAGGAACCACAGAAAGAGGGGGATGGAAGTCAAGTTTTTGAAATGTCAAAATGATTGTAAAATCAGTGAAATGTATAAACCTGAAAAGTATGAATGAATGAATGAAGAAAAGGAAGGAAATCACCACCAAAAAGATAATAGCAACTTTCGGAATGGGTCGATTTTGATCAGAGATACGGTGCAAGAACTAAACCCCCTTCCTCCAAATGCAGCTGCCCCGATCCAATTTGAGAGGTGCCTACGGTTGCTTTTAACGAAAGAAAAAGATATTGGGAAACCCGGTAACAGCTCTCTGATGCAACATATAGCTTGGCCCTCAACCCTCATGGCTGGCATATCGGAGGAGGGGCAAACCCACTCGGACTGACCAGTCAGCACAATGTAGTACCTCTAGTTTTCTTAAGGTCCAGGGAAATTTCCTTAATGGTGAATTCAGTGTGGAAAGGAGCAATTTGTTCACGAAGAATCAAAAGATGTTTTATTAAGAAAAGCTGTCCGTCAACCTGGGTCTAAATTGCAACAAAAAATTAATGTAAAAAATAGAGAGAAAAGGGATAGACACTGGTCAACTGGTTGTCCACTTATTAAAAAGCAGTTTCATTCCCTTTGTATCCTAGGATACCCACCTACTTCCCATTAAACCATATGCACATGTCCTACAAACACGCTATAGAGAGGCAGCAATTCATATTCGTGCTATGCACCTCTGCTTAAAAGAGAGATGGGAGATCGCTGCAAAAGTAGGTGGAGTCCCTAACAACATTATGCATATTTTGATTCTTTTGCCATTGAATTGTTCTGTTTTTGAATGAATGAATGCAAATTTGTAAGCACCTACATTTTAAGCCATTTCAGCTAATTTATACTACTGAATAGAAAACATCACCATGCTATCAAATAGGCTTTTTCTTCAGCTTCCCCGCTCTCTTTCACAGTTACCCCGCTCAAATCCTTTCTTGCCAATCTCAATCACCACCGGAGACGTCCCACATCTCCACCCATCTTTGAATCATAGAATCATAGAGTTGGAAGAGACCACAAGGGCCATCCAGTCCAACCCCCTGCCAAGCAGGAAACACCATCAAAGCATTCTTGACATATGCCTGTCAAGCCTCTGCTTAAAGACCTCCAAAGAAGGAGACTCCACCACACTCCTTGGCAGCAAATTCCACTGCCGAACAGCTCTTACTGTCAGGAAGTTCTTCCCAATGTTTAGGTGGAATCTTCTTTCTTGAAGTTTAATTTTAAAAAATCTCATCACTGTTCTTTCCCCATTTGAATGAAACAGCGGGTAGGCTAGGCTTGTGCACCTTCCCATAGGCATACAGAATTCAGATCTCCTAAGGAAAAACGAAAGTACATGCACTTCAAATATTTTTCAAAACAGTCTCAAATTTGGTGCAGTGCACTCCTAGGAAAAGTTTATAGAGACCTTCCTTATATGAAAATATTACACGTTAGCAATATGAAAAGCTGTATTATTACATCCCTCCAACACAAAATAACATTACCCAACCTTGTTTTTAGAAATGGAATCTGCAGCTGTTAGCAAAGACTGTATGCAGGCAGATAAGGCCTCCTGCGATAATCCTTGGAAGACTGCCCTCTGGAGAGGAAAAAAGAATGCAAATGTTCATAAAGGTTAGGGCCTTTATCCTTGAGGAAGGTCATCTAAAGCTAGCACCCTCAATTTGCAAATTTAAGCACTATCATCCCATGCTTCATTTGCATTTCCCCTCAGTTCCTCAAGACAATGGATTTAGAAAAGATAGTATGTACTATAGCCACAATTTATGCAATACGTGAAACATACAATGACTCCATGAAGGTATTGAGAACTTCAGAACTTATTACATGGGATGCAGCCAGTGCTTTTCTTTCTTAAAAAAAAGTTTAGGAGTACTCTCATTTTCCTACTCATATTGAAATACTGCCCCTCAATGAGGCCAAACTCTGATTCACAAAATTTTTTAGGGGTATGTGTACCCCTGCGCCCGCCCCGCCCCCCAAAAAGCACTGGATGCAGCCACAGAAAGAGGCACTTAACACAAATGGAGTCATGCTCATCATTTATTCTCAAAGGAAGTCACAGAATGTGTCTGATCTTGTTTGTGAACAGGGGTGTTGCAAATCTGGGTGATCTGGGAGAGCCAGTGATTTAATGCTATTTTGTCTATTCCCTGCAGCCATTCTGAAAGACCTTCCAGCATCCCAAACGAGGCTGTTTTAATTGCAAGCTTCCACAACAATCCAGGTACAATGTTGCTGGAAGAGTAAACAGGTATATATTATGTCTTAAAACAAAGCTGCAGAGGCTAATTTAAAGATATCGGGCCTGGATCCAACTAACCAGGCATGCTAGCAGAAGCCAATGCAAGCGTTTCCAGTAGCGAAACAGGATTTCTGCCCCTCTCCTCCCCCTGTGTGCCCACACACCTCCCACAATCTGCTCTGGAGGGTCAGAACAGAGCACAGAGGAAAGGATAATTGCTTGCGCTGGTCGAACACTAAGCAAAGTGTGACACTGAATTCCTCCAACAGTGGCACATATGACCAAAGCCCACATATACCGTAATGACAAGTTAACCCTAGTTAAAACCAACAGGAGCGAGATCGCATCTCCTCCACCCCAACCCCTCACTTCTGGAGCACAAATTTCAATTGTGTGTTACGATCTTTACTGGTATTGACTGCTAAGGCTATAGAGTTTCGAGTTTCTTTGGAGTTTT
This sequence comes from Zootoca vivipara, assembly GCF_963506605.1. Classification (NCBI taxonomy): domain Eukaryota; kingdom Metazoa; phylum Chordata; class Lepidosauria; order Squamata; family Lacertidae; genus Zootoca; species Zootoca vivipara. The sequence continues at coordinate 87,972,503 of NC_083280.1, forward strand.
CTATGGGTCCTGCTTAATCAGGATTTGAAACAAGGTCTCCAGCCGTGAATGTAAAACAAAGCCATCTTGGTTAGCAGCCACTGATGGCCTTATTTTCCTGGCTAGACATAATTTTATACCTACATCAATACATCTGTAAAGCTTGGAGAGGCACACAAGCGTTCTTCTCACAGTAGGGTACCACATGCCATGCAGATCTGCGGGTGAAATTGTAGCATGAAGTCTAGGATGGCAGGATTCCAATGGATCTGTAACACAGAGCACATTCAAGGCTTGCTACTACAGAAGTTAATATGCAATGGTAAGCTTTATGGTAATCAATTACAGACATGCCCCCCTCTTATTATCAAAAAGGGGTATCTTTAGGTTGACATATTTGCACTTTGTATTGTAACAGTTTGCATGTGACAGCTGTGGTTGGAAGCCTTGATATCCAATACAGCATCAGGGAACATAATATCAGAAAGTATACTATCGGGAAGTGTCTCCCTTGGGTTGATAAGTAAGGCTTCCAGCAAAACCACCAAGGGAAGACGTTTCCTCTCAGGTCCCATACCAAGCCTGGAACGCAGAAGGCAGTTTTAGGCAAGTGAAAAGCAAGATATGAAACCACAAGGAAAAATGTTCAATAGTACAAAAGCACTAAAAAAAGAAAAGAAAAGAACCATTAGGACAGGGGTCAGCAAACTTTTTCAGCAGGGGGCCGGTCCACTGTCCCTTAGACCTTGTGGGAGGCCGGACTATATTTGGGTGGGTGTGGGTGTGAACGAATTCCTATGCCCCACAAATAACCCAGAGATGCCTTTTAAATAAAAGCACACATTCTACTCATGTAAAAACACCAGGCAGGCCCCACAAATAAGCCAGAGATGCATTTTAAATTAAAGGACACATTCTACTCATGTAAAAAAACATGCTGATTCCCAGACCCTCCACGGGCCGGATTTAGAAGGCAATTGGGCCGGATCCGGGCCCCGGGCCTTAGTTTGCCTACCCATGCATTAGGAGATTCCACTGGACTCAGAATGTCTAAATTGGATGCTGATAATTCAGACATCCAAGAATACTATTTGCCACTGACTCCTGCTTCCCTTGCTATCTTAACATGGATAGGGAGACTGTCCCAACACGAAAAGCAGGCAAGTCAGTCTCCTCAGACCTAATGCAGCAATTTTGGGGATGTGTGACAATAGATCTCCCCCTGCTTGGGTACCAGCAATGTGAGGCGTGTTTCTGCCGAGTTCTTATTTATTTATGTATTTTTTTATTAACCCAGTACTGACTGAACCAGTTCATTTTTTTTATTCATACTTGATCCATCACACTAATCTGCACTGAATGGATAATCGCTTTGTGGGTTCCAAGTGGGGACCAGGAACCAGGAAGCTCTGAGGGGAAAGTGTGTGTGTGTGAGTGAGTCAAAGGACTTAACGTGCATGTTTTCTTGTGTTGTGTAAAAAAAGGAAGTCCCAGGACTACTGGATAACATCTTCATGATTCCACAGCTAGACAGAAACCAAGAAATCTATCTTGCCATGCCTCTTTGAAACCCCTTTGTAATAAGAATCATGCCCCCCCAAAAAAAAACCCTTTCAGAATATAACATCCACAAGTAATTACGACTACAGTTTCAAGAATGATATTTAAAATATAAAATATTTCATTTTATGTTTGCTTCTCTCGAGAGCTCTCCAAATACCAAAAAGCCAAAAGCAAATACAGTTGTCATTATTAGCATGTTTTTACAAGTACAGATTACTTGAAACGCACCATTTTTAACCACACTGCAGTTCTCCGAATCTTCCAGCTTCATATCTGAAAATGAAGGATCTGCAGGCAACTTTCTCTCTTCATCTTTTAGACTTTGGGCAATTTGCTACCAGGAAAAGCAGAGTTTGAAAACAAAAACAAAAACAAAACAAAATGAATTATATTTCCATCTCAGAATTTCCCACTGATCTGCAAGAGAAAAATGCTTAGTCCAACTCCTCAGAACCTCAGAAGGAAAGTGAAGAAAAAAAATGCTACAACTGACACATCACAGCAGTTATTTGGGGGGGGGGAAACCTCTTGGAAAGTGGAGTCGGGTATCACATAGTTTCTGTTTCAGCTGGGAAAATCAGTTCTGCATTTCCCCTAAGTTCTGCAAGGGTCTGGGTGTCTAAGAAGCCAAAACATTACAGTTGGGTTTGCTTGCCAAATTAACAACCCTCCGGCAAACGAGAATGTTCACCCTGAAATATTTTCTCCCACCTTTAATGTTTTTTTATTTAGATGTGTGTCAGAAATGATAATCTGTTTACCGGTTAATTATTCCACCAGTGTGCCACATAGTGGTCCAGTCAACAGGTGCTCTCCATCCGATTTAGGCAGGCTATTTAGAAGAAATACCTGTTTGGGAGATAGCTTCCCTCCCTTCCTCTCCAGAGCCAGTCATCAAGAGCAACGCCTGCCTGGCCCAAGCTATCAATATTTATTTACAGTGGTACCTCGACTTGCGAAGACGATCCGTTCCGTGGCCGTCTTCATAAGTCGAAGTCTTCGGTTGTCGAAGTGCCACATGTGCACATGCGCGAAGCGCGATTTCACGCTTCTGCGCATGCGCTGACCGAGCGCACCGCTTTGCGCAGGCGGAGAACGTGCATGTGGGGTGAAATGACTTCCGGGACTGTCGACTTCGGAAGTTGAAACCTTCGGAAGTCGAAGTGTTCAGTTGTCGAGGTACCACTGTATTCGACTTACATGCCACCCTTCAACCTGATGACTCGCAAAAGTTGCTGAAACACAGTCCCAACTTTTCGTACTATTAGCAAAATTCAACAATATCCAAAGGGCACCAGGTTTAGAAAGTCTGTCCCAAATGAATCATAAGAGTTGGAAGGGACCCTGAGCATCATCTAGTTTAACCCCCCTGCAATGTAGGAATCTCAGTTAAAGCATCCATGACAGATGGCCACCCAACTTCTGCTTCAAAACCTCCAAAGGAGGAGAGCCCACAACCTCCCCAAGGGAGACCGTTCCGCTGTCAAACAGCTCTTACTGTCAGAAAGTTCTTCCTGATGTTGATGGAAAACAAGAATAATCAGCAAGCCTAAGCTGGGTGGATATTGGCAAATGAGTAAAAGGAGAGTTCCCGGGTCAGTTGTATTTATCTGTCACCATCTAGTGGTCCAGACCCCAGGACTTTACAGAGCGCTCCTCCAATTGCACAGTGAGGGAACCTGTATTGTCTGGATTTCGGGTAAATATATGCTTTGAACCACCCTTCTACTGAAGGCTGCTTCAATGGACACCTTTACATTTCATTCATAATGCTTGGTGAAGCTATTGAAGAAAAACTAGGAAGGCCTTGTGCATCTCCACCTAGACACATTCTCTTCATCTGATTGTCCGGAACATAGGAGCTCCCCTAATGGCATGTCTTTGGGTTTCACCAGGTGGTATGAACATAAAGACACCAAAGAGCTCTGCTGTATCAGGCAGGTCAAAGGCCCACCTAGCCCAGCATCCTATTCTTACAGTGGTCAACCAGATAGTTATGTGATGCCCCAACGGAGGGCAAAAGCACTCTTCCCCGCTTGCAGCTCCAGCAACGGGTCCAGAGAGCCATGAAGTGGAGGCAGTACATAGCCATTGTAGCCAGCAGCCATTGATGGACGAATTCGCCACAGGTGGGGGGCACAGATCACAGTTTGGGAACTCCTGGCTTAGTTGAATGCAAGGGGTTTTGCTTTTTCAGAATCCAGACAAATGCAGAGACCCTTACCGCCATCATTTCCAGCTTGGCAGGATAAGCAAGATCACCCGGGGCCGGTTTGTAGCCTATAATGTCAGTCTGGATGTAGATATGCGTTCTGTAGACCAGGCGCTCTTGAACATCCTCCCACATCTCCCGAACTCCAGCAGCAAATGCAGCCAGCTGTTCCACTGTTAGAAATAGGCGCAAAATTAAAATCATTAATTTCTCCTCATTGAACTTCACTGTTTGGCTAAAGGCTTAACAATTAGTGTTGGTCAAATCATCGCAAGAGGTGTTGAAATTTTGGGAGGTTGGATAGTTACAATGGAAAGGTCTCGATGGTGGGGTGCACATTTTTATTCTTATTTATTTATGATTATTACTATAGACCTCTTCATCCGAGGATCACAGAGCGGTTTACAATATAAAAACACAAAAAATGTGTAACATAGTAAAAGAACAATTAACAACTCTTCCCCCCCCCCCCCCCGCCGACACTGCATAATTATAGTTGTGAACAGATGCACAGATGTTATAATACTGTAACGCGTATTATAATAATTTCTATCCAGATTAAAATCATTGTGGATTTTCAGCTTTACAATTCACACTTTGATGTAAAGACGGTTTGATTTTGGCTACCGCAAATCCAGTCCCATCTATACAACTGCTGAAATACACTTTGAGCAAGAAACAAAAGACACAAAATAAAAACTGGTCGTCTTTCTTGGACACCAGTGATTAGGCTGTGGAATCCTGATTTCCAAAATCAGGATTTACTGGACAAAAATGTATGGTAGTTATAATCAATGGCATACTAAAACTAAGACAAAGCTAAAAAAAATCACTGTTATGTTTCTAAGCAATATTTATTATTATTTATTATTTATTATTATTATTATTATTATTATTATTATTATTATTATTATTATTACTTATACCCCACCCACTCATACTTATTACTTATACTCATACTTATTACTTATACTCATTACTTATACTCATTACTTATACCCCAGCCACTCTGGGTGGCTCCCAACAGAGGACTAAAAACAGAATAAAACATCAAACATTTAAAAACTTCCCTAAACAGGGCTGCCTTCAGATATCTTCTAAAAATCAGATAGCTGTTTATTTCCTTGACATCTGATGGGAGGGCGTTCCACAGGGTGGGCGCCGCCACCGAGAAGGCCCTCTGCCTGGTTCCCTGTAACCTCACTTCTCTCAGTGAGGGAACTGCCAGAAGGCCCTCTGGGCTGGACCTCAGTGTCTGGGCAGAATGATGGAGGTGGAGACGCTCCTTCAGGTATACTGGGCCGAGGGCATTTGGGGCTTTCAAGGTCAGCACCAACACTTTGAACTGTGGTTGGAAACGTACCAAAAGCATGAAGGATTGGTAAGTATTCACTGATACTCATAATGTATAAATTCTTTGGGTATAATTCTCCATTTTAAAAAATTGTTTTTAATTTTTTTTTTTGCAGAGATAGAAGACTTCCTCAAGCCCTTTAGCTTTTATATATATATATAAAAAAAGAAAACTAACTACAGTGGTACCTCGGGTTACAAACACTTCGGGTTACAGACTCTGCTAACCTAGAAGCAGTACCTCGGGTTAAGAACTTCACCTCAGGACTTACCTTCCAAGTCCCGGACTGCAGAATCCGGGACCGGCAGCCATGTGACACCGGAAGTCGCGTTGACGTAACTTCCGGTGTCGCTTTGCCCTTCTATGGGCACAAAAAATGGCCGCCGCCGGCTTCAAAAGTAGCTTCTACGCATGACCGGAAGTTCATCGACGCAACTTCCGGTGTCGCCCCGCCCATCTATGGGCACCAAAAATGGCTGCCGCCGACACCGGAAGTCGCATCTACGCACTTCCGGTCATGCGTAGATGCGACTTTTGAAGCCGCCAGCGGCCATTTTTTGTGCCCATAGAAGGGCAAATCAGAAAGGGAAAAAAATGGCCACCGGCAGGAGAAAATAACGGCGAAAAACGGGAGACGAAGTGATACAGGGGACCACCGGGAAAAGGTAAGTAAAAACAGGAGTTTCCCAGGGAAAACGGGGTACTTGGCAGCTATGCCTCAGGATGAGAATAGAAATTGCGCCGCCGCGGCAGCAGGAGGCCCCATTAGCTAAAGTGCTACCTCAGGTTAAGAACGGTTTCAGATTAAGAACGGACCTCCGGAACGAATTAAGTTTGTAACCAGAGGTACCACTGTACCTACCAGTAGTCATAAACAACATTACAGTCGTACCTCGGTTTACGAACCGCTTGGAAGTGTTTTCGGCGCGCGCGCGTCCCGCGCATGCACAGAAGCGGCGTGCGCGCTCGGTTTGCGACCTTTTCGGGTTACGAACTGCGACCCGGAACGGATCGCGTTCGTAACCCGAGGTACTACTGTATAATCAAATAGTTCTGGGAAAACGCGTTCACTTGAAATATAGGTACATTATCTACTTGACATCAGAAGGCAGTTTCGCTAGAAATACTGTGCACCTTGTAAACTTCAGCACATCTTGCAGATGGTAAGTGAACAAACCTGAACTCAATGCACATAATAAACGAGGGAGAAATGAATCACATCAGCTTAGGCTACTGAAAGTCCTTGCCCTCCGTAGTCATTCTGCCATGTGGAAATTTCCTTTGGAGGCAAAAAAAGGCCAGCATAGCCCCTGCCTGCCTCCACCCCATCCAGGCAAAAGTAGTTGCCTAACTTCTTCTATTCCGCTGCTAATATCAGCTCACATTTCGTCTGTGCATGAAGGTGCTGGTTTCCAAGAGCTCACTTTACTTGATTTTGGGCACTGGAATGTTTAATAAGCAAGAAATCGTGCCTGACAGAACCAGTCCAAACAGGATTTAATGGAACTTGGTCACTGTAAAAATCAGATTACAACGTTGGACGTTTTAATTTAAGAGACGTGTGTTAAGTTGAAACGGCACAGGTGGTAAATCCTATATATTCTAAAACCCATGCCATTCCAGTCTGTTAAAAAGATACTTTTGATCAAGTGTTTGGTTTCAAAATCTTAATTTTACAGTTACCATTGTTTTGCACGTGATCTTCAAGCATTTCATTTTTGAGAATCCCACAGAGCTCAGACAAAGTTTCTAAGTGAATTACATGGATGATCAGTGGCCGCAAGACATCATATAAAGACAGGCATAGCTTCTCCAAAAGTTCGCTGTAAGACAGAAAAACAAATCCAGTATGGACTATAAAAGATGGTGTAAACTGACACATACATTTCTTATGGCAGTAGAAAACGACATGCAGCTAAACCAACATCACTTACAATCTGGGCCATGCCATGACTATCACCAATATCAGAAGTACTCCATCTTTTGCTTCACGTCAAATGCTATCACCAGTACTACTAATTGATTAAAAATACAAACAATTTCATTTATTGAGTCGTTACATTAGCTTATGTATTGTTAAAAACTCTGGCATTTGACTAATTGATTAAAATTTATATGACTGACTGATCAAGTCTGCATTTAATCTTTTGTTTTCAGATACTGCAAGCAACATCATACGAGGCAGGAAACCTGGAAAAGGCGTTCCATGCTGCGAGACTGAAGAGTTTTCGACACTGATCCCAATATTTCAAAAAGCAACAGAGCAGGAGCACTCTTTTTTTTTACAATATAAGACACTCAGCCAGCTGAGCTATATTAGGAGCCAAAGAACAGAAACCCACACAAAAGTACATTCAGCAAAAACAATCCTGATGGCTAGTCAAATCCCCATTCTTTGGACTGGATCCACACTTAGGCACAGAAATCAATAGAACTTGAATTGCGACTAAATTAAGTCCCATTGATTTCAGTGGATCTACTGAGTACTGTAAGCGCGACTAAGTCCAGATTCAACCCTTTATGACAGGCATAGGCAAACTCGGCCCTCCAGATGTTTTGGAACGACAATTCCCATCATCCCTAGCTATTAGGGCCAGTGGCCAGGGATGATGGGAATTGTAGTCTCAAAACATCTGGAGGGCAAAACATCTGGAGTTTGCCTATGCCTGCTTTATGAGTTAGAACAACTGCTGCACATTGTGTCTTCAGTGTTTCCAACTGCAGGGAGGTTTTTGAGGGATATCCAACAGAACGTGCTTAAAACAGGGCTTCCCAAACTTGGGTCTCCAGCTGGGTTTTTTGGACTACAACTCTCCCCCATCCCTAGCTAGCAGGACGAGTGGTCAGGGATGATGGGAGCCGTAGTCCAAAAGCAGTCGGAGACCCAAGTTTGGGAAACCATGGCTGAGAACATTCCTCAGACCCTTAGAACCCTCTGCAGACTGTTGTGTGCATTTATGGAAGCCCACCTGCAGTTGCCCCACCCCCCACCCCAATGTTATGCTTGCATGCGGAAGCAAATGCATGAACAGGAGTTTGAGGCATCCTTATGTCAACAGTGTGGTGCAACAAAAAGCAATGTCCTATGTGATACCCACTCCAGTTTGGGTGTTGGTTTTGTGAAGAACTCATCAAACAGCTGATGTTCATCCTGGCACACATGGACCATAAAAGCACAGCCACTTCGCACCTGAAATGAGAGTTGGCAAAAGGTCAGCCCATGTGTATTTAGAAAGGAAGATGCAAATGATGCAAGTATTTAAGTTTAGTAAATGGTATTTATATCTGTACTGATCCAAAACACACTTCAGGCAACTCCCCGTTTAGGCAGGGGTTGCGCTCCGAGGCACTGTGCGTCAGCGGCACATGTGTAAGCCCATCCTGCACTCCCCTGCAGTGCCAAAAATGGCCTGTAATTTAAAAAGCAATCATACAATCTCTTGCAGCTCCTTTGGGAAATTTTGATTTCATTAGCCTAGGAACACAGGGAGAGAGGGATAATTTTATTTTTAAAATCAGGGTGTTCTGAGATGCAGAAATGGCTGCAAGGCAGACTGATCTCCAGGAATAAGGTGAGAAGCCAGTCGTTTGCACTGAAAGCTGGCTGGGGTGGGGCGGGATTGCATTATTAAATATTTAGCAAACATTGCTGATTTTCAAATGAATTCAAAAGGAATCCAAGGATCAAGAAAATTCAAGTTCACACAAAGTGTCTTACCAGAGCACAATGATCTCTGCTGTTTCGGTTAGTTAATTCTGTCACAGTGCTAGTAATACTAGGCCCTAGTAAGAGCTCCCTCTGATCAAGGTAGCATTGATGGATTTCGTTTAGCAGTTGCCGGTACCTAGACAAAGAGGAGAGTTAGGAAGCATCCGCCTTCACAGCAATGTTTAATCTTAGAGCTAATAACTTATTGCTGCTTTGGATATTGGATAGTAAAAACTCATGCATTCTTATCACTGATGTGACAAATTTGTGTCTAGGAGGTATCCCTTTAGACTGCGAGTGTGGTTTTCTTTAACAATATAAGGCAACCTTCCCACATCTCTCTAGGGCAGGGTTTCCCAAAGTTGGGTCTCCTGCTGTTTTTGGACTACAACTCCCATCATCCCTGACCACTGGTCCTGCTAGCTAGGGATGATGGGAGTTGTAGTCCAAAAACAGCAGGAGACCCAAGTTTGGGAAACCCTGCTCTAGGGCAACGTGCCACAAAGGACAGCAGGGGTCTTATTCCTTTTATAGTTGCATTGGGGAAAAATACATTTTGGTAGATGAAGCTTGTCATGCAGGTGTAAGAAAAGTGACGCATACTGAAATTTCCTCTTCAATTATTAAATATACCGAGGATCGATCTACCTTTGCCTTTGGCTACCTTCTCTCTTTTTTTCCCCCCAAAAAGAAAAACCTACCCTAAATAAAAAAAAGGAAACGGTGATTCTACTGTTACAATACACCTTATGCTGGCCCCCGGCATATCAGATGAAGCCTAAATTGACTTAATATTTCTGCATCAGACTCAATATTTTCAAGTACAAAACACAATCCTTGCCATTTGACTTAGTTTCTGCATACTCACTCTGGCATCTTCTCAGACCGCTGCTCTATTTGCTCAATAAGTGTCTAGGGAAACAAGAAGAAAAAAACTGAGAGCATTCTAATGCTTCCCTAAAGGTAAAGGTAAAGGGACCCCTGACCATTAGGTCCAGTCGTGACCGACTCTGGGGTTGCGGCGCTCATCTCGCGTTATTGGCCGAGGGAGCCGGCGTACCGCTTCCAGGTCATGTGGCCAGCATGACAAAGCCGCTTCTGGCGAACCAGAGCAGCACACGGAAACGCCATTTACCTTCCCGCTGTAGCGGTACCTATTTATCTACTTGCACTTTGAGGTGCTTTTGAACTGCTAGGTTGGCAGGAGCTGGGACCGAGCAACGGGAGCTCATCCCATTGTGGGGATTTGAACCGCCGACCTTCTGATCAGCAAGCCCTAGGCTTTGTGGTTTAACCCACAGCGCCACCTGCATCCCCTACATAGGGATATTAGAAACATTCAATTACAGTGGTACCTCTAGTTACAAACTTAATTCATTCCGCAGGTCCGTTCTTAACCTGAAACTGTTCTTAACTAGAGGCGTGCTTTCGCTAATGGCGCGTCTTCTTGCCGCTGCACCACTGGCACACGATTTCTGTTATAATAATACTAATAATACTAATAATTTATTATTTATACCCCACCCAACTGGTTGGGTTTCCCCAGCCACTCTGGGCGCTTTCCAACAAAATATTAAAATAAAATAGTCTATTAAATGTTAAAACCTTCCCTAAACAGGGCTGCCTTCAGATGTCTTCCAAAAGTCAGTTGTTTATTTCCTTGACATCTGACAGGAGGGCGTTCCACAGGATGGGCGCCACCACTGAGAAGGCCCTCTGCCTGGTTCCCTGTAACCTCACTTCTCGCAGGGGGGGGGAACTGCCAGAAGGCCCTCCTTGGAGCTGGACCTCAGTGTCTGAGCAGAACGATGGGGGTGGAGACGCTCCTTCAGGTATACTGGACCGAAGCTGTTTAGGGCTTTAAAGGTCAGCACCAACACTTTGAATTGTGCTCGGAAACGTACTGGGAGCCAATTTAGGTCTCATCCTGGGACAAAGTTCTCAACTCGAGGTGACTCTTCCAGGTTAGCGGAGTTTGTAACCTGAAGCATTTGTAACTTGAGGTACCACTTTAGTCAGTCTGTTGGCCGATTTCCTTTTTCTAAAGAACTTGCAGCACACAGTGAATATGAGAGTAATTCATACTTCTAGGCTTCTTCCAAACCATAGGCACACACCTATGAGCATATCTTTGAGTACCCCTTCTGCATACCTGCCAAGTTGCTGTCAGAGAAATAAGGGACCGGGCTGGAAATAGCAGACCGGAAGTAGCGCTGCTGCCATTTTGGAACTGGGCGGAGCATGCTCAGAAGTGACTTTTGATGCTGCTTTGCCCAGTTCCAAAATGGCGGTCGTGCCAGAAGTCGCACGGCAGCCATTTTGGAACTGGGCAGAGCAGCATCAAAAGTCACTTCTGAGCATGCTCCGCCCAGTTCCAAAATGGCCACTGCACCAGAATAAACCGGGGGGGGGGGACAAAAAAATCCGTTTTTTCAGCTAGGAACAGCTGGAAAAACGGGGATTTCCCAGGGAAAACGGGAGAGTTGGCAGCTATGCCCTTCTGTCTACCATAGTTTGGCAACTTACTCTGACTTTGGGTGCAGCAGCTCTGAACTTCACATAAAATAACGTGAAGGCGTTGTCTGAATTTGGTACAACTGAAGGCTCCTGAAAGAAAAGAGAGAGAAAGAAACATCATGCGCGATATGAGCTTACTAAGTAATAAAACTATTACACAGTGACTGCAAAAACTCCATACACTGTACTGCCATGTGCATATAACTAGATGCCACTAGCTGGGAAAGGAGAACACAGAAGCAAGTTCGTAAACTGTGCACCCAAGGAAAATATAACTGGCATGCAGTCCTCTTCAGATAAACAGCCCTCTAGGGAGCCTCCCCAGCCAGGTTTAATTTGTGAAATTCACATCCATTCCAGATAGCTGTGCAGTGAATGATCTCAATGTGGAAGCCCAGTTAAAGTATTAGCATATTCCCCCTAGGCTGACCAGAGGCTGAGGTGCCTTCTCCATTGTACAATTCTCTCCTGGTCAAAGAAAATACATACAGATTCTCCCTTTTGTACATCTTCTACAGTCCTGCCACCTCTCTCCCCAAAATGGGTCCGTTGACATTCTAATGAGGCACCCCAAACTCTTGCAGGCTGCCAGATGGCATCTTAATTGGATTCATGGAATCATAGAATCTTAAAAGAGTTGGAAGGGACCCAAGGGTCATCTAGTCCAACCCCCTGCAATGCAGGAATCTCAGCTAAAGAATTCATGACAGATGGCCATCCAACCTCTGCTGAAGGAAGGAGAGTCCACCACCTTTCATGTTCAATGGATTGTTGAGGAACAAACACATTGTTCAAGTTCTTTACACACCACAGAAGTCCGTACATCATAAAAGTGTGTGTTGGATAAGACAACTATTAAATTTGCCAAACACCCAACATGCTGCTTCGGAATGTAAAAGTGCAGAGAAGAATCATAATAAGAAAGGTAAATTATTTGGGAGATATTCCCAAGATATTTTAGTTCAAAATAAACACTTACTCACTACTGGTTCTTCCAACTTACCCTTTTAATAAACTGGTTTGTGAGGTTTTGTAGTGTATTCACAGTGTATGTTTTCATGAGGTGCAAAGCTCTTGAAAGGCATTGTTTGGACCTTGCAAAATATACAGGATAATCCCTAAAGTTTGGCTGGAAAATAAGAAAAACAACAACGTTTTAAGCAAAAGCTAAGAAAAAGGGAATTGGAATGGACACAATACATCTTCATCTTTGAACTGAACAAGGTTATTTCTGTCTTGCACTAAATGCACGTTTTAAGAATTAGAAATAACACGATTTATCCCAGGAAAAAGCAAACACTTGTATCAGCAGACTTGGTGTCTCAAAAGAAAAGAGATGGACTGAAAGGGAATGATATGAAGTACACTGCCTTGAAATATGCAACGGAATGAGGAACAAATGCAGATGCTTTTAGGAGACTAACCATCAAGGCTGGCAGAGGTTTGTGAGAAGAAGTTAATAAGCCCACATTCTATACCAAGCGAATTGTATTCAGAAGTTGTGTGATCGTGCTAGGGGGATGTAGAGGAGGGGAAAGAAGAGAAGAAATGTTTTGTTAATTCCTCCTCTTCTCTCTGTAGCCTGTCTCATGAAAAGCTGCTCTGAGTGTTGGGGGAACCTCTGTAACAGCATGGGATCTGGCATTGGGATCTACAGAGGAAGAGGAATTAGTTAAAATTGCTCCCTACCCCCAGGAATACCCGTTGGGGCAGAGTCATTTCTGTCTACAGAATGAAGTGTAGGGATTTAATCCATAAAGATTGTCACGGAAAGCATGAGGCCCCTTTTCAGTTCTGTCACTGGATTTATTCTATTTAAAAACCCATGAAAAACAGAATTGTGAACCATGAAGTACAGTGGTGCCTCGCTTTACGAATGCCTCGCACAACGAAAAACTCGCTAGACGAAAGAGTTTTGCATTGCGCGAGGCATTCATAAGACGACAAAATTTTCTTTGAACGCTGCTTCGTCTCGCCTGCCTCCCCCAACACGGAACGCAACTTCGGAGACCTCCGAAGCTGCGTTCCGTGTCGGGGGAGGCAGGCGAGAGGCGGCGGCAGGAGAAGGTCTTCCCCCGCCACCGCCTCTCGCCCTGAACCCCAGGCACGAAGCGCAACTTCAGAGACCTCCGAAGTTGCGTTCTGTGTCGGGGGAGGCAGGCAAGGCAGTGGCTGGGAGAAGAGATCTTCTCCCCCCGCTGCCTTGCACACAGCCGGTGTCGGACGGGGCTTCGGAGACCTTCTCCGAAGCCCCATTGCATGCCGCTGCCAGTCCCCCAGAGCCTATAGGAACGCATTGATTAAGTTTCAATGCATTCCTATGGGAAACTGGGACTCGCTAGACGAAAAATTCGTTACACGAATTGACCCATGGAACGAATTAATTTCGTCTAGCGAGGCACCACTGTAATGTAAACAGAGACAAAAAACTGAGCCCGACTTACATGTGATGAAATATATGCAAGACAATCATCAAGTTTAGCCAGCATAGGGATGAAACCATCACTGTTTACAGACAATGTAGGGGAATTCAGTTTCTTGAAGAGAGAAAAATAACATGTCATATAAGTAACAGCAAGAACAACAACAAAAGAAATCATGGCACTATTCAGCACTACTCATTAAAAGTCTTCCAGTAATTAAAAGAACAATCAAGGAAACTAACATTGGGGACAAGTATTTTATCCAGTCATGTCCCATGCCTCAAGTGATGAACATCTGGGTGGCTGCATGTTCTCCACCCCTGCTATATAAGGTCAGATTCAGACTTAGAAATCAGAAATTCAGAAATCAGTGAGACTTAGGTTAGTCATGACTAGTTTAAGTCCAATTGATTTCAGTGGGTCTACCATAAATATGACTAAGGCTCGTGTTGCACTTTAAACCAAACCATGGTTTAGTGCAGGCATAGGCAAACTCTGGCCCTCAAATGTTTGGGACTACAATTCCCATCATCCCTGACCACTGGTCCTGTTAGCTAGGGAGGATGGGAATTGTAGTCCCAAACATCTGGAGGGCTGGCATTTGCCTATGCCTGGTTTAGTGTAAGCGTACGAGTCCCCTCCAACTGCTGCTGCACTTCCATGAGCTAAGCCATGGTTTGGCTTTGCATTATTGTCCGAACCAGAGCTTATTGTTTGTCTCTTCCTTGGTTACAGCTTGTGGTTTGTCTGCGCTGAGACAAATCATGAGCTCAGGTTGGGGTGAGGTTCTTTCCCCCAAGTGAAAAGAACACTCCATTGCTACCAGCCCACTTTCCACTGGTTAGCCGGCAGCAGGACCAAATGACTGCACTTGCACATTCAAGCTATAAGGTATGGGTTGCTGTAACATTATTCCAAGATGCAACCCGTACTATTTTTCCTCTTAAAACATCCTCAGAATACGTTTCTTCTCATCAGCCCATGGAACATAAATGCATTTTAAAATTATTTTGCTCAAATATCACCTGGGATGCTCTATTTTAACACTCTCAAACTGCAGCAACCAAAAGTTCAATGAACATGTCAAACGGTGCCCCAAGTGGGGAACCTTACCTAGTTCCTTACTATCTATACTCGTCATTATCTGCTTACTTACTGTAAATTGGTTTAAAATGTTTTAAGTAAGCATTTTCCTATGCAGAATTTTCCGAACTTTCAATATAATTGTCTTTCGGCATAGCCACAGCATCAAAAAACATGAATAATGATGGTTCATTCAATAAATTGCAATAAATTTCTAGCCCCATCACATACGGATCATACATTGCATGTAACTGTATGCATATTTTATATTTTATTTCACCCACATAACAAGAGACAGTGACTGGCTTAGGGACAGCCACTGAGCTTTAATCTGAGTAGGGATTTGAACCTTGGTTTCCCTGGCCCCAGTTGACACTCAACTCACTGCTATTAACCTCGGTTGCTGCATTTCCTGGAATAATATAATTATTTCTATTTGTACTATGATTAAACAACTTTCAGTCCCATTCTATAGGTTATCATTATTAATGTTCTTATTGAAATTATTCGGCTATTTTATAATGCCCTGGCCAAAGAATCTGCACTTGGCAACAGTTGGGCCTAATAAACAAAATTTCTCCAGCGCCCCTTGGAAATTTCCTCCTTCCTTGTTTTTGAAGACCAAACATAGACAGGAGGCTTAAAACCACTTTAACAGAACAATCTTATGCATGCTCTCTTAGAATAAAGTTCAGTTTAATCCCATGTACACTTACTCCGAAGTTTTACTGGATTTTAACATAAGAATGCTAATTATTAATCAGAGCATGCAACTCTTTAAAGTCTCCAGAAAGACATGAATCTTAAGTGGGAAAAGATTTTTGGTCTTTTTGTGTGTGTTTCAAAACAATTACTTACCGTATTAATATTTTCCAGTTCATTAAAATATGACAGTTTCTGCTGGATATTTTCTGCCAGGTCCACAAGCTCTGACTGTTCAAGGAGAAATATAAATTATTTTTAGAGGCAGTTAAAAACATGGAGTTACACTGTACGTCAGGAGAGGACAACCTGTGGGCTGATTATACTAAAACAATGCCATACATTTTGTTACATTTTACTTGCATATAAAAGGTGTAAGATGAACTTGGTGAATCAACTATTTCTATTAGAACACACTTACATCTAAACCCATTTGCTACAATGGGCATTCATATATTTTGGTTAGAAAGCATAAGTTGAGTTTAAAATCTGGAACTTTAGGTCAAACCTTTTTCTGGTCCAATTTAAGGCTGATATCACCCTATTCAAAAAGTCACTCTCTGCCAGAATATAATCCGTTCTAGAAAGGGTCCACTGCTCAGAAGAAAAGGTTAAAACCCCAGCTTGTCAGGTGCACTTCTTGCCACACATCCCTTGTTTCCTTTACAGCTGGTTATCATAGGAATTGTAAGCACTAAGAACTGTTCACTCTGTCTGCTTTTTTCCTCCTCCCTCCCCGTCGTTTTTCCTCTTATGTGCCATGCGCCTTTGGGCTAAATGTGTTTAGCCTTTCGGCTAAAGAGCAGGATTAAAAATGCTTGCAAGAAATAATTAACGTAGCTATAGATGCATAGGAAGCTGAAGTGTTTTTCTAAGTATGAATCTACCTGCTCTTTCAATAACTGTTCGCAGGCTTCATGCAGCGTTCCCGTCTTGGTGGAAACAAAGAGATATTGCTTCTGTAACGACTCCAGGTGCTGAAGAGCACTGTTGACATCACTCAAGATAGCATCACATTGCTCTTCGAATCCAGACAAGTAAGCTCTCGTCTGCCTAGATAAATCAGAGCACAACAGTTACATATAGGCACGCATTTATCCTTTGAACTGATAGAATAGATTCAGAATAATAGCATGGGGAATCTGTGTAGTTGAACCTATACTGTGCAGACAAGCTTCCGAGTAATCTGGTTAACGAGTGGCTGTCTAACCTTATGCACATAAACCGGTCAACATCTGATGGAAACCAAGCGTGGCTTATTACAATCAAGGCCTGGCTGAAAATATATTACAGAACAACACCAAACTCCTTTTCAACTTCTATACTTGAAGAGCGTACTTGATGGCACATAGAACAATTCAGGACAAAATACGTACTTTGCGAATTGCTCTGGAGAGCCTCGAAGTATGTGATGAACGCGACATAATCCAAACAATCAAGCAGTGGCGTTATGGCCACGGAAAACAGCATTTGTCTCCTCCCACTCCAAGACACTGTTCTCCAGAGGCCCTAGGCATAACCACTTCTTACAGATTTTGTGCCAACTGCAGTACCTAAAAGACCTACTACTTCCTTCCCAACGAAGAGCTTTTATGCTTGCAAGACTAAATGCTTTCCCCTCTGCAGTGACCACAGGTAGATACTCACAAATTCCTTATCAAGCCCGTCTGTGTGCCTGCAATCGGGGAGTACCAGATTCACTGGACCATATTCTTTTGGACTGCCCTTTGCACAGCAAACTCCGCAAACAGATGCTGAGCAAGAAGTTAGACCTGCAACCCACGGCCCCGAGAGAAAGCCAAATGATTTTCCTCCTAGTGGATAGGAGTAATCTCCATCTTACCCGGAAGCGTTCTTAATGAATCATCCCTCTAGGGAATAGACAGGGTGAAGCAGAACAACCAAGAGCCTTGTGACCCTTGACAGCCTCACTCCTGGCCCTTTTAAATTTATCCCACTGATTTGAAATGTCTTAACTTGTAATGCCAATAAAGGTATTTGTATTGTATTGTATTGTATTGTATTGTATTGAGTGGAACGGGAGGAAGATGAAAACGAAGCATAGCACACACCAAAAGCACACAAGCACGGCAGGACATTCTCATAGGATGTTTGGCAAGCTGCCATTGTTGGATACTATGCCTTGATATTCCCAATTCAACCAGTGGGGTGGGGAGGCATATATACCTGTATTTAGCCCCTTCATCTTGATCCATCTGCGTATGGAGTTGATCAAACCATGAGAAGAACTAGAGCAAAGAAGGGAAGAGATTACTTAGGATGCTCTGGGAGAACGGCACCAATGGCATTTGGGCTGATGAAATGGGCTTATTAGGAAAGATAATCCAGTGTATTGCAACAATAGCACTGGTGGTAGAGGAGTCACTGGGCCGTTCCTTTCAAGCCCCTGTCCATGCTTCTTAACTGGACTGCAGAATTCAGAAGGTCTCCTCCTAAGGTAAAAAAAGTCCCTCCCAATTCTATGATTCATTCCTTTGCAATTACACAGAGGAAAGGGGGGGGAACCTAATGGAATGCTCTATTTAAAAAATAAAAATAAAAGCAACTGTCGGACAAAAAAAAGAGGTCCGCAGTGTTCCCATCGCCAGCCACTCTCACCCAACCCACTTCTCCTTTAGAATCTGACAACCTGTACAATGTCCCTGCCCTCTTGACCAAGTTAAGCACTATGGTCCAGCTTCTCTTCCTGGCCATGAGCTGCCAAGTACAGGCACCTCTGAATAGGGAGAGGGACACAGACAGGCCTCAGAAAAGGAAGAAAAAAGCAGGCATGCACAAGCACCTAAAGATAAAAGCCCAGCCAGTATTTTTGCCTATGTAATAAATAACATCACATTTAACACCTTATGTTTTGCATTTGGAATAAGAGAAGGCTTGATTTTTATATTATGTTTCACCTGCTGTGCTGTTTCAATTCTTTCATTTTCCATACGCAACATGGAAAACCCTTTCAAGAGGATGTCCTCTGTGGATTCTGGCACTGTTGCTGTCGATGTTACGGTTAATGATTGCTGACCAAGACTGCTAAAATCTTCAATAGGAAGCTAGACACAAATAAAAAATAAAAATGAATGAGTTGAATGCCTTAAACTGTTGTTTTAAAACTAGTTTCT
This sequence comes from Zootoca vivipara, assembly GCF_963506605.1. Lineage (NCBI taxonomy): Eukaryota > Metazoa > Chordata > Lepidosauria > Squamata > Lacertidae > Zootoca > Zootoca vivipara. The sequence continues at coordinate 87,991,179 of NC_083280.1, forward strand.
TCATTACTTACTTGCCCCCGCAGAATGTTATAACACGTGGTATCATTCACTCAAAACCAGATCAGAATGCTTTTATGTCACAATTGTTCATTTAAGCTGAATAAACAGAAATACATGCAACTGATAGCTTTTACTCCCTTTTCTTTTCTTTACAACTGGATGCATCTGGAGTTCTGTAGCTCTGTTGTGCTCCACTGGAAGTTCCACTGGAACTCCAAAGCTGCAGTTTAACTTATTGATCTGTAGGCTAACATAATATACTCTGTAAAGGTAAAGGGACCCCGACCATTAGGTCCAGTTGTGACTGACTCTGGGGTTGCGGTGCTCACCTCGCGTTATTGGCCAAGGAAGTCGGCATACACCTTCCAGGTCATGTGGCCAGCATGACAAAGCCGCTTCTGGCTAACCAGAGCAGCACATGGAAACGCCGTTTACCTTCCCGCTGTAGTGGTACCTATTTACCTACTTGCACTTTGACATGCTTTCGAACTGCTAGGTTGGCAGGAGCTGGGACCACTGACCTTCTGATCAGCAAGCCCTAGGCTCTGTGGTTTAACCCACAGCGCCACCCGCATCCCTCATACTCTGTATTGGTGTCCAAAATCACAAAAAGCTGTGCAGGACACCAAGTTTAGATTACTTGGTTAAAAAGAGGTAGAGTGAATCAGAGCCTGGCAACATGGGACGGTCAGAATTCCACTTGGAAGAGGACACATCCTGCCAACATTTCTGCAGGATGCGCTTAGTACAGATTTATAAATGAGCCATAAAGAAGGCTGATTGCCGAAGAATTGATGCTTTTGAATTATGGTGCTGGAGGAGACTCTTGAGAGTCCCAAGGACTGCAAGAAGATCAAACCTATCCATTCTGAAGGAAATCAGCCCTGAGTTCTCACTGGAAGGACAGATTGTGAAGCTGAGGCTCCAATACTTTGGCCACCTCATGAGAAGAGAAGACTCCCTGGAAAAGACCCTGATGTTGGGAAAGATGGAGGGCACAAAGAGAAGGGACGACAGACGACGAGATGGTTGCACTGTGTTCTCGAAGCTACCAACATGAGTCTGACCAAACTGTGGGAGGCAGTGGAAGACAACAGTGCCTGGCGTGCTCTGGTCCATGGGGTCATGAAGAGTCGGACACGACTAAACAACAACAACAACAACATGAATGAGCACCCCAATTGAGCAGGCAACGTCCTGTACTGTAACAACTACCACAACCAACATCAAATGTGCAAACAATTCTAAATTCAGAGTTATGATTAAAGCATTCTTTAAAATGTGAGCCCATTTTTAATAGAGGTGTTCATCACCTCTATGCACAGCCCGAATTATAAGGTGATCAGGAGTGTGTCAGGTGAGGTTTTCACATACCCGAATCAGATTGTGCCATTAATGGGATGTTGAGTCACAACTCCCTAAAGTCCAGAGCTGTTCTACAGACTTGGGTGCTGCAAAATGCTGCATTTTGCCAGTTAAAATTAAGTGATTGCTGCATTTTAAGAAAAAAAGCAAAAGTCTGCTTAGGGACCTTTACCTGGGAACACATGGAGCAAATGTATTTGGGATCAGGCTACAAATCAATTAATATGAAAGGTAGGCAGCTTGGACTGAAAGCTGTTGGAGCCCCTTACACTAACATGTCACAAAGACATACAAGCCATCGCGAATATCATCTTTGTTGCTGCACATCTAGTCACCAAACTCTGCCACTTTATTCTCACAATTGTGAATAACATGCACCTTCAGATCAATGACACTGACATGGGGACTTGCATGGCTCCACCATATGCCAAACATTTCCACAGCTGACTTGGAGCAATGCTTTCTCAGCGGCTGTCCCCAAAAAACCCTTTCCTCCGCCCATGATACACTGATGGCATCTTTGGCATCCTGAAGCCACAGACAAGAGGCAGTGGAGAAACTCTACCAGGACTTTAACAACTGACACTCTCCACCAGTGCTGGATTTACGTATAAGCTAAGCAAGCTGTAGCTTAGGGCCCCACTCTCTTGGGGGCCTCAAAAAAAAATTAGAGAGGAAAAAAACCTGGATGTACATTTCCAAAATATAAGATAAAAAACAAATAAAATAAAACCTACATACAGCAACAGTGGCAAATGGCCTTAGATAGCTATTAGGTCTATAAATTACCATATAGCACATATTCAACACAAAAAACAGTGACAATTTGTTGTTGACAAAGGACAGCTGGACATATAAAGGGCCCCATTACCTTCAGTAGCTTAGGGCCTCATCAAACTTACGGTAAATCCAGCCCTTCTCTCCACCCCATTGATCTGAATCTAGAGCAGTCCACAAGGCAAGTATCCTCTCTGGACCCTACTATGCAACTACATAATGAACATAGAAGCATCACTTAATGTTGGAAAACTAGGGGCTGCTACGCGCTTCCAACTTCCACCCAGAACACATCACAAAAACCATTCTCTACAGCCAAACCTTGAGATAAAACAGGATCAGTTCTGATCTGTCAGACTAAAGGATTTACACCAGGCATTTCTGCCAAACACATCCAATGAACTGACAAAGCAGATCAAAAAGGCCAGACTGATACCCAGGAATAACCTACTACAGAACAGGCCCAGGAAATCATTACTTGCTGGCTACCTGCATCTCCTAGTTAAAACCACTCTTAACATATCATCAAGGACCTACATATCCAGGACAGTGAAATGTCTCTCTCAAAGGCCTTGTGGGTGGTAGGCCTGCTCTTGCTAACAGACAGCCTAGGCAGTAAACTAAAACCACTTATCACCAGCAACAACAGCAAACACCACATCTACTCTGATAACACTATTACAGAACTAATAAAGTCAGCCACAACATCAGCGTTTCATGCACTTGCATGTCTCCCAATGCAACAAATACGATCATCTGTCAGTAATGCTCTTTTGCATTACAGTACAGTGGTACCTCGGTTTATGAACACAATTGGTTCCGGAAGTCTGTTCATAAACTGAAGCGTTCATAAACTGAAGCGAACTTTCCCATTAAAAGTAATGGAAAGTGAATTAATCCGTTCCAGATGGGTCCGCGGCGTTCATAAACCGAAAATTCATAAACCGAGGTGTTCATAAACCGAGGTTCCACTGTACTAGGACAAACAAGACTAGTCTCTGCACACAGAAGAATCAATGGGCACGAATTGAAAGTAGGAGAGCTTTTCAGTCTATCAGGGCATTTTTGGTCCAAATAGAGGTAAGGTTTGCTGTTCCACTACTCATGCTAATTCACTAAGCAATGAGATGAGGATGTTTCTACATGGACCTCACTCCAGGTATCTGATGAAGTGGTCTAGTCCACAAAAGCTTATGACATAATAAATTTTGTAAGAATTCTAAATACCCAAGACTTTAGTTCTTTTTACCTTGCTTACACTGTAAATCATTTGGAGACAGAAGTATGTGACTGGAAAAATGCTGTGACCCATTCTAGGCTCCTGGGAAATAGTGGACTATAAAGTAAACAAGCGACACGACACAACCATCCCTACAGCCTTCCTATCTGTAATATTTGCAACCATACCTTCCTCCAAGGAGCTCATGGTGGTGTATAGGAATCTGAACCATTTTTATTCTCACAACAACCTTGTTCGGTAGGTTAGGCTGAGAGAGGATTACTTGCTCAGTACACAAAACAATACTCAAATTTCTTTTGCTTTTTAGAAAATGTGGCACCTGGATTCTGAGCAGAAAAGTAGCAGAGGCAAGAGAAGAGGCTAACCTTTTCTCCACCGGCAGTTTTCCCTGCTCCACGTTGCCGGATGTCCGCATCTGAGGGCAGGTCCTTTCTTTTGGCAGAGTGCCCACACCTGACTAATTTTTTATATATATACTTCTAAATACAGATAAATAAATACCAGCCCTGCAGGGCTTACAAAATGCTTTTCTATCAAACTCCTCTGTTCAAAGTTTCAAAAATTTGAGAGAGGGAGAGAAAGAAAGAGAGAGAGAATGAATTTTAATTCTATTCATGTTTAATTGTTTTTAATTATTGGGTCCCTTCCTCCAATGCTTTTAGCCACCATATTTTTCGCTCCATAAGACGCACTTTTCCCCTCTCAAAAAAGGAAGGGGGAAAGTCTGTGCGTCCTATGGAGCGAAGGCCAGAGCCAGAGCCTAAAATAGAGCCAGAGCCAGAGCTGTGCACAGCGGGAAACCAGCTCTTGGGCTGCTTCCGTGACAGCGAGCGAGGTGAGAGGAGAGACGGAAGGGAGCCCCTTCCACCCCTCCTCCCAGCTTCCATCCTTCATTCCCCCCCCCTCCTCCCAGCTTGTTATTGTTTTAGTTAAATAAATTGTTTAAATTGTTATTAAGGAAATGATTGTTTTTCTCCTTCCAATAAAGGACAGCAGAAAAGTTGTCCAAAAATAAACAGTTAACTTATTAAACCTCACAATAATTTCATAATTACCATATCTATGTATTTCTAATAGTATGATCAAATGAGTAATTTTTGAAATAACTGTAAAAATGACTCTGAAAATTTATTATTCCAAAAATGAAACCTACACCTGGTTGTAAATATTAAGATCATACCAGCAAGAGTCTTACTGACTAGTGATTTAAATTATAATTTAAATTGTGATTTAAATCAATTTGATTTTAAACAAATCCAACCTGATGGAGAGAGACCTTCCCATCCTCTGGACCCCCTGGAAACTCAACACACCTGCTGCACCTGGAACTGTGTGTGGAGAGTGCAGCTGAATAGGACACAGCTGCAAGCAGCCTGAGGAAGGACCAGCCACCTTGGGCCTGCCCATAAAAAGTAAGGCTAGAGTGAGAGAGTTCCCAGGAACGTTTCTCAGTATGAGATTTTTGTGGGTGAGCTGAGAGTTTTTTGGGCCCTGGGTGGGAACCTGGAAGCTGAGAGGGAGGGTGTGTCAGAAGGAATTGATGTTGATTTATAGATATTAGTAACTTTGTATTAGTAACTTTGTATTTGTTGCTTCAGTTTTCCATTTACCTCTTGGAGATATTTGTAATACACTAGGCAGTATAAAAAATAAATAATCCATCAATCACCCAATACTCATGGGGAAATGTGGCACAACTTTTCAGAGTAACCAAATGACGCCTTATTACACAGCATGACAGAAATCTGTGGTTTTATCAAGACAAGTTGCTTGCTGTGGTTAACAACCATTTTCACAAAATGCATTCCTGAATTGCAGAGGGTTGAACTAGATGACCCTTCCAACTCTATAATTCTATGATTCTGATTCTATGAAAATGCACCTTCTGTACCATGAAAATATATTATTATTATTATTATTACTACTATTAAAATGAACTCTCCCTAATTTAGGTGTCAGGCAAAAACATTCCTCTTCAGCCAGGCTTCTGGCTGATTCACATCTTATATCCTTGAAATTGAAATACGATTCTAAAAATAAAAATTATATATAGTCATCTAAACAACCTTATATCAATTACTTCCCTCCTCCTCTCTGTGGTTCAGTTTGCATATCATAAATCCCTGCATATATATATATAGAGAGAGAGAGAGAGAGAGAGTAGTAGTAGTAGTAGTAGTAGTAGTAGTTTCTGCACCGGGCAAAACAATTTATATAGATAGATAGCTTACCGGTATGTAAAATATACAGGGATTTATGATATGCAAACTGAACCACGGAGAGAGAAGGGGTATATAGATATAAATACACTGTACAGATATATATATTGCTTTGCCCGGTGCAGAAACGACTTCAAAGCAATACATTGCAATGGTCAAACAGAAGCTTATCTTGAGTTTAAATATTGCAACAACCATGTTGAAAGGAAATCCTCCCCACCTGCTCAATTTCTTCCTCCCAGGAGGAGGAGGATAAACGTGGAAAACCAGAAAAAGAGAGAGAGAGAGAGAGAGAGAGAGAGAGAGAGAGAGAGAGCAACACATTCTGCTCCTCTTCCTCAGAGAGAGCTTTTCCCTCCGCGGAGGTTCGTGGCCCCATTGAAGCCCCCCCCCTGCCAGGGACCCCGGGGCCTCCTGGCTTCCCTCCCTCCCGGCCTCCGCTCACCTCAGCCGGGGTGGGCAGGCAAGGCAGCGCTTCCCTCAGCTCCAGCACCGACTCCTGCTGCCGCTCGGTCAGGGGCGCCAGGGGCCTCAGTGGCCTCTCCCACAGGCTCAGCCGCTCCCGGGCTTCGCTGGGCAGCTCGGCCGCCATCCCTCCGCCGCTTGGGTGTTTCTTCTCCCTTTCTCCCCTCGCCCGGAACTATAACGCTGTCCGGAATCGTTTCCGAGGGGGTGATGGACAATGCGCTGCGCGGTCACGTCACTTCCGCCTCCGGCAGGAAGCGGCTGGCAAACGCTAGACTCAAGAGAAACTAGACTGAACTCGCCGGCTGGCTTCCGGGGTCCGTAGAAAGAAACGCACAGAGACTCGAATTAATCAGCTGGGTTATCCAGCTTGCAAAATGTTTAAATGAGCTATTTAAGCCGCTGTTTAATCTTTTTTTTGAGGGGGGGTGTTATTTGGTTATCTTTTTGTTTTGATTTTATTGTAATCTTTTTTGCGGACCACCCTGAGACCTCCAGGGTATAGGGGTACAGAAATCCATTCAATCAATAAAGCGGGTTTCTGGGGTTATAACAGGACGTTGCCCCCCTCCCCCCCTCTCTCTCTCTCTTTCAGAGCAAAAGTGAGGAATTGCCCGTTTTATTTCACGCTTTTATACGTATTGTGATTTTAGCATGAGACCTGGCAGTGTAACAACAACAATAAAAACAACAATTCAACAGCGTGGGGAACAACACCCAAATTTTTAAGGTGCCTCTGACTGGGTACCAGTGTTATCCTTTTCCTGACTCCTTTTTTGAAGGTCGAACAAAAATGTTTTGGTGTTCGCTCACCTTGCAGTTCAGTCCAGCAGTTATTAAAGTGTTTGAGCTGGAGCTCTTTCCTCAGCCTGGGTTGTGGCTGAAAGGTCTTGCTGGCAATGAGGAGAAGATAATCAAACTCTGCATCTGCTGTCCCTCCAACAAGCTCTGCCTTAAGAGGTCAGATGCAATGTTTTGTTTTTAATTTTTATTTATTCTTTTCATGTTTATACATTTTACTAATTTTACAATCATTTTAACATTTCAAAACTTGACTTCCTTCCCCATCTTTCTGCGGTTCCTTAAATTTATTTTTAATATCTTCTGCATATCCAAATTAACTTAATTTGCTCATTTATTCACCTACTTTAAATATATACTCTTATAAAACTGCAGGTTATTACAATAATCCGGCCAATGTTCTTATCTGTTTACAATTTATCTGTAAATATTGAATAAAACATTTCTTATATAAAAGGTTTGTTCTCTTGATTTCTTTTTCTTCTGGTAATAAGTTCAGATGCAATGTTAAAGCTCAAGGTTTAGCATCGTGGGAATAAACTTGGGCGAACCGTGATCACGAGTAGGAAACTGGAAACATTCACTTCTAGGTTTAAAACTAACCATGGTATCTTGTTATGCCTGACAAGGACAAACTGTAGCTAGTTTAAACTACAGCTCATTGAACTAAACTTAGGATCAAGACATACTTTCTGTTCTTGGTTTGTAGGCCCCAGTTCAGATGAAACAGCAACTATGGTTAGTTAGCCCCTACTTCCAATCGCCTTTCATGTAGTTTTAATGTCATGTCCAAACTGGGTTTATGAGTAGTATACATTCAAAGGGTGTGGAGATTAAGGAATCTGAAGCTTAGCACACACACAAAATCCAAATAATAATAAAAAATGCAAAGCCTTTCTGAGCCTCATCCTTGTTACGACGGTGACTGTGGAAAGTTGCATTTATGGATTCCTGCATTGCAGGGGGTTGAACTAGATGACTCTTGGAGTCCCTTCCAACTACAATTCTATGATTCTGTGATCTTTCCTTACATGTTATTCAAACCTCTTAGTAAAATGAAGGTATAACCATTTAAAACATTTATAGAAGCTCATCACTGCTTTCCTGAATCCACAACAGAACTTTATTCAGGTTTATGATGCAGGAGAGAGATAATTTTACAAATGTGAACTGCCTGCTATGCACCCTAACATCTCTCCCTGCAGCTTAACTCAAGTTTCAAGCACTTTCGGGATTCTTCATTCCAATCTCCGACTCCTCCATGGGATCCCAGGAGTGCAGCTGCTCGTGCAGAAGATCCATTTGAGCAATGATCTTACCGATCGCAACTTTGATCGCTTTTTGCTGGAGCTTCAGCTTTTGGTTCTCCTCCCAAAGTATTTTGTTCCCTCCTTGGATGGTCTGGAGGTCCTGTTTTTCTTCCCGTAGCGCATGGTTCTCTCTTAGGAGCCACAGAAGAGTTTCGTTCAGTTTCTGGACAACTTCAAGCGCCTCATTCTCCTTCAATGGCAATAAGGCTTTGTTTCTTTCTTGAACTGACAAAGCTCTCCTCTCCCCTTGGCTTTCCTGGACAGCTTCGGCTGCCTCAGCCGGTGCAGTCGTATTGCTGTCTTCCTGGCCTACAATTTTACTGGTTTCCTGGGCTGGGGTAAATTCATTTGCTGATGACTGAGCAGGTTGCTTTTCCTGCAGGAATGGGATGGGTTTCTTCTCCTCTGGGAAGACCTTCAGAGCCAGATTTTCCCGGAAGAGCTGGAGGGCTTTCTTCTCATCTCTAAAAACCTGAATGGCTTTCTCCCCCATACCATCCTTGAGCCCTGCTATGAGCGGAAGGGCTGCTAAAGGGTGGTTTTCTTTCTGGAGGACTTGCTGAAGACTCTCGTCATAAATAACCTGGATGCCCTTGTTCTCCATCCGAAGGGACTGCAGGGCCTTATTCTCATCCCGGAGGGCCCTGTTTTCCACTCGGAGGGCTTTGTTTTCCTCCCAAAGGGCCTTGTTCTCTTCCCAAAGGGGCCAATCGTTGTGCATCTTCTTGCCGGAGTGCTTCTGTCGGGCTTCTGTGGCGGAAGAGAGTGCTGACTGAATATAGGTTTCATTCACCCATTTGCCATCGATGAAGATAAAGGTGTCGTCGCTCAGTTTGACCCGTGGTGGGATATAATCCATTTTTATCATCTAGCAGCTACATGTATCGGTTCAAAAGAACATCTGAAGGGCTGGATTACTGCATAAAACAAAGGGAGACACGTCAAACAATTTCCTTAGCAGTTCAGCAACAGTATTTATTTGCAAGCAGTACAAAAATCTACCATTGGCGCTTCAGAAACAACAGACAGGGAATCAAAAGACATTGCATTCATTATAAAGACGATAAATTATATGAAATTAAGCAATGAAACAAAGCTGTTTTCAAGTCAATACAAAGACCATAGCATATCTCAACTATGTTTTCACTTTCTCTTTGTGAATCCCTTGTTTGTTTCTTTTAATCCTTATTGATCTTTTGTGTCTGGCGAGTTTATAAAGTCACTTTGGGGGAGAAGGGCCTTGACATATAAGCTCTTGCAAAGTTTTAAGTCAACTCTGAGACTACCTAAACAGTTACTACTAATCAGCCTCTTCTATTTGTGTACTTTTTCCTCCCAACATCATTGCTTGATCATTTGAGGGGCAAACCAGCCAGCCATGCACTTAAATACACAGCTATGTATCTTGTTTGTCACAGTGTACATGTATGATGAAGCAGCATGTTTTAGCCCAACTTGCCACATGTCAAGGTTTCCCCGGACATTTTGCTGATTCAGCAGAAATCCACCTGGATGCTATTTTTGCTGGCCAAATCCCAGATGTGTCCAGGAAGAGCTGGACATATGCCAGCCCTATCTTCAATACCTCCATACTGAAATTGAGATGGCAGAGCTAGAAGCCTTATGGAAAATATCCCCAATGGACACCAGTTCAGGAGTCTAGACAGCTTTGTTCGGACAGCTGACCTGTATGTTGAGTTTTCTTCCTGCGGGCCCTCCAGGCTGTCAGTATTTCGCAGGAGGGAAGCAAGCTTATACCGGAACTTTCACAATCAAAAGTGGATTAAAGCACTCTGTTGCCGTAGCGCAACAAACCCACTTTAAAAAAAATACAGAGGGACTTTTTGTAGCTTTGCAGGAAAGTGATGGGGACGAACTAATGATAAACAGCAAGGTGTGTAAACACCCTGCAAGCAAATTGGGATGAATGTAGGCTGTTGTTGTTATAAAACCACCCAGTAAACAAATCGGAATGAATACTCAATAAAGCTCAGGCATAGGCTGGGCGCACACAATATCTTTAAAGCACATTGGAAGCAAGTTCTTTCCTTCAAAGGATTCTGGGCACTGTAGTTTGGTAAGGGTTGCTGGGAACTGTAATTCATGAGGGCTCATCCAGAATTCCTTTTGTGCTCTTGAGTGCCAGATGTTGAGGACCTGCATGTAATTCTCATCTTGCCAAGCTTGTTAACTTCCTAGAAGTGACTGGCTGCCAATGGGTGGACAAAGAACTGGGAGGTCCTTGGCAGGGCTTTTTTAATGGGGAACGCACAAGTACTCTGTTCTGGCACCTCTCAAGTGGGTTCAGGCACCCCCTTTCCTATAAAAATAGCACCGGTCCTTGGTATTACCCAGCACAGGTGATGGATGAATCGTAGGTTTTTATTTTTGGCCTTATGAGGAAGGGTTGAAGGAGCTGGGTATGTTTACCCTGGTAAAGAGGAGACTGACAATGGCTTCAAGAAAGCAGATTCCAACTAAACATACAGGAAAACTTTCTGGCAATAATGGCTATTTGACAGTGGAACCTCTTGGGAGGTGGTGGACTCTCCTTCCTTGGAGGTTTTTAAGCAAAGGTCGGATGGCTATCTGTCATGGATGCTGTAGCCAAGATGCCTGCATTGCAGGGGTCTGAATTAGATGACCCTTGGGTCTCATCCATCTCCACAATTCTATGAAGGCAATTAAAGTGTCCAAGCACCCTTTATTTTGATCTGGGGCTTTCCCCACAAACATCTGAATTGATGTTTGCTCCGAACCAGCTTTAAAGAGCAGGTTTTAAGCAGGGAAAGCTCGGGTGAAAAACAACAACAATGCTCAGTCACGGAGTGTTAAAATGTAGACTTCTGCCTGGGAAAAGTCTGGCAAACGGGAAGTGTGAATAAGCCCTCTGTCTTGATTCAGTTAAATACTGCAACTGAGTCATAGATGGGCTACAGCTCAGGTTACTTGTGGTGTATGTATGAGATTTGGTAAGAGGACAGACAGTTCAGCTCTATAGGGAAAAAAGTCTCTGCAGATCTGTGAATGACCTGCTAAGACAGAAGTCTAGAGGGCAGTGGCTGAAGTATGTGGCTAAATTTGGCTGTGCTACTTACTTTCTCCTGAAGGTGGTCTTCCTTACGCTTTCAGGTACCTAACATGTAGCATGGACCACGAAGGGAGAGTCGCCGCCACCTTTCCTTCCTTCAAACTGGTTTCCAGTGCTGCTTGCTGCTACAGGAACAAACTGCTCACAGGTCCATGCAACAAAAGGGGTGGGGGGCGTGTCAGCTCCATTGTGACACTGAAGCAGCATCTAAGCACATCTAGAAACCAAGCAAGTGGTGAAGGAGGGAGGTAAAGTACTTTGTAAACCGGTTTTCATTAAAGCTGCATTCAGGGTCAAGAGTTTCTCAACAATAACTTCATTGCAGCACATCAGAGTGTTTATCGGACCTGCGGTGATGCCCCCGTTGTGGTCATTGGCGACCTGAAGTAACACATTATTGCGTTGCGCCAGTTTCCCCATTGTAAATAGGAATTATAATGACCGATTTTACTATGTTGTTTTGTTGATAATTGTTAAAATGTGCACTAATGGTGCCTTTCAAAGCCGTCTGCTCCCTTTGTATATTTTAAATCAGGCATCCCCAAACTGCGGCCCTCCAGATGTTTTGGCCTACATCTCCCATGATCCCTAGCTAACAGGACCAGTGGTCGAGGATGATGGGAAGTGTAGTCCAAAACATCTGGAGGGCCGAAGTTTGGGGAAGCCTGTTTTAAATGGTTTTCACAGGTGCAGCCACTGCTATTCCCAGTGTGAGGTGTGCTGTAGCCTTAGTTCGAAAGACCTTCAAACTTTCACCCAGCAACTCTCTCTCTCTCTCCCTCTCCCTCTCTCTCTCTCTCTCTCCCACCCCAACAGAATTCTGAGAATGGAATAGCCCTTCGTGAACTCCCCTTTGAGTTCCTCAGCAGAAGGGTGCAGGACCAATGGGACAGCTGTAAGTTGTTTCAAACTGTTTTTGATACTGTGTTGTGACATTGTGTTTTAATGTTGTATCTGATATAAGCAAAAATCTGCTCTTATTCCCTTGTTGGGTTCTCCATCGGTCGGAGAATGTAACAGAGGCCAACCAGAGAATTTTGAGAAGCAAAGCCTTTATTTTTTTGCTGTTGCAACAGGGTCCTTCCCCTCACACAGGAGAGCAAGGAAGGAACCCAGAACAAAAGAGAACCTCCACTTTTATCAGCTTTCCCATCACCCAGAAACACTCCCAAAATACATCATTCCTACATCACAGGTGGCGCTGTGGGCTAAACCACTGAGCCTAGGGCTTGCTGATCAGAAGGTCGGCGGTTCGAATCCCTGTGACGGGGTGAGCTCCCGTTGCTTGGTCCCAGCTCCTGCCAACCTAGCAGTTCGAATGCACATCAAAATGCAAGTAGATAAATAGGAACCGCTACAGCGGGAAGGTAAACGGTGTTTCCATGTGCTGCTCTGGTTCGCCAGAAGCAGCTTTGTCATGCTGGCCACATGACCTATTGGCTCCCTCAGCCAATAATGCGAGATGAGCGCGCAACCCCAGAGTCGGTCACGGCTGGACCTAATGGTCAGGGGTCCCTTTACCTTTACCTTTACATCACAGCTACGTAATCAATACCTCACAAAAAGGGAGGGTTCAAGGTAGAAATCTGAGCACCTTTGACACTTCTCCTAGTCCTCCTCTCACCCCTCCCAGGTGTGAATTCCCAAACACAAAGAGAAATTAACAGTTTCCTAAAAGTTGATCACTTTCTTTTGTTTGGAGGAGTCATCCATTGTGAATGAGATGACTAGCAATCTGGCACCATTTGATGGGGAAATGTCCAGTTGGCAGAGCCTCCGGCTTACAGGATTATGGCTCCCAAGTTGATAGTCATGTGGAAATGTGTGTGTGATTCTGGTCAGCAGGGCCGGCTCTAGGTAGACCCCCGGTGGCGCAGGGCACCACGGCGCCGGCCCACCAGGAGGGCGCCGTGAGCTGCGCCCGCCCGGTCCGCCGGTTCGACAACCCCGCTGTGCCTGCCCGCCCGCCGCGGCGCAGCCGCGCTGTGCGCAGCGCCCGCCCACCGCGCTGGGAAACAATGCGGGGGGGGGCCGCCGGAGGGATCCGTCGCTCCACGGCGCCAGGGGCACTTAAGACAGCCCTGCTGGTCAGAGAGAGTCAAAATGGTGTCAGTCAGGCCTGTCTTCCTGTGCTGCTTCAGACATGTGCCTGTACATTCATGTACATGTTTATGAACAATTATATATATATATATATATATATATATATATATACACACACACACACACACACACACACACACACACTGTAATCTTAAAATTTACAACATAACCCACCCTTGAACCTTAAGTTAAAGGACCAGATAGTACATTAAATAATCAAAAACAATACTACTACTACTATTACCGTATTGGCCCGAATTTAAGTAACACCCGCAAACAAGCCACACCTTTAAAATTCCGGGGGGGGGGGAATACCCAGATATAAGCCTTAAAATTGGGTTACAGGCTGAAAATTGCTGCGGTTGGTAGAATTGTAACTCCAAGCCAAATTAAGCCTTTGGTCTCGCAAGCGCGCAAAAGTGACCGTACAATCGCTAAAATTTCAAACTGCTATTCAATTGCTACAATTCCGCAGGCACTCACACCCGTAAATGGCAAATGTAGAAGAAAATCCTATAGGTACTAGGGAGGATCCGCAAGTGGGTTAAACACCTGTTCGTAGCAGTTTAAATGCAAATAAAAAATCAAAACTGCACCGTAAAATATGGGGAAAGCGATGAATGAATTTATTGCACAGCAGTCTCAAGCTTGCAAATCAGCAATAAAACAATTTTTTTGTTCTGTTTTACCGTATGTAATTGTCTGTTTCAGCAGTGTTATCATAAAAGCCAATTTTTGTAAGGTCACAAATTTAAGCCGCACTTTAACTTTTCACGGTTTGATTTTTTTTGGGGGGGGGGAGTGTTGCTTATATTTGGGCCAATACAGTATTATTATTATTATTATTATTATTATTATTATTATTATTATTATTACTTTACCAAAATCTTCCTCTGCAAAAAGAGGTTTCCATTTTACTGCCTTGCTCTTGATGCACTTGAGAATTTCTTTAGCATTTTGATCAGTGTAGGATTTTGATCAGGGCTGGGCAATATCTGGCTTTCGACATTGTCATATATCACCAGCTAAACATCGCAATATACTGATATATCATGACATCTGAAATAAGGACGGAGCTATATAGAGGCATTGGCTGGCTTCATGGTTTTCCCACATTGTGATTTTTGCATAGCACACACACGATTCACGAAATATTGTCAGGTCAAAAATTATGAAACCGATATCACGATATGGACTTCAAACTGGTTTGGGACAATATGCCGATATATTATTGCCCAGCCCTAGTTTTGACCTTACCTTATTGTTGCAAGGTAGCCAAGGTCGGAGTGTGTTTTTCTTTCCATGGGACATTTATCCAGTACTCTGAAGCCTCCCTGGCTACCAACACTTCCTAATCCAGAAAAGTCCCGGGGAGGAATTGCCTCATGAGGTCTTCCTTCTGGGCTTGAATTGATGTGCAGGTGCCTGGGGAAGCCTGCAGAGATCAAACTTCTGGTGAGATGATATATCGGGTCCTCCCTAACAAGAGGGCATGTGTTGCGGTGTGACCTGGAAACTAGACCCTGTGTTGTGGGTGGGAACGTTTGGATGGCCACAACACCCTATTGGAGGTCCCTTGATGCTGGGTGCAATTAGACCAATGGGATGCCAGCAAATTTGTATCAAGGGACCTCTATTTAAGCCCATGCACATGCCCCTGAGCTTCCTCTTTGGGGCCAGTGCATCGGAACACCTGCCCACCTCTCCCTATATTTAGGGCTTGCACGCATGACCTTGCTATGCCGTCGTGTGTCGTCTATTGTTGAGACAGGGGCATGGCAGGAATTTTTC
This sequence comes from Zootoca vivipara, assembly GCF_963506605.1. Classification (NCBI taxonomy): domain Eukaryota; kingdom Metazoa; phylum Chordata; class Lepidosauria; order Squamata; family Lacertidae; genus Zootoca; species Zootoca vivipara. Next base: position 88,006,341 of record NC_083280.1, read on the forward strand.
TCACTTGGTGGATTGGCTGTTGCCATTTGGGTTTTGCCTGCTGCATAGCAAATCGTCACAACTTGTAAGGTTGCGGATAGGCTCTGGTTCAGGTGATAGGGGTGGCAGAGCGCTCTGGCCATCCCTATGCGATGGGTATTCCGTTAAAGGAATCCAGGGACTCTTTGGTTGGTCAACCCTGAGAGGGGTTGTTCCTGGAGCCAGAGTCCAGGGGAGATCTGGCTGGTGGACTGGCTTGACCCCGCTTTCCATTGTGCTGGGTGTTCACCCAAGGTTGACCTATGGTGTGCCCTGGGTCAGCGCTGCCTGCAAAGGTGCAGGGAGCTAGTTGAACCTGAGCCTATGCAACCACTCACTTGATTGCAATCAATAAAGTTGTGGCCTAAATTCTGCCAAAAACCAAACCAAAAATTTGAGTCTTGTCTGAATTTATTTGGGGGTGGTTAAAGGGTCTACACACGCAAGTAGAATGAAAGAAAGAAAGGACACTTACTAAGTCACCTCAAAAGTAAGGTAAATGCAACAGAAGTCCTACACTTTGATCATGATTTCCCTGGAATTTACTCTCCCCATTGATGGTTTTCAAATGCAATTTATTTTCTTGTTTAATTGAGTGAGAAACTTAAAAATAAAATTAAAAAATCCACAACAGAGAACTAAACAATTTCTGTGTCTGAAGCCAATTGCTTTCTTCGCAATCTGAAGCCCTTGGACCACACAAATTCAAAAGAACTACAGTACAGTATCCTGCTTCCTGGACATTTCTCTCTCTCTCTCTCTCTCTCTCTCTCACACACACACACACACACACACACACACACACACACACACATGATAAGTGTAAGAAAGATATATTTTATTTATTAACACACACAAAAACCTTTCTGTCACTTTTCTTTATAGCATAGATCCAGTGCAACGATCTCAGTGGATAGTGATTGGAGAATGTTTTTGTACCATTAAGTGTGCTGCTACAGAAATTTCAAACCACAAGTGGTAAGAGAGAAACAAACCATGAATGGCAAATCAAGTTGATGGACAATGCCGAAATGGTGAAAATTAACTGGGAAGCTCGGGAATTAAGAAGACAAGAAATTTAAAAAAGAATGGGAAATGTTTACAATGTATATACAAAATCATTGTAAACAGGTCAAAACATTAGCAGGATTTTAAATACACTTGTAATGTAACAGAATGTATAGTTAACTTAGGAAGATGAAAAATTGGAGAAGTATTGCCATGCAGTTGAAAATAGAATCAAAAGGACACATGGAAGGGATGGGGCGAAGTCAGGAGATTCAGAGTAATCTTGATATTTGGATTTTGTGGTGTTTTGATATATGTTTTTTCCTGTCTCTTTTTTTGAAAATCAAATAAAAAGATTATATCAGGGGTCCCCAGACTTACCGTGCGGCGGGCCGGAGGGCAGGGGAGTGTGCGCCCGTGCACATGCGCACACGCACACGGGCGGGAAAAAAATCGCCGAAAATCGCTTGTGCGCATGCGTATGGGCCTCCCCCGACCCGGAAGTGCACCAGAAATGACCTCTTCCGGGTCGGGAGGGGCCCATACGCATGCGCACAAAGGATTTTCGGCGATTTTTTGCCGATTTTTTAGATCGTCGCTGCGCCGCGCGCCGTGAGAGCGGGCGGCGGCAGCGGGCGGCGGGGGTTGTCGCCGGCCGGATTGGAAGGCCGATCGGGCCGCATCCGGCCCGGGGGCCGTAGTTTGGGGACCCCTGGATTATATATATATAAAGAGAGAAGCAAACCAGTAGCCCAGCTAATAGGCATGTCCTACCAATACCCTCTGGGGGACGCGGGTGGCGCTGTGGGTTAAACCACTGAGCCTATGGCTTGTCGATCAGAAGGTCAGCGGTTCAAATCCCCGCGACGGGGTGAGCTCCTGTTGCTCAGTCCCAGCTCCTGCCAACCTAGCAGTTCGAAAGCACGTCAAAGTGCAAGTAGATAAATAGGTACTGCTCTGGCGGGAAGGTAAACGGCGTTTCCATGTGCTGCCCTGGTTCGCCAGAAGCGGCTTTGTCATCCTGGTCACATGACCTGGAAGCTGTACGCCAGCTCCCTCGGCCAATAACGCGAGATGAGCGCTGCAACCCCAGAGTCAGTCACGATTGGACCTAATGGTCAGGGGTCCCTTTTGCCCTACCCTACACACCTTTTGCCCTACCCTCCAACTTTTCTCCAATTTAAATAGGGACATCCCAAGGAAAAGCGAGGCATTCTGAGATCAGATCAGAAACTGGGGTGGCTTCTGTAAATCCAGGACTTGTTGTTGTTTAGTCGTGTCCGACTCTTCGTGACCCCATGGACCATAGCACGCCAGGCACTCCTGTCTTGCACTGCCTCCCGCAGTTTGGTCAAACTCATGTTCGTAGCTTCGAGAACACTGTCCAACCATCTCGTCCTCTGTCGTCCCCTTCTCCTAGTGCCCTCAATCTTTCCCAACATCAGGGTCTTTTCCAGGGAGTCTTCTCTTCTCATGAGGTGGCCAAAGTATTGGAGCCTCAGCTTCAGGATCTGTCCTTCCAGTGAGCATTCCAGGACTATCCTTGGAAAATAGGGACACTTGGAGGGTCTGGGATTCCACTGCCCAAGGTAGCTGCTTCAGTCTGCTTCATGGGCAGGCCAACCCTGACTTGAGACGTATATTTTTAGGACCTACCTGTTTTTGTGGTCAAAGTGGCTTAAAAATGTTTAAACATTGTGTTTTAATAGTTGTAACCCGCCCCAGGAGATTGGGGTGAAGAACGGGTAAAAAATATTAATATTTATTATTTAATTGTCCCCTTGTTTCCTTTATTGCTTTCAGAGCCCAGTCTCCTTTGTGTGTTGACAATATGTCGAGTGGACAGAAGCTGACCGGGCCTGGTAGTAAAGACAGTTTGGAACCAAAAAGAACTCCTTCACTTTCTACATCCCAGCCAGCAGATCTCAAACCTTCCAGCCTGCTTCTCACTGAAGAAAATGTTAAGAAACTGCAAGAGAAGGATTCTGCTTCTAAATCTGCCCTTGCTAGAGAGTCAATAGAAGCCTACATTACGCAGAGCAATCTCTATTTGAATAAGAGTGAAGCTAGTACAAGTCGAAGCAAGGAGCAAAGTCTGTCCGATGAAAGAGAGCCAAAGGCAGCTTCTGTTGTTATCCATGTAGAGGACGTGTGCAAAGATGTCTCAGAAAACATTGAACAATCCTCAAAAGCAGGTACCTGTATATTATTCCCTGGTGAGTATTTGAGACTTTCTGGTCACAATGCATAAAATACAAACAGCAACAACAGCAAAGCAAAAATGCAAAAACCACACCTGTATAAGTTAAGCACTCCACAGGCTAGGATAGCTCAGTCGGTAGAGCACAAGACTCTTAATTTCAGGGTTGTGAGTTCGAGCCCCATGTTGGGCAAAAGATTCCTGCATTGCAGGGGGTTGGACTAGATGACCCTTGTGGTCCCTTCCAGCTCTACAGTTCTATGATTCTATGATTCTATCTCACACTCCTCCTTATGATACTTGTATTGGTGCCTAGCTTACTTGCAGCCAAGGCAAATTTTGCAACCAGTGCAGTAATAAATACGTTATTGCCAGCCAGCAAAATAGAGATTTGCTCAACTACATGAGATATGGGGAGTCTACAATCTAGTCTTTTATTTTTTATTTTAAAAAAGCTCAAAAGCAGCTGGGGAATCAGGAGCTGAATAGGATCAAGGCAATGGCACTGGGCTCACCCACCTGGGAGTTTAATGTGTATTTGAAGCTGCTTGTGTCTCTATTATTTATTGCAGCATTATTATTATTAGTAGTAGTAGTAGTAATATCCTGGGTAGATATTTTGCTGAGTCAAATCTGTAGTCAAGATGACCAGTCCCACTAGCCCAGGGATGGGAAACATTTTTGGCTCCATGGGTCAGATCCTCATCCGGATCAGCCATGCAGGTAAAATTTTGACACATGAGCGGGTTTGCTGCACCTGAAAATAATGTGATGGCGTTACGATGTCATGTGACTGACAGGTGAGTTGTTCCAACCACCTGCCAAAATCCCTTGTGGCGGTTCCCAATTGCCCACTAGCTCAATGGCTGGTGCTGGTACCCCACAGTACAAGGTGGGTTGCTAGTTCTATGCTCAGTGCTTTGGGGATCTCCATAGCATTTCTCCCCTCCCCAGGAAAGGAAAGAAGCATCCTTTTTTTTGTTCTGGGGCTGAGCTAATGAAACGGCAACAACTTTTACCCCTGTTTTATTCTGCTGGCTTTTTAAAAAGTCCCTTTTTCTCTTCCTTCAGATTCCGAGACAAGATCTCCATCATCTTCAGTTCTTGAGTCTCAAACATCAATGAAAGCAGAGTTGCCAACAGTGTTAGTAACATCCTGTTCTACATTTCGTTAACACCAATAACGGTGCTGTGTCCAGACAGACAGCCTATTAAATCATTAGTTTAAGATATGGTTCAGCTCAGAACCTTGCTAACTTGTTTCTGATACTGAATCCAAAAAGCCACCAGAACAGGCCCCCTTCCATCTGAAAATTGACATCCCATATGATCCCTTGTTGAGGGCAGGGAAGGGGAGGGAAGAGGCAAAAACTAGTTCCAAGGAAAACCATAAAGACACTCTGGCAACACTATTGCAGGGCCTGATAATGTTCTTTGATAATCACCTGTTCATCTTCCAATGTAATTGCATCTTCCACATTCCACATAGGACAAACCAGGCAGTATCTATGAAAAGCAACCAATGGAAACAAATCCGACATTAGAAATAGCAATGTTCAATGTAGGAGAGAATTTCAATCTACCAGGGGACATGGGCGTACCCAGGATCAAAGCTAGGGGGGGCACACCAGCCACGCCCCCCAGCCACCCGATTGGCTAGCTGGCAATGATGTGGCCAGGATCCCCCCAGGAGGCATGGTCAACATCCACGCCACCCAGAGGAAAGGGGGCCGTTTGCAAGGCAGCACACAGAGCCACCCGTGCTTGCACTCCTGCCTTTCCCACTCCTTTAATGGCAGCGGTGACTAAAACAAGGCAGCAGCAGTGAAGCTGCCTCTGTTGAAGGAAACCTGGACCTGGACCTGGGCTAACTTCAGCCCACACTCTTTTAAGTCACAGCGAGCACAGCACAGAAAGTGCTGCCCCACAATGCTCCACGGCACTTCATTTGCAGTTCACAGCACTTTCTGTGCTGTGCTCGCTGTGACTTGAAGGAGTGTGGGCTGAAGTTAGCCCAGGTCCAGGTCCAGGTTTTTTTCAACGGAGGCAGCTTCGCTGCCGCTGCTGCTGTTTCACTTCAGCCAAGCAGGCTGAGGCGGAGCACAGCAGGCAGCACCCCTGCCTGCCCTCTCCAGCTGCCCTGCTTCTGGGGGGGGGGCAGCTGCCCCCTCCTGCCCCATGCTCGGTATGCCCATGCCAGGGGAATCTGCAGCTAATCTTCTGGTAGCTACTTTTGGGCAAAGGAATTTAAAAGGGAAACTCCAGTGCGAAACAGCTGAATTACAATTCGTCAGGGAATTGAGAAAAATTCACTTCTGTCTGGATAGAGACAATGGTCTCCTCTACTGCAGATGTTAACTAAACTCAGCATTGCCATGATGCTTTATGTTATTTATGAAATTTATATACTGCTTGATTGAAAAAAAAAACCCTCAAAGTTTACAACCGTAAACTCGGGGGGGGGGGCACAGAACTTTGGATTACGTAGCTCAGAATTCTTTCCCCCTGCCCTCAACACAACATCAAAGTATATATGGGGTATCTTTGTTAAAACAGGAAGTCTCTTACTGAACCTTTCTTTCCCCATTGCAGAAAATGTGGTGTTACAGATGTGGAAACTCAGACAGAATGGAGTTACTCGGACTCAGAAGAAAAAAGTATGATAATAAGAATACTTTGCTGGCCTTAATCAGTTTGTTTTTCGGAGAGAGTGTCTTCTAAACAATGACACAGGCATATGTACACATTGAAAACCAGCTTTGGGCCGACTTGGCAAAATTTGATTGCATTTGAAATGCTGTGGTTTTATCTTCCAAATGCTATTTCTTTTATTAGCTAGATTCCTTTAAACTATGACAAAATTAAGAGATCATGTCTAACCCATAATGAGGAGTCGGATAATTAATTTGCACACTTTTAAAGTCTAAAATTCAGTTTTCACTAATTTTATATTGCTTTGGAACGCTCTGCTCTTTTGTGTAGGTAGCCTATGTATTTCTTACTTGCCCCAGGTTGCCTCTTTTCCTACAGACCCTCTTGGGTGTTAAGATCAGAGGAGTTGACCTCTTGGTTGTTCCACCACCCTCAAAAAAGCATCTTCTATAGCAGCCCCAAGGGACACGGGTGGCGCTGTGGTCTAAACCACAGAGCCTAGGGGTTTGCCGATGGGAAGGTCAGCAGTTTGAATCCCCGTGACGGGGTGAGCTCCCGTTGTTCGGTCCCAGCTCCTGCCCACCTAGCAGTTCAAAAGCAAGTCAAGTGCAAGTAGATAAATAGGTACCGCTCTGGCAGGAAGGTAAACGGCGTTTCCGTGCGCTGCTCTGGTTTGCCAGAAGCGGCTTAGTCATGGTGGCCACATGACCCGGAAGCTGTCTGCGGAGAAACGCCAGCTCCCTTGGCCTATAGAGCAAGATGAGTGCGCAACCCCAGAGTCTTCTGCGACTGGACCTAACGGTCAGGGGTACCTTTACCTTTACCTTTATAGCAGCCTCTAAGTTGTGGAGTTCCCTTCCATGGAGGTTTACTTGCTGCTTCGATTACGCTGCTTCCAGCAAACGCCGAAGCTTTGGCTTTTGACATGTCATATGTATTTTTAAAGTCCTGGCGGTAAAGTTAGTGTATTTGCCAGCTGCCTTTGTTCTGTGTTGAATACAGTATTTTATTGTGTTGGTTATATATTGGGTTTTTATGTTGCTTGTTTCAGCGTTGCAATATATACCAGTATTTCTCACACAGGGAGAAGAATGCTGGCGCAGGCAAGGAAGAGTATCAAGGAGAGCCATGATGTCGGAGAAAGTGAGGGTGAGTTTTAGCAACAGCAAAATGTGCTTAACATTATTGGGGTTGTTGTAGAAAATTGAACGCCATACACTCATAGGTCCACAGATGTACAGAGAGGGGAACGATGCCTTGACCTGACAGGAGCCATTTCTCCTTGCCAGAGATTGCTCAACAGGAAGAATAATCCCCACTTGACCCCAGACCAGTGATGGGCAACCTTTTGAACTTGGCGTGTCAAAATCCGCCAAAAAACCGAGCATAACTCGGGTGGTGTGTCACTTCGAGAAAAAAACCATAATTTCACGATATTTATAGTTTAAATAACAAAAATGTATAATTGTAATATATAACTGTATTTAATAAACCAAAAAAATTATTTAACCAAACCAAACCAAAAACCCCTTATTTATTTATCACAAAGTGCCCAGAGTTGTTGAGCTTTTGGGGGAGAGCTGCTGACCAAAGTTTTGGAGGTTTTTTGGGGGGTGCAAAAGTTGCTTTGCGTTTTTTGAGGGGGTGCCCCAAAGCTGCTGCACTTTGGGGGGGGGGAGAACAGAAATAAATAATGAATAATACCTTCGCTGGAACTGACACGCAGCACCGACATAGTCTGCCAAAGCGCCAAAAAACCCAGCACAGAACGGGTTAAAAAATGAACGCTGTTACACCCAATCATAGTCTGCCAAAGCGCCAGAAAAACAGCACAGAAAGGGTTAAAAAACCAATCTCTGGCTACCAGCAACAACAAAAAAAAGGATCCGGGTTTTAACAGCGGAGACAAGCTGTAGGAGGAGCGGGAGAACAAATGGGGGGACGGGACACAACAACAACAGCACAAATGGGCCGATGGGGCGCGTGCCAGCAGTGAGGGCTCTGTGTGTCACGTCTGACACGCGTGTCATAGGTTCGCCATCACTGCCCCAGACTGTCTCCGGAAAACACCCCCACCTCCCTTTTGCATAAGTCTCACCTAAGCACCCTTACAATCTCTCCAAATAGATGCAAATGCCTTAAGTAAATAGGGTCTCCCAACACTGGTATTTCCACCCTTCACCCTCCTGGCTAAATCTCCACGTCAAAGCATTCCTTCCCAAAAAGAAGATCTTGGGGACCTAAAATCCTTTTTCTGATCCAATAAAACTATGGTCTTATAGAAAAGTTATGTTACGTCCTGCTACGTGGGTGAAGGACCCTGTTGCAACAGTTTCTTTTGTTTGGAAATAAATTGCCTTGCTTTCTAGACGTTCTGGTGTGGTCCCTGTCATTTTCCTCCGACAAGGAGCTCCGTAAATTGGGTCTCCTTGTCAGGTTCTCGGACTCTTCCTGGGTCAGAACCTAGTTGTTTTCTGGGTCACCCGACCCCTAAATTCCTACAACAGGGTTCAAGAGTACATGGTATCTTGGCTAGACCCCATTATGATGCTTTTCTTATTTGATCCGTAGAAGCAATTGAAGGGTGAACAATGAACGGCAATGCGTTTCGATCTTTCAGGGAAACTCTGGAGCGACATATTGACCCAATTGAATGCGTTCTCCTAGAGCTTGTTCACATGTTGGCCACCTGATAACTGGCGTCAGTGTTTTGTGTGAGTGGATAAACTATCACAGATCAACCAAAGAGAGAATGTCTGCAGAGCTTCATGTCACCTCAAACCCAATGCTCTTCAATGGAGTCAGTTTTACACGCTCATCTACAGCAGTGTTTCTCAACCAGTGTGCCTCCAGGTGTTTTGGGACTACAACACCCATCATTCCTGACCACTGGTCTTGCTAGCTAGGGATGATGGGAGTTGTAGTCCCAAAACATCTGGAGGCACACTGGTTGAGAAACACTGATCTACAGGATATCAAGTGTTGGTTAAGGTAGAGATGTCAATGAGTTCAGAGTGGCTGATACAGAGATCTGTTTACTCAGGGTCTTGCTCCTGCTTGCAATCATCATATCAGTTTTTTTTTTGGGGGGGGAGGCAGGAGGCAAATTGTTGATGGGGATTTTTTCATTTAAGTAGCTTGATGTTCAGTTTCAGAAGGCCACAAAAGTGTTTGTTTGTTTGTTTGTTTGTTTGTTCTACAGAGCTAATAGTTCGCAACATATTAGAAAAAACAGATGTCGCCGAAGTGGTCAGTGAAGGTACGCCTTGTCACACTGATAAGATTTTAAGGCATCTCACCAGCCACAGGTTGAACTATTTGATACAGAAATGAGGTTGTAAGGTATCCCATTCCATTCAACTACCACCTTCAGAGGGAAGGTTCTGAAGGTTCTGAGTTCTGCTAAAAACGGACATCAGGTAGCAAGAATGAGAAAGATTTCTGCAAACAACTGTGTGCCAGAGTAGACAGCCATGTCGCTGGTGGAACCTTCCAACATGGCAGTTTATTATGGGCTGGATGCCGTTTATGCTTTGAAGTTTTGTTTCCATTTTTGCAGCACCCACGTGGCATAGTAATCATGAAGATGCCAGCTTGTGCTTTTTCTTCCCTTAATTAACAGGTGGCTTCCGTTGCCGCAATCCTACTTCCCTTTGCTCCTCCCATGAGCAGATTTGTGAAAGACCAGCAATAATAGAGAATAAATGCTTGGGGCTGGTTAGCGCTCTGAGTTACACTGTGTGCGCACACAGCAGCCTTCCTGTAAATTACGATCATTTATCTCTTTGAGTCTTCCCCAGCTGATGTTTGAAAGGGTTAAGGGGTTCACTGTCAAACCCAAGACCCTGAGTTGTAGGATGAGACCACCCTTCCAGGGATCCAAACAACTCACACAGCAGCCAAATAGAGCCCAAGAGACCCGAGGCAACTGGTTTAGGGCAAGGCAATTTCCCACATATTTACACAGAAGTATAGAAGGTGTTCTTGTTTAAGATTGCTTACGGTAGCAGCAAAATGAGAATTCCAATACCCAATAAGAAAGAGCAGGTCAATTAAGATTTTAGGAACATTTTGGTGAAATATGTCTACAGTCGTACCTTGGGTTTCGAACAGCTTAGTTCTCGGAACGTTTTGGCTCCCGAACGCCGCAAACCCGGAAGTGACTGTTCTGGTTTGCGAACTATTTTTGGGAGCTGAACGTCCAGCGGAACTTCCTGCAGCCAATCAGAAGCCGTGATTTGGTTTCCGAATGTTGTGGAAGTTGAATGGACTTCCGGAATGGATTCCGTTCGACTTCCAAGGCATGACTGTACTTCACCACCATTCTCTGGCACCTACAAAGAGAAATAAGTTGGGAAGTTTGGTCCTCTACATATCTGAAAAGGGCTCCTCTATCCCATGCTTATCATTTGGCTTGGTTTGCGCCAAGCACCTTGCATTTTGAACAAATAAGCAAACCTAAGAAAAGCTTTTTGCCAAGGATTAACTTTGTTTTTCATCTTTGTATATTTACCCCCTTCTAAAATATTTCCGATGCATTTTGCTTGGAAACGTCAAAGAGAGTTCTGAAGATCACAAGTCAGAGGTGAGATTACATATAAAGGTAAAGGTAAAGGTACCCCTGACCATTAGGTCCAGTTGCGGACGACTCTGGAGTTGCGGCGCTCATCTCGCGTTATTGGCCAAGGGAGCTGGCGTTTGTCCGCAGACAGCTTCCAGGTCATGTGGCCAGCATGACAAAGCCGCTTCTGGCGAACCAGAGCAGCACACGGAAACACCGTTTTCCTTCCCATCGGAGCAGTACCTATTTATCTACTTGCACTTTGACATGCTCTTGAACTGCTAGGTGGGCAGGAACTGGGACCGAACAACGGGAGCTCATCCCGTCGTGGGGATTTGAACCGCTAACCTTCCGATCGGCAAGCCCTAGGCTCTGTGGTTTAGACCACAGCGCCACCCGCACCCCCGAGATCATGTATAGTTGGGACCAAAAGTATTGTAGTTCATCTCTTTGTAGGGGTTTGTTTTGTACAATTGAGATCTATGGTCACATATAATGATCTACCTGTGGGGAATGCATAGTGCTATTTCCCAAGAAAAAAAGAGGTGCCGGAACTCACCATGAACACCTCCCCCGTTGTCTTAGAATGGCAATGGCACCCACCTGAGACGTGCTGGAACTGAGTTTCTGTGAGTTCCCCCTGGGGGAAAAAAAGCCCTGGGAATATAGATTTTGACTACTGGAGGCAATATTTTAGAGAGAGGGTGGCAAGAACCAAGGATTACACAAGCCCTCTTTAGGCACAATAGTTCCCACCTAACCGGCACAGCCACTCTCCTGTAGATATGAATTCCCACCCATCCACAGCAGTTGTCCGCTCGTTTTATAACTGTTTCTCCACAGTTCTAAATATTTGTTTAAATGAAAGCAAACATTTTCAGGGAGCCAGAGTCAACCCCGTTGTATTGGATGAGCTGTTCACTTGTCCCTGGTCTGGAATCACAGAAGGGGCCTCCTCATGGAAAAGTGATTTGACTCTGAGCCTAAACCGCATTCATATACATGTTTTCCTGTGAATAGCTAGTTTGGTTTGAGAAGCCATTTGCTTACCCCTCCACCTCTTTTCAGGATCATTCTGAAACCGATCTTTGCCTTCTTGGCTGCTGCGAGTTTTGCACTGCGGCACTGAAAGCTTTACCAACAGCAGAGTACCTGGATGAGAGCCCAGAGAAAATGGAATGTGTGAGTATTGTTCTCATTTTTTAAAACAACAACAACAACGTAACTTCTGAAACTGGAATACTTCTCAGAACAATAGTATGTGCCCTGGTGGTTTCCTCTGGAGGAGAAGGAGAAGCAGATGTCAGTGGGAAGAGACCCATTCACCTCCTCCCCTCCCTTCACTTCTAACCCCAGTGGGACTGAGATCAACCCCCATTTGGGTGGCCATACCCAGCTCCCCTGTTTGCAGTTTCTCTGCCCTTTCTTTAGAAACGAGCCCAGAGAGCTCTGTTCTGTGATCATGACTGTCTCTACCCATATGTGCATGTGTCGACCTAGGTCAGTGGTGGCGAACCTATGGCATGCATGCCAGAGTGGGCACTCAGAGCCCTGTCTGTGGGCATGCGCACCGGGCCGTAGCTTCCGTGCCGGGATGGGGGAGGAGGAGAGGAGGGCTCGGGTGCAAGCAGAAGTGGAGACGGGGATCTCTCAGAAGTGGAGTGCAGGCTTCGGGCTGAGAGATCCCTACCTCCACTCCTGCTTGCACGCAAGTAGGAGCGGGAGCGGGAGCGGGCAGCTCAGCTGACGAGAGCCTGGCTGCCTTCAGGGGCTCTCAAATGCAGCTTCTGGGCTGCCTCCACCTTCCCCAACCCCAGCAACTATTCAGCCTGGTTGCCTTCATGGGGTTGCAGGGGATCTGATGCGAAGGTAGGGGTGCCTGCTCGCTTGCCGTCCAGCCCGCCTTCCCTCACTAGGAAAACGGAAGTGTGGCACTCAAAACGGAGGTTATGCTCAGAACAGAGCACATTCAGCTTCCGAAGAAAAAGTTCCAAAACCGGAACACTCATTTCTGGGTCTGAAGTTTTTCAGGTTCCAAGTAGTTCGAGAACTAAGCTGTTCGAAGACTGATGTGCCACTGTATTTATTTCCCCCGATTTGAACTGTATTTATCCCCCCCCCCCATGGTGATTTTCTTGAGTCAAAATGAGAGTACCCCTAAACATTTTTTAAGGAAAAAATGCATTGAGTTATACCATAAAATTATATATCAATGTAAAGATAATTTAAGGAAGAAGTTGCTGAATTGGAACTCATTACCAAGCTTAAAACCATGGAGCCACCTGGGATGAACAAAGACATTGGATTCTTATCTCATTATGCATGATCAAGCTTTCTTTAGCGCCTCAGCCCTTGCTTTCCCCCCGCAGGACCAATTGCAGTCATCAGCAGTCGTTAACAGTCATCAACAGGTTTACCGCTCCTATCAGCCCATCACCCATTCCCATCACCCCCACCCTCTGAATATACATAAGGGTCTGGTGACTTCTGTTTCAGTGTATCTGATGAAGTGTGCATGCACACGAAAGCTCATACCAAAATAAAAACTTAGTTGGTCTTTAAGGTGCTACTGAAGGAATTTTTTTATTAATGAAGAATGTAATGCAATAACTTTTATAAAGGATTATTTATTACAACAGCAGTTATAAAGAAGAAACATGAAATACGCAGGGGAAAATGAGATATACAGGTTTAATTGCCATGTTGGCACTTTGCGATAAATAAGTGGGTTTTGGGTTGCATCTTTGGCACTCGCCGACACCGACCTAGGTTAACTAAATGTTCTTCTGTACGTTACCTTGGGGCAGATATGGAAGGCAGTTAACTCGACAACCAGAGCAGGCGTGAGACATTTTGGCACCTGAGGCAAACCGCAAAATGGTGTCCTCTCTCCCTAACACAAAATAAGGGGGGAGTGAAGATCTACATCAGGAACAAGGAGGGGAATAAAGATCTGAACTGAGATCTGCTGCCCCTGCAGATCCTGCCGCCTGAGGCAGCCAGCTGACCTTGCCTCATGGGTGGGCCGGCCCCAACAACCGCAATGTTCTTCTGCCCAGTCTTTATTGAGCATTTGTTCTCATTTGTTTCCAGGGAGGTTCTGCAACAATGAGCACTTCTCTTGGTTTAATTATGTGGCAGTATTTCCCTGTTAATCGTTTGTTGATCCCACACTTTTCAGTGCATCTCCCCATCCCTTTTCTACCCACACAAAAAGGCCACGAAAGAACTTGTTCTGCTAAGGTGGCAGAGCACTTTAATCGCACGAATCTGAACTTTTGGTATGTGCTTGAATTGCTCCTGCAAAATACGGGCAGCCCAGAGGTGACGCAAGAGAGCTAAGCAAAGCTAAGAACTAGCAAATTTGGGATCTAGGATAAAATAGCCTGTAAACGAGGGAAAAAATCGAGAGCAGCTTCCATTAAAGTGATTTTTTTCAGATTACTGGGTTTTGTGTAGCTTATTTGTTGCAGGACATACAAGGAGATTTTCGAATGTGTAGTTCAGGAGCTCACAGAAAACACTCCCAGAGAAAGTACTATCGACATCACTCCTCACCAACACCAATCGGATGGCTCTTGGACAGAGAACAAGACTAGAAGGACACTGATTAAACAGTAAGTAATTTTGGAGATGACTTATTCAGCTCTCAAACTTCTGAAACTACCCAGAGACTTCCCGCTTTATTTTCTGATTGCTAAATATGACAGGACTGTGGAAACGGTCTTGAGGGGAGTTTGATCTGGCCGTCAACCATTCAGGTTGCCATATTCTCAATAGTGAAAATCCAAACAAAGTTGTTGAGCTGTTGAACATCTCCCCCCCCCCAAAAAAAATTGTTTTAGGGCTTTCCTTTGTTTCTTTTTTTAAATAGCCCTACTTGTCATAAGTCCGGGTTTTTCCAGACATTTTGCCAATTCAGCAAAAATGCACCTGGACACTATTTTGCTGAGCTATTTCTGGACTTGTCCATGAAAACCCAGACTTATGGCAGCCCCTATCTACAATGGAATAAGACTCAAAACCAGAAAGCAACTTTCAAGTGTAGAATTTATAGCCATTAAAAAAAGAAAAAAAGGAATCCAGGACTTTTATTCACTCCCAAGAAGAATCCATCTTAAGTTGTCATTTTGAGCACTTCCAGCATAAGGAATAAATGCTTCAGACTTGACAGACAAAAATAAGGGGCTCATTGGGTTCCACGATCACTGCAGATGGTGACAGCAGTCACGAAATTAAAAGGTGCCTGCTTCTTGGGAGAAAAGTGATGACAAACCTAGACAACATCTTAAAAAGCAGAGACATCACCTTGCCGACAAAGGTCCGTATAGTTAAAGCTATGGTTTTCCTAGTAGTGATGTATGGAAGTGAGAGCTGGACCATAAAGAAGGCTGATCGCCGAAGAATTGATGCTTTTGAATTATGGTGCTGGAGGAGACTCCTGAGAGTCCCATGGACTGCAAGAAGATCAAACCTATCCATTCTGAAGGAAATCAGCCCTGAGTGCTCACTGGAAGGACAGACCCTGAAGCTGAGGCTCCAATACTTTGGCCACCTCATGAGAAGAGAAGACTCCCTGGAAAAGACCCTGATGTTGGGAAAGATGGAGGGCACAAGGAGAAGGGGACGACAGAGGACAAGATGGCTGGACAGTGTTCTCGAAGCTACGAACCTGAGTCTGACCAAACTGCAGGAGGCAGTGGAAGACAGGAGTGCCTGGCGTGCTCTGGTCCATGGGGTCACGAAGAGTTGGACACGACTAAACAACTAAACAACAACAGTGTCTCCTGACATCTTTTCCCTTCCCAACATGTTTGTTATGGAGAAAAATCCAAAGTAGGTAGATGCTTATGTAACCGTTCAACCCTAGTAATATATAGATTTCTCCTCTTTTTTTATTGTGCTACCTCTCCATCTTGGCTTTTTCAGCACATGGAACTGCTTTCTAAATGTCATAGAACCATAGAGGTGTAGAGTTAGAAGGGACCCTAAGGGTCATCTAGTCCAGGCATGGCCAAATTTGGCCCTCCAGATGTTTTGGGACTACAATTCCCATCATCCCTGACCACTGGTCCTGTTAGCTAGGGATGATGGCCGTTGTAGTCCCAAAACATCTGAAGGGCCAAGATTGGCCATGCCTGACCTAGTCCAACCCCCTATAATGAAGGAATCTCAACTAAAGCATCCATGACAGATGGCCATCCAACCTCTGCTTAAAAACCTCCAAGGAAGGAGAGTCCACCACTTCCCAAGGGAGATGGTTCCACTGTCGAACAGCTCTTACTGTTTAGCCGGAATCTCCTTTCTTGTAACTTGAAGCCATTCGATTCCTATCATCCAGAGCTTGTTTCCTCTTCCGTGTGACAGCCCTTAAGATATTTGAAGATGGCTATCATATCTCCTCCCAGTCTCCTCTTTTCCAGGCTAAACATACCCGCTTCCTTCAAGTGCTCCTCCTAAGGCTTGGCTTCTATACCCTTGATCAACTTGGTTGCCCTCCTCTGCACACATTCCAGCTTGTCGACATCCTTCCTAAATTGTGGTGCCCAGAATTGGACACAGTACTCCACGTGTGGTCTGACCAAGGCAGAACAGAGTGGCATTATCACTTTCCTTGCTCTATACACTACGCCTCTGTTGATGCCACTGCATGAATATGATCAACATGCAGAAGCAACTGTCCACAAGTTTGCTTGCTCGGCCACCTCTCAAGCATGCTACATGGAGGATGCAATAAAACCCCCAGTATCAAGCTCTCCTGCTCCAGTGCCTGAGTCTAGGGATCTGCACTTTCCTTCTAGTTGGGAAAAGGAAAGGCAGATCAGCTTCCAGCTGTATTCCCAACCACCTCTGCATAGGGAAGGACTCGTGAACTCAAGTCTGCTTTGTTTTCCCCCACACATTAATTTTATTTCAATCCATACCTTCCCCCGGCTGCTTTCCCTGCACAATGTTCACGTGGACGTAGCATGTGAAACCTTGGCTCTGTGCCTGGCATTATTTGCAATCTTAAGGGTTTTTACTTTCAGCACCTCTTTCTCCTAGGATTGAAGAAAAAGGGGGCATTGAACAGTACAGGGACATCTTTGAGCAATATATAAAGTTTGGGCCATGTGAGTACAAGCCTCTTGTTGGTTGCAGAATCTAGGGAATCTAGGGAGTCTGGTCTCCTCACCCCACCCCTGCCCCGTTGCCATCCCCTCCAGCTCCTGCTACAAATCCTGCTACATTCTCCCTACTGAAATTCCTCCCAAACTGACACCTTAAAGAAGTGGGGCAAAGATCCACCAGGGAGGGTGCAAGGGGGAACAGTGTGGGCTGCAGACAGACAGACAGACAGACAGACAGACACACACACACACACACACTAAGCGTTATATACTGAAATTCCAAATTGTTTGAACACTCTCCTCCTAAAACTGTTTCAGGTAAGAAACTCGCATTCAAATTATCAGCTTATCCACCCAAACCCAAAAAAGTCTGCAAGAAACGTCCAGAGCCCAGGGAAATACTGACTTTAGATGTGGAGTTCAAAGCTGAACAGTTAAAGGTACAGTATGTGGTTTATCCTAATTTATTGGGACTCTTGTGTACAGGGGGACCTCTTCCAAGTCCCTTTGTGATGCTCAGTTAGCGCTGGGGCTCATTTACTAGAGTAAGAACTTATTCAGCAGGTGGGCTGGGATTTGCTGTCCCTTGCCTTGCATTCAGTAGCCATCCCTTGTATAAGCTCGGAATAAAATAGATACAGGTGAAACTCGGAAAATTAGAATATCGTCGAAAAGTGCATTTATTTCAGTAACGCAACTTAAAAGGTGAAACCAATATATGAGATATATGCATGACATGCAGAGCAAGCCTTTATTTGTTGTAATTGTAATTATTTGTCGTTAGGCGGGTCAATTATAAATGGAATGTAATTAATGAAATGTAATGGCGATGTTTATTTTTGTATTATTGTAACTATTTGTTTTATTACTGTGGAATTTCCAAAAGAAAGCATTTGTAAAAATTAAAATTAAAATTAAAATAATAATAATAAGTTGCATTACTGAAATAAATGCACTTTTCGACGATATTCAAATTTTCCGAGTTTCACCTATATACTGACAAGGTGGGGTAGGGTGGCCATAGGAAAGCATTGAAATGGGTTGGTATCTTGGCAAGTAATACATACATAAATGTCGGTCATTTCAAGTGGCTATAAAAATGCATTGGGAGAACGTTTGGTTTCCCCTAAATTGCTTGAAAACGTGGCTGTTTGCTGTGTCCACCGGCTGATTTTCCAAATGGCAGCCGGAATGCACTTCAATGGGGCGAATCCTACTGATGGCTGTCCCCCACCCACGGCCGTTTCCAATGTCACGTCTACATGAATGACTTTGTGAGACAATTGTGTGGGGCTGTTCAGGAACCTACCATTCCCCAGACCACGAGAAATCACAATCTTGCCTCCTTGCCCCTGTCCCTATGTCCCATAGCCCTTACCATAAATTGTATCAAGAGAACTCCTTGAGGGAAAGGCCTTGTGGATCCCTGCCACTGTGCTGGGAGACTCAAAAGGTAAAGGTAAAGGATCCCTGGACGGTTAAGTCCAGTCAAAGGCGACTATGGGGTTACAGCGCTCATCTCGCTTTCAGGCCGAGGGAGCCGGCGTTTGTCCACAGCTAGCTTTCCGGGTCATGTGGCCAGCAGGGCTAAACTGCTTCTGGCGCAACGGAACACCATGACGGAAACCAGAGCGCACGGAAACGCCGTTTACCTTCCTGCCACAGCAGTACCTATTTATCTACTTCCACTGGCGTGCTTTCGAACTGCTAGGTTGGCAGGAGCTGGGACAGAGCAACGGGAGCTCACTCCGTCATGGGGATTCGAACCGCCGACCTTCCGATCGGCTAGCCCAAGAGGCTCAGTGGTTTAGACCACAGCGCCACCTGTGTCCCTAGGGAGACTCAAGACTCGGCAGGCGGTGTGCTGGGGCTTCAGCTGCCTCCTCATTCATTCCTCACAGCGGCCGATCATGCTGCCTGGGGTGGGCAGCCTTGCATATCACACACATCCTTGTGTTTTCATAGTGCAGAAACATAGTGCATTTCCTAAGTGCGGTGGTCACATTCGTTACAACAGGCATGGCATCATAGGTGGTCTTGAACGTCACTGGGGGAAGTGGTTGGGGGTTTCCTACTAGTGATGGCCAAGCCAGGCAGGCAAAGGAGGTACCTTTTTTTCTTTCTTTCTTTCCCTGCCTTCTCCCCTCTTCATTCATCCCCCCATCCATATCTCCCTCGCTTCATTCCTCCATTCATAACACACACCCAGCAGCAGCACCCCGTCTTCTGAGCACCCTAATCCAGCCAGCTACTTTTCTTCTCTACAACTGCCTACCTTTGCCTCTTCTCATTAGGCAACTTACATACGTGCTTGTTTGTTCATTCAGCGTTGAACTTCAACTTGTCTATGCTCTGGTGGCCTCTGGGCTAGATTACTGCAACACATTATCTACAGGGCTGCCCTTGAAGACTGTTCAGGAACTAGCGCTGATGCAGAGACAGTAGGAGCACACAAAATAATTTCCAGAATTATTTCCACTGGCTACCAATGAGTTCTCCAGAATTGATAAATAACCATGCTCTTATCTTCTCCCTTTTCTCCCGCTTTTTCCTTAGATTTGCCATTCTACCAAGCCTGTGAAAAGATATTATTCTGATGGGAAGAAGATATTCTATCTTTTTTTCCCAGATGGGACCGGCCAAGTTTAATATCCGACAATAGCAATCATAAGGCCAGATTAAGAATGGTTGACGCCTTTGGAGCTGTACAAAGTTGCCAGTAAGGTGGGGTGGGGATGGAGAGATGTGCGGCTGTTTATAGTACCAAAAAAGGCATCCAGCAGACTAAAGGACACTATAGCTCCTTCTGCATCTTCCCAACACCCATGTGAGGTAGCTTAGGCTGAGAGTTTATGCCTGACCCAAGAGAGGAAGTGAGCAAACACAGTCAATTAAAATGTGAAACTGGATTCACGGTTCCCACCTGCTGCCAGTGGGTGAGTGTCTAGAACTTTCTGAAGATTCACCTGCAGAATTTTCTATACGTGCACCCGCAGAGATCATAATGACTGAGAAACTGTCTCAGGCATATCATAGAGGGTAGCCTTTTGGAATTATTTGAAAAAATAAATAAATTTAGCAACCAAATGAAACTGCAGGCAGGGTTTGAAATTTGAGCAACAGGAAGAAATGATAATATATCAAATAGAGGAATACATATATTAGATGAAATTTGTGATGTAATAGAGCAGGGGTTGGCAAACTAAGCCGTGGGGGCTGGATCTGGCCCAGTTGCCTTCTGGATCTGGCCCATGAACGGTCCAGGAATCGCCGCGTGGATCGGCGTGGGGATTCTGATCGTTCAGGGCTGCGCCATTTCACACACACACACACACACACCGTGCCACCTCCCTCCCTCCTCCTGGCTTCTCCCTGCCCTGCCTAGAGGAGGAAGGGAGCTGGGATGAGCTGGCTGAGTGCTATTTTAAGCAGCCCCTCTCCAAAGCCAGCCCTTTTGCGCCGCTCATTGTCCCTCCGCCGCTGCCACCGACAGCCCCTGCCGCTCGCAAGGCACAGGTAAGCTGTGTCCTTTTATTTAAAATGCATCTGTGGGATCTTTGTGGGGCCTGTCTGGCATGCTGTGTCCTTTTATTTTTATTTAAAATGCATCTGTTGGGATCTTTGTGGGGCCTGCTGGGATCTTTGTGGGGCCACTCCCCCCAAAAAAATAGTCTGCCACCCCCCAAGGTCTGAGGGACAGTGGACCGGCCCCCTGCTGAAAAGGTTTGCTGACCCCTGTAATAGTGGAATATGCATTTGGTGAAAATTGTGATATTTTACAGTATATAAAAGGGATGGGTATAAAAACAGCATGGAAGGGAAGGTGAGAAGTCAAAATTATAAGAGAAATGTATAACAAATTGAAATTAACTGCTTAAAGTTATGAAAATCTAATGAAAATCTCATTGTTTTAAAAAAGAGAGAGAGAGAATCCTTTTGGGCAGGAGCAAAGTCTCTTAGTAAACCAGAAACATTTTGACATCTTGACTCAAGGGATCACACCAAAAGGATCCAACCCTCTGAGACTCTTGGGATGGAAAATGTGTTTACTAGTAAGTCCTTGGGTAATTTACGCGTAACGAGCTTTTAGTGAAGAATATTAACAAAGCAAAAAATGTTTGCAAAATTAGAAAGGAACCGCCGATGTGAAAACACTCTTTTTCCTTAGCTGTTAATCAGTTACCCATCTGGTAATGTTGCTATCCTCATTAGCTATGTACAAGAGTTTCAGTTCACATACATCGTTCTCCAGGACGACCATTCATGTGAAATGCAGGCCTGCTTTGCAAACCAGGGCTTTGCAGTATGCTACCACCACAATGGGAAGATCTGGTAAGTGGAAAGGAAGCACTCAGACACTTCCTTCTCTATGAAATCGATGAAAGTCTCGGCCAGGGCTTCCCAAAATTAGGTCTCCAGCTGTGTTTGGACTACAATTCCCACCATCCCTGACCACTGGGGTCCTGCTAGCTAGGGATGACGAGAGTTGTAGTCCCCCAAAACAGCTGGTGACCCGTTTGCAAAACCCCAGTCTAGGTTTTTGTAGCATAACTATTATTTAACTGTAATGGCCTAAACTGGGAAAAGGCGTTCCTGGCTACCGTTGATCCCTTTGCTTGAACAGGCAGCGCTTAGTCCAGAAAAACCTCCAAACTGCCAACTTGGTCCTTCAAGTGGGATGCAGCAGAACAGGTAGTACTTCTCTTTTTCAGGATTAATCTTCAGTTTGTTCATCTTAAATCCATCACCAAACTGCTTGTAGGAAGCTTTGTTCAGTTGTACAGCCTCCCCGGGATTTGTATGTAGAATACAGAGGATAGATGGCTGCATGCAGACGTTTTTAAAAATGATTAAGTGGGTTTCACCTATGCAGCACCATCCAGCAAAAGGATTTTCATTCTCGCAATGGGACTCCCCCCCCTTCCCCCTGCCCTGTCTGAAATTGGCTCGGGTCTCTGCGCCCCCAAGCACAGGGCAAGAAGAGAGGGGCAGTATTCCTTCCATCATGAAGGAGTGTCTCCGCTCCGGTCGTTCAGCCCAGACACTGAGGTCCAGCGCCGTGGGCCTTCTGCTAGTTCCCTCCCTGTGAGAAGTGAAGTTACAGGGAACCAGGCAGAGGGCCTTCTTGGTGGTGGCACCCTCCCTGTGGAATGCCCTCCTATCAGGTGTCAAGGAGATGAGTAAGTACATAAGCTTTGGAAGACATCTGAAGTCAGCCCTGTATAGGGAAGTTTTTAATATTTAATGTTTTACTGTGTTTTTATATTTATTGGAAGCCGCCCAGAGTAGCTGGGGCAACCCAGTCAGATGGGCGGGGTATAAATATTTATTATTATTATTATTATTATTATTATTATTATTATTATTATTACTACTACTACTAAGTGCTTGTGCAGACAGAATGTTTTTAATAGCATGATACTGTATTCCACCCAGTGTACGCTAGCAAAGTTGTGAGGCAGCAAAAAGTTTGTACAGTCGTACCTTGAATGGAATCCGTTCCGGAAGTCCATTCAACTTCCAAAACGTTCGGAAACCAAGGTGCGGCTTCTGATTGGCTGCAGGAAGCTCCTGCAGCCAATCGAAACCCGCGGAACCCACGCTGGACATTCGGGTTCCAAAGAACGTTCGCAAACCGGAACACTCACTTCCAGACTTGCGGCGTTCGGGAACCAAAACGTTCAACTCGCAAGGCGTTCGACTTCCAAGGTACGCCTTTATACCGCTATGGAAATGAGTGGCTACATTGCAGCAGTTGATGCAGAGTGAGAAACATACACTGTACCTATTAATAAGGTATATTGGAGAGAATAGGCTTGCCCTCTGTTCTGCGGCCTCTCACAGATTGCAAAACCTTCCTTTTGGAGATTGATTAAAGACAGGGGAGAAGCGAATGCTTTAAAACTACGCTTTCAACCATCTCAAAGCCATTACGTCTCTCCTCCTTTGTCTCCTGCCAAAGGATTCAGGTTCTTGCTATTTTCTGTCCAGCAATAAACGGCGACCCCCAAAACATTTAAGATCATAGGCCAGCTTAAGTCCTCGCAGAGAGGACTGCGTGGAGGCTCCCTTTGGGAACGGGATAAGGGCTAATGTGTTCTAAGGTGGTTGCTGAGTTATGCACTTTCACTGGCTTTTTGTTCCTCCATCAGAGATCAAAGAGCTTATTCCAATGTCTTTTGTTTCATCCCCTCCCCGCCCCCCCCCAAACAGGTTGAATCTAGACCTCTGCCTTGGCTCGTACTTTGACCGGAAGGGAGTCAGGAAGAAACACTGGAATTGGTGGGACAGGAGCAGCCACATCCATGCACCTCCTTTCCAGCCCATCTACATTCAATTGAATGTTTACATCCAGGTTAAAGTTGAAGCCCAGGACCAGATTTTCCTAACGTTCACTGATAATCATGACTGCCTTCAGCTGAATGTGGGTGCAAAGCTGAAAGTGAGTGCCTGTGGCATTCTCATTCACATGCCTGTGGCAGGGAATCTTAACCTGTGCTCCCTCTGTTTGTCAGAAATGTTTGCCAACTTTTGCCGAAGTCCAAACGTTGGCTTGTGAACTAAAATCCAAAGAATTAGCAACGAGCCACTTTTGGAGTTTAGCAAAAGTTGGCTGAAACGTGCCCCTCTTTGTGCAAGTTCATAATTGGAGGTAGAACCCACCCACCCCCCTTTTTTAAAAAACAAAAACCCACTACTTTTATATAGATACAATAAAAACACAGAAAGGGGGTGGGGAGAAATAGGGAAGATAAAATAAATAAATAAAAACAGAAAAGATGTTAAAAGGGAAAAATAGAAAAATACGATTCAGATTTATTTTTTTAAATGCTTCCCTAAGTAAAAGCTTTACATAAGAAAGAAGTTTCTTACCATATGTTCCTCTTCTCAGGAAAAGCAGTAGGTATTGTAGATGTTTCACTATTACCCTCTAACCAGGAAAGGAGGCAAGGAAAGACACTGCTAGCTAAACAACTTCACTGAGTTATTCCAGAAGGTGGAATAAGGTGGATGGATATTACGCCTGACCTACCTCAAAGGTAGGTCGGGACGCGGGTGGCGCTGTGGATTAAACCACAGAGCCTAGGGCTTGCCGATCAGAAGGTCGGCGATTCGAATCCCCGCGACGGGGTGAGCTCCCATTGCTCAGTCCCAGCTCCTGCCCACCTAGCAGTTCGAAAGCACGTCAAAGTGCAAGTCGATAAATGGGTAAACGGCATTTCCGTGTGCTGCTCTGGTTTGCCAGAAGTGGCTTTGTCATGCTGGCCACATGACCTGGAAGCTGTATGCTGGCTCCCTCGGCCAATAACGCAAGATGAGCGCCGCAACCCGAGAGTTGGTCACGACTGGACCCAACGGTCAGGGGTCCCTTTACCTTTACCTCAAAGGTTTGTGGTGGGGATAACATGGGGGGGGGGAGAAACCCATTAATAATAATAATAATAATAATTTATTATTTGTACCCCGCCCATCTGGCTGAGTCTCCCCAGCCACTCTGGGCAGCTCCCAATCGAATATAAAACAATACAGCATTAAAAATTAAAAACTTCCTTAAACTTTGGGGTCCTTGGAGGAAAGGTGGAATGGATACGAATGTGATACTGATAAATAAGGAACAATCAAAATATAAAGTCTCTCTCCAGCCTGCCTGCCTCTGTTTTTTAACTGCGGGAAGGGAGCCATGTGTGGACTCAAGAAAAAACGCCCAAGCTAAATTAGTAAATTAGACACAAACTGGATATTCAGGCCTACAAACACTGAACTTTATATGTAAGTCCCTAGTCCTTTCTAGGCAGGGAAATGCATGTTGCAAGTAAAAATGGTGTGGCTTGGCTTAAATCCTTTCTCCTTGTCATGAGCCAGGACTGGACTGAAGACAAAGGGAGCTGCTCCTTTGTGCAGCTGTATAGCATGCTGCCTTTCCTTACCCAGAATGTCATCCTGGTTACACAGGCATGTCCTTCCACCTCCGGGCTGAAGTTGCGCTGAAACCAGATCAAAAGCTTCTGAACTCTCTTTCACCGAACCGGACCTTGCATTTCTAGGAAAGGAGACCCGGGAAGCACCTTCATACTTGCAGCCTTTACTTAGAATTATGATGAAAGCTAACATGACAAAATAATTCTATATCTGGCCCTTTTGCATCACATTCTGTACTTATGACTTTCATAAGCGAACAGAGGAATCTACATTCAGAATCCTCCCCCTCTTTTAGGCTCTAAATCCAGAAGTGTTTCCAGATCAAAATACAGTCATACCTCTATTTACGTTTCCCTCCGGTTATGTAAACTTCAGGATACGTAGGCGGCAAACCTGGAAGTATATTTCCGGGTTTTTGCCACACGCGCATTCGCAAAGCAGTATCCGCCATGCTTGCATGCGCAGAAGCAGTCTCTCCGGTTGCGAAAACCTCGGGATCCGGCCGAACCTCTGGAATGGATCCCGTCCGCAACTGGAGGTAGCACTGTATAGTGGAATCTGCTTAGATAGAATCTCTATGTAAATACAGTCTTGGTTTTTTCAGTTTGTGGATCTTAAATTTGGATTTTTGTAGCCAAAAGATCCAGACATGCTGAAGTTTCTCCGGAGACCTGCATCCTCGGGAGAGCTAGTTTGCTCCGAGATTCTACTGATAAGAAGGCACTTAGCCAGCATGCAGAATCTACTGAAAGAGCTGTGTCTCATTCCACCTGAAGAAATCAAATACTTCTATTCCCTCGTATCAGACATGTATGACCATGTACATCGCCGACAGAAAATGAGAACTCGATCTATGCAAAGATGAGTGCGTACCTGTTTTTTAGGGACAGCTACTGAGCTACTTCCATGTTAAAACAAGTAAACTTGTCTTCAGTCATTGTAAGTTTACCCTGTTGGCTGTAGTGTGTACCAAGTTTTGTACAAAACACGTCTGAGATTGTGAAAACATGTACAAGTTGCATAACCCATTCAACTGTTTGGGTGGTCTTACAATTTGGATTATATGGATAGAAACATTTATTTGCTAGCATGGGGGAACAGAGAGTTGCAAAGAGAACAGCCTGATCACAGGACTCTCTCTATTTCTGAAAAAAACACCTACCGTATAAGTATTTGAAATAAGTTGCAGTTTTCATAATAAACTTAGGAGTGACTTCCAGAAATCAAGGGGGTGCTATCGGCCCCAAAACTGTTGATTTTTCCCAAAAGGGCAGCTTTCTTCCAAAGGTATACCGGGGAACTGCTATATGTTGTTACAGTTCCAATGCAATGACAAAAGAGCTAGCAAAACCCATTGCCGATCATTTTATTCATATTTATTTTTTTACATTTGTAACCCACCCTGGTTAGGTTGAAGTCAGGTAATACAAAAATCAACATATTTAAAAATAGATGATATATAATCAAAATACAGTCATACCTCTTGTTACGAATGCTGCGGGTTGCGTACAACATGGGATATGTACGCACCAAACTCGAAAGTACCAGAACAGGTTACTTCCGGGTTCGGCGGTTCACGCATGCGCAGACGCGACAAATGACATAATGCGCATGCGCAGAAGCGCCAAATCGTGCCGTGTACATGCCAGACGTGGTGCTTCATGTTGCGTACTGCTCATGTTGCGTACGGGGCTCCGGAATGGATCCCATATGCAACATGAGGTACCACTGTATTCCATGTTGCAGGGATGGTGGACCTGTGGCCTTTCACATACGATGTTGGACTACAACTCCCATCTTCTCAAACAATGGACTGATGGGGTTGGAAGTACATCTGGAGGGCCATAGATTCCCCACCCATGTTGAAAGAATGTCAATCATTTTTTAAGGAACCAGAGAGAAAAGGGGGAACCAATTCATGAACCATGTTACAAACTATTTACAGACTTTTCCATGTCTTCTCTCTAGTTCCTGCCTTAGAAGAATTCAGTAGCTACTTATAGGGCAATCTGTATCATTTCTTTGTACATTTCATTACATTGCACTATATGCCCCCATGACTCCATCAGGACTATACATCTTAGTGTGAAAAGCAGGGGCAGCCAACTTTCCAATAAGTTCCAACAGGACTGGACAAATATAGCATGGCAGCGTCTGACAAGGTCTCAATTAATTAAAGAGAAAGAGGAATTCTAAAGATAACCAGCAGACCTTGATGTTTGTTGCAAAGCGGTGTAAGGCCGTTGAATGACTACAGCAGCTGCAGAACTCTATTAGAGGGTTGAAGCCACTCAAACCTGGATTTAGAAGAACGAGTTAGCAGGTATGTATGAAAATGCCATCCTCAACTGCAAGGTTCTCAGGCAGTGGCAGTTGCGTTTAGGAGGTGATCATAAATCCAGGACGGGACAGATGCGCACAGAGCACACCTGCGGATTCTCCAAGTTCTGTTCACACACTCAGCTAATTTAGCCAATTCCAATCGAGACTCTGCAAAAGAAAGCAGGACAACCATCAACTGTGCTCCCTTGTATAAAGCGGCAAACAAGAGCAAGATGAGCAAGGGACACAAGCTGGTAACCGAGGAGACTTCTCAGGTTGTCATTTAACGTGGAGGCTGCATTCTGACTCCCTCCCATAACACTGACCCTGGGGTTTGCGAAGGAAAATATAATTTCAGACATTTTGTGGCTTTGTGGAGGAGGGGATTGCAAATTGGTTGGTTTGTGTTTTAATTAGAGGTTGTTCTTTACTGGAGAATCAAAAGGTCAGTCCAGAAAACCAATGGAACACGACCTAGCCTTTTGGTGACAACATGAAAAAAAAGGAGTTATTCCCCTGAAGACAAACCATTAACATGAAAAATGTTAAGGGGGGGATAATATATGAAAACGCCTAATGCAAGTTTTGTGGCACTTTCAAGGGTAGCCTCCACCAGCAAAACCAGAAGGGCTGATAATAAAGGTTTATGATTGGGGTTTATCATGGGGTTATTGAAGTGTTTGACCTCAATTAACCCCATGCTGCAGACTTGGGACTCATTAGCAAACCCAGAGTATGCTACGGGTAAAACAAATTGCTCCCCCTCCAAAGAGGTAGCTGTGCTTGTCTATGGAAGCAAACACAACTTAGAAGCTCGGTCACCTTAAAGACCAACAGGTTTATTATGGGATACATACTAGTCATCATCAATGCAGGCCCAAATAAACCTGCTAGTGTTTAAGGTACCTCTGTTGTGGCTGCTTACCCAAAACTGAAATTCAAGTGGTCATGTGTGCAGTCATGCCTATTTCTACAATTTGTAGCAAGTGATGCTCAACTCACACTCCCTAAAGGGGGAAATTTCAACACATTGGTTCCTACTAACATTTTCTTTGTGAGCAATCAATGCTGGACTGACACCCCAAGTATCTTCACCTTGCAGTGACTATTAGCCAGAAGCGCTCCACCCATATTTTAGAAATGCAGTTTCTTATTCGATGAAAGAATATGGAATTCCCATTATCTAACAGAGTAGTCAACAGGGGCAAAACTAGGAAAAAGGTCACACTCAAATTCTCTGGAGGTACTTGTATTCGGACATTAAACCCTTGGCAACTGAGCTTGCCTGAACTAAAAGGTCTCCTCCTTTGCCATTTAGCCCTTCTCAACTTAGAAAGTAATCTAAGGTATTTTATCAGTTTGATGAAAATCACCCGATAAATTTGTTGCCCTTTTGGAAAGCTATCCAAACCGAAACTGAAGGGAGCCGTTAGTGAAATTAAGACGTGTAAGAAAATCGAGAGACACATACATTCCCTTACATAAATGGACACAGTGCAAAATATACTGAGACAGTTGTGGACTTGAAGCATGAGTGGTTTGCTTGGAAAATCTGTGACTAACAGAGGGAGGGAAGGGAAGCGTGGACGGGTGGCCATATCTGTTGAGTGCCCTCAGCCACAGTGCTGAAATGTGGCTACAGGGAATAGGATGAGCAGTGGAAGATCTGTGTTTTTACCATTCCTGCCCTCCTGCTCCCATGATAGACCTCTCTGTTCTACCACACAGCCCAGTCAACAGATGCCTCTCTCTTTTTGCTGATTTTCACAAAGTGAAAATGTTGTTAACCTTCTGGAGCAAGTGCACCGAGCAAGCAACTGGAGAGTTCTGAGTATTTAAAGATTATTACCAAAATGCTGCAAGCAGGGAAAGGAAATTAATGGCCCCTCTCCTCTCCCAATCCTCAGCCGACAGGACTAAAACTGAAAAGTTGTCTGAAATTTCAAGAGGATTCCGATCTCAACCCCAAATTTTACCACCCTCACACAAAACTGAAAGAGCCGCTTCTTCCACTCAGCTCAATCTCTATTGAATAAAAGCCTACAGAAGAACTTGTCCCTATCTTCCAACTACCAGACTTTTAGAGGACATCTGAAGGCAGCCCTGTTTAGGGAAGCTTTTAATCTTTAAGAAATTAGTGTATTCTAATATTTCTGTTGGAAGCCGCCCAGAGTGGCTGGGGAAACCCAGCCAGATGGGCGGGGTATAAATAATAAATTATTATTATTATTATTATTATTATTATTATTATTATTATTATTATTATTCTAGGGGTAGAAGGAAGAAAAGTCTTCGCTGCTCATTTTGCAAAAAGGTTCTTCTTATTCAAAATCAACACCAAGTGGAGCCCTCTAGACTTACCATCATGCTGTTACTCTGGTCACGTTTTGCTTCTTGTATAATAGTGCTAAAATTGTCGAGGTAGCTTAGATTTTCTTCTATCAAATGTGCAAATGGTGGCCTGAAAAGGGAAATCGGGATTATCCCAACTGAGTAGTCACAGTTTGGTAAATGCCGCATCTTATGTACGGTAGCATGTTTTGACCAGCAGTAAGCCCTCTCACTATTATTCAGTATCATAATTTCTAGTGGAAGTGGAGAGTAAGTGGCTAAAATTTAAGTATGGCTGTAAAGAGCAAACAAATTGTTAATTTCCATTAGGCTTACACATTTCTAGATGTTTCCATAGAAGAAAGAGGCTGAAGCGCATTTCCTGGTGATGTCTGTGAGAAGAGCAGTGCAGGCACTGAAGATGTAATTGTGCTATCCACATTGGAACTCACAGGAGATTTAGCAGAACTCTGGGTCTACAAAAAGAAAAAAGAATTCCCAATTTTCAGATCCAGAATTTTCAGATTCATCCAATTGTTCTTTCAACAAAGTATTCACATCCTAAGTAGTGACTGCAGTTACATATAATACGTAAGTAGTATGCCTATGGTATGCAAGTCTACAGAAATAATAGCACAGATCCTAAATAGTTACAAATTTATAATCTCTGAGGCCCAAAGATATGAGGCACATAGAACAATACACTATGCAGTATAAAGGAAAGTGCAAATCCATCCACGATTCCCCCCCCCATACATTGTAATGTCTGAAATTCCATTTTGTTTGTCTAGCCAGCATACAATGCAGCTATGACATTTAAAACACACTTGAAGAGAAAACCAACACAAATGTTTTTGGCAATTTGCTTGGAGACCAACTGTCATATTGCCACTAATCCAGCAGGCAAGAAGCAAATATTTCTTCCTGTGAACCTTAGCGGTGAGACCTATACTGTGATTATAAATTCTTTCCCATGTCATTTTTTCAACTTCAGCACAATGCACTTCTAGATATACAGTTACAGGTATCTGTAACATAATGTTTCATCAATTGAAAAAGGATTGCTTCTGAAATTAAGAGGACAAACCCTTACGCAAGCAATTTTCAGCAAATGCCAGATTTCCCGCTGCCTTTTCGCTTGCATCTGCATCAGTGAATTGTCAGCCTCTTTGATATTATTCAGAGCCACTTCAATCTTTGGAAGCAAATCAATAATCTTCTGTTTACTACCCAACAGTTTGCTGTGATGGAAAAAAAAAAGATGTATAGGTTGGGCATCAACTTTTTGTCATCTGGACATCAGAAACAAAATGAATGTACTGTAAGCTTTTTGGAAATTATTGCAGAAAGATACAATATGCATTTCATGTGTTGCCAGGATCCTGTGGTTCAGAGCTTCAGAAGCTGCGTCGTCAGTACCTAGAAGCCCCAAGGATATGTGTTGATCTTAATATATAAATGAGCAGAAAAGGGACCAAAATGGTAACACTTAAATCTGCTTTTTTAAAGCACACAGCAAATAGAACATGAAAAAGATTTAATACAAGCAAGAAAACAAACTGGCATTGAGGTTTCCTGGAAAACACCGCAGGAAAGCACTGCTAGTCTGCTGCTTTCCTACCAGCAACACACAACTCATCTTTGCCTACTGGTCCCACTCAATATCCCCCCACCTCGCAGTCCCCTTGGCTCCTGCTTTTCTCAGCACTATTTTCTTCCTCTGTTCCATTTACCTGGGTTTCTGACTCCCTAATCCATCACCCTCCCAAATCACAAATTCTCTGGCTGTTTCACCCCCTTACCTTTAGCCCCTTAGGAATACACACATTACTCGCATGGAGAGCAAAAGTGTGTAGAACTAGGAGTGGGGAGGTGCTTTTAACCCTGCTCCAGACACCGTGCCTTTTTCTTCCACTAACTGCATGCTGTGCATGAAGAAAGCCCCAACGCCCAAGCGCCTGCTCGTGGGTAGAGATGCCACGTGATCAGAACACCAGATCACGCAAATCTCCTACTTTTCAGCCGACATGTGCATTCTTACCACACAGCCGCCGTGCAAGGTTTCCATTGCCATCCAGTTATATTAGGGTGTTTTGATCAGGATGCCATAGCTATGTTTTTATGGAATTGCAATCAAAGAAATGACATTTTACCGGCTCAATAAAATACCACTTCACATATTCTACCCATGCGCTTTATGGCTTAACTGCCAGTTTGTGTTTCTCATGTGTATGAGTACAGCTGGTTTAAACTGGTTCTCTTATCTCTTTCGGTCAAGGTCATGCTGACTATAAAAGTAGGGCCAGGAGCCTAGGTTTCACCTTTCTCTTTCTATCTCTTTTCCTTCTGGGGTGGTGTTCTCTACATAGACAATGTTAAGGTTTAGTCTTATTGTAAAATAAAAAAAAATTCCTTCAGTAGCACCTTAAAGACCAACTAAGTTTTTATTTTGGTATGAGCTTTCGTGTGCATGCACACTTCTTCAGATAAGAAGAAGAAGTGTGCATGCACACGAAAGCTCATACCAAAATAAAAACTTAGTTGGTCTTTAAGGTGCTACTGAAGGAATTTTTATTTTATTTTACTTCGACCCAGACCAACACGGCTACCTACCTGTAACCAGTCTTATTGTAAGTTATTGTAAGTTTAAGTGCAGTCTGCTTCAACTGGATTTCTTATGGACAGTGCCAATCCTGAATGTATTGGATTTGTGACCATTATGCTCATTTGCCTTCAGTAGCAGTAAAGCTCTGCTGGGTGAAATATTCATTGCCTCTGGTCTATTTTTTTGGGAATCCTGCAATGTGTTTGAATTGTTACTCTGCTAACTATACGCTGGAATCTGCTTTGGATCAATACTGAGTAGAATTTCTATGATATTTACAACTTCCCAATTAAGTTTTAATGTAAAGTTATAAATGGTTCAGATCCTACCTTAAAGCAGGGGTGGCTAACATGGGTCCTCCAGAGGTTAGATTGCAACTTCTATCATCCCAGCCACTAGGCCAGGCATGGCCAAACTTGGCCCTCCAGCTGTTTTGGGATTACAATTCCCATCATCCCTGACCACTGGTCCTGTTAGCTAGGGACGATGGGAGTTGTAGTCCCAAAACAGCTGGAGGGCCAAGTTTGGCCATGCCTGCACTAGGCATTCTAGCAGGGACCAATGACAGTCTGGACCAGGGGTCAGCAAACTTTTTCAGCAGGGGGCCGGTCCACTGACCCTCAGACCTTGTTGGGGGCCGGACTATATTTTGGGGGGGAAATGAACGAATTCCTATGCCCCACAAATAACCCAGAGATGTGTTTTAAATAAAAGGACACATTCTACTCACGTAAAAACACCAGGCAGGCCCCACAAATAACCCAGAGATGCATTTTAAATAAAAGGAGACATTCTACTCATGTAAAAACATGCTGATTCCTGGACCGTCCGCGGGCCGGATTTAGAAGGCGATTGAGCCAGATCCGGCCCCCGGGCCTTAGTTTGGGGACCCCTGGTCTGGACAGCGACAGATTAGCCACCCCTGACTATTTCTCATTGTCAGGAGTACACAGATATATTTTTCCCTCACAACCCCCCACCAGGATATTTACAGGAAGCAATCTAAAAAATTAAAAATTAAAAAAATCTTGAAACAGGCCTCTACGTGCCTTTTCGAGACTTATTTGTACACGTCTAGCCTTTCTTCCCTTCAAAACTGCAAACAACTTAACACTGTTAACACTAAGGGACAGAGATAAAAACCAACGAAAAGGATGGCTATAGAGTAGACAGATCTTAAACTCGGCACAGGACTAACGTGCCTCATGGGCTATCAATATATGTTTGCTTGGTCATATATCAGATTGGAATGAAAATGTGTGAATCTGCAGAAAGAGGGCTGCACGTTGTACCTAAGATGTTTGAAGAGTTCCTTGAGCACGCGATCTTGAGTGTGAACTGTATGGACTATGATCTTCACCATCTCTGTGCTGTCACTGTAGGAATGATCTGAAAGGGATACCTGTCACGTGATCAGTAGAGTGCTCCTCTTAACAGCCATTTAAAAAACAACACCAGATGTTGAAAAACATTGACAAGAAGAAAAACTGATTTACGCATTTCCCATTACTAAACACTGGTTAGTTGTTTAGGACAAGTCTGAAATTGCAGGCTTGATCAACATAGCTAGAACATTTTGTAATCAAACAAATCTTTCATTTCTAATGGTTGCTTCATGCAACCATTCTTTTGCAATGAGTTTCACAGACTATTGTAAACACCATTTAAAAAACTGCAGAAGTGATGCACTTAGGTGGCAAAAGGATGGCAACTCATAATTAATGCTATAGGAATGGGCAGCAGAAAGTCTACATATTCTAAATTCTTACACTCTGAGATCCATTAGAAATGATCATATAAACTTAGAAAAGAATGAAAAAAATATATGCAAGGCATGTAAACAATTCAGTTGCTCACTTCTGCTTTTTCTTATTTGTTAAATTTAACATCCCAGAATGTTCCTGGACTTGCTTAACATCCTTTGCCAACAACGTCTGTCCACATCAGCACTTGCCTGCCTTATTGTTCTTTGCAAAACCTCAAATTTAACACAAAGTGTTCTGGAGCCATTTCCATACCTGGGGGTCTTGGTTTTAATTGCTTGTAGAGTTCTATAGCTCTTTGCTCACTGTAAAAAGATAAAAATTGTAAGCACAGTTTCCTCTCTCTCTCTCTCTCTCTCTCTCTCTCTCTCTCTCTCTCTCTCTCTCTCTCTCTCTCTCTCTCTCTCTCTCTCTCTCTCTCTTGCTATCAATTGGGACATTTCCAGAAATGAAATTGGATGGCCAATCAATCAATTGGTGTCACAGTGTAAAAGCTTTGAGTAAAGGAAAAAAACATATTTTTTTTAACTTGGTAGAAAGTAATGGCAAATTCTCACCAAGTAATTTTGACTCACTGTTGGGGTAGGGTTGGATCTGTTACACCAGGCACCCCCAAACTGCGGCCCTCCGGATGCTTTGGCCTACAACTCCCATGATCCCTACCTAACAGGATCAGTGGTCGGGGAAGATGGAATTTTTTAGTCCAAAACATCTGGAGGGCCGAAGTTTGGGGATGCCTGTGTTACACCAAAAAAATTGTGTATTAACCTCCTGTCCTTGTTTTCATGCTTGTTTTTATCCTCCTTTTTTGTAAGTCACTTTTGGTTTCATTTGGGGGGGGGGAAGCAACTAATGAACAATAGAAAACATTTTCATCTTAACTCAAGCAAGCTAGACAAGCAATTCCTACAGATACAGGTCTATCTGCAAGAAGACCCAATCTTCTCTCCATTTTTCATGGTCAAAACTGGCTCTAAATAAATCACAACACAAGATCATCCAGGGGTTTCATTACTATATGACTGCCTAGAAAAATGACAACCAGCCAGTCAGTTTTGTGCACCCGAGATCCAGAATGAACCAACTGCTGAAGTCTTGACACATTTGGGTGAGACCCCAGGACAGGTATCTAAGAAGGGGCAAGAAAATACTGGTTTCATCTATTAGCTAGCAACCGTTTCAGGGCGTCATGTGGTTAATTACAATACCCTAGAAAAGTTACACACCCCAGTAGGCACTTCGGCATAGTGGAAACGGCACTGATGTCAAAGTGACAACTTTAGTGTTCAAAAGTCAATACAGTGGTACCTCGGGTTACGAACTTAATTCGTTCCAGAGGTCCGTTCTTAACCCGAAACTGTTCTTAACCTGAGGCACGCTTTCACCAATGGGGCATCCCGCTGCCGCCGCGCGATTTCCATTCTCATCCTGGGGGAAAGTTTGAAACTCGAGGTACTACTTCTGGGTTAGTAGAGTTTGTAACCTGAATCGTTTGTAACCCGAGGTACCACTGTACTCAGGATTCTCATACTTCCACTCTTAAATTGTTGCCCAATACAGTGGTACCTCTACTTACGAATAACTCTACTTACAAATGTTTCTACTTACGAATGGAGCTCCGTCCGCCATCTTGGATGCGTTTTAGATAGGATTTTTTCTACTTACGAATTTTTAGATAGGGTTGCTTCGACTTACGATTTTTTTCTCCCAATGCATTCCTATGGGATTCGACTTACAATTTTTTTCGACTTACAAATGTGCGTTCGGAACGCATTAAATTCGTAAGTAGAGGTACCACTGTATTCTAAAAACAGAATTAAATGCGTCTTTGACCTGCAAGATCTGAGGGTTGTATCCAACAAAGTTGTCCTGTTTGCACAAGGACTTCAATCTGTTCTGCAGGGCTGGGGGGAAATATCCAGACCAGATCTGGAAGGCAGGCAGGGGGAAGTAGGGGTTCCATTGCACAAGTTATACCCACAAACATTAGATGAAACGCTGAGCAGTTGGCACAGGATTGCGAAATTTGTGACAACTAATAATGAACAAAGCCTACCAGCCATGTATTGTTGAGCAACTGAAAGGGCACATCTTCCTTGCTTTTTAAAATCGCAGGCAAGCAGCAAAACAATTAATGACTTGGCTGTTCACCACACCCAGTTGGTGGACTCAATCCTTGATGGGTTTTCACTGTCCAAAAACTGAACGCATGTTTCTTTTTAGTGCAAGTAGGGAGAAGCAATTCTCCCAGGCTTCTTTCCAGACCTTAAGTTTCCTACATATACGAGGATATTTGCTCTATGCCAAAATTATAGTATTATTTTAAACAGTGCTTTTTTTCTAAAAAAATGTTTAGGGGTACTCTCATTCTGACTCAAGAAAATCACCATTTTATAGTTCAAATCAGGGAAAATACAGTAAATGGACAAAAGTACAAAGATTCACAAAAATTTTAGGGGTATGCGTACCTCTGCATCTCTCCAGAAAAAAAAGCACTGATTTTAAATACATATACTATTATTAGCCATCTAGGTCCTGAAGAGTGGAGAGACTATTAAAAAAATCCCCACACTAATACAATGCAAAAGAATAAGATACTAACAAATAACGGAACACCTTAAACTTGTTAGCCTGCAAAAAAATCACAAATGAGAATAGCTTCGTTTCTTACAGATTCTCCATGAGTTCACCCTGACGTCGTGCATGGGGACTCCTCTGCAATTCCACAATCTCAGTGTGCAAAGCCATGATCTGATCATCCAAGTAGCCAATATCTCCAGCCTGAAAACGAGAGAGAATTCTATACACTGGGAAGTATCTTGAGGGAGTTTCTCCTCCCACTTTTGATAGGAAAGTATGTGCGTGTGCACACTGATGGTGGCAATTGCTAGGTGGTGGTAAGATTCTGCTCAACTCTGTGTGTGCTTGTGGGCAATCATGTGGTGAGGCAGACTGAAAGCCCTGGTCATTGCCCATTTGGCAGTATTTTCATCTTCCGTACCTGTTCGCACTGCAAGGCCTTTTCTTCCATTTCTTTCCAGGCTTTCAGCATCTTTTCCGAGGCTTAAAGAAACATATTTGTGTTAATTTAAAGCAGCAACGTTCGCTGAAAATAAACAGCCTTTATTTTTTTAAAAAACATGCACATTTTGAAGTGGTGATGCTGATGAATCTCAAAAATCAGACTCCCCCTTTTGAAAAACCTTGGCCAACTTATGACCTCAAGTCTGGACCTGGCTCACAACGGGTTTATCTGCCAGTCACCTGCCAGGCTTGGATGACGACAACTACAAGGCTTTGCTTGTCATCAGCCATTTCTCTCTGCCACTGGCTCCCTCCTACTTTATAAGGCTAAGTATGTTTTGAATAAGGAGGACTAGAAGAGGGCAGGAGGCAAGCTCCCCTGAATTTGGTCTTACTGAACTTTGAAAGATTATAGGAAGTAAAGCAGCATTGCAACCACAGTTGTGGGGTGGGGCATCCTTGTACAGATGGGTGTCCAAAGCAGGATCTATCCTATAGTTAGAGCTGGCTTGCCCATAAGGCACCTGTCTCAAGCAGTGGATGTCCCACCACTTCCACAGCAGAGAGGGAGGCATTCTGACACATAGCACTGCCACTTCTCTTCCATGCTCCCGAGTGAATAAGCCAAGCAGCAACCCTTTGCAGAGCTCCCTGGCTCCCTGGCTCCCATCGAGTTCAGCTCCATCTGGTACGCAGGCTGAAACCCTACCTGTCTCGCCAGAGTGGTGCATGCTCTAGTTATCTCTCGCTTGGACTACTGCAATGCGCTCTACGTGGGGCTGCCTTTGAAGGTGACTCGGAAACTACAACTAATCCAGAATGCGGCAGCTAGATTGGTGACTGGGAGCAGCCGCCGAGACCACATAACACCGGTCCTGAAAGACCTACATTGGCTCCCAGTACGTTTCTGAGCACAATTCAAAGTGTTGGTGCTGACCTTTAAAGCCCTAAACGGCCTCGGTCCAGTATACCTGAAGGAGCGTCTCCACCTCCCTCGCTCTGCCCAGACACTGAGGTCCAGTGCTGAGGGCCTTCTGGCGGTTCCCTTGCTGCGAGAAGCCAAGTTACAGGGAACCAGGCAGAGGGCCTTCTCGGTAGTGGCACCCGCCCTGTGGAACGCCCTCCCACCAGATGTCAAAAAGAAAACCAACTACCAGATCTTTTAATCTTTAAGAAATTAGTGTATTTTAATATTTCTTTTGGAAGCCGCCCAGAGTGGCTGGGGAAACCCAGCCGGATGGACAGGGTATAAATAAATTATTATTATTATTATTATTATTATTATTATTATTATTATTATTATTCAGTGCTGGGGCGCAGTGGCAGCGGAAGTGGGGAGGGGATCACAGGGGGGCCGGAGGCAGCAATTCCATTTTGCCTTAGGTGGCAAAACGGGACAGACCACCCCTTCTTACTGCTAATGTGGCCCTGAGCACCAGTTCCTCCAAATACTTACATATTCCGTATGTCATCTGATCACTGTATTTCTCCAAGTCAAGGTGGATGCTCTGCTGGAAGAATTTCAGCTTTGCTTTCAGTTGCTGAGATGCGGACACCATGTTGTTTTTCATTTTGGTTAAATTGGCATTGTACCTAAGAAGACTCAGCCTAGACAACCCAAACAAAGCAGGTGTTAGCAGTTGCTTCGTGGTGCGGAGAATTTCTACTGTGTCTGCATGGAGCTTTATGAAGTCCACATCCCGGATGTCAGGTGTGGACAACCTCAGGTGCCCCCCCCCCGGGCCTATCTACACAGCCAGCAGGACTCTCCTAAGGTTACACCTCCTCTTCCCACCCCTTACACTGGCCCTGCTCAGTGCTCTTTCTTGCCCATCACTGGCATGCAACCCCCCAGAAAATGATCCATAAGTGAATATGGGAGTGAGGCTGAAAAAGGGTTGGAGGGGTATTCAAAGCATGAGGTCCTTGTCTGTCTTATTGCTTACTGCTCTGCTTCAGTCCCCCCACAAAATCTTATGCCATCAGGAAGCCACTATAATTCTCTTGTTAATGAAGACTCACCATGCCCTGTATCCCATATGGATTTCACAGAAACAAAGAAGTAAACTCTGCATTTTTAAAAACAAACAAACAAACCAAGCAGTGCTTTTTGGGTAGCCTGAACACACACTTGCCACCCTTTCCCCCCTGATCTCGGTTACTGAATCGCTGGCTTACATTGCAGCTCTTTGCCCCTGGAACAGCCGGCCGTAATCTTCTTTTAGTCCAATGATGTAATGCACAGCTTCAGCCCATATCTTACGAAGCTGCACAATGGGGAGCTGAATTTTGCTCTCTTGCACTGTGTGAGGAAAAAAGGAAGGAAACATAACAGATGAAAACATTAAGATCTGCAATATAAAAAGGTACCAGTGCATTTTTATTAGAGGCAACCCAGAACCAGAACAGTTATAAACAAGAGACATTTTTGAATTGCACTCAAAAAGAACGCCTGAAATCTAACACACCACCATATCAAATGGAATAGTACAGGAAAAACAAAAGATTCAGTTCCTCTGATGATTTCTGCTTGTGCGGATGTCTAGGCAGGTCCCTCCACTGGACTGATCAAACTGCACAATAAAACTGCTGTCGTAATGTTTAAAACTAAGATTGGAGTTTTCCATGGGACTCAAAAAGCAGGAAATTATGGGAAAGCAGGAGTGGGACTCAGCAGTTATGTTGCTCTTCCAGACCCGATTCTTCAAGTACAACGAATAGTTTTAATTGCTACAGAAGACTTTCCATCCGTTTCATACACAAATGGGAATATTCCCTTCTACCCTGAAAAAAGGAATCACTGCATAGTACAGGGAATCTTTGCTCTTCTTGTTTCTAGACTGCCTTCACCGAGGAGAAAACTGCCTGAGGTGCTGCTAGCGCAACCCTCAAAGGTACAAAGGAACAAGAAGACTCTCATCCCACCCACTGAGGGATGGAACAAGAAGGGAAATGACTAGCTAGATTTTGGACCAAAAGAAAAGGCTGGTGGGGCAAGGATGAGGGTAAAACTTGTGCACCTAAATAACAGACCGTGTGATAAAAATGAACAAAAACACGGGAAGTCCAAAAATATACAGCCTAATTGGCTTCTCCTCGTAAGAATGTCTTATTAATGGTCTGGAGTTCCTCATAAAACTTTATCAAGCTAGGTGTGATTAGCTGGATTTCAAACATTGTATCTGGCCATTGAGGCACACAAAAATGTCTACTATAACAATTAATGCTTCAAAAATCCTAACCAAGGAAATACAAGGAACGTCACCTCTGAATACACTACGCCTGCAACTATTATGGGCTGATTTTGTGAAACAACTGGCCATTGTGTTTCCCTTACGGTAATGGGATCATGAAATATATTAGTTACACTGCATCATAGCAGATACAGAACAATTAGTCAACCTAAATAATATTTTTATTACTACTGCTCTGAAAGTTATGTCCCTGCTCATAGCAACTAATCATCAGGTCTGAACTGCAATATACTTACCAATATAATTTACACACTCGGACAGACTCCTGGAAGCAAAGGGGCCTTCATAGATAGTTTTGCTTTTATCAAACAAATAAACCATGTAGCTATCCCAGCCTCTCTGCCAAGGAGAAAAGAGAAACAAACAAGTCAAAAATTCCCACAGAATAAGCAGCTGTAATTCAGAGAACCATGATTGCAAACTTGAGGGGAAAAACAGAGGAGGCCACCCCAGGCACAAGTCAACTGTGCAAAACTATGTGGATTGTGTTAAACTAAATTGTTGTGCAAGCAAAAGTTGCTCCTAGCACAAGAAGACCATCCTTGTTCTCCCCCAGCTCACACGCCCCAGAATACTCCCAAATTTGCTCTGGATGGGAAGATTTAGGGCACACACAGAGGGAAATGGTTCTGCCCCATTAGGAAAATCCATGTGCTGACAGAACTGACTGTAGGCAGGATTCCTGCATTACAAGGAGTTGAACTAGATGGCCTTCAGGGTCCCTTCCAACTCTACAATTCTATGAATCTATGTTGAATATAACTCTTTTAATAGTCAATATATATTTTTTCCTCAACAGAACCAGAAAACTTATGTATGAACTGAAAAAGATACAAGGCGTACATGGGGAAGAGCGGAGGAAAGGAAACAACTGGGTGAGTGGTAGTTGTAAAGAACAGAAACTTCACCCTTAACTGTAGGCAAATAAAAGGCTGGTGCAAATATATTATATATTCCCCGTTTACTGGAATTAAAAAGGGAATCTTACTACGCCATCAATAACACACTGAGAGGCTGGCTTCCGAGGGTCAAGGCAAATTCCCATCTCAAGCAAAAGCTCTTGGTTCCCTGTGCTGATCCCGGTCTCCGACTCAATGCGAGACTGAAGAGAATGGAGACTTTCCTCAGGGAGCAATGAAAAAGACAGGATCTTGGCAGAAGTCATATTTAAGATGTGAACTATCTGAAAAGGAAAGAAAGGCACATATACTCAACCCCAAACCAGCAGTAATTTAGTCAGAGAAAACCAAAAGGAAAACCAATATATTATATACACATACATATAAATGCCTACGTTATACCACTCTAAGCAGAAATCCCTCTAAGCAGAATTCAGGAGTTTGCCTCTACCTAACGTTGCCTCTACCTAACGCGGGTGGCGCTGTGGGTTAAACCACAGAGCCTAGGGCTTGCCGATCAGAAGGTCGGCGGTTCGAATCCCCGCGACGGGGTGAGCTCCCATTGCTCGGTCCCAGCTCCTGCCCACCTAGCAGTTCAAAAGCACATCAAAGTGCAAGTAGATAAATAGGTACTGCTACAGCAGGAAGGAAAACGGCGTTTCCGTGTGCTGTTCTGGTTTGCCAGAAGTGGCTTTGTCATGCTGGCCACATGACCTGAAAGCTGTATGCCGGCTCCCTCGGCCAATAACGTGAGATGAGCGCCACAACCCCAGTCGGTCACAACTGGACCTAATGGTCAGGGGTCCCTTTACCTTTACCTAACGTTGCTAAGAAGTTGATTTTTAAAAAAAATATTATGTAAGCCCCAGTATTAAAATTATTTAAATAATTTCAATATGGCGGCGTGTGCAGATGCAGCGGCTGGTTGCTCCTTAACTCAGAATTTTGCTTTTTTTGTCTTGCCAAAATAGACTTGTTTATAGTCGACAGGATATGTTATCTATTTGGCTACGGAGCGAGTGCTACATAAATTATGAGAGTCTGCAAGAAGATTTTTTGACTTCAAAGAGCCAGGGAAGGAAGAGGCACAGGAGAGACCGTAAACAGAAGAGAGGCTGCAGGGGAGGAAGGCGATTAATGTTGAAGACACCGCATTATAACTTACCACTTCCCAGCATTTTTTATGCGAATGTGAGATCTTTGGTGAATAAGCTGGAGGAGTGGAAATTGTGGATAGCAACTGAGAGAACTGTGAGTGAATGCTGTCTTCTGTTGCTTACAGAAACTTGGCTGACGCCACTTATTCCTGACTCAGCCATAGAACTAACAGGCTATACCAGGCATCCCCAAACTGTGGCCCTCCAGATGTTTTGGCCTACAACTCCCATGATCCCTAGCTAACAGGACCAGTGGTCAGGGATGATGGGAATTGTAGTCCAAAACATCAGGAGGGCTGAAGTTTGGGGATGCCTGGGCTATACAGTGTTCCGTCACGACAGAACAGAGGACTCTGGTAAAAGAAGCGGGGTGGTTTGTGTGCATATGTGAATAACTGCTGGTGCACAAACCACACCGTGATAGTCATTGTTCCCCAACTGTGGAATTTATGATGCTTGTTCCCCAACTGTGGAATTTATGATGCTTAAATGCAGGCCTATATATACCCCCCGAGAATTTACAGCAGTACTGATAACTATAGTATACATTGCGCCTGATGCGAACATCAACGAGGCATTGGGGCTTCTGCACGATGTCGTCAGCAGACAATTATGCAAGTATCCTGAGGCCACATTCATTGTATGCGGGGATTTCGACCAAGCAGATCTGAATGTGGTCCTACCTAAATTCTATCAACATATAAAGTGTGCAACCAGGGGAGAAAGGACTCTGGACAGGCTGTACACAAATGTCAAACAGGCCTATAAGGCTGAACCGTTGGCGCACCTAGGTCAATCTGATCATGTGTCCCCGCTCCTGACTCCTGTATATATTCCACTGAGGAAACGGACTCCAATAATTAAGAGGAGTATAACAATATGGCCGGCTGAAGCATCTAGACAGCTGCAAGACTGCTTTCATGACACAGACTGGGAGGTATTTGCCCAACAGGATGTAGAGACTCAAACTGAGGAAGTGCTGGACTACATCAGGTTCTGCACTGACAATATGACACCGAGGCGCTGGATAAAGATCTACCCAAACAGGAAGCCCTGGATGACGAGGGAGGTCCAGGGGTTGCTAAAGACAAGAAACACTGCTTTCAGGAGTGGAAATAGGTCGCTGTACAGTTTAGCCAGAGCGGACTTAAAGAGAGGTATCCGTGTGGCCAAGGGGGCGTATAGACAGCGGTTGGGGAATCACCTACAGAGTAACAACACTAGGCAGGTGTGGCGAGGTTTACAGGAATTGACGGGGTGTAAATCCAAGGATTCCCTGGCAGACGAGGGAGGGGCATCCCTTGCAGAGGAGCTGAATGTCTTTTTTGCCCGTTTTGAAGCAACAACTGCAGCGACACCTGTGGAGACTTTGCCACCATCACCACAGTCACCATCATTGGTGCAACGGAATGTAGTATTTAATGTGGAAGGAGGAGAGATGAGGAAGGTGTTGAAGGGAATCAACTCAAGGAAGGCCACAGGGCCGGATGCGGTAGCTGGAAGGGTATTAAGAGACTGTGCAGATCAACTAGCAGGAGTTTTCGCTGGGATTTTAAATCGATCCCTAGTCCAGGCTACGGTTCCATCCTGCCTAAAGTCTTCTATTATTGTTCCAATACCAAAAAAATCTAATCCGGAAAATCTGAATGACTTTCGTCCAGTAGCACTCACACCTGTAATCATGAAGTGCTTTGAAAAGCTGGTACGCAATTATGTTATTGCCTGCCTACCAGAGGGACTAGACACATTCCAATTTGCCTATAAAACGAAAAGATCAACAGAGGATGCTGTGGCGATTGCCCTACATGCTGTTCTTGCACATTTGGAGCAGCGGGGGAGCTATGCCAGACTGCTTTTTGTAGATTTCAGCTCGCCATTTAATACCATTCTACCGCAACGTCTGATGTCTAAAACTTGGAGATCTGAGGCTCCCGCCATCACTCTGTGGGTGGATAATGGACTTTCAGTCAGATTGCCCCCAGAGGGTTCGGCTGGGCCCTTACACCTCTCATATGCTTAGGACTAACACAGGAACACCACAGGGATGCATACTCAGTCTGCTCCTTTATACTCTCTACAAGTATGATTGTGTCGCTGCTTACTCTAGTAAAAGGGTTGTCAAATTTGCAGATGACACAACTGTGATCAGGCTCATCTCTGATAAGGAGGGTGAAGCGGACTATAGAGATGAGGTGGAGCAGCTGACAGAGTGGTGCAGAGTTACTAACTTGCTCATAAATACAAAGAAAACAAAGGAGCTCGTGGTGGACGTCAGAAGACAGAAGAACAATGTCCAGCCACTTTTGATTGACAGAATCTGCGTGGAGAGGGTAACAACGTTCAGATTCCTGGGCATTGAATTACAGGAGGATCTGTCCTGGAGTGTCAACACAAGGGGGCTTGTGAAGAAGGCGCAGCAGAGACTGTACTTCTTGAGAATTCTAAGGAAAAACCATCTTCCGCAAAAGCTGCTGCTTGCCTTCTATCACTGTGCCATTGAGAGCGTGCTCACTTATGGGTTATGCGTGTGGTACGGAAGCTGTACTTCCCAGGATAGGATAGGGTTGTGCAGAATTATTAAAACAGCGGAGAGCATTATTGGCTGCTCACTCTCCACCTTAGAACAAATCTTTATCACCAGGTGCCACAAGAAAGCACTAGACATATCAAGAGATCCATCACATCCTGGTCACCGCTTCTTCGAACTCCTGCCATCGGGACAGAGATAAAGAATAATGAAGGCGAGAACGAGCCGTCTCAAGAACAGTTTCTTCCCTAGAGTAATTTCGGCCTTAAATGGAAAGTCTGGACTTTGAAGTCATCTTATTTTTACTTGCCATTTCATATTGTATT
The DNA here is from genome assembly GCF_963506605.1 of Zootoca vivipara. Taxonomy (NCBI): domain Eukaryota; kingdom Metazoa; phylum Chordata; class Lepidosauria; order Squamata; family Lacertidae; genus Zootoca; species Zootoca vivipara. The sequence continues at coordinate 88,051,018 of NC_083280.1, forward strand.
GTTTAATTAATGTTTTGTTGTTATTTTAAATTTATGTGGAGTGCCTTATCTGAGTGGATGGAGCAGCCGAGTAATTTCGTTGTTCCCGCAGGGGGGCAATGACAATACAGATTATCTTATCTCATCTCATCTCATCTTATAAAAGTTCGGGTCAACAGTGCCTTCCCCTGAAGACCTAACAGCCTTTCTTCTCCCCCAGCTCCCGCAGGCTTGCTTCTACAAATTGCCACTGGTATTTTCTTTCCTTTAGGCCGGGGTGAGGAACCTTCAACCCATGGACCAAATTTGGCACAGATTCAGGTCCCAATTTGGCTCATTAGGCAGTTTCCCCTCAAACCACACCCACCCACCCTGCACCTAATGTTGTATGTGAAACCAGGCGCGAGGTAGGGAGAGCCATGGCTGGATTGGAGTGCGACAGAGTTTCCTGTGAGGAACTTGACAATGCAACTGAGTGCTGCGGAAAGCAGGCCTGAGGTCACGGCCCACCAGCTGATGGGCAGTGACTCCAAGCCTGCTGATCACCACTAAGTCCTGCGTGATACTTGGAAGTCCTTATTACCATCACCTGATGCCACTGTGATGACAGATGAGTGGCTATATTTGGCCTGCTAGCAGTAGATGAGATAAGGAGGGCTGACCCACTGGCCAGATCGGGTTCCCCACCCCTGGTTAGCCAAAGGAGAGCGTTCTGCCACAGCAGTGCAAAAACTGTGTTACGAGATTTCAGAGAACAAATGAAGGTAGCTTACTAGCTTGTGTAATGGTAATGAATTAAAACAACCTCTTTTTTAATCCGGGCATGCCATATCAGAACTTACCTTCAAACCCAGTATTTGATCCATTAATTGGAAACATCTCAAATTACCAGTTTCTGGGTCTGGACCACCCCCTCTCTGCTGTGGATCCCAATTTAGCATCAGTTGCAGCCAGCTCTCCATCATTTCTACAATTAGACTAAAACAAAAACAAAAGCACAGTAGACAAGGGTTAACAACTGTTAACCATTAACAACTGTTAATACTAGACACTTACTAGTGTAATCATATAATGTACATTATGAACACAAGGATGCCAGAATGGGTAAGAGGGGATAGACATTTGTGTAAGATTAAAAAACCACAGAACACCTCTGACGTGGAAATATTTCCTATACAGAAACCAACAAAATTGGCTAATATGGACATAATATCATCCATGACATTAATCTGGAAAAGAACATCAGATTTGTATCTAGCAATTTTAGTTTTCTTCTTTTCTAAATTCTCTTGCAATTGCCACACTTCTTTTAGAGTTTTTCCACTCTCAGCTTTGCTCCCAAGGTTCATCTGAGTTCCTAGCTACGTTAACAAGGAAGATAGGTATACAAAACGTTTAAATAGACTTAAACCTATCTTTGTTTGCTCATTCACCTATTTACACACAAACAAAACACCCATTAAATTCTGCCAAAACATGAGAGAGAAAACATGGAAGACAGCAGTCAGAGTGGTTAAAGACCTCTGTGGTCAGTTTCTGATTCACTGCAGCCCAGAAAGAAATAAGAGATGCCAGAGAATGAAATACCATCAAAAGCACTACTTGCCTACATAGGGAAGAAAGCTTTGCAAAGTGAGGTTTCCCATGAAGCTATGCTTTAAAAGGGCATCCCTCTTTGTGTGCATAAGTGAGAAAACGTTGTAAAAAGTGTAGGTGTATGTGCAAGAGAGAAAGAGAGAAAGGCAGAAGGAGTTTGTGGTGGTGATGAACTGAAAATAATTAACACTGTTACTTTTACAGTCAAAGAAAAAGCAAATAGTGGGGTTCATAGAATCATAGAATCATAGAGTTGGAAGAGACCACGAGGGCCATCCAGTCCAATCCCCCGCCAAGCAGGAAACACCATCAAAGCATTCTTGACATATGCCTGTCAAGCCTCTGCTTAAAGACCTGCAAAGAAGGAGACTCCACCACACTCCTTGGTAGCAAATTCCACTCCTTGGTAGCAAATTCCTAATGTTTAGGTGGAATCTTCTTTCTTGAAGTTTGAATCCATTGCTCCGTGTCCGCTTCTCTGGAGCAGCAGAAAACAATCTTTCTCCCTCCTTCCTTGTTGTTTTAGTTTCACCCACTGCCAGCATGTGACCCCCAACAAATTCTCTCTGAGGGAATATATCCCTTCAGGGAAGAAAGATTGCACATTCTTACTCCGGAGCAGGCATAGGCAAACTCCGGCCCTCCAGAATTGTACTCCCAAACATCTGGAGAGCCGGAGTTTGCCCATGCCTACTCCAGAGCTTCAAAAGATAACTACCCTTTTAGATGAGGCATGCTACCTGTAAGCAGTACCTTTTTTCTTAAAAAAATGTTTAAGAGTACTCTCATTTTCCTACTCATAATGAAATACTGCCCCTCAATGAGGCCAAACTTAAGATTCACAAAATGTTTAGGGGTATACGTACCCCCGAGTCCCCCAAGAAAAAAGCACTGCTTGTAACTATCACAGAAAAGCAAGCTAGAGTGTATTTGGACCAGAATATACTTTGGTAAAAGATTATACCTTAGAACCTCCACCTGACACTGTATTAAGACAAAAGAGCCACTGAACAGATTTGCACTGCGGTATTCTAGCAATTTAAAGAAAAGCAGGGGATTTAATGTTACCTGCAGAGGCTGTTGGGATTTGGCAGATGAGGACTGAATCTAACTTCCCCAGTCATCTCTTCCCACGCAAAAATGTATTTCGGATCTTTCTTCTTGATTTTATCATGCCTGTAGAAAAACAATGAACGAAGGATTGAAAAATAACTGACCAATCAACACACTGTGAAAGAGATTACAGTAATCCCTTATCTTATGTGGAGGGTTCAGTTCCAAGGGTTACATGTACAAACAAAAATTGTGTATAGCCAAAAGCTTGGAGCTGTCCCGAGGGTGGTCATGTGCTACCAGACAGACACCCATAATTTACTCCCTATGCCTCCGCCCTCTGGTGAGAAAAATGCCCAGCATCCCCTTTCCCTGACCCTCTTACTCAAACTCGGGTTGGGAGAAAACAGCAGCAAGAGTTTTTCCTGCTCTTCCTTATTCTATATTCGTACCTTAGTATAAATGAGATAAGACTCCTCTCTCCCCCCCCCCCAAGTCCTCTGCATTTGCTAGGACCTCCCCAACCTTTTCAAATGGGAGAAATTCATTTTGCTGTCTTTAATCCTCTTCATATCTCAGAGGGAAGAAGATTATGACAGTCACAAAAGAGGCTGACTAGTAAGCCAAGTCAATACGTGTGAATCCCTCACCAGTGATATCCTTGGCTGAATGAATAGGCTACTTGTGACACCCACACAGCCACATTCAACACAGCGCTCATAATTGCTTCCTTGAAGTGGCTATGACCCCAGCATTTTCTAAGGGACACAATATTGCCCGATGAGTGCTTGAATATTGCAGTAATGCTGCAATATTTAGCAGCAGCGACACGAGCTGGTGCAGGTGCATTTAGACCCCCAGCAACTGATCCACAAAACGATAGCCAGGAAAGTCCTTGACTAGCTGAAGGTATTATGCCAGATAAGCGAGAGACTTATTTGGGGAAGGAATATTCACAAGGAAAACCCTTTTCATTTCTTCTTGTCTTCAAGATGGGTGGACTCTTTTTAAGTAGTTCACTTCCGAAAAGAGGGGCTTCCCAGGAATGAGCAACACTGATATGATTTTACTCTGTTAGCTTGTCTCGGGTGGACAGGAAAAGCAAGCATTTGTCTAGTAGCCCTTTAGTTTGAGAAACAAAACTCTTACCAGGTAAAAGGCTGCTGGTTATGTAAAAATGGTCTAAATCCTGCAATGCTCTCAAATACAACAGTTCCAAAGCTCCAGAAGTCTACAGAAGTTGTATATGGCTTATTATCAAAGAGTTCTGGTGCCTTAAAAAAAAAGTAAACAAGATGCAATAACAATGGCAATGAATAATCATTTTTATTATTTAAACCCTGCCCATCTGACTGGGTTGCCCCAGCCACTCCAGGTGGCTTCCAATATAATAGAAAAATACAGTGAGACATCAAACATTAAAAACTCCTAAATACAAAAAACATATGAATAACATTGCAAGTATTTCCCAATAATTCTATAGTTAAGGGATGTAATGTATAATGCATAGAAATAAAAATGGGGGAAGTTTTTGCTTTAAAAGTCTTACCAAATACTGTAATGTCCCAACAAAAGATGTGCATAAGCTTCCTTGATCCAGATCCTTGGCATATCCCAAGTCTATTATTTTGTGAATTATCTGGAAATGAAATCAAATACAGTATATTTATCATTTATGCTACTTGACCTTTCTGCTGCTTTCAACATCAAATCAAACATCTTCACCCATGTCAGTTTTAGGAGCTCTGCAATTTGCTCAGTTAAATTAAATTAATTAACAAAATGCCTTAACCACTTTTCAACTACTGGTACCAAAGTGGCATACAGACCCATTTTCTTGTCTCCCCATCCTTCATGTTTCTTTACAAACTTCTTTGTCCCTCTTACTTCTCCTCTAAGTTTTTGGCTCTTTCCTTTCCTCTCCACACTTTAGGAAATTCTACCATGGCCCTAAGCACCCTCAAGAATGCCAAGCCATCTCTTTTTAATTTCCCTTACTTTTAATTTTGCCAGCTGTCTTTTGACATCTGAATATCACCTTAAACTTTGTGTGACAGAATCACAATTCTCACCCAAATCTTCTTAGGTACTTTATTCTGTTTTACTGGTGTTTGTTAAACTAACCCTGCAGCTTAAGGCTCATATTTCTCTCTCTCTTTGGTTTTTAAGAACAGGTTCATATTTGATTCCTTTTTTTCCTTGCTTCTCACAGTGAATCTGTCATTAAAGCCAACACCCACTGACTATGGAAAACTCACCCATGCCTAGATACCCATAGCACAAAGACTTCACATTTACTGGTACTAAATATATTTACAGGGAAGGGAATTTGTGTTTTTACAATTCATGTCATTTCTTTTATACTGTAATCTTTTAATTTGTTTTTTCCCCCATCTCCATGCTGACTTCTGATCTTCCATGAAGTCTACAGCCAGAACTGTCTCATTATTTGCTTTAGCAGAACTCAATGACTTAAACTAATAGTCATTATCCATACTACTCTTGCCCCAGAATCTCACCAGCCTGAAATCATCATTGAACTGCAATCTGGTGCCTAGCTCAATTTATTCAGTTTTAAACATAATCCTCCCTTGTATTGGATTGCATCAATTAAGAGCAATAAACAACTTCCTTCCTTCCTTCCCTCCTCCACACAGGCAAGGCAGGGAACAGCCATACACCACCCCCTCAACAATCTGATTCAACTGCCGCAGAGGGCTGTAGCAGCACATAACCCCAGAGAATTGTACAAAGTGAAACAAATGGCATTGCAGTAGGAAGATGAGGAACCTACCAGGACTACTAGCACTAGGAAAATTTGAAAATTTGCTCCCCACAAAGATGACAGTCAAGAGACTATGTTCACATGTACCCAGTGGTGCGGAAGCTGGCTCAAGGTGCAATGCCAAGTGGTTATCCATACTACTCTTGCCCCAGAATCTCACCAACCTGAAATCATCGTTCAACTGTAATCTGGTACCTAGCTCAATTTATTCAGTTTTAAACATAATCCTCCCTTGTATTGGATTGCATCAATTAAGATCAATAAACAACTTCCTTCCTTCCTTCCTTCCCTCCCTCAAGGTGCAATGCCAAGTGATGGGGAAGCATGAACTAATCCAGCCCATAGGGCAAGGCCAACCTCACAGGCGTTCCCACCTGATTAGCACACTCCCATTGAGGTGCCAATCTGGGGAGAAAGGGGGGGGGGATCAGATCACAGGAAAGCACTTCCCTCATTGTGCCTGTGTGTAGAAAGCCAAAGTGTGAGTAAATTCCATCTGATTCACCTCAAGGAGAACTTTACTATAACTTATCTGGCGCAGCCTAAGCAGAGTGCAGGGAGTTCTGCAGCAGACACCTCAGATCTCCCAACTCTTTTGTTTCTATCCTTGAGGTTCCCCAGTAGAACTGGTACTCACTTCAACTTCTTAGCCCATTCCCTCCTCTGCAGAAGAGGGTCAAAACGAATCAAGGTGGTCCCAATAGTCCCAGCAAATAATCGGGCCCTGCCTCTCAGTAGTTTGCTTCAAACTCCACCCCCTCCGCAACACGACAGCTGAATAATCACTAAGTAGACCCATAGCAGAGTTATCCCTTTATCCTCCACATCACTGACACTACTAAAGGATTCCAGTCAGAATATTGAAACTGTACACCAGATTTTGCCGCTGGTGGCTGAAAAACACCACGGTAGGCCACAGATGCACTTCTTATTGCATCCAAGCAAAATTAACCTGATAGAATACTTCTAGATAATCCGCTCAGATCATCCAAGGTGTGTCACTTACTTTTCCACCTTCTTCCTGAAGAACAATATTCTCAGGTTTTAGGTCCCTGTGTATTATTCTGTTTTCATGCAAGTACTGGATACCATAACCTAGAAGTCCAATATGTTTTTTGGGGGGAGGGGGAAAATGTTAAGGAGAAAAATACCTTTTAGAGAAATTTACATTCAGTCTTTCTTTGACTATCTATGAAGTATATAAACAGCAGAACATAGATGGAGGTACAGGAGGATGAAATTACTCTAGCCGAGAGTGGTTTTCAGTTCTACTCCAACTACCAGCCAGCTTTGAACACACCACATTACAAGGGTTCTAGTAGTAGTGGATCATATAGATTATTTGTATTTCTGTGCTGCAACTGTCTTACATGTGAATTAGATTCTTGTTGCTAGTTTTTTTTGGGGGGGAGGCATTAAATGAATCCTCAGGATAAGAAATGGATTTTAATGCAATTTTAGCCCTCCTTACACACTAGCCACACCAAAGAGTTCCACATGTAGAATGTGCAGTGGGGTTCCATTACCCTGGCCCCCCAATATATGTGTTGTACATAGGTTTCTGAGTAGAGGCATCTATATGCAATGCAGGGCTGTCAGGGAATGGCAGGACAGGGAGCTACATGACATAGATATCAGGGCCAACAGTGTTATATTAATTCTTATTCTGTGAACTGCATTGAGAGTGCTGCTTAACACTGAAAGGCAGTATTACAAAATCCAAATGCCTAATGCAGGGGACTCTGAACAACATCACAGGCTGGGTGATTTTAGCACGCCACTCTTCACATTTTGAGCACCCCACATTTGTTAATATTCTGCACAATTTTAATCACTGCTGTATTCCTATTCTCCTGCATTTTGTGGCTTAGCTCTAAATTTTGAGTTGTTTCAATATGGTGTTTATTATACTGTAATGTTTTTATATGAACTACATTTTTGTCATATTTTTCTTCTTTAAGTTCTTTGTTGTTGTTTCAGTTTTCTATACACTGCTTAGAGATTTGTTTATATATTAAGTGGTATACAAATAGTGTAAACAAAACAAAACAACACAACACAACAAAACAAAACAAAACATATACAGTGCTTATGTGAGTTATAATGTGTATGGAGGTTTTTGGAGGTGGAAATGTTGTTATTCTAGTGGCAATGTCAAATTTCTCCTGTTTTGAACAGAATGGCAATCTCCCTAAAATATCAGGTTGAATCAGCCTTATTATTTGTTATATTTATTAGAAACTCCCCACCCTGAAAAGTGAAAGCAACTTAGAGAAATTAGCATTAAAAACAAGGATAAAACATCCTAAAATATGTACGTAATACAGAAAAACAGACCCAGCTGAACCCCACCCCACTAAAAGATGAGCAGAAAATTAAGATCCAAAGGCCCAGGTGAATGGGAACGCTTTTGGCTGGTCCCTACAAATAGCGATTGCCCCAGGCATCACTCCCTGGAGACAACATGTCATTAACAGAGAACACTGGTTCTCATATCACCACCCTCTGTGCCTCTCTCAGAAAAGGCACATGGAGAAGAACCTCAGATGATGAGTGCAGAGTCCGGCTTCATGTGGGGAGAGGCAGTCCTTGATGTCCTGGGGTTCCGACCGGCAAAAGGCTTTATAGGTCAAAACCAGCACTTTGAATCGGGCTCGGAAACTGGCAGCCAATGCAACCATGCTAGGATTGGTGTTATGTGCTCAAACCATTCCACCCGGGTGAACAACCTGGCCAATTGTGCACCAGCTGCAGTTTCCAATTTGCCTTCAAAGGCAGCTTTATTATGTATAATGCATTGCAGTAAACAGCAAACCTTGAGGTCAAGTGTCCTCAGCAGTGTGGAGGAATTTTTTTCCCATCTTAGGCTAGTAAAGCAGCTGTACTCTGTCCCAGACAGTTAAAGTCTGGTAAGATTGATATATGCTCAGGTTAACATCCCAGTTAGGCTACTGCAACAAGTGAGTTAGGCATGTTTAGGGAGTACCAGACCTCGATGGATGAAACAGGAAGTCTAGTCATCTTGGTTTCTTTATTCTACTCAGGGAGGAGCACAGAGAATGACTGGGCAGTATGTACCAATACATAATAAGGAAGAAAGTCTGGTTTGTTGTTACATGTGAATGTGGTCAATGACAGAACAATATAGTCAGGGGTATCATGTCTGAATCCTAAACTGAGATCAGAATCTAAGGCCAAAATCTGTTTTCATTTTAGAATTCATATTTCTAGACATCATTTGAAAGGGCATGGCCTGCATTTCCTGAATTGCCAAAATGGAAGGAGTGTTGGGGCAGACGTTAAAAGGAAAGCTCTCTCTGTCCCTCCTAATGACGGCCAGGTTCTACTTCCATCATTTGGTGTGCCTCCTCCAGTTCAATATGCACCATCATTCTAACTGGTGACCAATGTTTTTTCGATTTATTGAATCCAAAATAATTTTACATTCAAACAGTGCTATCGGAATCAATTAGGCAAGAAAGGTCATATGAGATCATGAGTACTTTGAGGTTTTTTTCAATCAAGTGGTATATAAATTTTATGATATAAAATAAACAAATAAATGCTAAAATTAAAGTGCATCATAAGTTTCAAGGCAAAATGAGCAGCCTGAGAACCACAATTGCAAATGCACAAAAGGGAACAGTTGACTTACCAATGTCGCTAAGAAGAGAAAGTATTTGACTCTCTTTAAGGCCGCAGCAATTTTCTGGTAAGTTCAACAGCTACAAGGAAGGGTAAAAGGTTGACATTTGAAATGTCACAAATAACAATATTCTGTAGATCCCGAGCCATAAGGTGGCTAGATTGGCCTCTACTAGGGCCAGGGCCTTTTCAGTATTGGCCCCAACTTGGTGGAACACTCTTTCACAGGAGACCAGGGCCCTGCGGGATTTGTCATCTTTCCGCAGGGCCTGCAAGACAGAGCTGTTCCGCCTGGCCTTTGGGTTGGACTTAGTCTGACCCCTGTGTTTTCCTCCCTCATGGCTTGGATTTATGGACTACTTAAAATGAGGCTGCATTTTAAATTTTAATACTGTATTTTAATCTGTATTTTAATTAGGCAATTGCTTTTTATGTTTTATTGTAATTTTATTGGTGTGAGCCGCCCTGAGCCCGGTTTTGACTGGCATGCAGCACAGGTCCAAAACAAGGTTGTCAGGAATGTCAGTCACCTCAGGAAATGCTAACAAACAGCACATCACCCTTCGCCACATACTGCGCCCAGCTATAGTCTCAAACCCAAAATCTAAACTGCATCAGTAGTCAAAGAAACAGGCCGTACCTTCCTGAGATCTCCTTTGCAGCAATATTCCATAGCCAAAAGCGGGACATCATTGACAAGGAAGTTCATCTCGTCAGGCACTTCACAGGCTTTTACAATGTTGGGATGATTCAGCCTAAATAAATGAAGGAAAGAAATTGTAAGTATTCTGAAAATGCGTACTACTACAGAGGATCCTTTCCTTCTGAATTTAATGAAGCGGCACAGTATCAAACATTTTGTTTTGAAAACTGGAATAGATAAAACCAAACTTAGCTTAATCAAGCCTATACTGTTTGAAATATAAGATGGGTATTCTGAGAAGCAGCCCAGCAGCTGCAATGGCAAGCCTTCCAATCGAAGATGCTGCTACAGGGTCGAGTGGTGACTCTCAAAGAACAGCAACTGTATGGCTGATATGCCTTCTGCTTCCAAACAAGCCTCTTGGAGCGCAGCAGCAGCAGCAATTACAACATCCCTCTACCCACCAGGCAGAAAGAAGAATTCGGAAGGGGACACTAAAATACCAATGAAGCAGCAGCAAAACTTCAAAATGGGTGCTGAGATGTGCAGAACCATCAAATGCCAAATGCATTTCAGATACACCTTTCTCAGGGGCAAAATATGACTTGTTACGATTGTCTACAATTAACAGGAGAATCTCCTTCCTTCAGCCCTTCGTCTTCACAACCCCATGACTGTGTCTGTATGTGGTTGTGTCCTGGATGTGAGAGATAGAGATTGGTCTTGTCTCTGCACCAATGGATTCCAAGTTCAGCAGATATCTTGGCATGAAAAAGATCTATTGAAACTGTTTTCAGGGGGACCCACCAGCAAAGACCCAACCTTTGGGTTAATGGTGACAGAAATGCAACTACTGAATCATAGAACTGTAGAGCTGGAAGGGACCCCAGGGGTCCTCTAGTCCAACCCCCTGCAATACAGGAATCTCAGCTAGATCATACATGACAGATGGCCATCCAACCTCAGCTTAAAAACCTCCAAGGAAGGACCTACTTTTTCATGATCTGGATCTCATGGCACCACCGATCTTTGTTTTTCACACTTAGTTCCAAGCGACATGACTTGATTGCTATCTTCGTACCCTGATCCTACAATTGACAGGAGAGAAACCACAAGAGGGTTAAAATGTATTACCACAGCAGCATATTCCACATCTAGAAGGAGCTGTCCAGACATTTTTAGGACTATAGCTATCCTCTTCTGGGATACCCCAGCTGCCCTTGCTTTCGTTTTAAGACCTTTTTTGTGGAAAATTAAGGGAAAGCATCAAAGGGGTATATTGCCCAACAACTTTTCTTTAAACTGATAAACAAAATAACCTTAAGATGAAAACTTACAGAAATGTTGCCGAATGTCAAAGCAGGTTTGAAAGCAGCATAAAGCTGAACAATATGTATTGTTAATGTATCATTCGGAAACATTACCAAAAAGACCCAAACCCCACCCATTTCCCCATAAAGCTGTTAGGCTGGTTTATAAGTGTATCCTTTTGTAATAAATTAGGTTAATCACAGTTACCTCTTTAAGGTTTATTACAGTTTTAAGTGTTTTTGTGGGAGGGGAACTATTGGTTTGTTAGTTTTGGTTTTATGTATTTTGCATTATCCCTTTGTATTTTTCTGTTGTGAACTGCTCTGGGATCTTCAGGGGAAGGGCAGTATACAAATTTAATAAACTATATATAGATTATCAAATGTTAATTATTACTTTTTTGCGTTATTTTGTGAAATTTGTGAAATTACTGGCCGAGGGAGCTGGCGTTTTGTCTGCAGGCAGTTTTTGCGGTACCTATTTATCTACTTTCGAACTACTAGGTGGGCAGGAGCTGGGACCGAACAACAGGAGCTCACCCCGTCGTGGGGATTTGAACCGCCAACCTTCCGGTCAGCAAGCCCTAGGCTCAGTGGTTTAGACCACAGCGCCACCCACGTCCCGCAGCATCTGGGTAGGCTCGCCTAAACAAGAATGGCTTGGGGGTGTCGGGTGGCTTCTTCGAAAGCAGGCACCTTGTTTTCTTAACTGGGCAGGAAGATGGTGATCTGAAGGTGTGGGATATGTTACTTTCTTCTTTCCCCCCTTTCATCCCATTTTATCTTTTAGATCTCACCACTCAACATTTTGATTTTTTTTAAATTATTTTTATTTTATTTTATTATTATATCTTTTTTGGGGGGGTTCTTTTCTTTTCTTTCTTTATCCCCTCCTTCACCCTTTTTCTATTTAGTTACTATTATGGTTTCCCCCCTCCTTTCCCTTCTCTTTTCTGAACAAACAAATAAATAAGAATACTATATACCGGTATCTATAGACATATTGAGGGGGGCGGGTTATTGGGTTGCTGTTTTTATTTTGATTGAATCTTTTTTGTTTTGTTTTCTATTTTGATTTTGTTCTGTGAACCGCCCAGGTATAGGGTGGTATATAAATTTAATAATCCAACAACAAAAACAAAAGAAGACAACAACAACAGAAGACCACCACCACCACCACCACAACAACAACAACAATATAAAACCACAGCGCAGGGTCAGATTGATGAGGCCCTAAACTACTGAAGGTAATGGGGCCCTTTATATGTCCAGCTGTCCTTTCTCAACAACAAATTGTCGCTGTTCTTCGTGTTGAATATATGGTAATTTATGGACCTAATTGGTATCTAAAGCCATTTGCACATAACAAATAGGAGCCTACACAACAAAAAACCCTGTTGCTGTATGTAGGTTTTATTTTATTTGTTTTGTATCTAATATTTTGGAAATGTACATCCAGGTTTTTTTCCTTTAATTTTTTTGGGTGCCCCCTAGAGAGTGGGGCCTTAAACCGTGGCTTGTTTTGCTTATACCGGTACCTACGTAAATCCGGCACTGCCACAGCGCAGGGAAGGCGCCTGCGCGCCTTGCTATCAAGAGGCGGGGAGTTCCGAAGGGCACGAAAGGGCCGAGTTGCTTCGCGTTCACCACCACCACCCCGCCGCCCTCTCCTGAGGCGGCTCCCGCCCCGCCCCGCCCCGCCCCTCGCCCGCCCGCCTGCCGCGACCCCCGGCCCGCCCCCGCGAACCCACCCGGTGCTGGTAGAGCGAGACGTTGCCGAAGCCGCCGGTGCCGAGCCGCTCCCGCATCTCCCAGGGGTCGCAGGCGGCGCTGCCGGGCGGACCCCCGCGGAGGGACGGCGGCCTCTCCATCCTCCCTCCGCGCGGCCTGCGCCGCCCCTGAGTCCCGCCGCTCGCCTCACAGCCGAGACCGCGCGAGCTCTGGCGAGACTTGAGGGTAGGCCGAGAGGCTGGGCTGAGGGAGGGAGGGAACAGCTCCCTGGAGACTGGGGGGAGGAGCAAGGGGAGGAGCTTTGCTTCTCCTCCCCCTTTTCACGAATGATCTCTCCTTTCTCTCTCTGCCCGATAGACTCGTTGAGTTGGAATGGGACCCCTCCGGGTCATCTAGTCCAACCCCCTGCCACGCAGGGATCTCATCTGGATAGAATATTGAACCGAGCAGGCTAACTTTTATACACACACACACAAACACACACACACTGCTTTTTTTCTGGGGGTACGCAGGGTTACGCGCATACCCCTAAACATTTTGTGAATCTTCATTTACTGTATTTATTTTTCCTGATTTGAACTATAAAATGGTGGTTTTCTTGAGTCAAAATGAGAGTACCCCCTAAATATTTTTTAGAAAAAAGCACTGTGCATACATGTGTGTCTGACTATATACTGTAAAGATAAAATTCGTCGTGTGTTGAAGTACTGTATATATGTCAAACTTTTGAAAACTTGCATTTTTTAAAAAAATACAGTTTCTATTAAATTTTTCTTATTTACATTTCAAGATATTCATTTAGACAACCTTTAATCAATGACGACTTCCCTTCTTCTCTTTCCGTGGTTCATTTCGCCTACCATACATCCCTGCATATTTTACATGAACTCAACCATTCAGTAAATCCATTGTTACACCACCAGCACTTCTGTACACTGTTGAATGAACTTATCTTAAGAAATTCACCTTCTTGCATTTTAATTATGGTGCAAGAGTTCGTGGCCCAGTCCGTAGAGCATCAGACTCTTAATCTGAGGGCCGTGAGTTCGAGCTCCGCTTTGGTCAAAAGATACCCGCATTGCAGGAGGCTCGACTAGCTGACTCTGGGGACCCCTTCCAACCCTACAGTTCTATGATTGCAATAAATTGATCACTGCCATCGTTCTCACTGGAGATGAGTTTCTGTTTTAAACGGTGCCGATGCTGCAGTGCCCCGAGCGTGTTGGTGGCCCCCCTCCCCCACCAAAAGATGCGGGGGCGGCGACGCGTGCACTGGGAACGTGGGCACGGCGGGAGGCGCGCGCGCCGAGAGAGACAGAGAGAGATCCAGCTAGCTCCGGTCCATCCGTTCCCCCGCGGGCTCGGGCTGCAGGCATCGTGAGAATTGGCTTCGCCTCCCCGCGGGGCACCGGACTGCAGAGGGACCCCCTAACCCCCGCGGCAGCCAGCAGATCCTCGCCTCCCCGCCGCCCGCGGGTGCTACCTGCAGGCAAGGCGCGCGGGGCGGCGCGGGATCCCGGGGAGCCGGAGGATCCACTTGCCAGGGGCGCGCGGTAAGCGGACCCAGCCGAGGAGGGAGAAGCGCCTCCTGCCCCTCGCGCGGACGCTTGCCGCGCTTTGGCCCTCCCGATGGATGGGGGGGGGGAGGACGGCGCTAGGGCCTCGGGAGTGGGGATGAGAAGTGGGGCTGGGGGGCTGCAGCAGGTACTGGGGCCGAGGTCCCTTCGCTACCCCCCATAAAATATATGAAGGGGCTGCCCCCGCAAAAAAATAAAAAAAGATAGGCATTGCCAATCAAATGGTTTGGGTGCGCCCCACCGTGTGATCAATTATGTGGGGTGGGGCTCACCTGCCCCCTACAATATTTTCTGAAAGTTGCCACCCCTGGCTGCCGATGGGGGGCGGCAGTAACGGCATCTTTGCATGCAGGGCGAGGAGGCTACGGCGGCCTCCCCTTTGCCGGGTCGGTGCGCGTGAAGGGGCGCCCGCTGTCTCTGGGGTTCCCTCTCCTCCTTTCCCCCCACCCCACCTCTCATTCTCCTGGCCGCGGGCCTTGCCTTTGCCCCTGCCGTCTTCCCGGTGTGATCCTGGTGTGCCAACACTGCCCCGGGCAATTGCGCCCTAGGCGCACGTCGTTCAGTGGCGCAGAGCAGCTCAGGCTCGCTCTGCAAGCCGGCGCTCTTGCTTTGGCTAAGCACAAAGCCAGGGACTGTGTTTCTTAGGTAACCGGTGGTACTAGCACAGCGATGGCTGCACGTTTTGTAATAGGTTGCCCACGTTTGCATCCTGCTGCCTTTCCCCTCTGAGTGCTGCTGCAGGAGGAGATGAGGCAAGGGGTTGCAAGAGATGCTGGCGCCTGCAAAGGTTCGCCTGGCACTTATATCGCCTTGCCTCCATCGCCAAGCATTTTATCCCAGCAGACATTTTAGTCTTTAACATGCCTTAAACGTTTTTCAGACCTTTGCACTACTGTCCTGTATGGCTTTGCTTTCATGTCACGGCTGTTCTAGTTAACCTTTTCCAGATTTAACGTTTAATTTTGCACACTTAAATTTTGCAGTTCTAGCTAATATTTTGTGCTTTGGACAGAGGACGTTGGCTCTTGGATGACAGAGAAATGCAGTAAGTAAATAACGTGGCGCTCTGGCATTAATTTACCCGATGCTCGGGCAGGGCAGCATCCTCACATACAAACATGCCGCCGTGGGTGTTGTTTTTTTTTCAAACATTGCTGCTGATGCGCCCGTTTCCGTTTCAATACAGGAGGCCTGACCCAGTTTCCCGCGACGATGAAATGGAGCACAGCCATCTGCTGGACTCTTGTTTTGCTGCTTGCTGTCTTTTTTGAAGGCATCAGCTGCAAAGGAGGCCGTGGTGGAGCCCGCGGGGCAGCCAGGGGTAGCTCCCGCGGCAGCACGCGGCGGTCAAAATCTTCAACCCGCTACAGCTCATCCGGGACAGGACTACGGGTGGCGGTTGCAGCGGCAGCGGCAGGTGGCGCGGCTGCAGGAGCAGCCTCAGCCGTGGCTGCCGGCAGGATGTGGTCTGCTGGCGAGGGCGGCCCGGAATATGCAGAGGCACAGTCTGGCAACAGCACCGGCGAGGGCAATTACAACTATCGGGCGTGGACCTCGGGTGCGGAACCCTGGCACTTTTCATATCTGCCTGCCTGCCTGCTTTGTGTGGCCAGATTCTTTACCCTCTAAGGTGGGGGGCACTGCCTGCAAGGGGCCTTTACTCTGTCCTCCCCAACCTTTCCCCAATGTTCTCCAGTTTTGATGCGGAGCAACTGCTCTGGGTTGTCCCTTTCCCTGATTTGGGCTCGAACATGGATACTGTACTTCCTAGAAGGAATGCTGGAATTACAATGGGGGTTGGATGTTCCTATTTGCCAAAAGGGGCTCTATTCGGGTATCTGAATCTTGTTTCATTGCACAAGATATCAAATCATGTTCCCAGCCCTTTTATGGGAGCGATATATCCCTGTGGGAGCCATGTGACTCAGCAGACCAGCACCATGTTTAAAGCCATATCAGTCGCTGTTGTCACCCAGGTTTAGCCAAATTCCTGCCCTGTGCCTGATTCCGAAGGTGCTCAAAAGATTTCCAGATTCCTCCTGTTACTGCCAGAATTCCCAGGAGGGGTTTTCTAAGCATGGTGCTTTACTGCGATGCAGGAAGAAACGGTGCCCTCTCCTTGCGAGCGGATTGATACCTCCCAACCCCATGGCCCTTCAAACAGATGGGAGTTATTTCTTGTGTTAACTTACTGTGGCCACCATTGAGTTGCACAGCCTCTGTTAAGTAGTAGGGATGGCCGAAGTAAGGAGGTGTCATTGTAAGAAAGAAAGAAAAAAGGTGCAAAAGATAGCTGTATGCATATTCAACTGCCGTCACACTCAACAACTTTAGACCTATATGTAGCCCTTCCAGTACGTAGAGAGTAAGAGTGGTTTTCACTATTATGGAAAGGGAACAGGAAGGGCAAATACTACGTGCTTCTTGGCGTTCCATATTCATCTTCTCCATAGCCAAAATATGAGAGCTGTCCCCTTGCGTACAAGGGAAAGAGGTTAAACACCTTTTGGGGATGGAACAGAGGTACATCTAGAAGTATGAACTGCTTGCACCTCCACGCTAATATGGCTTTATTAAAGTTCAGGATGTTCAGCTATAACTATCCATGGGGGTGGGGGTGGGGACACAGGGGAAGTGCTATAGCTCAGTGGCAGGGCTCATGATTTGCATATAGTGGTACCTTGGTTTACAAACTTAGTCCGTTCTTAAACCAAGGCGTGCTTTCCCATAGCAGTGGGGGACTCAATTTACAAATGGAACACACTCAACAGGAAGCGAAACATGTTCTGCTTACAAGGAAAAGTTCACAAACCAAAACACCTACTTCTGGGTTTGCAGCGTTCTTAATCCAAGTTGTTCACAATCTAAGCTGTTCTTAAACCAAGGTACCACTGTAGAAAGTTCCTGCTTCAATCCCTGGAATCTTTCGTTAAAGGGATCTCAGGTAGCAGAGGCAGAAAAAGACTTCTGCCTAAGGCTGCTCTCCCCGCCACCAACCTCCAGAACCAGCAGAAGTTAAGACTACTAGGCAAAATGGACCGATTGTCCGAATCGGTACAAAAAGGCAGTACAAAAAGTTTCAAAGAGCTTCAGCTAAAACTAGCTGTGTAGCAGGAGCTGCGCTTAGGATTAAGCTGCCCAAAAAAGTCAGTGGCTCCTCATCCATTTAAATGCCAATAAAAATCACTTTCAGCTGTAAACCAAGTCTACAAATTTAAAAGGAAACCTATTCCATGATGGCAGCATGCTTAGGGTTGAAGCCTTACAGCCAAATCTTAGGGGCCAACTACAGCAGAATGAATAGCGACACAACTTGTGCCTGGCTAGGAGACACGGGCTGCCTCTCACACATTCTCCATCGGAGCGCCAAGCTGCCGATTCTCAGCAGTCACTGCCAAATATATAAAAGGATGTCATATAGAGGAGGGAGATAGGTTGTTTTCTGCTGATCCAGAGAAGCGGACACGTAGCAATGGATTCAAACTACAAGAAAGAAGATTCCACCTAAACATTAGGAAGAACTTCCCGACAGTAAGAGCTGTTCGGCAGGGGAATTTGCTGCCAAGGAGTGTGGTGGAGTCTCCTCCTTTGGAGGTCTTTAAGCAGAGGCTTGACAGCCATATGTCAGGAATGCTTTGATGGTGTTTCCTGCTTGGCAGGGGGTTGGACTGGATGGCCCTTGTGGTCTCTTCCAACTCTATGATTCTATGAACACTTAACACCAGTTCAGTCTTCATTATTTATTTTCCTGTATTTAGGTTTTCCCTTAGCTTGCCACAAGGAAAATAGTTTTAAAATGTGTGTGCACATTTCACTAAGTCCTTATCAGTCCAGTTCCAACTCTTTGGACCACATGTTGTGTGACAAGTAACTTTTTACGGTAGCTTTTGTAATAAGTCAAATGTGAAGATCCTTTCACCTTGATTTTATGACGTTCGGTAAGAAATCTGTGGCGCTAAGTAACAAGTACCGTGTGCAGTCTCCGGTGCCTCGGTGGTGGGAGCGAGTAGGGTGCTTCATTCATGAGAGATTCCACATGAGATATTTCCATGGAAGTAGCATGTTTACAAAATTACCTCTTCTGTACTTTGTAATCATGGGTGGCCCTCACCTATACAAAATGTGGGGAAATGGAGAGGCCCAATTCGTGACACTGTGTCTCAACACTCTCTTCTTGTGTTTGAAAGGTGATGTGAAAATAAAAAAAGAGAATTAATCCATGTTCGTGTTCGTTTTGAAATCTTGTATTTTAAGAGCAATGAGCCGTGTACGTATTTTTACAGCAACGAAGCAAATCACACAGCACTGCAGATGACGAGAATAATTAGGACAATTTACCATATTATTTTTCAGATCTGTACACCTGCATAATTTATTTTAAATACAGTGAAATACATTAGAGAGGCAATACCAGGATCTGGGCCTGATAAATGTCTCAGACATTTGATATGAAAACTGTTAGATAAGAATAGGTCAGTTTTTCATTACCTGAGCATCTTCAAAATTTAGTTTCAACTCTTGTGTGCTCTTCTCTGAAATCCAAAGAGGAAGCAATCCTCATGTTGCCTCAACAGGTGAACTGCTACGTCATTAAAACATCTCCTCCCATCTGCCCCGATGCTATGGTGTTTCCCAAGCGTTGCTTTTGAACGCTTCCGGCATGTGCCATCAGGGCAGCCCCTAACTATTACAATGGAAAATCCTTTCATGCTAGACTGGGGAAATAAATAGTTTGAGATTCCTTTCTCATCCACATCGGCCCCGAATAAAGCAAAGAGGCCAACAAAAATCCAGCAAGGAGGACAAGAGCTGAAGAGCAAAGAAGCTGGAAACAGGCAAAGCAAATAAAGGGAAGACGTTAACCAGCTCAGTCACTTCTGAATTATAGCCACTTTTCCCAGCCTGAGTAAAATGTCCCTTTGCATTAGATCAACTTTGTACAACAGATCTGCCCCAAGACATGGCCAATTCACATATTAATAATATATTGTAAGAGCAGGCAGGAGGCAACAAGTCCTCGCCGAGAGTAAGGCAGCAGGAGGCAGAAATAACTCCTTTGAACTGGAACCATTTCTTTAAAAATTATTTACTAAAACCATTGTTAGCCACCATTCAGAGACAGCTTACATACATAGTTCAAACAAGTTAAAAATCAACGTAATCTACATCACTTTTTAGAATGAAAGTGGAATGGCAGCACTCTCGTTTTATTGCCTACCCCATACTGGCACAGGGGACGCAGCAGGCAGCAGTGAAAAGCCCCCCCCCCCCCGTAAAAGGTTCCTTACGATCTTTGCTTCAGCTTCTGAAGAAAGAAAGAAAGAAAGAAAGAAAGAAAGAAAGAAAGAAAGAAAGAAAGAAAGAAAGAAAGAAAGAAAGCCCTTCCTCTCTCTCAAAATAAAAAACCCGTCCAACTGTTGCAACCTGGAGAAGGAACGGCAGGTGGGGCAGTGAGGGAAGACGTACAGAAAAAGAGCGAGAAATGTAGCCAGTTATGGCCACTGCCGCCTGCTTCATCCTCAGCTCAGGGCTCTGCAGCTGGGCTCGGCAACTGCATCCCCAATGAGGTCAACCTGTCGGTGGCTCCAGGCTTAAGGGCGGCACACTGCTGTTCCAGGCAGAATCCTCCGGAACGACCCAGGAGAAAACTTCAGCACTGCATAGGAAACTGCTGCCCTTAGTCAAGCATGACCTTCCCCAGGAGTCCCTTGCGGAAAGTGTAGATAAACTCAGACGCTGCTGCGTTGTAGTTTGGTGCCTTCACGGTCACATTTCCTGCCGGGCAAAAGGATGGAGAAGATGGAATTACAGAACTGCCTGTGCCCATCATCACTATGTCGGGAGAAGCAGCAGCACACAAAGGTGAGCACCAAACCTTGCCCTCCAAGGTGCAGGACATCAGGAAATGCCAGCAGACGCAGGGGACCTTGGGTGCTTCTCTACATCTGTTTCACCTCTAGGCTGAACCCTTTCCACCCCAATTTGCAAAATTTCCAGGCAGACACCTTAACACAGCCTAACCAGCTGGTGGCAGGGAGAGGAGGGTGAGGCTCACCTGTGCCAGTCAGCATTTTGATTCGTCGAGTCTTGCCCAGGCTCAGAGCAATGCTCTTGAGTACACTCTCCACGTTATCCGAAGGACCATCCAGCCCATAACGTTCTACGTAACTGCACGGTCAAGGTCAACAAAAGGAGACGTTTCTTTTTTTAAACAAAAAACCAGGAGAGACTCCCATATGCAGCGTTTCCAACCCCAACCTGGATTTTAAGGGATTGCCTCACCTGAATTGCTGCTGCTGGTTCAGTGTGTAAAGAAGGTAATCGGCAATGACTTCCTCGCCCACCAGGTGATCCCTGATTGCTCCTGGGTGAAAAATGGCCAGAGGGATTTGTGGCAGAGTTGGGCCGATCTATACCCACCAAGCATCACCCTACAGTGAATGAGCAGCTGGAGATATCGTCAATAAGGCGCTCTAGTGCCCAGGCTGAGCCGGATGCTCATCTGGGCAAGATGCAGAACACCCCAAATCCTGGTTGGGCTGGGGTGGTAAGCAATACAGAATCCAGAACTCCCAAGGAGGTTGAAGTTAGCACACACTCCCTGCTTGCCCCTAGTGCCTTTCAAGCTTCATATTACTATGGGTCAGGATACACAGAGCAATATGCAGAGCCCCAGGTAATACAGGAAGGTGGTTTAAAGAGCCAGCCCTTGACTTGTGAGGAACCTCACAGCCGTGGGTTTGTTGTTGTTTTATTATTTGAATTATATACCTGGTGGTCTCTGGGCGGTTCACAGAACAATGTGGAATGATGGAGAGTATGCCATGTTATTATGCTGCAGCAGCAATATGGTTGGCAGATTCCCAGATTGGATCAAATGCCTAAGAATGCTCTGAATTCTGCAAATTTTAAAAGTACGTTTCCAACATCAAGTATAAAGCAAGGAATTGAACGCCACAGTATTATGGTCACTTTGCTAGCGCAAGCAATTCTGCTTGCCTCATTGAACAATCAACCTCCTTCTCCCCCTATGCGCTGTTCTAGAGGGGGCTCCTGATCTGTTGGGGGGGGGGACATGGGATGAGAGTGGAGCAAGCCGTATTGTGCTAGCATGACTTCTGCTGGCTTCCACCAGCGCAACTCCTTAGTGGAATCTGGGCCAAAGTGCATTGCTTTGTTCAGTAGTGGAGTCGAACAAAAGTAACAATGCTATTATCACAAATATGCTGCTTTCTTTCTTTTAAGTCTGTGGACTAGAAAAGGTACAGCAACCTGAATTATAACATTTTAACATAATTCTTAAAAAAAATATTTCACTCATCACCACAAAAGATTGGAATATATTCATTTTGCTCCCCAAAGTCCCATTTTTTTCACTTCAGACTTTAAGAAAAAATCCATGGCAATGGATTCTAAGTGGCTATTTCCATCCCCTGCCTGGGGCATTGCTTGCTTAGGTCAATAAGAATTCTTCTTGTTGATCACTTTGAGTTTTACAAAAGCAGTGCGTATCAATTTTATGAAAATAAAATAAAATTGCCTCTCCTACCGAGACCCCATAAGTAGCATATATGCACCGAGTCCTCTTACCGCAGAGCGCTAACTTCAATCCTGTTTCCACACACCCAATCTGGGGAGACAGCACTCCAGGAGTGTCCAGCAAAAACATGATGGGCCTTTCACTCACCTGAAACATGGAGACACCCAACATCGTTTTGGGAAATGATGCTCTAAGAATAAATTTTAAAAATGGCTACCCAGCTCACACGCTGAGCTCAAAAACCAGTGCAGCCTTCTGAATAGAGGGGTCCTGCTTGAGGCAAGATGCAGATTCTCTAGAAAGATCCAGCCTTGATTACTATAACAGTTTACACACACACACAGTTGCTTTGGGAAACTTCAGCTGATTCAGAACACAGCGGCCAGCCAGAGGCTCAGCAATGTATGAATATTGCAGCAATTCTTAAGAATTGTCACGGACTCAAAGTTTGCTGGTGAGCACAATTAAAACTATTGCTGCTTCTGCCTTATCAATCCCTAAACAATCTGGGATCGGAGAATCTGAATGACCAGCTGTAGTAACTGATCTCAGCAACTGAGATCTTCATTGAATCTCCAGCTTCCACTGCCCATGGAGGTTAAGTGGGTTACTACAGGGGAAGGTTTTTTTCTTCTTCTATAACTAAGACCCAACTGCAATTCTTTCCCCAAGGGAGATCCACCTGGAATCTTCTCTATTATCTTTTAGCTGCCAGGGGTCACTTTGGTGCTACTGATACAGCAAAAACCATGTGAGAAGCAGCAGCTACCGGTAGGAGTTACTCTGTCTCTGCGGCTACAGCAGGCGCTGCGATTCTGTGGCCATTTGACTTCACCCCCAGGGGTGCACTCCATTGTCCCTCGACACAGGCAGATGCCAACTACAACTGCCAGAGAAAGTCTGTCCTGTTCATCCCAGCATTTGCTAATTTTAATTTACTATATAGTTTGGGCTTTGTCTTCGTGTGTTGAAAGATTTGTGACTCCTGAGGATTTTCTGGAAGCTGAATTATGTAATTGCTGTAAAAAGCCTATTGGTGTGTACTGTATTTTCTTCTGCTGTTGTTTTGTATTTTTAGGAAGTTTATTATTTACTATTTATTTTATGTCTCTGTTTTCCTTCTAAGAGCCCAGGGCAGTGTACCTGGGTCAAATCCCACCCAGCTCCATTCTATCCTCCCAACATCTGGTGAGATAAATTATGCTGAAAGATACCAACTTGCCCAGGGGTCAGCTTAGTAAATCTCATGGCCAAATGGGGATTTGAATCTGGGTCTCCCTGGCCCTAATCTGACACTCTGACCCGTACACAAAAATGACACGCTTCTTTTCTACTAAAAAAATTAAATTATGATCACCAGGCTGCCTCAAGCATCCCCAATTCATGCAAAAAGGAATATGTAACACAACCGCTGTCTGTTGACTTGTAGGTTTACATCTGGCACAAATCTAACCAGACACAGAACCCACCTCTGCACACTTTGCAGGTCCGGATTCTGTGAGCACAGAAGTTTTCCCTGCCACTTTGGGAGGCTACATATTCATGGCCACACTACCCAAGCATTGCCATTTATCACTGATGGAATATCCATCTATGGTACATCCTTCACTTTCATATACCCAGAAAAGGAGTCTTGCACTGCAACCCTCCACCCCCTTCCCAATTTGTGCAGGGCCCGTCATATTACCTGGATTTTGGTGAGAACTGCTCTGGTAATGCCTGGTGCCCCACCAACCAAGGAGGCTTTCCCTTTGGGTTGGGCAGAGGGGAGAGAGAAGGGGGGGGGGAGAGAGATCAGCAGTTACACGTAACATACAGAGTAGCTGTCAACAGAATAGATCCCTAGGCCTTTTGGGCCAGAACTGTTGCCCTGGAATCTGCACACATGCACCAGCGCCATTGGTCCGATCCGAAGGAGCAAAACATACCTTTTCTGAGGTGCACCCTTCTCAGCGAATTGATGACTGATGATTTCCCCACATTTGGCACTCCAATGACCATGATGCAGCTCTCCACGTTCTGGAACCAAGCAGAAAGGCCAGAAGCTGTCTGTAGCCTTGCAAAAATAGCCCGGCTGACAACAGAAGTATATCCATCCACTGAAATGAAGAGCAAATAGCTCAGCCGCCCCACTCCCTATCCCTCACCCCATCTTCCTGCCCCACAGCAGTTGATTGCAGATGTTAATCTCCTGTCCTTATCCTGTGCTTGCAGAAATGGATCCGTTGTCATCGGGCTAGACCAGGCATCCCCAAACGGCGGCCCTCCAGATGTATTGGCCTACGACTCCCATGATCCCTAGCTAACAGGACCAGTGGTCAGGGATGATGGGAACTGTAGTCCAAAACATCTGGTGGGCCGAAGTTTGGGGATGCCTGGGCTAGACTTTCCATCACTTCCCCCCGAAAAGCTTCCCAGTGCTGGAGAGCAGGGACACCTGAGGCCGCCTCCCCCAGTGGTGGGGAGAAGCAGCAATTCCTCCTATGATTTCTCAGGTGGGAGGGGAAAAGGAGGAAAGAAAGGGGGAGGAGAAAGTGGGGGGATGCAGGATGGGGGATTTTCTGGGTAGAGACTGTAACTGTTCTCAGAACTCTATAAAATAATGTCGAAAGGTGGGAGGGCAACCTGTGTGCCATGATCAGGATTCAATTGAGAGGCTTCACTAATTGGAAATCATTCAGCAAATAATTGCTAGTATCTCCCCACCCCTTGCATGCCCCGGAACGTAAATCACATTTTTAAAATGCCATGTTAAATATTCCGTATCATCTTTCAGGTGTGGAATCCCCTCATTGATAATATCATTGGTACGCAGTGCCGGCAACTTTTCTTCTAGGAAAGGAAGCACTGACTATATACAAAATAACTGACCTCATTCCTCTGGTACCGTGGACTGTTGCTGATCAGTTCTGTGACATGGGGAATAATCTGCAAATAAATACAAGAGCAGTTTCAGTGGAGCTACTGTTGGGCTACTCTTGGCCCCTAAATGAGGGAGATCAACAGGACTACTGGTTTACGTCTCTCTTTCTTCAATCCCCCAAGTTTAATAAAACTGCTAAGAGGCAGGGTCTCACCATTTCAGCTGCTAACAAGCACAAGAAAGAAGCTTGATTTTAAGATGCAAAACTTCCAC
This sequence comes from Zootoca vivipara, assembly GCF_963506605.1. Classification (NCBI taxonomy): domain Eukaryota; kingdom Metazoa; phylum Chordata; class Lepidosauria; order Squamata; family Lacertidae; genus Zootoca; species Zootoca vivipara. Next base: position 88,076,013 of record NC_083280.1, read on the forward strand.
TCCTAACCTACCTTACCAGAATATAACTTTGCTCTGACAGCAAAGTAGTACCTTTCGGATATTTTCGTCTTTCAGGCAATCCGTGAAGAGGACGTTTGTAAAACCTTGCTGTTCCAAACATTCTAGAATCCTCTATAAACATATAAAGAATAGATTTATGAAATCAGGGAGCGTGAAGAAGATGGAGTTTTTGATGCTGTTTATTTACAAAGAACGTGTATCTCGCCTTTATTCACAAAGTAGATACAAGGCAGCTGACAACTTGCATTAGCTCAAAAGAACAGAACAATTTAAAATCCAGTGAAGGAACAGTATAAAACAATGCAGCAGAAAGGGGGAGAACTAAAATAAGAACTTTAAAACATACCTTTAACTAGAAAATGTCCAATGGAATAAATCAGTTTTAAGTCTTCTCTCAAGGCAACTGCAATTGCCTGGGGAGACGATTTCATAGACTGGGCACTCTGATGGAGAAAGCCTTTTCCCCAGTCCTCACCTGCCGAAACTCAGTCAGTATGAGACAGCAAGAAGGGCCAGAGAAAATATGAATTTTATTTCTATCTTGCTTCATGATCCAGAAGGAGTCCCAAGACAATTTACATTAAAAATAAGTTCCAAGATCGCCAGTTGGAAAACTCATGCTGCTGTTTCTCAGCCTGTGAATCTGTTTGTGGGCTTGTCAAAGTGACAAATGCAGGAAGAACCTACTTGGGTCTTACCGGTTTGTGGGTTAGGTCTGCCAGATCCATTTTGTTCAACAATAATAAGTGTGGGCGGATACCTAAGGCTTCCTGCAACAGAGGGTTCCGGCCTGAGAGTGGGATGTGCATGTGCTAAGGAAAAAGAGACGAGAAAAGCAGCAGCAGCCTAGTCTGCATTTAGAAAAACAAAATCTTTACAAATCTAATTTACCTTCCGCTCGACTTCCTTCCCCTCCCTTCTGCAGTTATTTCATATCCTGCTATTACTGCATATACAATTCAAATATATTTTATATATTTCCCCCTTATCCTTTCCTTAGTTATCTCTTACTGCCCATGTTTATATCAATCATATTGTTTACAATATGTCCTCAAATAATCAATAATTTCCCCCCGTTCTGTTTTAAAAAGCCTCTCTTCTTCTTGATTTCTTCTTCTTCTGGTGAGTTTCGCCATTTCTGCATATTCCATTAATTTTAATAGATGAAGACTTTCTTGTTCCAACAGACTTTTGGGAACTGACTGCTTTTAATGAAAAGGCTGCTGCAGTGCTGTTTTTACTGTAATTACATACTTTTATGTTTTTAATAGATCTTATATATAAAAGTCTATTAATGCATCTATCCATCTACCTATAGCATTAATTATATAAATGTTTTTTTAAATTATTATTATTTTCCTACATTCTTAGCTTTTCTTATGTTCAGCTGTAAGTCACCATGAGTTGTTCTCAGGAAAAATGGTGGCAGCGGGGGTGGAACAGCAAAAACAACAACACTGGCAACCAGCCAACTGAAATCCCCTCCCATCAGATATCCAGGAAATAAACAACTATCCAACTTTTAAAAGACGTCTGAAGGCAGCCCTGTTTAGGGAAGTTTTTAATGTTTGAAGTTTTATTCTGTTTTTAATGGGTGGGGTAGAAATAATAATAATTTATATTATTATTTATTATTTAAATGGAAACATACCAGTAGTGAAGCTGCATAAAGATTGTTAACTCTGTGAGGGGGTAAAACTGCAGTGCCCAGGAATTCTTTCTAAGGGAAAGGATGTGTTTTAAAGGGTGTAGCTCAGGGGTTCCCAAACTAAGGCCCGGGGGCCGGATCTGGCTCAATCGCCTTCTAAATCCGGTCCGCGGACGGTCCAGGAATCAGCATGTTTTTACATGAGTAGAATGTCTCCTTTTATTTAAAATGCATCTCTGGGTTATTTGTGGGGCCTGCCTGGTGTTTTTACATGAGTAGAATGTGTCCTTTTATTTAAAACGCATCTCTGGGTTATTTGTGGGGCATAGGAATTCGTTCATTTCCCCCCCAAAATATAGTCCGCCCCCCCACAAGGTCTGAGGGTCAGTGGACCGGCCCCCTGCTGAAAAAGTTTGCTGACCCCTGGTGTAGCTTGTGCACATGCTGATCCCCACAAAAGGATATGCGGGCATCATGAACCTCCAGTAAACAGTCGACCACTCGCAGGCGTTTCTGCATATCCTTCAGCCCTACGAAAAAACCAAAGTATTAAACAAAATCAGGAAAAGGACTTTGGTATCAAATCTGAAGAGGCAGATTGGAATAGTCTATGGACAAAACCCCCCACTAAAATCAATATCAACCAGCATTTGAGTAAATTCTTTTAAGTTAATAACATATATAGAATTTAACACCTGTAATACTCAGCTATATAGACAAAACATCCTCTGCAGCATGCTGGAGGGTGGATGGTAATAGGCATGATTTTTCATATGCGGTGGACATGTGGATTAGTGCAACTGTTTTCGCAAAGGGTATTCACAGAAATAAGCAAAATTACAAGTCAGGGTGTACAATGCAACTCATGCCAAGGTTTCGTAACATTTTAAAAAGATACTCAGATTAAATTATTGCACAAGGAACTTATCACTTTTTTTCTGGTAACGGCACTACTTCTCACAGCGAATAAAAAAATGGGGGAAAACTTGATCATCTACATTTCATATAATGGAGTTTCTTTATCTGAGAAACTAAGAGAACACACACCTTGAAAGATACAGCTGATATGGATGATTTTGCTAATATTGACATACCGTATCCAAATGAACACTCTGATGACTGGCACCCACCCACCAACTATACGTATAGTTCTAAGAGAGGGGTGGAACCAACTGTTTATATATCCCATTTCTTCAAAATTAATAAAAATTTAAAGGCAAGAAGATGTGCAGGCACAATTACAATTCCAGCAACAGGAGAGCAAAGGAGCAGAGCTCACCCAATCAGCTCTGTTGTTACAGGCCAGGCCACCTCCTCTACCCTTCGGCTATCACCCTGGGGGCAACTGTTCCACCAGACTCTCTATTGGGAAAGACAATAAGCAGGAGGCTCACTCCATCAACTTTGGTGCTCCACCAGGAACCTCCTGCCCCCCTGAACCTTGCCAGCTGGTCCACGAAGGAACAGCTGTCAGTGGGTTTTGATTTTCCTCTTCCCTCCCCCCCTTTTTTCCTTGTGTGCTGTGCATGTGCGCATGTGATTTTAAATTTTAAGCCTGCAGTTAGGGAGTGCCTTGTTCTGATTTCATGTAAGACGGCCTGGGAGCCTCTATAGCCCGAAAACAAATATTCAAGCAAACAAGCCCTCCTGGCTCAGAAGGGCTTTCTGCCACGCCACAGAGACGCCTCTGCCTAGAAAGGCCACGGCCCTGGTTTCTACCGGAAGTCCAGCCTGCGTGCTACTTTTTCCCCGTCCCCCGAGTAGTCACCGGCCCAAAGCGTCCCCCTGCCCCAACGTGCCTTTCGCCATGTGCCCGGGGAACCAGTGGGCCACATCCCGGCCGGCGCAGTCGAACCGCTCCCGCCAGCCTCGGACCGGCGCTCGCAAAAGAGACGTGAGTCGCATATTTGCCTCTTTCGGCCTCTCTCGGCAACTAGCTGCCAGGCGGCTGTACGCACTTCCGGCAGAGAGGCCCGGTTTTGTTTCTACGGCAACGGAACAAAGGCCCCGCCCCGCCAATCCGAGAGAGGGGAGGGGTCGGGCCTCTGTGACGTCAGCGGTCGGGAACGGATGCCTGCCCGCGCTCCCATAAGGCTCCCGTAAGGTATCCTAGGCCGCATGCGCAGAACGAAGAGCGGGGCCCGTCGCTGAGGCAGGTAGGGAAGTGTTCTGACCCGCAAGGGTCGTACACGTGTTTCACGCAAACGTGTGACCTCACCTCTCTGCGTAGTTTGGTTCGAAAATACCTTGTATTTTTTGAGGGTGGGGATACAGACCTCGTGGTCTTTGCTGAGCCGTAGAATTGCACGGAGTAGGCTGATCACTGCATTCAGGCAGTATTTTATTTATTGTTGTTATTTCTGTTGACATTAGGTGGTTCCCCCCCCCCCCGTTTAATGGAATGACTGCTGGCCATAGGAAACACTGGGGGAGCGGGAGGGAAATCCAGGATTTTACCATATACGTCTGTGGGCTTTTACATAAACCCAAATAAAAAGTTGAAGGGGAAGCCTTCGTCGACTTCCTCAGCCCAGCCTTAATATTGTGTTCAAGAGCATTTTAGCATTTATACAATATTGCCCTGTCAATGAAAACGCAAGCGCAGTCCATACGTTTGCAGAATAACAGGTCTGCAGTGTTGACCACTGTGTATTTCAGGTCAGAAATGAGGATGGGTGGTTTAGGGCACCTGTTGCAGCACAGCCATTGCTGTTTCTTGTAATGAGACTGCAGACAAGAGAGTACAACCTTTGAGGGTACCCTAGTGTTACTATCCTGTCTCATGCTGGCACTTAAATTAGTTAAAAACACTTAGCTTCCATTCCAAAGTACATTATTATTATTATTATTTATTTTCTTTTTATAAGGATGACTTGCACTATAGTGGGAGAAGCGTCAGCGAACCTATTTTGGAGTATGGCTGGAGGTCATTTCTCCTCCTGTGCCTTTGGCGCCATTGGTGGCAATTTTATTCTTGAGTCTCAGTCGCCCTACACGGCGACAAGATTCCTCAAAGTTCTCGCCTCCTGACAATTCCCAGTCGTAAAATGTGGCTGGCTAATTTCGAACGCTGGTGGACTCGTAAAAGGGTAAGAGAGTATTGGGAAATGATATATAATGAATTGAAAAAAAAATGTTTAAAAGTACAGTAACTTTCCAAACAAACAGAGTCCTTTTCGTTGGGGGAAATTCAGAGGGAAATTCCCAGGTGTCAAAAAAGATTATTTATGTATCCTGCTACTACGGCAAGGCCCATATTTTGTTAGCCCCAAAATGGAAAACGAACAAGGTCCCAACCAAAGAAGAACGGCAACTTAAATTGATGGAATATGCATAGCTTGCAGATTTAACTTATAGAATAAGAGAACAAGAAGAATGCATGTTTAAAGAAGACTGGAAAATGTTTACTGAATATACGGGTGAAAATTGTGTTTATTTAAAAACACAGGTAGCATTAAGATAAATTCAACAGTGTAAATGAGTTTTGATGGACGTAACAATGGATCGGCGAATGGTTTAGTTCATGTAAAATATGCAGGGATGTGTGGTATGCAAAATGAACCATGGAAAGAGAAGAAGTCATTGATTTAAAGCTGTTTAAATGAATATTTTGAAATGTAAATTGGAAAATGTAATTAAAAAATGAATACAAATTATTTACACACACACACACACACACACACATAATTTCAAACGCTGGCTTATAGGGCTTTCACCATAGAGGTGCCAAAGTACAGCTAAGCAACAACCAAGCTGGGCCTAACCCAATGTTTCTTTCTGTCCCCAACCCCAGAATGAGCAGTGCAGAGGCACCATCGGGGGACCCCCAGGAAGAGGCAGCTGTGGAGGTTCCAGCTGTGGAAGTTCCAGATGTGGAGGTTCCAGCTGTGGAAGTTCCAGATGTGGAGGTTCCAGCTGTGGAGATTCCAGCTGTAGAGGTTGCAAAGGTGCCCATTGAGGAAAATGCCATTCACATCCCAGCACCACTGCCACCACCTTCCTCCAGTGGAGAGCGAGAAAGGGGGCCCAGCCAGCGTACAGGCTGGCTCCTAGACCTGCTGGATGATGTCCGCTATCTCATCTCCTGCACCAACTGGTACTAGCAGCTCTCTGTGCCTTCTGCCAACATGAGCCGGTGCAACGGACAGGCCTTGGCCCAGCCTCACCCTCTCAACAGGGCAGCGGCACCCACCTTGAGGGAAAGCGCCTGCAAGATCTGTGATTAAAAGGTCGGGGGTGGGGAAAGAAATCTTTTTGGACATTCTTTCTGTGGGAAACTCGGTTGCCCTTTTGAAGCTGCCTTGTTGTCACCTGGTGCAATTCTAATAATGTTCCCTCCGCTTCCTGTGTCAACTGCTGTAAAGCTTTGGGCAACGTCCTGAGTCCAGCCCGGCTAATTCTGTGCTGTAATCCCAAGAGCCGCTCTGTTAGGGGCAAAACAAGAGCAACAGAAGTCACAGGTAACCTGCTTGGTCATGCATAAGATGTTTGGATGAAGGTAGAGGTAGCTGCCCCATATGCTAATTGCGCTGATGTTTGATGGAGCATGTGCACAACCCACAGGCAAGTGCTTAATCTGCGAGTGCCTTTATGTCTTCCCAATGCCAATGTCAGTCTCTCTCTCATCCTGGTAAACCCCACTAGAGATTGGTTCTAACCCTCTTCCTCACTACTGTAATATACTTTTAACAGCCCTACCATGGCAAGAGGAATACGAACTATATTACAGCGCTTTAACGATGAGAAGTGCAATGCTGTGACTTTGATTTTATGGGTGAACAGTGGGGAGCACAATTTATCCTCTAGGGTCACAAAGCACGTGCAAGTGGGTCGCAGGCTTTATAAGCTGACCCTAAATCATTACAGTGCTATCTCGGTTTAAGACCAGTCCAGTTTAAGAACGACTTGGTTTACAAAGTTACAGGTAGGTAGCCGTGTTGGTCTGATGCAGTCAAGACAAAATTAAAAAATCCTTCCAGTAGCACCAAAGCTCGTACCTTTGATAAACTTAGTTGGTCTCTAAGGTGCTACTGGAAGGATTTTTAAAATTTTGTTTTGGTTTACAAACTCCACAAAACCGGAAATAGTGTCTTGGTTTGAGAACTTTACTTCGGTCTAAGAATGGAATCCGAACGGTGGAAGGGCACTGGTGGCGGGAGGCCTCATTAGGGAAAGTGTGCCTCAGTTTAAGAATGGTTTTGGTTTGAGAACGGACTTCTGGAACAGATTAAGTTTGTAAACCGAGGTACCACTGCACTGCTTTAATCCTTAACCGGTATGATGTATACCTCTTCAAACCTGTTGTTTTATTGACACCAGTAACTGAGTGTCGGAAAGGCTCCAGTCCTGGGAAACTTTCTGACGGCAGGCAGCAGATCCAGTAACAGTTGTTTTGAGTACAACTGCTCATTTCTGATGTGCAGGCAGCAAAAGCAGCAACTACTTTACATATCAGAGGCAAGCTATAGTAGTCACTCAAAACGACTCCATGTACGAGGACCTTGTGATGAGCTGTCACCAAATCTGCCACCAGGCTGAGTTAATAGTTAAGCCACGGGTGATTTGAAATTTGCTTAGTCAAAGTTTTTCCATTACTTTCCTGCTGGAAAAAACAGAGAAGTCTGAGTGACATCGCTCTGATGTCACAGAGCTGTATTTGTACAAGTGCAACTCTTTGAACTGACACGTGATAGATAGGACCTTCAAATATTAATATTTGGAGGTGAGGTTATCTAAATTTTGGCTTCAAGTGACCAAAATTACTCAGTTATCATTGAGTATCCTGAGCCTGCTGGTGAAGCAATTTCTGTGCTGCTGCCATTTGGTGGCACACATCTTTGCAATGAGGGTTTTTCAGCAATTATTGCTATGAAGACAAAGCACAGTAGCAGGTGATGAGTCAGTAATGATCTGAGACTGTGTCTGACCCTCATCAAACCCTGCATTGACCTACGTCGGCAGAATGCATTGCTCAGCAGGCCATTGTCAGTTCTACCACCTCCTTTAGGTGCAACCATAAAAGTCCCTGTGCTCCCTGGAAAACTCTGTTGGACACACATTGAGGATGCAATGGAGGCAGCAAAGAATGTCTTTGTTGCCTTCAATGCCACTGAGGAGGATCAATAATGAGTTGAAGTTATTGGTTATTAAACGTCATCATGCCTCTTCCAAAAGTTAACTTGTAGAGCACAATCTTGTTCATGTTTAATTAAAAATAAAACCTGCTAAGGAACTTTTCAAGCATTATCAAAACCTCAGTGTGAGACTACCTTTTGTCTGCTTGTAGCTTCTAACACTTTAATTTGATGCTAAACGATTAGCTCTAACTCGATCCACATTTGCTCAAAAACGCAAGACTTCTCTCATCTTCCAAACTTGTTTCCTCATAACAACAAATCCTTCCCCAGAGCTTGTCTTCTTCTCTGCATTTTCTATCAACTGCACACCTTTACTGACAATCTTGGTGCATATTTTATGTAGACTGCTTGTTGATTACATATCAATACATATCAACAATCCCCCACCCCTAAGAACCAGCCATCCAAGTAGCAAAACTGCAAAAGCCCATTCAGAAGGATACCACAGTTGACGGCAATGAAGGCTGTTGCAAGGGGTTAGATAAGCTGACCCTTAGGATCCCTTCTACGATTCTAAGTCCAAGAGAACCAACAGCAGGCACCCCCAAACTGCGACCCTCCAGATGTTTTAGCCTACAACTCCCATGATCCCTAGCTAGCAGGACCAGTGGTCGGGGAAGATGGGAGTTGTGGTCCAAAACATCTGGAGGGCCGACGTTTGGGGATGCCTGACCAACAGGGTCACAGTCTTGGCAAAGGTTTTTTTAAATAAAAGGACACCTTCTACTCATGTAAAAACACTCTGATTTCCAGACCGTCCATGGGCCAGATTTAGAAGGCGATTGGGTCGGATCCAGCCCCCAGGCCTTATTTTGCCTACCCATGCCCTACAGGGATGCCCTGCTCCCAATATGTTAAAATACACAGCACACTGGAAATGTGGTCAGATTTGTTAAGCTATTCTACAGCACCTGTTTTGAGAGGGGCGTGAGGTGAGTGGCTCTTCTATGTTTTGTGTGAAGACCGACAAAATTTAGCAAAGTACTACACTGCCTCAATATGAGAAAACAAATGCAAAGATTCAGCTCAGTGCTTTCAGGGTAGGAAATTATATTACAGGACCAGAAAACAGGGATCTGGCTAATCATTAACACTGGATGTTATTTGTTGCACACAGTGGAAGGTACAGTATATTGTTTTTCAACTGTGATTCCAGTGATCAACTCGAGAAAAATTATTCCTCCAAGGCATTTTTATCTCAATTAAAAAAACTGGATTCAGGGGGCGGTAGTTATACTGACGTACCACTTTTAATGATTACCTTGGAGCAGGAAAAAAAACTGCTATCTCAGCTTCCGGCTTACAATGCAGCATGTGGAGATTCAGACATATCATAGATGTCAATGAGACGATCTGCTTCTCTCCAGCCCGACAACAAGGCACCATGAGTAGTCGAATAGAACGTGCGATGTGTAGCTTCTCCCGCAAACAGAACCTGTGGCGGCTGCAACAAGAAATAGCAGTACTGTATTGGTTTAGCCCTCTTTGGGCGAAAACAAGTTAAGTAGGAGGCAGGAAAGTTGAGAGGCATGGAAAACCAAACCATGTCTCCGTTGACACAACATCCTTCAGTGTGCCTCCTCCTGGAGAGGTCCGGAGGGTGGCTAAATGAGAACGGGGCCTTCTCTGCAGTGGCTCCCCGCGTGTGGAATGCTCTCCCCAGGGAAGTCCGCCTGGCGCCTTCAGGCACCTTTAGGCACCAGGCAAAAACGTTCCTTTGGTTGATCTGATTTACATACTATGCCCTTTTAAAATGTGGTGTGTGTGTTTTTTGGCGGGGGGCTATTGGGTTGTTGCTTTTATTATGTATTTTGTGGTTTTATATCTTGATTTTATTCTGTGAACCATCCTGAGGACACCTACCCCCCCCCCCCGGTATAGGGCAGTAGATAAATACAACAAACAAACAAACAAACAGGGTGTGTGTTGTAGCTTGTGGACGTTCTGATAAGGCGGTATATAAATTCAATAAAAAACAAACAAACACAGGGTGTGTGTTGTGGCTTGTGGACGTTCCGATAGGGCAGTATATAAATTCAATTAATAAACAAGCAAACAAACTCAGGGCGAGTGTTGTGGCTTGTGGGTGTTCCAATAGGGCAGTATAAACAAACAAACCCAGGGTGGGTGTTGTGGCTTGAGGACGTTCCGAAAGATGCTGAGAGACAAGTTCCAATACAGCCAGGAATCCAGAATGGGTTACCTTGGAATCAGATGTGCCTTCGGGAAGGGGCTGAGCAAGGGCATCTATGTCATCTCCAGAGCTGTCAACAGCCACGTAACTATAGGATCCTTTGGTGTAAGGCTCGCTGTGCCATTTTGAGCGCAGGATGTTCCTTGGAGGACCAAGTTGTGGATTTCCTGACCCAAGTGCAGAGAGAGCGGGTGAGTATCTTGCCTGCTAGCCCCTTTAACATCACGAGACAACTGTGTTAAACAAGGCACTTCAACCAATTTACCCAAGACACTGGGACATGGCTAGATAAGTAGCAAGGGATGCGGGTGGTGCTGTGGTCTAAACCAATGAGCCTAGGGCTTGCTGATCGGAAGGTCGGCAGTTTGAATCCCCGCGACGGGGTGAGCTCCTGTTGATCTGTCCCAGCTCCTGCCAACCTAGCAGTTCGAAAGCACGTTAAGTGCTAGTAGATAAATAGGTACTGCTCCGGCGGGAAGGTAAACGGTGTTTCCGTGTGCTAATCTGGTTTCGCCAGAAGTGGCTTAGTCATGCTGGCCACATGACCTGGACGCTGTACGCCGGCTCCCTCGGCCAGTAAAGCGAGATGAGCGCAGCAACCCCAGAGTCGTTGGCGACTGGACTTAACCGTCAGGGGTCCTTTACCTTTTTAGATAAGCAGCACCAAACCTGAACTAAAGTGGTTCCTGTGAGAACGGACTACTTCGGCTTCAGGTTTAACTGAGATTTGACAATTCAAAGAAAAACCAGGGACCTAGGTATTCTATGCAGCAGGGACAAGGGGACTTGTGGCCCTTCAAATGTTGTTGGACTCCAACTTCCTTCAGCCTCGGCAACAGCAACAGCCAAAGAGTTTCCAGGCATAAAGCATGAGTTGTGATTCACTGTTGAGCCCCTCAGTTCTGCAATTAAAAACCACCTAAGCCTGGTTTTAGGGATATCAATGAAGCTGCGCGCACGCACACACACACACACACCATACAACTGAGGACCATCCCTCTCAGGATAACAGAGTAGTTCATCTTGTCAGTCACTTTTTCACCTCAAACCTTTTGGCCTGCATTTTCAAAACAAGAGAATATCTTGCCCATAAATACCTAGTTTTCGGAGAAGATAGGTTAGGATAATCCATTGGGCGACCTTCTTGACACTCTACCTCTCTTTTAAATCGGAACCAGTGAAGGCAGTGAAGGTCCTGTGTGAGTGTCTGGAGGCGGATGGATGATGGATGGCGGCTAACAGATTGAGGTTGGATCCTGACAAGACAGAAGTACTGTTTTGGGGGGACGGGGCAGGCGGGTGTGGATGACTCCTGAATGGGGTAACTGTGCCCCTGAAGGACCAGGTGCGCAGCCTGAGAGTCATTTTGGACTCACAGCTGTCCATGGAGGCGCTGTCCTAATTCTGTATCCAGGGTAGCTGTTTATCAGCTCCATCTGGTACGCAGGCTGAGACCCTACCTGCCCGCGGACTGTCTCACCAGAGTGGTACATGCTCAAGTTATCTCTCGCTTGGATTACTGCAATGCGCTCTACGTGGGGCTACCTTTGAAGCTGACCCAGAAACTACAACTAATCCAGAATGCGGCAGCTTGACTGGTGACTGGGAGTGGCCGCCGAGACCATTTAATACCGGTCCTGAAAGACTTACATTGGCTCCCAGTACGTTTCTGGGCACAGCTCAAAGTGTTGGTGCTGACCTTTAAAGCCCTAAACAGCCTCCACCCAGTATACCTGAAGGAGCGTCTCCACCCCCATTGTTCTGCCCAGACACTGAGGTCCAGTGCCGAGGGCCTTCTGGTGGTTCTCTCACTGCAAGAAGTGAGGTTACAGGGAACCAGGCAGAGGGCCTTCTCAGTAGTGGCACCCGCCCTGTGGAACGCCCTCCCACCAGATGCCAAAGAAATGAACATCTATCTGATTTTTAGAAGACATCTGAAGGCATCTGTTTAGGGAAGCTTTTAATAGTTGACGAATTATTGTATTTTAATATTTTGCTGGAAGCCGCTGGGGTGGCTGGGGAAACCCAGCCAGATGGGCAGGGTATAAATAAATAAATAAATAAATAAATAATAATATCACCATCATACAAAATTAAGAGACATTTTGCAAAACCTAGGCCAGTGGTTTTAACAGAATAACATATCATTTTTGCACCCCTCATTCCAACGCTTGCAAATAGCTAAGAAGATGTGCCTACCTGTTGCTCTACGAAATACTTCTGTTAATGCCGAAAGGACTTCTGCGTCTGTGAGGGTTTCCATGAATTCAGCTTCTTTCCCAGCAATGAAGCCACATAAGATATGTCCATATCTGAGATGGTAAAAGGAGAAAGGATTTGTAAAGTCTACGGATGATGCCCCTATTACGATACAGTACTTTCATCTTCATAAAAATCCATTTTTGGAAGTGGTAGATTTATGAAAGTAGATTTCAACATTGCATGTTCATACACACACTTTATTCTTAGCTATTCTAACAGTTTTCCCAGTCATTTATAGCAATTTACCTAAGAGGACAGCGCACAGCCTAACTGGCTTAGAGTTTCCCGGATAATTTTTATTATTGGTGGTATGGTGCCCATTTTTCTGTAAAACTGTATAGAGTTGATTTTTATTTATTTAAAAAATTTGCATACCACCCTTCATCCATAGATCCCAGGGCGGTTCACAACACAAAAATACAGTACAAGATAGAAAACAAAATTTTAAATATTTTTGTTGACACTTCTGTAGCTTTATATTGGAGTTCCTATTGGGGCTCTTTCCTGAGCACTAGAGGGGTTCTGGTTAACTGCTACTATTTAATCAGTAAGATAAAAACCACTTGCTTTGCTACTGCTATTTAACACAGTTCCTAGAATCATGGAACTGCAGCATTGAAAGACACCCCGGGGGCCATCTAGTCCAATTCCCTGCAATGCAGGAATTTTTCATCCAATGTGGGACTCGAACCCACGACCCTGAGATTAAGAGTCTCATGCTCTACCGACTGAGCTATTTGTCCTCTTGAAATAACCCCTCATACACAAGTACCACTTCTTTGGTGTAAAGAATTCATTTGGCATATCTGATTTTTTCCCAACAAATTTGTGTAATCAAGTCATCCAGGCTAGAGGTCGGGAGCTCTGAGGTCCAGGGAGGGTCTAGCTCTCCTGAGTCCTGCCAAACTCCTGCCTTTCCTTTTTTTTGGATTCTTTCTTTCTATATTTTTGTTTGCATATCTCAGCCACCATAGAAATGCTTCACAAAAGTTTGCTGCTAACCCCACATCAGTTTAATGCAGGGTGGATTAAAAATAATAATAAAAATCAGATTTTTTAAAAAAATGGAAATAATTTTTTAAAAAATTTAAATCAGATTTTTAAAATAAAATGCTTTTGGAGGAAAAAGCTTTCTAAATATAGTTTTCTATTTAAGTTAAGGCATCAGGAAATAAGGATTTGTTTTAAGTTTTTCATGTGTGCTAAAACTCAGTCTAAGTGCAAGGTGAGGATATTTATAGCAAGAGTAATAAAGAAATTGTTATATAGGGGAACTGAATTTAATTCTAAATTAAATTCCGGAAACATGGGAAATTTCAAGGGGTCAAAAAAAATGGATGAATTGGAAGAGCCGCAAAAAGATTTCAATGAGCACTTGGATTGATAATATGGAGAGATTAGCTACATAAACCATCCACCCTGGTTTAATGCTAAGACCCAACTTGTTTGCTTGATCTGCAGGCGATAAACTCCCTGTGTTCAAACAACAGCTATCCCAGAATGACCTGCCCTGTAACCCATTCCAGCCTGTCTTTCCCATGTACCTCTCTGCCGGGTGGAGAACGACAAAGCCAGCAATCTTCTGGTACCAAATACCCTCCAAGTCGGCGGGTGGCTCAGCCAGAGGCGACTCTCCATCCCACGCCACCTCAACCATCTGACAATCCGGCTCCCAGAACGGCTGCTCAAATTCCGCAAAGATTTTGTTGTTTGTCCCAAAGCCCAGCTTTCCGATTGCAGCTGTCTTCCGGGACGGAAGCGGCGGGTTAAAAAAGGTTTCTCGCCGTTCTTTGAGGAAGCCTAGGGAGAAGGGAAAGACATGACAGAGATGAGTAAAAGAACAGACTTTGGGGGAATGTGTCCAGGACCAGACTGTACAAAAGTTTAGTAAGCACTGGGGGGGGGGGGATATCACCATACCTGCCAAGTTGCTGTCAGAGAAATAAGGGACCGGGCTGGAAATAGCAGACTGGAAGTAGCGCTGCTGCCATTTTGGAACTGGGCGGAGCATGCTCAGAAGTGACTTTTGATGCTGCTTTGCCCAGTTCCAAAATGGCCGCCGTGCCAGAATAAACCGGGGAAAAACAAAAAAATCTGTTTTTTCAGCTAGGAACAGCTGGAAAAACGGATTTCCCGGGGAAAACGGGAGACTTGACAGCTATGGGGATCACCACCCCATAGGATTTACAGAAGAGTTCTGGATTTGTTACTGAAAGACCTACATTGGCTCCCAGTATGTTTCCAAGCACAATTTAGAGTGTTGTGCTGACCTTTAAAGCCCTAATCAGCCTCGGCCCGGTATACCTGAAGGAGCGTCTCCACCCCCATTGTTCAACACGGACCCTGAGATCCAGCACAGAGGGCCTTCTGGCAGTCCCCTCGCTGTGGGAAGCAAAGTTACAGAGAACCAGGCAGAGGGCCTTCTTGGTGGTGGCGCCCACTCTGTGGAACGCCCTCCCATCAGATGTCAAGGAGATAAACAACTACCTGACTTTTAGAAGACATCTGAAGGCAGCCCTGTTTAGGGAAGCTTTAAATGACTGACGTTTTTATGTATTTTTAATTTTTTGTTGGAAGCTGCCCAGAGTGGCTCGGGAAACCCAGTCAGATGGGCAGGGTGCAAATAATAAAATTATTATTATTGTTCTCTCTACCCACAACTGCACACTCCTCTCTCACCTCCGTCCAAGCAAGGAAGAAGACTTCCAAGGTTCATTTCACCCAGGGCAAACTGTCAAGGGTGTGTTTTTGTGTGTGCCAGGCTGGCAAGGGCATGTAGATGGGAGCCTGGGAAGATTTCCTAAACTGACCTGGAGGCGAGGGTGTGGGGTTGAGAGGAAGGACTAGCAGTTAAAATCAAGCAATTGTTTGTAAGTTTCATTTACTGCTGTTCAGATCCTTCCATGCGGCATACCTGCCAAGTTCCGGCCTGAGAAATAAGGGACTGGACTGGAAGTAGCAGACCGGAAGTAGCGCTGCCGCCATTTTGGAACTGGGCGGAGCATGCTCAGAAGCGACTTTTGATGCTGCTCTGCCCTGTTCCAAAATGGCCACCGCACCAGAAGTCGCGCTGCAGCCATTTTGGAACTGGGCAAAGCAGCATCAAAAGTCGCTTCTGAGCATGCTCCGCCCAGTTCCAAAATGGCCGCCGCGCCAGAATAAACCGGGGGGAAACAAAAAAAAAAATCCGTTTTTTCGGCTGGGGACAGCTGGAAAAACGGGGGTTTCCCGGGGAATACGGGAGACTTGGCAGCTATGCCATGCGGGAGTGGGGCGGGGGCTCCTCCACATGAGACTCCCTGCTGCTAAACCGATGGTTGGAATCAGAGCTAAAAGTTCTGGAGAGAAAAACAAATTTCAAAGGGTGTCTCACATTCAGAACTGAAGAAGTTCTGCTGCAGTGTTTGGAGAGAGACTCCCTTCTCCAGTGCCTCTCAGATGATCCTCTGCTCAGCCCAAATGACTGAAGCTCACTTCATACCCAGCAAGATGTGATGAATGCCAACCCTGAGATCGAAAGCAGATCTACTGCATTACCGAGATGAAAGAAATGCTTGGCACAGCACCTGGAGGCGAGAATCAGAAAGCCAAGGAAATTTCACCTAGAGGCACGGTGACGATGACATGGTCTGCGAAGAACTTCTCGCCATCTTCACATTCCACCTGGACTCCGAAGGTTCGGCCTGCGGGAGGCTCTTCCAAGCAGGAACTTCTCCAGTGAACTGTCTTCACTGGCTTGTCAAACTGCACAGTCCCTTTGGGCAGAGATGCCATCAGGCAGTCTATGAGGCCCTCGTAACCACTAGGGAGGAGAAGCAAGACAAAATGAGGTAGCCTGGTCTTGGACACGCTCCCGAGCACAATTCAAAGTGTTGGTGCTGACCTTTAAAGCCCTAAACGGCCTCGGCCCAGTATACCTGAAGGAGCGTCTCCACACACACACACACACCCTCGTCCAGCCCGGACACTGAGGTCCAGCTCTGAGGGCCTTCTGGTGGTTGCCTCCCTGCGAGATGTGAAATTACAGGGAACCAGGCAGAGGGCCTTCTTGGTAGTGGCGCCCGCCCTGTGGAACGCCCTCCCATCAGATGTCAAGGAAATAAACAACTATCTGACTTTGAGAAGACATCTGAAGGCAGCCCTGTTTAGGGAAGTTGTTAATGTTTGATGTTTTATCGCTTATTTATTATTATTAATATTCTGTTGGGAGCCACCCAAAGTAGCTGGGGAAACCCAGCCAGATGGGTGGGGTATAAATAAATAAATAAATTATCATCATCATCATCATCATCATTATTATGCATTCATTCCTTTCCCTCCCCCACATAGGGGTAGTTTGCTCACAATGGAAGCGAGAGGAGGTCTAGAACAAGCGAGGGAAAGGGAAATAAAACCAGGGTTGTTGGGTTTTGTTTTTTTTAGCAGGAACTGGGGGGAATTGAGTTCCCTTACCTTTTTAAAAATTAAGTAATTACTTTTTTTGTCTGTGGGAGTTGGAACAGATATACACCCAATGCCTGAGCCAAAAATCCACCTATATCTGTAATCCATGAAGTTGTGGCCCTTTCTAATCCAGACCATTCTCTGCTTGAGTTTATTAATCACATCTTACATTTGGCCACTACCGGGGGGGGGGGCACAGTAGTGCGATTGGGCCGGCAATGAACAAAAAACCAAACTTTGTGGTGAAGTTCCCCACCTTTCCCCCCAGAAAACTGAATATAACCCATGTCCTCTGTAAAGTTACATATGCAAAGTAAAAGTTAAAGGACCCCTGGACAGTTAAGTCCAGTTAAAGACGACTATGGGGTTGCAGCGCTCATCTCGGTTTCAGGCAGAGTGAGCTCACAGCTTTCCAGGTCATGTGGCCAGCATGACTAAACTGCTTCTGGCGCAACAGGACACCGTGACGGAAACCAGGGCGCACAGAAACGCCGTTTCCCTTCCCGCCGCAGCGGTACCTATTTATCTCCTTGCACTGGTGTGCATTCGAACTGCTAGGTTGGCAGGAGCTGGGAGAGAGCAATGGGAGCTCACCCTGTCACAGGGATTAGAACCGCCGACCTTCCAGTTGGCAAGCCCAAGAGGCTCAGTGGTTTAGACCACAGCGCCACCCATGTCCCGCTTGCAAGAGTCAAGCCACAGGCAGGATGTCCGATCAGCCCATCCCCAAGGGAACTGGAGAAGCCAACCTATTCTTTAATGAGAGCCAAGAGAGCCACCACTTACTTGGGAAACGTGCAGTCCAAGCCAGGAAGCATGGCGTACTCCCCGAAGGGCCCCAGGGCCACCAGGTCCAAGCTGTGAGTCCCATTCACGCAGCATTCCAGCTTGAAGCACAAGTTGAGGACGGCCAGCTTCAGCCGCCTGGTCTCCTCATCATCGCACCATTCTTTCACCTTCCGAGCGATCGCCTCTTTCAGGTACTCGCCCAGGCTGGGCACAGGCACTTTCGCCGCATTCACGAACTCGCGCGCTTCTTCCAAGAGAGCGAAGAAGAGCAACTGCATGGAGTCGAGGATGTCGGGACTCAGCAACTGGCCCCGACTGGAGAAGCAGGCCGAAGGCCCCAAGGGGTGGCCCCCGATTTCCACCTGCTGGTTTTCCTCAGACATGGCATCCTCATCCAGGAGCCCGTGCTCCGATGCCAGCTGGAAGACAGGGTTCTTTTCGGAGGGCCCGTGAATCCAGTGGGCACCTATCTCAATCACCTTGCCCCCTAGAAGAAAGGAAGGGAAAGAATCAGCCTTCCAGTGTTTCTGCAGCATCAAGCCTCAAAGAGACTAATCATTTCAGGTCTGCTCATTCCGGCTACCAGACGAGGAGGGAAACCAAAGCTCTCAGATCCTTGGAGCCTTCAGACTTTTGGAAAACCCTCAGCAGGAGTGCTTGTAAATTTGCAAACGGCAAAATGTTCAGAGTTCCAGCCAGCCATGTCCTTTTCCAAGAAGCTCCATTCTGTTCCACCTTTTGTGCATCCCCTTCTCCCCTTACGTCTTCACTGGGCAGTTCTTGTGTCCTCACCTTATATGTTTTATACAGTGGTACCTTGGTTCCCAAACGGCTTAGTTGACGAACAAATCGGCCCAGGAACGCCACAAACCCGGAGGTAAGTGTTCCGGTTTGCGAACGTTTTTCTGAAGTTGAACGTCCGTTTTGGGTGTCAGCATTGTTTCCAGGGCCAATCAGAAGCCGCGCCTTGGTTTTCGAACGTTTTGGAAGTCGAATGGACTTCCAGAATGGATTGAGTTCGAGAACCAAGGTACTACTGCTTTAATCCGCCCAGTGGCTGGAGAAACCCAGCCAGATGGGCGGGGTATAAATAATAACATTATTATTATTAGTTTTCTTATTTGTTCTGTATTTCTGCAAACCTAGAGGCTCCTCACCACCTTTCTCACACACCCCGTTGAGAATGAGTTTGCTTGTTGCCTAACTTAGGGTCGCACTGAGCAGTGCCAAATTCTGTGTAGGCTTGATTTATTGCTACTGTTGCCAAAACCAGCAGCAGTGTGTTGGGGAGAGTTCTGGCCATGCCTATTCTTCCCCTTCAGCAGCACCAGAGTGATCCTTTGTCTAGGTCAGGGGTCAGCAAACTTTTTCAGCAGGGGGCCGGTCCACTGTCCTTCTGACCTTGTGGGGGGCCGAACTTTTTTTGGGGGGGGGAATGAACGAATTCCTATGCCCCACAAATAACCCAGAGGTGCATTTTAAATAAAAGCACACATTCTACTCATGTATAAACACGCTGATTCCCAGACTGTCAGAGGGCTGGATTTAGAAGGCGACTGGACCGAATCTGGCCCCCGGGCCTTAGTTTGCCTACCCATGTGGCTTGCATCCATCCGCCCCCAGTCAAAACTGCTGGAGACTATAATAGAATAATAATAATAATAATAATAATAATAATAATAATAATAATAATTTATTATTTATACCCCGCCCATCTGGCCGGGTTCCCCCAGCCACTCCGGGCGGCTTCCAACAAAACATTAAAATACAGAAATCAAACATTAAAAGCTTCCCTAAACAGGGCTGCCTTGAGATGCCGTCTAAAGGTCTGGTAATTGTTGTTCTCTTTGACCTCTGGTGGGAGGGCATTCCACAGGGTGGGTGCCACTACTGAGAAGAAGCAGATCTTTGCTTTTAGGCAAGAGAGCAGATGGGCCGAGGGAGAAAAGATGGAGAACACAGTACCACCTGAAACTAGGGCTATGTATACATTATAATTCGCCCCTCTGTATTTGAAGCCATACGCACAATCCGCAGCTATCCTGTAGTTTTGTACATGTCCCACCCCTCAAACCAGTTTCCATCCAACTTCCTCTCCAAACTTGAAATGCAGCAGAACGCGGGGGGCGGGGGGGGGGCGGAACTTGCTGCATTTCAAGCCGCTAATGTGTACATTGCTTAGGTTAGGTGTAAGAAAATTTCAGCCCTGCTGCTGCTCTCCAAAGCACTTTTCTGAGGCTGGAGAACAGAGACCAAGCATCATGGCTTCCGTTCTCTGGCAATGAGGATGAGGATTTGCAGAGGATGAAGGCTGCGCTGGATTTTTTGGGGTGTGTGTGTGTGTTGCTGTTTTGCAAGAACACAAGTGGGTGGGAAGGTGAAGAAATCAGAAAAGCCTGAGAGCAGCAGCAGATATGCTCAGGCTAATAAAGAGGATCCTCAGTGACTCAGTACATTTTAGCAGATTAGATCACAATGGTTTGATTCACTCGATTAGTCAAATGAAAGGAAAAAAACCAAAACCCTGCTGCCCACTTAATTCACAGTATTGATGAAAATATTTTAGTTGATTTATTTAACCAGTAAATCAGTTGCAACCCTAGCAGGGAGCAAAACCAGCTGAGAAACACACCCACTCCGGTCACTTTCCTCAAATGAACCATGGGAGATGTAAAACTTTTCATTACTGAATGCCAATATATGTGGATATTAGGGCTGGTCAGGGAGGGTAGGGATCCGACCTTGACCACAAATATTATTTTTTAGAGGCTGTGTGTGTGATGGGGAGCACTGCAAAAGTAACCACGAGGAAACACAAGCAAGAAGCCAGGAGGGTGGAGAGAGAGACACATGTTTCAGCATCGCTCAGTTGGTTAAATAACACCCAGGTTGCAGGTTCGATCCCTCCCTATATGGGCCAGCTGCATATTCCTGCATTGCAGGAGGTTGTTGGACCAGATAATCCTCAGGGTCGTTTCCAACTCGGCAGTTCTCTGATTGTGTTTTCTCTCGGGGGAAGTGCAAAGGGGCGCAAAGTCCGCTCCGGCATGCCTAGCGTTGCGCGGAAGGGCCGCGCCCGCCCTCTGCCCCGCTCTCCCCGTCCCCGATTCCCGCCGGCCAGCCGCCTCTTACGGAGCTTCCCGGAGCGGATGCGGCCCCCGGCTCGGCCCGTGGCCTCCAGGACGCGCACGCCGCCCAGATGCCGGCCGCCCCGGCGAAGGAGCCGCTGAGCCGCGGCCAGCCCGGCCAGCCCCGCGCCCACGATCAGCACCCGCGGCCGGGCAGGAGCTCGGCCTCCCCTCCGCTCCATGGCTCTCTAGGGCGCCAGGCGGCTTCTCCCTCGCTCCCTTCCGGGAAGGAGGCGGCCAGCTTTTAAAACCCTCGTGATCACGAGGAAACGCGGAAGTCTGCTGCGCTCCGGCTCTGGTGCGCTCTCGTGGCTGCGCTTGCAGCCGATGCGCGGAAGGACCGTGGGAAAGCGAGAAATGCAAAAAATAAAAATAAAAAATTGCGCCGGGGTAATCCAAGCCAGCGACAACCTAAGTGCAGTGCGAGAGCGCATGCTCTCTCGGATCTTTTTAGCTGGCGATTTTTAAATAAATTAGAACCTCGAAACTCGGACATGCGTGCGAACACGGAGAGCAATGCGGTCATTTTCTGCGCGCTAGAAATTTATTCGAGGCTGGATCCATCTAGTCCAGGCGCCCCCAACCTTCAGCCCTCCAGATGTTTTGGCCTACAACTCCCATGATCCCTACTAGCTAACAGGACCCAGTGGTCAGGGATAATGGGAATTGTAGTCTGTCCAAAACATCTGGAGGGCCGAAGATTGGGGATGCCTGATTCTAGTCCAGCCTCCTGCAATGCAGGAATGTTCACCGAAGCATTCATGACATATAGACACCCAACCTCTGCTTAAGGTGTTGCAGCCCCCAGTGCCCTTCCCCAGATGTTTTGATAGGAATAAAACAGGTGATTGGATTATTAGAAGCCTGGATGTAGTAATTGCAAGACATCTGAAGGCAGCCCTGTAATTGCAAGCTAGTAATTGCAATTGCAATTATATTCTGCCCTATCTGTGGAGGTCTCAGGGTGGTTCACAGAACAAATGCAGTTGTGCTTCCTTCTGAACCAAAGTGTACTGTAAACAGTGGATGGTGCTGTGGTCTAAACCACTGAGCGTCTTGGGCTTCCTTGCCGATCAGAAGGTTGGCGGTTCAAATCTGTGCAACGGGGTGGGCTCCCGTTGCTATTTCCCAGCTAGCTCCTGCCAACCTAGCAGTTTGAAAGCACGTCAAAGTGAAAGTAGATAAATAGGTACCGCTGCGGCAGTAAGGTAAACCGTGTTTCCTTGCACTCTGGTTTCCGTCACTGTGTCTCCACCATGCGCCAGAAGTGGTCTAGTCATGCTGGCTACATGACCCAGAAAGCTGTCTGTGGACAAACGCCAGCTTCTTTGGCCTGAAAGTGAGATGAGCGCTGCAACCCCATAGTCGCCTTTGACTGGACTTAACCGTCCAGGGGTCCTTACCTTTATCTTTTACAGCAGGTGTCAGCAAACCTTTTCAGCAGGGGGCCGGTCCACTGTCCCTCAGACCTTGTGGGGGGGGTGCGGACTATTTTTTGGGGTGGTGGTGAACAAATTACTATGCCCCACAAATAACCCAGAGATGCATTTTAAATAAAAGTGCACATTCTACTCATGTAAAAACATGCTGATTCCTGGACCGTCTGTGGGCTGGATTTAGAAAGCGATTGGGCCGGATTCTGCCCCTGGGGCCTTAGTTTGCCTACCCATGCTTTACAGCAAGCACTTTACATGTGTTTATCGAGCACTCTTCCTGATTTAGTTCCACAGAGTTTGTGCAGAGGCTAGACAATGCCAGTTATTGATTGAGCATTCACAATCAATGACTTGCAGGGTGGTTATGCAACATTGCATCATAGAATCTTAGAGTTGGAAGGGATCCCAAGGATCATCTAGTCTAAACCCTGCAGTGCATGAATCTTGCCCCCAGCTGTCCCTGTGTGGCCTCGAACCACCAACCTTCTGGTTAACAGCCAGACACAATGAAAACATCGTATGCCACAGAAGGCACAATTGTTATTGCACACTTTCCGGTGCATTTCCTGGCTTCCTTTTCACAAGAAGCCTGCTTTTTTGGGGGGGGGGAGTGGGTTTGTTGTTCAAGAGCACCAAGTTGCAAAACTTGCGTTTGCTGGTATATGATTGAATCCCACCCCAAAATAGCCGCAGTCTGGAAGCACCTTTTGCGAACGGTATGGTCGAGATCCGTCTGTAACATCTGTCATGTGAATGTATTATTTAGAATTGAGGAGCTTCTGGTGCCCAGAACAGTACTATAGATGGGCTTAAAGCAGGATTCAGGCATTTGCTAAATCAATCTGGATTATGAAAGAGCTATTTGAAAAATGTGCTGCTGGAAGCTGATTTGAATTTCTGCTCCTATTGCTAAATTGCAATGTTGCTAGGAGTTTAGAATGGAAGATCTAGGACTATAGCAAAGTAGACAAAGTTAACCCAAATGCTGCTTAATCGGGAAATGGTATATCTAGGCTAAATATGCTTGAGATTAAATAGGAACTGTTTCTTAATTATGCGAGTAGGCTTCCTAGACTTCGGCAGCTTACTGCGGATAAATTTGCTGCAGCTGGAAATGAATTTCCTTGATTATAAGGCGTGCGTTGGCTTTTAATGGGAATAAATAATTCAATGTTTTATCCAAAGGGGAAGCACTCTAAATGGCTGTAATGTGGCCGAGGAGTATCTCATAAAAGGAAACATTCAGATACTTAGCGAAGTGGCATCTCATTTTGGACATGACTGCTGTTCAGGTGAGAACTATTGCACCCCTCGTGGTCTCTCCGGAGTGAGCCGGAGCCTTATGAAAAGCAGCTAGCAAAGCCTTAAACCCCATGGCAACTAATCTGCATCAAATGTGCAGGAGCAAGTCTTTTGCTCGCCTTCTGTATGCGCCGACATGAAGCGAGGGGAAAGTGGCCCTCAGGCACTGGCTGAGATTCCTGCTCTGCCTGGTAATCATTAATTGTCCCACTGAGGGATGCAGGACAATGGCAGCACCAGAAGGACGACCCAGTCCCGCTGGGACCAGTGCTAACTGCTTCTGCGTGGAAAAAGGGTGTGTTGTTTGGGGTCTTTTTTGTGTATAGCACATTGGAATGATGTTCCTTTGGGAAGGGCGGGGATCCTTGACTCCAGGCTCACTCCATCTCAGTGCAGGAAGTCAGAGCGCAGGGCTGCCTCAAAAATTTCCAAAAGTTCAAAGCGCTTCTTGCCTGGCCAACATGAAGCAAGCAGCTTTTTGGAATACTCTGGAATATACCTGCCGACTTCTGGGAATCTCCACTGGAGCAGGTAAGGAGCACTGTTAGTGTGATTTTCTGCCCTGCTTTTCTGACATGGATACCACTTTGGTTTCGGACATTCATTCTTACTTTATTTTCTTAAAACAGGCATACTACTTTTGACACCAGAAACCTCCCCAAGATTCCCAAAATGAATTAAAGTAAACCTGTAAGCAATAAATTTAGGCAGCGCACATATAGATCCACAATCTGCACAGTTCTTTTCCTGAGAGTCCATCCCCTTTGAACAAATAGAATTTAAATTACACAATCCATATACTGTATGTTTAAAGACCAATGACAGCACCTTTCTTATTGGTGTACATCACGGGTGTCAAACACAAGGCCCGGGGGCCAAATCCGGCCCGCCAGACCTCGTCATGTGGCCCGCCGAGCGCCCCAGCCAGCGGGACCCAGCAGCGGGACCTTGCTTCTGAAGCGCCGCGCCGACAAAGCGCCGACAAACAGCTGGGGGCGGGGGGGGGTAGAAAGGCGGCCAGAGCAGCGCTGCGTGGAGCGCCCCAAGCCACAGCAGGAGAAGGAGGCAGCTTTCCGGGTCAACGGCCGGCAGCGCCGCACGGAGAGTCCCGAGCCTCTGCGACGCAGCAGTGCTCTGTAGCACTTTGAATCCTCCTCCTCCTGCCACGGCTCGGCGCCTGGAAACTGCTTCTGCTGCTGCTGCTGCTGAAGCACAGACAAAGCACCCAGCAGCGCCGTGTGGAGGAGGAGGAGGATTCAAAGTGCTACAGAGCACTGCTGCATCCCAGAGGCTCAGGACTCTCCGCACGGCGCTGCCGGGCACCGACCCGGCAAGCCTCCGCCTCCTCTTGCCTCACCTCCTCCTCCTCCTGCTGCGGCTCAGCCTCATGAACGTGAGCTCAGCAGCGGCTCAGCCTCACGAACGTGCAACTCTGAGGCTTTACGCACTTCTCCTAAAACGGACACCCACTGCCTCACGCTGCACGGGAAATGCTTTTTGCCCGTGGGTCCCTTCGCGCTCTTTTCTGGCGCTGAATCAAGGCGGCGACCCCCCCTTCCCTTTCTTTCTTCCTCTCTCTCGTTCTTATTCTTTCTTTCCCTCTCCTTCCTTCCTTCTTTATCTCTGTCTTCTCTCCCTCTTTCTTTTTCTTTCTTTCTTTATTCCTTCTTTCCTACTATTCTTTCTCTCACCTCTTTCCTTCCTCTCTCCCTCCTGCTCCCTCTTTTCTTTCTTCCTTCCTTCCTTCCTTCCTTCCTTCCTTCCTTCCTTCCTTCCTTCCTTCCGTCCTTCCCATCTTTCTTCCTCTCCCTCATTCTTATTCTTTCTTTCCCTCTACTTCCTTCCTTCTTTCTCCCTTTCCGTCTTCTCTCCCTCTTTCTTTTTCTTTCCTTCTTTATTCCCTTCCTTATTTCCTACTCTTCTTTCTCTCCCCTCTTTACTTCCTTCCTCTCTCCCTCCCTCTTTTCTTCCTTCCTTCCTTCCTTCCTTCCTCCCTCCCTCCCTCCCTCCCTCCCCTCCCTCTCCCTCTCCTCAGAAACATAGGATTCTGCTTTATACTTCTGGCCCTTAAACCCTGGAACCAGGAGAGCAGCTCTAGTGAGTCAACCTCAGCCAGTCCCTTTGGTGAAGGGTGGTGGCTCACTGGCAGAACATCTGTCCTGCATGCAGAAGGACCCCAGCATCTCCAGGTACTAGTAGCTCTGCAAAGGTCCTGCATGAAACCCTAGCGAGCCTCCACCACCTAGTGCAATTACCAAAAATCATTTTTCAATAAATTGTACAATAATTGTACATTTGAATATCTACTTGCCATTATTCTGACTATGTTTCTGCTTTCAGAGCTAGTTATTACTTACATTATTACAAAAAACAGTAATAATTGAATGCAGTGACAATAATTTATGATGATAAAGAGTGGACACATAGTCCTACAGATACAACCGGCCCTTTGAGGGTGACCAAACTGCTGATGCGGCCCCCGATGAATTTGAGTTTGACACCCCTGGTGTACATAATGAAAGGCCACTAATCTGCCGATAATCTCTTTCTTTCTCTCTCTTTTTACCCCTGGCCAAATCTATCCTTTGTGTCAATTTCTCAGTTGATACGAATTCCCAAATGGATGGCACTTTGTTCCTGGTTTTTGCTTGTGGTAGATTAAAATTTGATCTGACTTGGATCCCCTCGCCAACCCTAGTTTATATGGGTTTCACAAAATGCAGTATGAGAGCCTACCCCAGGTGAGGGCAACGGAGGTGTGCAAAGATGAACTAGATTAGTTGCCTGCGTGTTAAAGACCTGAAAAGACATCTTTTAACTAGCACTGTCCTGAAGTTTTTGCTGGTAACTCTCTGCAGTAATTCATGGGTGGTTGAGGGTAGGAGGGAGAAACCACTCTGTTTTCAAAGCAAAGGAGAATGTTGGCAGAGGTGGCGAAGCATCCTTAAGAACAACAACTTTTGCAGAAAGTTGCTGTGCTGCTTCAAGCCGACTGAGATATGTTGCAGTGGGCAGGAACATGACAACCTGGTCTTCAACTCTCTGCACCTGTTCTTTCCTGCTAGAGGTTGTAGAGTCACAGAATTAGTTCTCTCCTGATGCAAGGAATTATGTACACATAACATGCAATCGGGACACGGGTGGCGCTGTGGTGTAAAGCATTGAACCTAGGGCTTGTCGATTGGAAGATCGGCGGTTCGAATCCCCACGGCGGGTTGAGCTCCCGTTGTTCAGTCCCAGCTCCTGCCAACCTAGCAGTTTGAAAGCATGTCAAAGTGCAAGTAGATAAATAGGTACCACTCTGGCGGGAAGGGGGAAGGTAAACGGTGTTCCCGTGCGCTGCTCTGGTTTCGCCAGAAGCAGCTTAGTCATGCTGGCCACATGACCTGGAAAAACTGTCTGCGGACAAATGCCAGCTCCCTCAGCCAGTAAAGTGAGATGAGCACCACAACCCCAGAGTCATTTGCGACTGGGCTTAACTGTCAGGGGTCCTTTACCTTTTCCAGCATGCACTCAGTGCTTTTTTCTTTAATAAAATGTTTGGGATACTCTCATCTTCCTACTCATGTTGAAATACTGCCTCTCAATGAGGCCAAACTTAGATTCGCAAAATGTTTAGGAGTTTGCGTACCCCTGCGTCCCCCCCAGAAAAAAGGCATTGCATGCAATTAAGCAGACAGATAAGAGACTCTTGTATGGGGGGACAGGCTGGGAGGTCTGTATGAAGAATTCAGAGGATAGCCATCTTCAAAGATGCTTGTAGGATTTTTCTGCCTCAGGTGCCAAAACAACTTGATCCAGCCTTGGTACCTGGAACTAGACTTGGTGGGAGTGGCCTGTGTTGCTTTGCCTCAGGCAGCAAAATGCCTTGGGCAGCACAGGGCTGATCTTGCCTGCCCAGCAGCCACAAGTCAGCAAAAGGATTGCACCGTGTGGCAAATACTTTCAGATCACGGGAGTCATTACTAGGATGCTATCTAACAGGGGGCCCCAAAAAAAATTAAAGGAAAAAAAATCTGGATATACATTTCCAAAATATAAGATAAAAAACAAATAAAATAAAACCTATGTCTAGCTGTCCTTTGTAAACAACAAATTGTCACTGTTTTTTGTGTTGAATATATGCTATATGGTCATTTATGGACCTAATAGGTATCTAAAGCCATTTGCACATGCAGAATGTAGGCACCCTATATATAGAAATGAGCAAACCAGTGATATTTTAGGGAGCAGGCTAGCAGGCGGGGCCCACCACTTACATCATAGGAGCCTACACAACACAAAACACTGTTGCTATCTGTAGGGTATCTTTGTAAAAACAAATGGGAGCACACACATAATTAGCTATTGTTCCTTATGCATATCCCCTGCAAATTTGCAGACACGAGAAAAGGAAGCGTGCAATGTTGCCATCTTTACACTGGCATTTACCACGGTACACAAACTATCAAATGTTTCTACCCTATAATGTGTGATTCGTTCCTGCTTTGGCTTACTGAGTAATTGGAATGTGCCGGTTTCTCTCACCGACACATGGAGCCGTTTCACTGTATGGCTAGTTGAGACCAGTCTTGGTTTAGGGATTAAACACTGAATGAAAGGAAAGGAGATCAGAATGGAATGTTCCAGGCGTCACAATTCAAATCCCTGGGAAGGGCTAATGCTTTCCTTCTGAACCAGGTCTATCCAAGCCAAAGCTCATTACAGCGCCTAATCCTTGGCTGTTTCCTCTGCGCCTTTTTGGTGGCATGAATGCTGTAGTTACTGCCATTCATTGACATACATGCTTGGTATGTGTTCTCTCTCTCTCTCTCTCTCTCTCTCTCTCTCTCTCTCTCTCTCTCTCGGCTTATCCAAATTTCCTCTTGTCCCGCCGTTTCCCCCTGACAAAACCTGCTCTTCAGTGCACAATCAGAGCAAACAGCAATTTGGGTTCTAAGCCTAATCATAGAATTGTAGAGTTGGAAGGGACCCCAAGGGTCTTCTAGTCCAGCCCCCTGCAATGCTGGAACCTCAACTACATTATCCATGACAGATGGCCGTCCAACCTCTGCTTAAAAACCTCCAAGGAAGGAGAGTCCACCACCTCCCAAGGGAGACCGTTTCATTGCCTAGCAGCTCTTACTGTCTAGATTAGCTATTCCTGTCTAGAAGCTATTCCTGATGTTTAGTTGGAATCTCCTTTCTTGTAACTTGAAGCCATGGGTTAGGGCCCTACCCTCCAGAGCAGGAGAAAACAAGCTTGCTCCATCTTCCATGGGACAGCCCTTTAGATATCTGAAGATGTCTATGATCATATCTCCTCTCAGTATCCTCTTATCCAGGCTAAACATCTCAACCATTCCTCATAAGGCTTGGTTCCAGACCCTTGATCATCTTGGACACCCTCCTCTGTACATCTTCCAGCTGGTGTCAATATCCTTCTTAAATTGCGGTGCCCTGAATTGGACACAGTATTCCAGGAGTGGTGTGACCAAGGCAGAAGAGAGTGGTACTATTACCAGGCTTTTGTTGATGCAGTCCAGTGGATAGCCCTGTCCTTTACTAGAACATATGTCTTCAGTTAAAGGGGCCTGACTACTCTAGCAGCTCTGATGGAGCCGAGGGAGACCCTGTTCTTACCGGCACCT
This sequence comes from Zootoca vivipara, assembly GCF_963506605.1. Lineage (NCBI taxonomy): Eukaryota > Metazoa > Chordata > Lepidosauria > Squamata > Lacertidae > Zootoca > Zootoca vivipara. The sequence goes on from NC_083280.1 coordinate 88,105,003, forward strand.
GTGTGATGGAGCCCTTTAAGTCCAAAGACCACAAGTCTACCTCCTTGCACAAGAGGTGGTAAGCTGCACTTAGCTTGAGGAAAGCTGAACTATAGAATTCATTTCCAGTAGGAAACTGCCTTGGCAAAGAATCGAGCAATTCCCCAAGATGGATTAGGTACCAATAGAAAATGGTGTCCACAATTGCCAGCTGATTGTGCCAAACTGCCTGCACAATGCTTATTAATGTATATCCTGCTCATGATTTTTTTAAAAAATTAAAACATCTTAACAATTCTAGAAGGGACCCAGGTGGCGCTGTGGGTTAAACCACAGAGTCTAGGGCTTGCTGATCAGAAGGTCGGTGGTTCGAATCCCTGCAACAGCATGAGCTCCCATTGCTTGGTCCCAGCTCCTGCCCACCTAGCAGTTCGAAAGCACATCAAAGTGCAAATAGATAAATAGGGACCGCTCCGGCGGGAAGGTAAACGGCGTTTCCGTGCGCTGCTCTGGTTCGCCAGAAGCAGCTTTGTCATGCTGGCCACATGACCTGGAAGCTGTCTGCAGACAAACGCCGGCTCCCTCGGCCTATAGAGAGAGATGAGCGCCGCAACCCCAGAGGCGGACACGACTGGACCTGATGGTCAGGGGCCCCTTTACCTTTACCTTTACCAATTCTAGGGATTAACAACAATTCCAGTGACAACAATAGTGATGCCAACTAAGAAAGATCTCAGAAGGCTTGCTGAAAGAGGAAAGTCTTCAGTAAATGCTGAAAAGACAAGCAAGACGGTACATGTGTAATAGTCAACAGGCTTATATGACTGGTTCTGTCCCTCCACCTCCATTTTAGCAGCCCTGTTTAGGGCAGTTTTTATTGTTTGCTATTTTATCGTGTTTTTAATATTCTGTTGGGAGCCGCCCAGAGTGGCTGGGGAAAGCCAGCCAGATGTGGGGTATAAGTAATAAATTCTTCTTCTTCTTCTTCTTCTTCTTCTTCTTCTTCTTCTTCTTCTTCTTCTTCTTCTTCTTCTTCTTCTTCTTCTTCTTCTTCTTCTTCTTCTTCTTCTTCTTCTTCTTCTTCCCCTGGCATTGCAGTCTTGTCTGGTGTGTGCTCTTCCCCTTCTGAACATCAGACATTAAAACATCAAATATTAAAAACTTCCCTAAACAGGGCTTCCTTTGGATGTCTTCTAAAAGTCAGATAGTTGTTTATTTCCTTGACATCTGATGGGAGGGCTTTCCACTCAGTGTCCTGGCTGAACGATGGGGGTGGAGACGCTCCTTCAGGTATACTGGGCTGAGGCCATTTAGGGCTTTAAAGGTCAGCACCAACACTTTGAATTGTGCTCAGAAACATACTGGGAGCCAATGTAGGTCTTTCAGGACCGGTGTTATACGGTCTCGGCGGCCACTCCCAGTCACCAGTCTAGCTGTCGCATTCTGGATTAGTTGTTGTGTCCGGGTCAAAGATTCCATATTCACAAGATCTCATGCATGCCGAAAGATCTCCCTAAAATCTTGAGAGCTCACGGAAATATTGTGGGATCATATGTGCTCCGCAAGATTATGCCGGAAACCACCACTGGCAAGGCAGGATTGGCTGCCCCTGTGGGGGATTGACCCATGGAGTTGTTTATCTTTGCATTGTACAACAGTGGGAAATGACTCCTAATGCCCCCAACTCCCAACTTCTCATCTGTGTTTTGTTTCAGTGCTCATTGGCGTTGGCACAGACACACTGCTTCTGGGTCAGTTCAAGAGCCTGGCTGTCTACTTGCTGTGAGTATGACTGTGTCATCTGGGGGGAAATAACGTGGATTTGGGAGAGCACCTAAAGAAGCTTGTGCTGGTCAATGTAAGGACTTCTGCAAACCTGGGCCTGAATACACCATATACAGATGTCAGGGACTGTGCTGTGGTCCCTGCTTCCCAGGAGCAGGAGGACAGTATAAATTTGGAACAGTGGTTTGCAGAGGGGCATAGTTCAGAAGGCAGAAGCTGGGAAATACTGGATGGGGAACAGTTAGCAGAAGCTACACTAGACGAGAGAGAGTTAATAGATTCACAGTCTCTGGACAGCATTCAGCCCCCTTCTCCAAGAACACGGAGAGCTCAGAAAGTGTTAGAACAGAAAGCACAGAGGGTGCAAGCTCAGGTTACAAGACGTAGGAGTGACATAGATTAATAGGGATGGAGGAGGGGAGTAACCCTTAATTGGGAGCGCTGCCATTTCTTTGTTCTCTTACTGTGATTATTGAAGATTCTAACTGGTAAGACGTTCCTTTCATTTTATCTTTTGTTTACTGCCACGGGGGAGGAAGCCGAGTCCCCAAAGCCTGACTTCAGGATGCCCAATATTGCACCATGGTCATGTCAAGGGTCCTTTAAGGAGGAGGCAACAGGGCTTCAGCATCCTGTCAGGGGCCTGGAGCCTCTTTCCCAAAGCCTGGGAAGCTTCTGCCCAGCTTAGGGAGAGAGGCGTGATGCTCGCACACGCAACATCAGGACATCGCTCTCCCAAATTGCCCTCGCAAGCTGTTCTCTTATGAAAATTTTTACTGCACACCACTGCATGTTCCCCTGTTCAGCTACTGAGCTCTGCTAACGATTTCTCGTTCTTCAGTGTTTCAGGGATAGCCGTTTCCGTGTGCGAAGCAGCATACTTTGCGGGCCTGCTCTTGACCGCTTGTTGCACGTGAGTGCCCCGTTGCATTCCTTCCCCCAACCCTCCCTCCCTGCTAAAATTCAGCTTGGGGAAGCACTTCTGGGCTGAGCCTGGCACTGAGCTCTTTTTGAGAGTGACTGGTGTTTGGCTTAAGCCAGCTCCTCATCCTTCCACTTCCACCGCAGCCCCAAGATGGGATCTGGGATGCACACTTGTTGGAAACACGCCAGACGTCGGGGGGCCTTCCAGAAGTTCCTGATGTATGTGTTGCTCTCGGTAGCCTGCTTCCTGCATCCTGTCATAGTTTGGCACGTCACTATCCCAGGTAAGAGGGAGAGAGGGAGACTGGGAATAAGCAGTAGAATGGTTTTTTTTGTTTTTTATTTGCAAATACAGTAAACAGTAGCTGTAATCCAAAAATTATTTTAGGATTCAAAAAAGCAATATAAAGGATTCACCGAAAAGCATGGATGATGCAAGCGGATGAATTAAAGCAGCTTCCTTAACTTCCATGCCATATAAGCTATGATATGGTGTACTGTACTGGTTTGAGTATGGTGTGGTTTACTAGTAGGAACTAGGGGTGTTTAGCCTGGAAAAGAGGAGATATGATTGCCATCTTCAAATATCTCAAGGGCTGTCACATGGAAGATGGAGCAAGCTTGTTTTCTCTGGAGAGTCGGACTTGAATCAATGGCTTCAAGATACAGGAAAGGAGATTCCAACTAGACATCAGGAAAAAGCTTTCTGTTTGACAGTGGAACGGTCTCCCTTGGGAAGTGGTGGACTCTCCATCCCTGGAGGTTTTTAAGCAGAGGTTGGATGGCTATCTGTCATGGATGCATTGCGAGAACCTTTTCTTTTACAAGCTAAACATACCCAGCTCCTTCAACCATTCACCATAAGGCTTGGTTCCCAGACCCTTAATCATCTCAGTTGCCCTCGTCTGCACACGTTCCAGCTTGTCAACATCCTTCTTAAACTGCGGCGCTCAAAATTGGACACAGGATTCCAGGTGTGGTGGCAGAAGAGAGTGGTACCATTATTTCCCTTGATCTGGACACTATACTGATGCAGCCTAGAATAGTGTTGGCTTTTTTTCTCCTTTGCTGCTGCATCACACTGCTGACTCATGTTCCGCTTGAGGTCCACCAAGACCCCATGACCTCTCTCTCTGCCTCTTTCCCTACTCTCTCCAGGCACGATGCTGGTGGTCACCGGCTTCACCTACTTCCTGCTCAGTAAGCAACAGAAAGAAACTAGAGCGCCTGGAGAAGAGCAATACACAGATTCCCAAAGCGCAGCTGTAGCCATGACGGATGCAGGCGCCGCCGAGCAAACCTACACCTTCCCCAGGGGAGCACCTCGAGGAGGGCAACGCAACTCCCTTCTTGGGTCTCTGAGGAGCTTCTTCAAAAGCTGCAAGAAACTGGACACCGCCGAGGCCTCTTCGAGCTCGCCACCCACAAGGAGGCAGGTGCACTTTGAAGAGAAGGTGGTGAACATCATTCTTTCTGTCAAAGAAAGCCCAGAAGAACAGGAGAGCTTGGCTGAGGAAACCACATCGGACATGGCTCCCATCCTTCCGCCCCAGCTGTGACACAGCCTACAGCGGAGACAGCAACAGCAAGAACCTGCTGCCTCTAGGATTAGGCATGCTTCTCTATGATTCTAGTGTTTGCCGCAGAGACACCTGGAGGCAACTTGTAGAATAAACCTCCCATCTTTGGGTTAGGCCAATGAGAGCAGCCAAGAACTTTCGTTGGTTGAAGCTGATGGACAGGGATGAAGTCCCCAGTCATCCCCATCCTGTACTCCCAAGTCCATTCTTCTCCACTTTTATTGAAGGAGAGATTTTCCTGTTGTTGTTTTTTGTTGCTTCCTTGTTGTTAGCTGTTTGGTTACTACCATAAGACTTCACAGTGTCCAATCTGTGGAATGGAGCCAGGACTATGTTGCAGAAAAGAGTGAACACAGGGACACGGAGACTGAGAGGGACATAGACCAGGCAACAGCTCACATTTTGTCTCAGTGTCCCTCCATGAATTGTCTAGAATCTGACATACATAAACGTGTTTTATTTTATTTTTTTAATAAACGTGTTTCAATTGAGCATTGTGGCTTACAAGGCCCCAGAGGGGTAGCATAAACTCCCCTTTCCAATTTTTCTTCAGTGTTCGCAAGAATTCCTAAAGGAAGGAGGGAAATAAAAAACCTCATAGCCCACCAGGCTATTTTGGGCCTGAAGTTGTCTCTACCTTGCTCCCCTTGACTGTGCTCTGCCAGCAGTAAAAGAAAACAGCTAGCAAAAGACTTCCAAGTGTCCCTGTTTTCTAGAGACAGTCTCGGATTTACAGAAGTTGTCCCGGTTTCTGATTTGATCCCGAAATGTCCCACTTTTCCCTAGGGATTTCATCGGAGAAATGTTGGAGGGGTATGGAGTTATGCGACCCCTGAGCCAAAGAGATAGGTAACTATACAACCTTTAGAAGAGATCTGAAGGCCGTCCTATAGTGGGGAACCTTTTAATGTTTAATGTTTTATTATGTTTTTATATATGTTGGAAGCCACCCAGCGTGGCTGAGGCAACCCAGTCAGATGGGCGGGGTACAAGTAATAAGATTATTATTATTATCATGGAATTGTTTAGTCGTTTAGTTGTGTCCGACTCTTTGTGACCCCATGGACCAGAGCACGCCAGACACTCCTGTCTTCCACTGCCTCCTGCAGTTTGGTCAAACTCATGTTGGTAGCTTCGAGAACACTGTCCAACCATCTCTTCCTCTGTCGTCCCCTTCTCCTAGTGCCCTCAATCTTTCCCAGCATCAGGGTCTTTTCCAGGGAGTCTTCTCTTCTCATGAGGTGGCCAAAGTATTGGAGCCTCAGCTTCACGATCTGTCCTTCCAGTGAGCACTCAGGGCTGATTTCCTTAAGAATGTATAGGTTTGATCTTGCAGTCCATGGGACTCTCAAGAGTCTCCTCCAGCACCATAATTCAAAAGCATCAATTCTTCGGCGATCAGCCTTCTTTATGGTCCAGCTCTCACTTCCATACATCACTACTGGGAAAACCATAGCTTTAACTATACGGACCTTTGTCGGCAAGGTGATGTCTCTGCTTTTTAAGATGCTGTCTAGGACGTCCCTATTTTCATCGGAGAAATGTTGGAGGGTGTGTAACAAGGCTCACAGAGCAGAGTCAGATGAAAGGAAAAATATCCTACAAAGGCTGAGGACCAGGGCATCCATCACCCATCAGTATTTACAGACCCTCCAAGTGTCCTTATTTTCCAGGGACGTCCCTGATTTGGAGAAGGTGTCCCGGTTTCTGATCTGATCCTGGAATGTCCTGCCTTTCCTTAGATTTCCCTGTTTTCATCGGATTCTATGAGCTGTCCTCCTGACGAAGCCATTTTATATAAACCAAAAGTGGCTGTAGTTAAGCCCATGTGGCCAAATGTGGCTAAAGAACCATGTATCGTTTCCCCTCCCTTTTGCAGTAATCTGAGAGAGCGGAGGCAGGAAAATGTCACCCTTCTGCAGTCTGTTGCTTGAACTGTTTCATGGTAGCCTAGAGCAATGAACTTGAGTTACGGATTTCACATACGGAAAGCACCCCTTTGCAACCTTCGTTTTGCCTGTGGAATGGAAACGAGTGTCAAACAGTTCAGAGAACGAGTAATATGAGACGTACAAAGGGCCTTTTGCACACCAAAAACACACACCCTATAATATCATCCAGATACAAAAATAACCCAAACACTTTTGCAAGCAGATGCAAAATACATCCAGCTCTACTTTGGACAAATGCCCCACGCTGCTTGGTTTGGTCGCAGATGTAAGACAGTTCCTTTTCTGGGCTGAAGATGGCAATAGATTCCCATAAGAACCGATCGCAGTCGTGATCTGTTAGGTTTCTTCGCTTTGGTGGACAGAATAAATGAATGAATCTTTATTTGCATCAGCCATCGGCCATAGCAATAAAACAACAATAAAATACAGTGGTGCCTCGCTAGACGAAATTAATTCGTTCCACGGGTCTTTTCTTATAGCGAAAAATTTTGCCTAGCGGATCCTATAGGAATGCATTGAATTTTTTTTGAATTTTTTTTTGCCCATAGGAACGCATTAATTGAATTTCAATGCATTCCTATGGGAAACCGTGATTCGCTAGACGAATTTTTCGTAAAACACATTCGTCTAGCGAGGCAACCTCTGCTCAAAAAATCCTTTCGTTAAGTGGAAATTTCGTTAAGCAGGGCATTCGTTAAGCGAGGCACCACTGTATACAAATAATAGAAATAAAAAGTCAATTATATAAAATACATTTTAGGGTTTTGAATCAATAGTCAAATGGTGGCTCTTATTCTGATTGCCCCAGCTAAAAACCTTGCAACCTTTGCGACTGTCACCTACTCATCTTGATCTGCCAAGAGAAAGGACACTGTGGCAGTGGTTGGGCGACCCGGAATGGACAATAAAAGAGGGGTGATAATCTCGCTCCTCAAGTCTTTATAAAGTATGCAAACCAGAAGTATGCACCACCGATTCGGGACTGCCATCTCCAGAGGGACATAAGCGTTTTTCGTGTGGAATCTGTTGGAATCGTCCCTCGAGGACAGCCGAGGGCAATACATTCAATTTTGCGAGAGTAAAAGCGTGTCTATATTTTAGAATTGCTAGGTTATGGCAGATAGGGTGCCAGAGAGTCGAAATGGGAAGGTGGAAAATAGTCATATCGCGGGCAAAATTTCCTTATTGTGGCCAAGTTGTTCTGACGCTCGATATCATTTAGGCGCTGACAAATTAGACTGTTTGCTTTACTAAAACACAGCAGTGAGTAGCTGCTGTGGTGATAAACCAGAAGAGTGAAGTTTTTGATAGACAGTTTTAGTCCAGGCGCTCTTGGGACAGATTCTTGGTGATAAAAATGCCACCAGTGAAGTTAACCCCTTGCTAACCAGTTAGGCGGCCGGGATAATGCTCTCATTTTTCTCACGAAAATGGATCTGAGGCATTTTAGCTTCCCCGAGTGTTCAGTGCTCTGTAATGGCACCCTCGCCTGTTCTCTCTGGTTAGCCTTTCAAAGTGCCCGCAGGCTGAATTCAGGCCACAGATCAAGGCAGCTGCAACACACAGCCTCAATTGAGGGCAATTGTGTTCTTCAGGCCCCTGGTTTCTTCCTAGGGAAGCTAATGAACGGAAAGAGGGGAGGGAAGCCAAGAAACTTGGGAGGCTTCAATATTCTGGGTGGTGGGCCAGAAAGTTTGCTGTGAGGTGTCTGTAGGTATGAACCAGGTGATTTCACTGCCCATACAGAGAGCACCTGAAAGCCCCCCCCTATTATCCTAATACACTCGTATAATTTTCAATCACCTAATATATTCTGTGTAAACTCATTCCAAACATAATTGTATTTATCCAAAGAAACTCTGCTCAGGAGAATACCTCAAAGTTGCTGGAAGTCTCTGCGGTGCACTAAAGACTTTTTTGTTTTGTTCAAAGTACATGCATGACTTTTTTTTAGGAACACTATTTTTCACCGCAATTTGTAGTATTCTCAAAAACAGTGTCACTTTGTAAGCGTCATGGTTCCAAGGGCAGACCACTGGCGAGGACCTTATAAACTGGGGAATGATATATAATGAATTGAAAAAGATGCTTCAAAAAACTTTTGTTAAAAAAAAAACCAGAAGATTTTTTTATTAGGAATTGTAGGTACCGATATTCTGAAGGAGCAGAAAAGACTTTTTATGTATGCGACAACAGCCGCACGGATGTTACTAGCCCAGAGATGGAAAGACAACAAAGTCCCTACCGGAGAGGAATGGCAAACTAAGCTGTTGGAATACGACAAAATGGCAAAACTGACCGGAAAGCTCAGGAACCAAAAAGACCAAAATTTGAATAAAGAATGGGAGTAAATTATCTAGGAGACCACTGTAAGCAAATGAAAACATCAGCAGGATTGCAATAACACTTGTAATGTAGCAAATACTATGGACAAAATGGAGAGACATAAAATATAGATTATGTAATCATATGTGGTTGGAAAGGTTGACAAGAGGACCGATGGAGGGGAAAGTGGGAAATCCAGAGATTTGGAGCACGTCCAGATTTAGGTTTGATGAGGCCCTAAGCTATTGGAGGTAATGGGGCCCTTTATATGTCCAGCTGTCCTTTGTCAACAACAAATTGTTGCTGTTCTTTGTGTTGAATATATGCTATGTGGTAATTTATGGAGCTAATAGCTATCTAAAGCCATTTGCACATAACAAAATATGTATTTTATCCAAGTACATCCAGGTTTAAATTTTTGGCCCCCCCTAAGAGAGTGGGGCCCTAAGCTATAGCTTGTTTAGCTTACAGTGGTGCCTCGCTAGACGAAATTAATTCGTTCCACGGGTCTTTTCTTATAACGAAAAATTCGTCTAGCGAATCCCATAGGAATGCATTGAATTTTTTTGATTTTTTTTTTGCCTATAGGAACACATTAATTGAATTTCAATGCATTCCTATGGGAAACCGCGATTCGCTAGACGAATTTTTTGTAAAACGCATTCGTCTAGCGAGGCAAGCTCCGCTCGAAAAATCCTTTCGTTATGCGGAAATTTCGTTAAGCAGGGCATTCGTTAAGCGAGGCACCACTGTATATGCAAATCCGGCACTGATTTGGAGAAATCTCTAAATACCGTATGGATATGTATTTTGTATTGTTATAACCCTTTACCGTATTTTTCCGTGTATAAGACTAGGTTTCCCCCCTTAAAAATAATGTCATAAATTAGGAGGTGTCTTATACATGGGGCCATCTCCCCCCATTTTCTTAAATATGAGTCTCCCAAAATAGGGGATGTCTTATACATAGGGGCGTCTAATAGACGGGAAAATACGGTATTTGTAAAATCAAATAAAAATTATTTAAAAAATAATAATAAAGCAAACTTGCTTCTGACACAAGCCTGTCCAAGGCTTCTCCTAGTCTAAGGTTATGTGCACATTAGAATCATAGAATTGTAGAGTCAGAAGGGATCCTGAGGGTCATCTAGTCCAACCCCCTCCAATGCGGGAATATGCAGCTGTCCCATAGGGGAATCGAACCTGCAACCTTGGCGTTATGAGCACCACACTCTAACCAACTGAGCAGGGGTGTTTCAAGTCATGTTTGCAGTGTGTTGTACGCACCAGAGAGGGGATGGGGAGGCCTTCACCTGATGTGAGTCACCTGATTTGTTTCCCTGTGAACTCGTGTTCGAAGCGGCTTGTGTTTTCAAACTGGATGGAAGCTGTTTTGAGGGGGAAAGCACAGCAAACAGTGAGATTTCTCAAGAAACCACTGGATGCATATGGGTTGTGGCTAAGGAGTCCCCAAACTAAGGCCCAGGGGCTGGATGCGGCCCAATCGCCTTCTAAATATGGCCCGCAAACGGTCCGGGAATCAGCATGTTTTTACATGAGTAGAATGTGTCCTTTTATTTAAAATGCATCTCTGGGTTATTTGTGGGGCCTGCCTGGTATTTTTACATGAGTAGAATGTGTCCTTTTATTTAAAATGCATCTCTGGGTTATTTGGGGGGGGCATAGGAATTTGTTCATCCCCCCCCCCAAAAAAATAGTCCGGCCCCCCACAAGGTCTGAGGGACAGTGGACCGCCCCCCTGCTGAAAAAGTTTGATGACTCCTGGATGCGTGTTCGGCTTCAAACACCCAGCGACGGGAGCACACCGGAGCTGGAATAAACATACAATGTTGTTATGTACGGAGCTGATTCCTAGAACAATAGGATCCAGAATGCAGCAGTCTGATTGGTCCGCAGCAGCCACCCAACCCAGCTCCAGGTGGAAGTGAATCAGTGACCTGATTGGCCTGCAGAAGCAGCCAATCAGGCTCCTGGATGAAGTGAATCCGCAACCTGATTAGCCTACAGGAGCAGCCCGGAATTAGCAAATCACGTGGGGCCCATTGTGTAAATAATGTATATATAGCAGACATTGGGGAAAGTTTCATTCACTGTTTTACAAGCTGCAATAAAGAGCATGAAATCACTACAGGACTCCGAGTATATTTCAGATGTGTACACAGTTTAAAGGATGGAGGGGAAAGTTTGGGCTGCATTTAACACTATAACACACTCCGTGAAAGATTTTGTGTGTGTAAGAAAAATCTGCACTCCCTCCCGAGGGAGATACATAATGGTCTCATCGCTGCTGGTCAGGTGTTTTTTCAAAAGGACAACACCAATATTTGGGGCATTTGTGTTTTCATAAGTATTGCAAGCTCCCTTGGGATGACAGTATGCCCCCAAAGGAGGATTTTAAAAAGCTGAATAATGATGAAATAATTAAAAGCTTAAATGATGAATAGTGTAGATTGCAATCTACAGGCCATTTTTCCCCCTAGAACAATTTGTGCCTGCTGGTTGCTGGGATTCTTTCAAATAATTCTGGAATAGATGAGTATCAGATTGATTTTGCCAGACCCTTCTAATTTTCTTAAGCAAGGGAACAAGCATAATTAAGACCACTAGCACAGATTAGAAACTGTGAAGATGTCTCGAGAATGCTCTTTTGTTTTGTAAATTCAGAGCACAATGCTAAGAGCCTGGTCCTTTTATGTCAAAAAGCTGAAAATGCAAAATTAGAGTGGGCCCATCCTCACTGAGGGCAACTTACATAATATTGCTAGTGCTGATAAACAAAATGAATTCTCCCCTCTGTCTAATGCATTTTGAGATCACACTAGTTCTGGAATTTTATTTTATATTTTTTAACGATTACTTGGAGACTCCCACTGCACACAATGTCTGAATTCAAGCACATATCTAGTCAGTTTTTAAAACTGCTATTTTTAAAATGTATTTTCACCCACAGCTGCGCCTATGTCAATTTGTCTTGTTTCCATTCTAGGTCCAAAGGACTCATTTTGTAGCGTTTATAGCAGTTAATGTACATGTAGCCCTTAGTAAGGTAAAAAGGTAAAGGACCCCTGGACGGTTAAGTCCAGTCAAAGGCGACTACGGGGTTGTGGTGCTCATCTCGCTTCCAGGCCGAGGGAGCCGGCGTTTGTCCTCAGACAGCTTTCCGGGTCAGTTTCTTACAACAAAGAAAAATATACAATACAGTAACAGCTATATAAATAGTACTGAACAACATTAACAATACTCCAGTAATAAACAAAGCAATACTCTTACTCACTAATTAGCAAACCATACCTAAACCATTCCCTAGTCCAAAAAATCATTCACATCGATCCAACAATTTTTCCAGTGTTTTCCGAAAATCTCACCTTGTTCTCTTATAATGGCAATGGCGCCCACCTGAGAGATGCCTGAGAGTTCTGGTTGAAAAAAAGCCCTGGCTTTTTCTGATTAAACCTCCAAATAAAATGCTACTCTTTTATTCTATTTTTACTTCTGTAACAGATTTCATCGTCAGGTTTTTTTAAAATGAAAGGAAAAAACAACAACAACCCTCACCCCAAGTTAATGCTGGAGCGTAATGTAATCTCAATTGGTACTGCCAATTCGATCAAGAAAGGTGTTGGGTGTTAAATTCAGTTTCAGGATGCAATGGCCATAGAAAAGCATAGTGTGCTGCAAAGAATTGTTGCCGAAGCCACAAAACGATTCCGAAACCACAAAACGACTCGGAAATATTTGTTGTGCGGTTTCACAGTCTGGCAAATCCTTTATAGAGATCAGCCAGCAGACAAATCACGGTTGAAGTTCTATCTGAGGTCTTGGTATTTAGCATTGAGATCTCTTCTTGTAAACATTGAGAATGTGTACGTGGGGGGGAGAGATGGTTGGTGAAGGGAGGAAACTCTCGGTCATAAATATAAATTGGGGTGGGGGACCTGTGGCCCTGCAGTTGTTGTTACAACTCCCACAATCCCTAACCGTGGGCCATGTTGGCTAGGGCTCAGGAGATTTATAGTTCATCAACATCTGGAAGGCTATTGTTTCCCCTGTGCCTGCTACAGACCGAATGCCTCAAAACACGATAGCATCGCTCCTCTATAAAGAGCCGTCCCCGTTTAGCAGCTTTGTTTCTCAAACTGCCTCTCCATGATTTACATTTGTGTTAAGAAAACAGGTTCCAGTTTGGAGTCTTCTGGGTTCCTCTGGCGTGATCCTTGGCCTCTCCTCGCAATTTCTCTCAGGAACCGACCAGACGGAGGAATGTTGAGTTTTTGTTTGTTTGTTCTTGTTTTTTTAAAAAAAAGCGTGGTAAAAGAGACATACCCAGTAGTAAATTCTGCGCAAAAAGAAAACAGCAAGAAATTGCACAATAAAGGTTGTTGTGGCTGCCCCAGGGGACACTACACAGCCATGCCTATTAATCACTGGGCTGCGTTGGGAGGACTGGAAAAAAGAGAGATGTTTTACATCCACCAAAGGGGCAGTAAGAGAATTGTAGTTAGAAGTGGCCTTCAAGGTCACAGCTTCTAACGCCTTGCAAGATGACTGGCCACCCGGACTCTGCTTAAAAACATTTAATGATGGAGGCCCATCACCTTCTGAGGAAGTCTGCTCCACTGTCAAACAATTTGTGCCATCAGGAAGTGTTTCCAAATGTTTAGTTAGAATTCACTTTCTTGTAACTTGAACCCACTAGTTTGGCTGCTGCCCTCGGGAGCCACGGAGGGCTATCCTGTTGTTGCAAAACCAACAGAGAGTCTTGCGGTACTTAAAAAAACTTACACGTTTATTAGGACATTGGCTTCTGTAGATGGCTGCCCACTTCAAGACCCCTAAAGGTAAAGGGGCGCCTGACCATCAGGTCCAGTCGTGTCCGACTCTGGGGTTGCGGCTCTCATCTCGCTCTATAGGCCGAGGGAGCCGGCGTTTGTCCGCAGACAGCTTCTGGGTCATGTGGCCAGCATGACAAAGCTGCTTCTGGCGCACCAGAGCAGCACACGGAAATGCCGTTTACCTTCCCGCCGGAGCGGTCCCTATTTATCTACTTGCATTTGATGTGCTTTCGAACTGCTAGGTGGGCAGGAGCAGGGACCCAACAACGGGAGCTCACCCCGTTGCAGGGATTCGAACCGCCGACCTTCTGATCAGCAAGCCCTAGACTCTGTGGTTTAACCCACAGCGCCACCTGTGTCGGCGCTTACACGTTTATTAGGACATTGGCTTCTGTAGATGGCTGCCCACTTCAAGGCCCCTAGCTAAGGGTAAATATAGATGGCCAAGTCCAAAATACAGGGAAGTTTATCCATTTCTTAAACGTGTGCTGACGTAAAGCGAAACAGGTGGCAGTTGTTAGCTTTGTGGTAGTTGCTGCTGACAACAGTAGGCAATTCTGGTTTAAATGGAATAGACATCTGACTCATTATAGACATTTTATCTGGAGAAAGGTCAAGTGCTTTGGATTTTTGAGTTGAGTGCAAACTTTGGATTTGCAAAGAGGATTCTCAAATTCCATGAGTGCTGTCTTTACTTTGGAGTAGGTAAAAATCAAATCAAACACTTTATTACGGCCATAGGCCCATATTTAGGTACCAACACAGAATAATACAGTAGGTAAAAAGGTAAAGGACCCCTGGATGGTTAAGTCCAGTCAAAGGCGACTATGTGGTGCGGCGCTCATCTCGCTTTTAGGCCGAGGGAGCCGGTGTTTGTCCACAGACAGCTTTCCGGGTCATGTGGCCAGCATGACTAAACCGTTTCTGGCACAATGGAACACTGTGACAGAAACCAGAGCGTACGGAAACACTGTTTACCTTCCCACCACAGTGGTACCTATTTATCTACTTGCACTGGCATGCTTGCAAACTGCTAGGTTGGCAGGAGCTGGGACTGAGCAACGGGAGCTCACTCAGTTGCGGGGATTCGAACCGCCGACCTTCTGATCGGCAAGCCCAAGTAGCTCAGTGGTTTAGACCACGGCGCCACCCACATCCCTTACAGTCATTCCTCGGGTTAAGTATGCTTCAGTTTGAGTACAGTACTTTCAGTTTACTTCTGGGTACTGTCGCGCACTCATGCGCAGAAGTGATCTGTGCAGTTTGCGCATGCGCAGAAGTGATCTGTGCGGTTTGCGCATGCGCAGAAGCGCTCTATTGACGCTTCGCGCCCGCCCGCTATTCCTGCTCAGATTAAGTACTTCTCGGGGTGCGAATGGCACCCCGGAACCAATTAAGTACCGGTACTTAACCTGAGGTACCACTGTATTTTATAGTACAGTACAATGATTCATTTTATGGATCAATGGTCTCGTTAGAGACAGTAAAATTCGTGTTAAATTGCTGTTTTAGGGGGTGTTTTTCATCGTCTGGAACGGATTAATCCACTTTCCATTACTTTCAATGGGAAAGTTCGCTTCAGGTTAAGTACGCTTCAGGTTAAGTACAAACTTCCGGAAGCAATTAAGTACTTAACCTGAGGTACCACTGTACTTTGGAGTAGGGGTGGCAGACTCACAGGCCGGCCCACCAACTTCTTCCACGTCTCCCTAGAAAGCATGGGTCTGGGTGGGCCCCTCTTGCGGGGGCTCAACTTGTGCCAGTGCCTTCTGTCAAGAGTTTGGGTGTAACCTTGGACGCCTCCCTCTCCATGGAGGCGCAAGTTGCAGCTGCTGCAAAGGCGGCATTTTTCCATCTCCGCCGTATCAAGCAGTTGGTCCCTTACCTTTCCCGCCACAGTGATCCATGCGACAGTCACCTCCAGGCTTGACTAGTGTAACTCGCTCTACGTGGGGCTGCCCTTGAAGTTGTCCCAGAAACTCCAGCGGGTGCAGAATGCTGTGGCAATAATAATAATAATAATAATAATAATAATAATAATAATAATAATAGTTTATTATTTATACCCCGCCCATCTGGCCGGGTCCCCCCCCCCCCGCCACTCTGGGCGGCTTCCAACACACATTAAAATACATTAAAATATCACAGATTAAAAACTTCCCTAAACAGGGATGCCTTTAGATATTTTCTAAATGTCAGATAGTTGTTTATCTCTCTGACCTCTGGTGGGAGGGTGTTCCACAGGGCGGGTGCCACTACCGAGAAGGCCCTCTGCCTGGTTCCCTGTCGCTTTGCTTCTCGCAGTGAGGGAACCGCCAGAAGGCCCTCGGCAAGGCTTCTTACGGGGTCCCTGCCGTGGGATCACATTCATCCAGTGCTTTTCCAGCCGCACTGGCTCCCGGTGGAGTCATAGCTGCCAAATACCCCATATTCCCCGGGAAACCCCCGTTTTTCCTTACCATTTATGGTGGTCTCCCATTTGAGCTCCTCTCCCATAAATCTCCTGCCGGCAGCCATTTTTCTGCTGCCGGTTTGCCCATCTATGGGCACCAGAAAATGGCCGCCGCTGACCCCGGAAATAGCTTCTACGCATGCCCAGCAGCCATCTTAGGGGTGGCCATATGGCGGCGGCCATCTTGGAGGTGGCCGCATGGCCACTCCTAAGATGGCCACCAGACAACTTCCGGTGCCACTGCTGCTGCTGATCCGGTATTTTTCTGCGGGAGACTTGGCAGGTACGGGTGGAGTACAGTGTCAGGTTTAAGGTGCTGGTTTTGACCTTTAAGGCCCTTTGCGGCCTAGGACCCTCGTACCTGCGGGACCACCTCTCCTGGTCTGCCCCACGGAGGACCTTAAGCAACACTCTAGAGGTCCCAGGCCCTAACGAAGTCAGATTAGCCTCAACCAGGGCCAGGGCCTTTTCAACACTGGCTCCGGCCTGGTGGAGAGACCAGGGCCCTGCGAGATCTGATTTCTTTCCGCAGGGCCTATAAGACAGAGTTGTTCCACCTGGCCTTTGGCTCGGAATCAGCCTGATCCCTCCCTCCCCCCCCTTTCCTTTTCCTTCTGTGATGGATCCCCTATTTGGGGACTTCCCTGGCTTTTTTCAGGCCCATGTAAGACCAGTCTGGATAGTTGACCTTGGTGAAGATTTGACGTTTTCTCCCCCCAAACAGTTTTCATTCTGGGCCTCCACTGAAATGAGGCTGCATTTTAAGTTGCATTTTAATCCTGTTTTTGAGTTGTATTTTAATCAATTGTTTTTATACCTGATATTAGCCGTCCCTGAGCCCGGTCTTGGCCGGGGAAGGCAGGGTATAAATAAATTTTATTATTATTATTATTATTATTATTATTATTATTATTATTATTATTTAGTCTCTGCCCCTCTGCTTTGTCCTGATGTAGCTCTTGAGCACTAATTCAGAGCAAGCATCAATCCAGAGAAAACCTGATCGACATTCAGCAGATTTTCCAGGGGGAAAGCAGCAGGGCAAGCATAGTGGGGTGTGTGTGCCCATTGTCAGAAAGGGAGGCTCTGGAACAGGAAGGAGCCCCCCTTCCTGTCTGCACCCAATCTCTAAGTCCTTCTAAGAACGGCATTGCATCAGAGGAAGAAGTGATGCTTTTCGAAGGTAAGGAGAAGTGTCCGGTTTTGAAACAGCATTCCTCCCCATTGCAACCGCTGAGTCTGTGCCCAATATATTGTTACGAAAGTTGGGTGCCTCCTCCATCTCTGCTGAGCAGTCGCAAAAGCCCATGGTGTTCCAGGTGTGCTCCTTTGGAGAATTGAGACGCCTATTTACATCTTCTTCACCTATTTACACCTTCAGGCTGCATGCAGGGAGTCCAGTTCTTACAGCATGGCCATTTCAATAAGGGCTTGTCGCCCACACCAGTGCAGCCCTGGGGTCCAAGGCATCTTTCCCAACCAGCCTTCAGCCAGCCTGCCCAAGATGGATCCCAGTCTTTCATCCTCCTCCTTCCCTGAACACCTTGCTAGAAACTATGGTGTGATGCCCTTGGAGGGGGTGGCCAACTCACAACGTGGCCCCGAAGCCAGAAAACATTAGCCCCCTGCTGCTTTAGAGAAAAGGACAGTTGGTGTGTTTAAAGGCCAGGCTGATCAAAATCTAAGAAGTCAATTTGGGTTAAATAAATTTGTTTCCCACTTTGAAGTGTCAGCAAGAGTCTGCAGAACCAACTTTTGTGGTTTTTTATAGATGAGTCTGTACAGTATCTGCAGAATGTTGTCCGGCTGCTCAAAGGAGCTTCATATTCTCCCATCGATCATTTCAAGGAAGCAGCTTACATTGGCCAAGGAAGCTGCAGATGGTCTAACATTGATTATGAGGCTGTTTAGCCACATTCTTGTTACTCCTTCTTCACTGGTGAGTTGTAATTCTAGGCTATGAGCTTCCCCCTTCCACCGAGTCCGCAGTGCTTGGTTTGCCCTACCCCGTAACTGGCGCACAAAAGCTTTCATGAGAAGAAGAGGCCCTGTGTTTTCTGTCTCTTTGCTATACAGAAGTGTCAGGCTGAGGTCACAAAGTATGAACTGGCTTCTTTGAGTGCGTACAGACAGCCTTGGAACAAGATATCTGCCTCACTGATGTTTCTCTATACCAGGCCAAGACCGATGAAAATGCCCCATATGCCAGGGTGCAAAAGGCCCTGCCTTAGGAAGCTTCACGGTTTCTTTAATGAGGACTTTGACCTTCCTGAGATGGCCATTAATTTGAGCGAAGTGGACTCTGCCGCGGGGGTTATGGACGTAGGAAACTGCCTTGCACTGAGTAACACCCTTCCATCAGGAACAACACCTTCTTTCCATCAGGAAAGAAACAACTATCTGATTTTTAGAAGACACCTGAAGGCAGCCCTGTTTAGGGAAGTTTTTAATGTTTGATGTTTTATCGTGTTTTAAATATTCTGTTGGGAGCTGTCCAGAGTGGCTGGGGAAACCCCGTCAGATGGGCAGGGTATAAAAATTGTTGTTGTTGTTGTTGTTGTTGCCTACACAGACTGGCAGCAGTGTGGGCATCTGCTACAGACCACCGCACCAAGCAAGGCCTTCCTAAATCAGATTGCCAGATTCTTAAATGGGAGCGATGTAAGATGCTTACAGATGGGTGTCTCCTAGCACTATCTAGTCATTGCTATTGACTTTTCACACTATCTCCGCACACATCCTGTTATGTTCTGTCCACATCTGTGGGCTGAGCATAACGGGATATAGCCGGGACTCAACTTTCCGGCTCCCTTCCGCCACCATGTGGAAGGTAGATTAGAGAGACTGCCAAGCCTCAAGGCCAGACATGCATAGTATCAATCTTAAGCAAAATAAGCGTTTTGATCCAAGATAGTCTTTTTTTTGTCAGACACTGGCAGGCAACAGTTTGCTTGGACGCGAGCCTACGATGCTTCAGTCAGGCTGCAGTCCTAAATATGCTAGTGAGTAAGCTTATTTCGGAGTAAACATGCATGAAGTTCCACTGTTAGAAGACTAACATTGCTGGAGCAGGAAAAACGGGTTCAGGACTTGATTTAACTCTGCAGCTGGCTGGATGGGTAGCAGTTTAAGAGTCAGAAAACTGTGAGTTAGAACCAATGAGCTCTCGCCTTAATCCACTGTTTCCTGCTGAACATGGATTCCCAAATGAGCAACGGTGATGTGAGAGCAATAGATTCAATGGCAATGCAATCAGTCCTTCTCTGCCATTGAAAAGGCAAGATTATCCACTTTGCTGTGGCTAATCCCTCTGATCTCAGGCTGCTTCCTCGCACCATGTGGGGGTCTGGGTAGTGTAAGGAAGTCCCTCTGGGAATAGCCCTGTGGCAGGAGAGCATCTTGCACCTGCTTGACTCGGCAAGTGAAGACAAAGCGCTTGGCCTTTTATAGCTTAAAACAACAATAACTATTGCACTGCCCTCTTCTCGCATCTCAGCTGCAGGCTAAGCCCACCTGGTTGTGGCGTCCGCAGTTAGCAGGGAACATCTCCTTCAAGAAGAAGAATCAAAGGGGATCAAATTTAATTGCCTCCAGTTAAGATCGGTTTGACAACATGCACATGGCACATCCCAGAGAGACATTGAAGTAGGAAGAAGACAGTATTCCCTTTGCGACCAGCCAGGTTGTAAATCATTTAAATGAAGAGCTTCTGGTGGCATTTATTGCTGTACTGGATGTGTGGAATATGCCAGTACAAACACATCCTGCAGATCCAGATCTTTTGGGGAAAATAAAAGTACGGCCATTTTGCTGGCATATGTTGGGAAGGAGAAGAGGGCAAGCAGGGCCAAAAAATGCCTGTTGTGTATTAAGGTAATAGCACAGCCAAGTATGTATTGTAATATAGAGTTATTGTATTGTATTACAGAGTTTATTTGAATGTATAAGTTCCAGCGGGAACGTATATCATTTGCTGGTTCAGTGTGCAGGATTTGGATCCGCTGCTGGATTGGTTTACGCTGGAGGGAATCCTTGCCATTGGTTCCCGCCAAAATGTATCTTTTCCCTGCTAGTTCTCTGTTACTATATACGCCCCAGTTTCTCCCATTCCCTGTGTTCTTGCTCTTACTTGTTCTTTGAAGTAAAGAGATGTTGTACCAGATCCTCGCCTCCTGTTTCTTATTTGCACTGAGCTGAAATCACTGAAGACCCACTACACAACAACGCCCTTGATGGTTTTTGAGATACTGACACACCCCTCCTCTGGAGATCTCATCAATCTGGTCAGCTAGCCAAGTCTCCTGAGACCCAGAGTGTGCTCACCTAGTTTTTGTCCAGTCCACCCCCTCCTTCCCTTGTGCATACCACAATGCTCCAACTGGTGTGAAACTGGTTGGAGAAATAGTATTAGAAGTCACCACAGAACTGGCCCTACTAAACATCTTCCAAGATAATAATGCCCACTCAGATCATAAAGAGCTCATACCCCACCTACTCTCAGCCGCCAGAAGCATCATAGCCAGACACTGGAGAGACCTGTCAGGAGTAAGCATAGACCAATGGTATCAAATAGTATGGGAAACAGCCTTTATTAGAAAAACTAACCAATAAACTGAAACTGACACAGGGACTGCGTTCTTCAGGCCTGCGTTGCTGCCTGAAGAATACATGGAAACAGAATGTGAGAAAAGGCAGGTGATAAGGACCGTGGAAAAGGACTCTTGCTTTTCTTCTGGTTCCTCGCCCTGAGTTTGTATGAACTCTTCCTCAGAGACAATGAGAAGGAGACTGGAACCTGCAATTCTGGGTGAAGCTGTGAGACTTGCCAACTCTGGCTGCCTCGGCAGCAGCTGTTTCCTTGAGAATTGGCACCGGTCCATTCATTTGTTACAGGGAACCAAGACAGGAGTGCTGCCAACCATTTCATCCCATCCTTTCCCATATTGTCTTCCCATCTATTTCAGTACCGTACCTAGTAGTGGTGCCTCTTCTGGCTGTGAGTGCAGACCCTCCAAGTGTCCCTGTTTTCCAGGGACAGTCCCGGATTTACAGAATAATAGAATAGGATGTCCCTATTTTCATATTGGAGGGTATGCGGAGCGCAGTGACAGTGTTTGTCTCCTGCCCTGTCTGGATTGGCAAATGGCTATGGAAAGACCTGGGTGGGGGGAGAAACAGTCAGTGATATTGTGAAATATCAGGTCAACGTTTTAACATCCTGATTTAAAAGAGAAATTAGAAGAGGAAGCAGCAGGAGGAGAGAAATCGGCCATGCTTGGTTACGACAAATCCTTGCTAGGATCCTTTGGTAAAATTATTACTTTGACTTCATTCCAAGAGTTAAGAGGCGCTTTTGATGGTGTAGTTTCACTGCAGTTTGCACCAAAGATGGTTTAAGTTCAGGGGGGGGAAATGTAGAGGTTCTGCTGGGAGTTCGTCTGGTCCTGGCGACTTACTGTCTTTTAGAGATTTGTAATTGTTGCCCTGAGTTCAGGCACTGTGACTTGAGCCTCCAGCATTTCCAGATCAGTCTGTGCAAATGTAGGAATATTTGGTTTTTGTAAGAATCTTGTAATATCCTGTTTAACTAGGTTTTCTGATCCATGCAGCTGTTCATAATAAGATTTTAATTGTTCAGAAATCTCTTTAGTAGTCATTGCCAATTCGTTATTATACACAATAGGGGGAATCTTTTTTTCCCTTTCCTTTTTTTCCTTTTTGTTCTTTTGCTGGCAAATATTTTACCTCCACTTCTTTTCTTTTTTTTGCATTGGCAGTGGAACCCCTAATCTTAGCAGCAAGGGAAACATTTAAAATTCATGGGGTGCAATTAGATCCATTAAATTAAAAATATATATGACTATATGCAGATGACGTTCTGTTAGTATTGATTCATCTTTAGTGTTTTTGGAAGGGACTGTTCAAGTATTGTCTAAATATGGGACCCTATTGCATTACAAGATTACTTGTAAAACAATCCAGAAGGGATTGACCCTAACCTTCTGACAGAAACTAAGGAGAAGCTTGCAGAGATAACAAATTTATTTTTATTCATTTATTACATTTATAAACCACCGTTACCTTCCAAGATTCTCAAGGTGGGGTTCGTGGTTTCCCTTCTCCCCGTTTCATCTTCACACAACAACCCTGTGAGGTGCGTTAGGCTAAGAGATGGACATGAAAATCATTAAAATAACATTGGAAGCTGGTTAACAGCTGATCTAGCAGAAATAGAAATAACCATGAAAGCTTTAAAAGCCAGTAACCATGATATTTAACACCATATAATAGTTCAAGTAAGATTTACTTGCCAGTACAGAGCAATTGCTGGAAGTGTAAAGAAGAACAGGCAGGTTTTTGCACTTATTTTGGAAATGCCGTATAATTCAAACTTTCTGGATGAAAAAATCAAAAATTAGCTAGGAAAACGACTGGTTATTTACTACCCCCAAATCCAAAGATACTATTGCTGGACTACCTAAAGGACTTGATTCTTGCTGCTGACTTGGAAATGGTTATTAATCATCTTACTATTGCTAAGATTTATATAGTGGCTAACAGGAAAAAGAGTACAGCTCCATTTTTAGCTCAATTTTTATCAGATTGGAACAGAAAATGGAACATAGCTATGTTATCTAAATTAACATATTATAGAATAACGAGTAGAGAACAAAAGTCAAATAAATTTATTTTTTAAAGATGGGCTTCATGTGTGATGTCCTGGGGTGATAAATTGCAGGATAATATCCAGCTGTGTATCTATTTTGCTTTACTCTAAAAAAAAGGAAAGTAAAGGGGTGGGGGAGAGATGCATCAGTAGAATTACCAGGACAAGCCAGCAAAATTACCAAAGAGGGTGGAATTGTGGGTTGGCCATAGATGACACAGGAGAGGAGAAAATTTCAACACCCGGTCCTGCCACACAGCAGCTGGGCTCCGTTAAAAACGGCTTCTCCGTGCGAACCAGGAAGGGACCTCTCCAGACAATGGAACGACTCTTCATTTCTCATCTCTGCGGCTGCGATTTCCGGGGTGACGTGGACGCTGTTAGGCAGTTGAATGCGCATGCATAGTCTGCCCGTTCCCCTCCCTTCTCCTTATTTTTTCCCGCATGGCGCCGGGCACTAGCAACCCATGCTATGCCACTGGGTCATGGTGGTGCTCGCAGGGATATGGTGCTTTGCAAGTGACAGTTATCAGTAGGTCAGTGGTGCCTGCAATCGCTGCTTTGCGCAGAGCTGTGTCTTTACAGCTGGTGTCATACAGGTGGGTGTGTTTGAGCCAAAATGGCCTGCTGGGCCAAAATAGGCCTTCAGACTGGAGGGACCTTGCCTATAGACCCTCATCTGGAATAAATGGAGTGCAGGTGTGCTCTCGGTCAGCATGGACAAACAGATAACTATTTCCAGTGACTTTCCCCCAGTTATGGCACAACCTCCAGTGGCTAACTCTCCAAAGTTTAAGTGCCACTTGGTAGCACTATAAAAGCTGTTTAGGAGCTTGTCTCCAGATTAAGTAGGGTAGATGCCATTTAATTAATTGCATTCTTATTCCTTTCCGCAGATTCTTTGCCGTTTCGCTTTTGTTACCTGCCCCGATCCCTCAAGGTGGGGTGGCTTTGTAAATCTAAATAAACCTATGGAGAACTGTTTGTAAGCTCTTGAGCTGCTTGAAGCCTGGGGCAGATTTGGTCACGAACTGTTTTAACACCACGCTCTCTCTCTGGTAACGAGAGATGTTCGTAGTGCCAGTGGCAATAAATTTCCAGCAGAGGGCAGACATGCCTCCTATTTATGCCTTGATCGGTCTACAGACCTGTCCTAAAATTCAGAGGGTGAAACAGAACTAGGCACAAGATGCTTAGTACGGTATGTGTACTTGATACATTTATCAAGCATCTTTTGGCTCTGTTATTTAGCTGGTGAGAGAATGAGAGAATGGTGCAGTCTTCTTCAGAAGTGAGGCGTGTCTAACTGCAGCGCAGAAATGAAATTTGCAGGATAACCAGAAACCAGGAGTTGACTCTGCCTACGGTAGAACAAAATAGTTTCTTGGCTTTCTTGAATGAAGGCCTGCAGAGAGAATTATTAGCTTCTCCACACACACCTAAAGGTTCAAAATTGGGTGGCGGTAGGAGTCATTTGCCAAATAGCAGACCCTCCAAGGGTCCCTATTTTCCAGGGACAGTCCCAGATTTACAGAAGCCGTCCTGGTTTCGGATTTGATCCTGGAATGTCCCGCTTTTCCTTAGGATGTCCTTATTTTCATCAGAGAAATGTTGAAGGGTATAGAGTTATGTGATCCCTGAGCCAAGGGGATAAGGAACTATACAACCCCTAGAAGGTATCTGAAGGCAGCCCTGTTTAGGAATTTTAAAAAAATGTTTAATTAAAAAAATGTTTTTCTAATGTACAGTGGAACCTCGGTTTTCAAACATACAGTAATCCGTTCTGGAAGTCCGTTTGTGTTCTGAAATGTTCGAAAACCAAGGCGCAAAGGGCGGCCTGCAAATTTAATAGAGAAAATGGAGAAAAATAACATATATGCTCAGCAGAAGCCGTTCGACTTCTGAGGCGCGTTCAAAAACAGACGTATTTACTTCCAGGTTTATGGCGTTCGAGTTCCGAAATGTTTGTCAACGGAGACGTTTGAAAACAGAGGTACCACTGTATTTTAGAAGCTGCCCATAGTGGCTGGGGCAACCCAGTCAGATGGGCAGGGTATAAATATAAATATTATCATTATCATTGAATAGGGTGTCCCTATTTTCATTGGAGAAATGTTGGAGGGTATGAGATAGGGAAAGGAAAGGAGCAGGACAGGAATCGAGCGATGGCACAGTGGATTGTTTTACCAATACAGGCTGGGCAAGACAGAGTTTTAATGCCTCTCGTGAGTAGTTCTCCCCATTTTGGGTGCTATCTATCACTCTGCAGTGGAGAAAGAACACATTAGATTTTACTCAGATGCTTAAAAAGAAGGGCATTGTTCAGCCCTCCTAGGACTGTGTCCCTGCAGAGTGTTTGCAAACAAATTCACATCTGGAACATTGAGGTAGGGAGGTGGGTAAATGTCTGGGTGGGGGAGGGTAAAGCATCCTTTCCCTCTGCCTTGCCTCTGCTCAAAATTTGAGCATCTTCAAGTTGCTTAAAAAATTAAATTAAATTCTGGGGCTGTGTTACACACACAGTGTGTAATCTATACTTGTCCCTTAATTCCAGCTTTATAGCCTGCTCCTAAGTATGTTTACCCAGGAATATGTTCCATTAAAGTCAGTGGGATTTATTCCCAAGTAAATTTGTAATGAACAGCCTTATCCTGTTTCTGCCGGGAACAAGGAGAGAACCCTTCTGAGTGCTTTTTTCGTTTTCTGTTTTAATGAACCCGCATTGGAGGACGACAAAGGGAGTGCTCGAAATTGTGAGCTGCAATCTGAGAGCTGCCGTAGCGATGCGTTGCTTGCAGCCAGATAAACTATCTGTTAGGAGCTCGTACATTTTCCTCGCCATAACCTCTGTGTTTATCCCGTATTCTTGTTTAAACAAAAACGTTTCGGGATTTGTTGTTCAGACTCCGAAAGTCGGGATAGACGTGATGTGCAAATGCATGTAACGAAACCCCGGACAGATGCTTCCATTAGGGAAAAGCAGCTTTGGAACATGATCAGAACCAGGAAAGTCCCAGAGGGGAAGAGGAAACAGGGTGCTTAACCCTCCTCCCTCCCCTCTAATGCCCCTTCTCTTCAGCTACTTTCACACACACCTGGAGTGTTTATTCTTGCAGACATACAGACAGAGCTGCCCTGGGAAAGTGGTGGGCGGGGAGGGGGGGAGGTTAAGCCCCTCTCCTCTCCCCTCCCCTCCCGTCCTCCCAGCCCCAGCTTCCATGACCAGAATTTCTCCTTCTTATGTGACTGCACGGATGCTATTAGCCCAGAGATGGAAGGAATAAACCAGGTGGCGCTGTGGGTTAAACCACTGAGCCTAGGGCTTGCTGATCAGAAGGTCGGCGGTTCGAATCCCTGTGACGGGGTGAGCTCCCGTTGCTTGGTCCCAGCTCCTGCCAACCTAGCAGTTCGAAAGCACGTCAAAATGCAAGTAGATAAATAGGAACCACTACAGCAGGAAGGTAAACGGCGTTTCCATGTGCTGCTCTGGTTTGCCAGAAGTGGCTTTGTCATGCTGGCCACATGACCTGGAAGCTATACGCCGGCTCCCTCGGCCAATAATGCAAGATGAGCGCGGAACCCCAGAGTCGGTCACGACTGGACCTAATGGTCAGGGGTCCCTTTACCTTTACCTTTATGTGACTACACGGATGCTATTAGCCCAGAGATGGAAGGAATAAACTTAGCCTGAACCAGAGAAGAATGGCAAACCAAGTTGATGGACTATGGCGAAATGGCAAAATAAACTGGGAAGCTCAGAAATCAAGATGACAAGAACTTTAATGAGGCATGAGGAAAGTTTATAATTCATTTACGAGCCCAGGTTAAAACATTAGCAGGATTTTAACCACACTTGTAAAGTAATGGAAAGTATGAATAATTTAGAAGGATAAAATTTTTGGATAAATATGCGGTTGTAAAAAAGATCATCAGGACCCATGGAAGGGATGGGGGGGAAGTAAGGAGATTCAGAATAATCTCGATATTTGGATTCGAAATTGTTTTGTTGTTGTATGTTTATACTTCTTAAAATCAAATTTAAAAATGGTACAATAATTTCTCCCTCCTACAGTTGCTTCCCCCTCATTTTGATTTTATTTAGTATTTATTATTACAATTACATACCACCTTGACCTCCCACTACAGCCCAGGCACCCCCATGTTAGCCGACCTCCATATGGAAGTGTGGGTCAGGGTTTTGTTATGTGTGCATCACAAGAAAGTTCACCCTTCCAAGACCTGGGTCCTCCATCACAGCTGTAGCTGGTAGGCTCAGGACCTACAGGTCCATAGATGGGAGGAGCCACACCCTGGGGTGGATCTACTAAGAAACTAATGAAGCTTCAGCTTCGGGGCCCCTAATCCTGACCAACTCTGGGGTTGCGCGCTCATCTCGCATTATTGGCCGAGGGAGCCGGCGTATAGCTTCCAGGTCATGTGGCCAGCATGACAAAGCTGCTTCTGGCAAGTTGGAACGTTTATGCACATTTGGTGGAGGTGCAAAAAAAAGAGAACTTTTTGGGATGGAATTTATAGAGAGTTAAAAAAGATAGTTAGAATATCATTTAGAAAAGAACCCGAAATTTTTCTCTTAAGTATGTTAAATGAAGAAATCAATGAAAAAGACAGATGTGTGTTATTATATGCAACAGTGGCCGCTAGAATCCTAATTGCGCAAAATTGGAAAAGCAAAAAAATTCCGATGATAGAAGATTGGCAAATGAAATTAACGGGGTATAAAAATTTGGCTATAAAATACGGAATCTCCAAAGGAATAGGGAAAGAGAAAGTAGGGAAAAATTGGGAGTCCTTTGAGATATATCTAAAAAATAAGGTAGAGAAAGCGAATCTTGTGGCAGATTTATGAAGGGTGAAGAAATTAAAGAAAAAGAGGAATTAGAAATAAGCATGCATTAATCAAGAATGAAATAACTCAATATACAGGAAAGACTGGAAGTAAGAAAGGGGGGGTAGAGGGTAGAAGATCTAATGGGTATGAAAGAATGAATGTAAGAGTTTATTACGAATTTCTATTTTTCTCTTAAGGATCTAATTTAAGGTTATGTTTAGTTTTTTTATGTACATTATGAATTAATTCATGATTATGTTTACGACGATTTTGTTTTGTTTTTTAAATATTTTTATTAATTTTCCAATTAAAACCAATTATATCACATTCAATATTTCAAATTATACACAAATATATATCAATCAAACCGAATGTTATGCCAAATCATCTAAAGAATTTTTTATTTGGGTTCCCATGCTTCAAGAAATTGGGAATTCCTCGCAACTGTCCACTGCCGTCTTTTTTCTAAAGTTCAAATCGTCCTCCAAGTTCATAATAATCCAGATCTTCCCCTTACAGTCACATAGATGTTTTCCACTTTCATCCGATTGTTTCCCAGCCGCTGAGATAAATATCAAACAAAGTTTCACAGATGTTCTTTCTCCTGTGTGAGTTAATCAGTCCAGCCTCCCCATAAATCTTCTTAATGGAGCTCCTTGTTGCGTCGAAGCAGCCCGAAGCAGCGCCATCTCAAAAAGCTCAAATCACTTTCGCTTTCTCTCATAGCCATGAAGATTCACGATCATTATAGAATTTACAGCTTTTTCAGGCAGGAGACCCAAACATCAAACCATAAACTCTTGGTAAATTAATGGATCTCCTTGCCCTATAGCTGAACTTAGCTTCAGGTCGCTGCTCCAATTTAAAGTGCGTCACAACTCATAAATCCTCCGAGCGCGTCCAGAACTCCTTCCGCCCGACTAGGGGGAGGCTTTTCTCATCGGCAACTCCACATCTTTAAAAAAATATGCTCAGTAACAACAGTTATAAAGTTCAACTCACACAGTCTTTTGCTTCTCTTTCACTCCAAACAAGCCAGGACATCGCGTCCGGGAAGGTACGAGGCAACAATATGAAGGAAAATAAAAATAAAAACTCACTCCCCTTATCGCTCCGTCCCCATCAATCCTTCTTCCAGATGCAGTACAATCTTTGACTCCTCTCCTTTCAGCAGCATAAATTTCTCAGCAGTAAACAGCGCTTCTTCCCCTCCTTCTGAAGTATGTCCATAGATTTAAGCCTAATTATCTTCTTTAACCATGGAAATCCCCGCCATGCAGATTAGCGTCCGGGAGTCCTGGCCCTCGTAAGTGCTCAGCCCAAGCTCCCCCCACTCCAAAAACAGTCGGAGTGGGTCTGGGGGCATCGCGGGCCAGCGGCCCCTCTCCGTAACCCCCGGAGAGGGTAGGGGGTTGCCATTTACTCCCCTAGCAACCGCCAAATTCCTTACAAAGGTCAGAGAGATGGAAAACAGGTCCGCCATTCCTGCAGGCGGAAACCGGAACCCCGTTTACGACGATTTTGTGTGTGTGTGTGTGTGTGTGTAAATGTGTGATTTTGTGTGAATTCTTTTTGTTTTTTTGTTTTTTCATGTTTGTTTTTTGTTTTTTGTATTTGTTTTTGATGTGATTGTGAATGTATTTTTAAAGTGCAATTCAATAAAGATAATATATATACCGTGTTTCTCATATTATAAGACATGTCTTATATTTATTTTTTCCTCAAAAAAACACACTATGGCTTATTTTCAAGGGATGTCTTATTTTTTTCCTCCTCCTCCTGCTGCGGCCAGCATTGCTGCTGCGCCTATCACTATGTCTTATTTTCAGGGTATGGCTTATATTCCTTGAATGCTTAAAAATCCTGCTATGTCTTATTTTATGGGTATGTCTTAAAATATGAGAAACAGGGTATATATATATATATATATCTGCTTCTGGCAAACCAGAGCAGCTCATGGAAACGCCGTTTACTTTCCCGCTGTAGCGGTTCCTATTTATCTACTTGCATTTTGACGTGCTTTCGAACTGCTATGTTGGCAGGAGCTGGGATCGAGCAATGGGAGCTCACCCCGTCACAGGGATTCGAACCGCCGACCTTCTGATCAGCAAGCCCTAGGCTCAGTGGTTTAACCACAGCGCCACCTGGGTCCCTTCTTCTATGGTAGGGACTTTAAATTATTTCCATCTCTGGGCTAGTAACATCCGTGCGGCTGTTGTCGCATACATAAAAAGTCTTTTCTGCTCCTTCAGAATATTGGTACCTACAATTACTAATTACTAAAAAATCTTCTGGTTTTTTTTGAAACAAAAGTTATCTGAAACATCTTTTTCAATTCATTATATATCATTTCCCATTTTAAAAGGTCCTCGCCAGTGGTCTGCCCTTGGAACCATGATGCTTACAACGTGACACTGTTTTTGAGAATACTACAAATAGTGGTGAAAAATAGTGTTCCTAAAAATAAGTCAACAAAAAAAAATATAGTGTTCCTAAAAATAAGTCAACAACAACAACAAAAAGTCTTTAGTGCACGCAGAGACTTCCAGCAACTTTCAGGTATTCTCCTGAGCAGAATATATTAGGTTATTGAAAAGTATATGAGTGTATTGGGCTAATAAGGGGGGGGGCCTTTCAGGTGCTCTCTGTATGGGCAGTGAAATCAACTCTACAATTCTGTGATATGCCTGGTGGGGACAACCAGGGGAGGATCTCTGCAGAGCACCACAGAGCATTTCAAATTCTGACATGGACGTCAACAATTCTGTACTAAAAGATCAGCCTCGAGATGCAATTGAGGCCGGATTAAATTTCCTAGCAAGCAAAATTCAACTTCTGAAATCGCTATACATTTTTTTTGGAAGGGTTCTCACTAACATCTCCTGTCGCTCTAGTTAACCATCTATAAACAGTTATTCATGTGACCTCTGCTTGATCTCCTCTTCTGCTTCCCGAGGAATCCTTAGAGAGAAGCTCTGTGCTTTTTGCATCCAGGCAGACATGGAAACTAGTCACTGCAGAGCATTTTATGGAAAAGCAGCAAACTGTTTAGAACAGCATCTGAAAAGTCAGGAGTCTGTGATGCCGGCTAACAGAGCAATTTCATGTTACTGCTCACCTCTTTACAGATAAATGCATACTACTGTGCTTATTACAGTTTATGAAGGCAATCTGGCCCCATTAAGGTGGGGGGGGGGGCAGAAAAACAAAGGAATGGCTCCAATAAGCTCAAATGAGAGCCATGTCTGCTAGCTAAGTCATACATAAACCTTTCAAGGCTTGGACTTTCTGAATGCAACCCCTCCAAAGGCTCAAGAGCAGGGTTTCTCAAACTTGGCTCTCCAGCTGTTTTTTTGGACTACAATTCCCATCGTCCCTGACCACTGGTCCTGCTAGCTAGGGATGATGGGAGCTGTAGTCCCCCAAACAGCTGGAGACCCAAGTTTGGAAAACACTGCTCTAGATCAGGCACCCCCAAACTTCGGCCCTCCAGATGTTTTGGACTACAATTCCCATCTTCCCCGACCACTGGTCCTGTTAGCTGGGGAGCATGGGAGTTGTAGGCCAAAACATCTGGGGGGGGGCGCAGTTTGGGGATGCCTGCTCTAGATGCAAGCCCATCGACCTCAGACGGGGATGGGGAAGCCTTAGGTCATGGACTACATGTGGCCCTCAAGACCATTCCACTTGGCCCACGGGGACTCTCCTTCTCAGCCCCACCCCTTCCTCCACGACAGCAGTGCTGGATGTGGAGAGAGTGGGAAAGTCACCAAATTGTAGGCGCTGGGGCCCTGATTCAATTTGAGATCCTAGCATGGGTAGAAGGGTTTTAACCCTCGGGCCCTCACAGTGGTCCCAATCTAGACCCCCGTGGCTGCCATTTGCATTGCCAAGAGGAAAAAGCAGCTGTCCCTTAAAACAAATAGACCCCATTTTGAGGGGAGGGGGGGTGATGCCTTATCACAGGTTTCCTCAACCTCGGCCCTCCAGATGTTTTTGGACTACAACTCCCATGATCCCTAGCTAGCTGGACCAGTGGTCAGGGATGATGGGAATTGTAGTCTCAAAACATCTGGAGGGCCGAGGTTGAGGAAGCCTGCCTTATCATATACAGTGGTACCTCGGTTCTCAAACGCCTTGGTACTCAAACAACTTGGAACCCAAACAGGGGGAACCCGGAAGTAAGTGTTCCGGTGTGCGAACGTTTTCTAATGGTCTTGTTAGATAGTAAAAGTCATGTTAAATTGCTGTTTTAGGGGTTGTTTTTAAAAGTCTGGAACGGATTAATCCATTTTGCATTACTTTCTATGGGAAAGGGCGCTTTGGTTTTTGGTTTTTGGAAAAGACTTCCGGAATGGATTAAGTTTGAGAACCAAGGTACCACTGTACATTGACCTTCAGGACAACACTGTTATCATACCGCGTTTCTCCTAAAATAAGACACATCTTATATTAATTTTTCCTCCAAAAAAACACACCACGGCTTATTTTCAGGGGATGTCTTATTTTTTTATTACCTAAGTAGGGTACAGCATTATTAAGTATGGTACAGGGCTTTCTTGCGCCACCCGCTGAGCCTGCTGCCGGGTCCCAGGGCTTTGCGCGGGTCCCGGGCTTCACACAGCCGGCTGAGGCTGCTGCCAGCTGCTGCGGCTTCGCGCGATGCGACGCGGCGCGGCTGAAGCTCCTGCCGGCTCCTGCGGCTTCGCGCGCCGCCCGCCGCTGGGTCCCGGGCTTCACGCAGCCGGCTGAGGCTGCTGCCGGGTCCTGTGGCTTCGTGCGCCGCCCGCTGCCGGGTCCTGGGGCTTCATGCGATGCGGCGCAGCTGAAGCTGCTGCCGGCTCCTGCCAGGTCCTGCGGCTTTGCGCGCCGCCCGCTGAGCCTGCTGCCAGGTCCTCCCGGGTCCTGAGGCTTCGCACAGCACGCGCCAAAGCTCCTGCTGGGGCTTCGCATGGCGCGCGTTGAGGCTCTTGCCGGGTCCCAGGGCTTCACCTCTCTCTGGGTCCTGCTGGGTCGGGGCTTCGCGCTGCACCGACAGGCATCGTCCTTTTCCTCTTTCTACCGTAACGGAAGTGCCATCCAGACCTGCTCCCAACACTACCCGGTATGGCTTATTTTCGGGGTATGTCTTATATTTATTCTACTCATGAAAAGCCTGCCATGGCTTATTTTTAAGGCCTGTCCTATTTTAGGAGAAACACGGTAGAAATGGTATTGCACTGAACACCATATTTCATCTTGACGATACCATGGGCACAATCAGGGGAGTAGAATAACACTTTGCAACCATTTTCTTTTCCAAGTGGTAGAATCAGTGCAATTGTCTGAAAGGGTCCAGCATGCTGTGCGGTTCACATCCCCACTCCCACTTGCCATTAGGTACCTTATTCAATTACTTTCAGTTATAGAATCTTCACTGGACGTCTTTGGAGAATCTAGTTATTTCAGCTGCCAGAGGAACGTACATTCCAGTACTTAAAACAAACCTGAACCCACCAACCATATCCTTTTACGGTACTGGCATTTTCGATAGGTGCCTTGAGAAAGAAAGAAAGTGGGGTATAAGTCAATTAATCAGAACCATCTTTTCTGCAGCCTCTGGGAAGCTACTGGCTTGTCTAAAAAAATGATGGTGAAGAAATGGCCAGAAAATTTCCCCAAACATAGGCTCATGGGGCAGTGTGTGTGTGTGTGTTTACTACATTTTATTCCTGAACCCCATTTGCATTCTGCTCTTCCTCCAAGAAAGGATGGCATGCAGTGCATGCAGGTGAGGTGGAAATCAGCAACAAACTCAGTGTGTTTGTGTGTGAGAGTTTGGCTTTGGGTGGGTGTCTAATGAGCTTCATGGCTGAATGGAGTTTTAAGAAATAGTTTAAAATAATTTATACTTTTCAAATTTATACATTTCATTAGTTTTACAATCCATTTATCATTTCAAAATTTGACCTTCCCTTTCTTTCTGCGGTTCCTTATATTTATTTTTTACTATCTTCTGCATATCCAAATTCATTTAACTTGCTACTATAAATATATACTCTTACGAAACCATAGGTTATTACACTAATCCTGTTAATGTTTTTATCTGTTTACAATTTATCTGTAAATATTCAATAAACCATTTCCATTCTTTTATTAAAAGTTTGTTGTCTTGATTTCTTATTCTTCCAGTAAGTTTCGCCATTTCTGCATATTCCATAAGTTTTTGTATCCATTCTTCCTTTACTAGGACTCCTCTCTCTTTCTATTTTTGGGTAAATAACATTCTTGCTGCAGTAGTAGCATAAATAAATAAATAAATACAGTAATACCTCGGGTTATGAACGCGATCCGTTCTGGATCGCAGTTCGTAACCCGAATAGTTCGTAACCCGAACACGATGGGCGCTGCCATTTTGCGCATGCGCAGATTGCGCGATTGCGCGCGCGCTGCTTCTGCGCACGCACGCGCGACGAAAACACTTCACGGTTTGCGCAGTTCGTAACCCAAACTGTTCGCAAACCGAGGTGGTCGTAACCCGAGGTACGACTGTATACGATTTAGGTAGTTCAGTGGCTGTAATTCCTAAAAGAAAAGCTTCTGGTTTTTTCTTTGTAGAAGTTATTTTAAACATCCTTTTCAATTCATTATATATCATTTCCCAGTAAGCTTTAACCTTACTACAAGACCACCACATATGATAAAAAGAGGCTGAATGGAGATTTGAAGTGATGTACACCCAAGCCTATGTCTATCACTATGGGCACAACCAAACTCCTTTGGCAAATGCCCATCAAATGTTACATGATGCAGTTGACTTGGGGTGGAAACCCCTTTCCTGCCATAGACGAATCAGCTCAAAACTGCGTGAGAAAAGGAAGCCAGTCAACCCCAGGTTAGGGATAATGGTTAGGGCAGTATAGATTTGGAACAGTGGCTTGCAGAGGGGCATAGTTCAGAAGGCAGAAGCTGGGAAATACTGGATAGGGAACAGTTAGCAGAAACTACACTAGAAGAGAGAGAGTTAACAGTCTCTGGACAGCATTCCCCCTTCTCCAAGAACACGGAGAGCTCAGAAAGTGTTAGAACAGAAAGCACAGAGGGTGCAAGCTTAGGTTACAAGACGTTGTTGTTTAGTCGTGTCTGACTCCATCAATATTTGGAGGGTCACAGACCCCCCAACCCTTCCCTGCACCCTTAAAGTTGAAGAAGAGCAGCAGAGTCCTCCAAAGACCTTTAGCTCGTCCTTTGTCACCCTTAGGTCCCCAGATGCGTTGGACTACAACTCCCATCATCCCTAGCTAGCAGGAGCAGTGGTCAGCGATGATGGGAGTTGTAGCCCGACGACATCTGGGGACAAAGGCTGTGACACTAGCAGCTCAAGTTGTTGTTGTTGTTGTTGTTGTTTAGTCATTTAGTCATGTCCGACTCTTCGTGACCCCATAGACCAGAGCACGCCAGGCACTCCTGTCTTCCACTGCCTTCCACAGTTTGGTCAAACTCATCTTAGTAGCTTCGAGAACACTGTCCAAGCATCTCATCCTCTGTCATCCCCTTCTCCTTGTGCTAGGGCCATCTTAAGCACCTCTGGCGCCGTGGTGCGACGGATCCCTCCGGCGTCCCCCCCGCCCCGTTTCCCAGCACGGCGGGCGGGTGGGCGGGCGCGGTGCGGCTGCCAAGGGCGCTGCTGCACAACAGGCAGGCGGGCTCAGTGTGCGGTGCAGCTGCTGAGGGCACTGCTGCGCGGCGGAGCAGCCGGTGGGTGGGTGGGCAGCCGCAGCTGCGCCCCCCCCCGGCGGGCCGGCGCCATGGTGCCCTGCACCACCCAGCCTGGCCGTAGGGCCGGCCCTGCCTTGTGCCCTCAATCTTTCCCAACACCAGGGTCTTTTCCAGGGGGTCTTCTCTTCTCATGAGGTGGGCAAAGTATTAGAGCCTCAGCTTCAGGATCTGTCCTTTCAGTGATAACTCAGGGCAGCTCATAAAGGTAAAGGTTAAGGGACCCCTGACCATTAGGCCCAGTCGTGACTGACTCTGGGGTTGCAGCACTCATCTCGCTTTACTGGCCGAGGGATCCAGCATACAGCTTCCGGGTCATGTGGCCAGCATGACAAAGCCGCTTCTGGCGAACCAGAGCAGCGCACGGAAACGCCATTTACCTTCCCGCCGGAGCGGTACCTATTTATCTACTTGCACTTTGGCGTGCTTTTTCGCTTATGGCCAGTTGAAGGGTGACAGGTCAACTCATTCACAGCTGCGGGAAGGCGCTCCTGAAATAACTCAGTCGGTGGAGCATATGACTCCTAATATGAGGGACGTGAGTTCGAGTCCCATCTTAGGTGAAAGATTCCGGCTTTGCAGGGCGTTGGACCCTCGTGGTCCCTTTCAACTCTACGATCCTATTATTTGGGAGGGGGGGACTTGGTATGGAGTGCATGATTCCAGAAATAGAAATCAAGAGGTTTTCTCTTCGGCCTTTGGACCGCCCTCCCTTTGGCTCCCTGTCCTCCCCAGATCCCCGAAGGCACCCGGAGGCTCGGATAGGCTGCAAGAATCCCTGCAGCTCGATCTGCTTCGCGCTCTGAGCTGATAGACGGCGGGCAGGGCGATCCACGCCGGGTGCTACGACCACCACCGCCACCAGAAATGGGGGTAGGAGCGACCCCCAGGTCTGCGCAACATCCCGGCAGCGACACTCACAACAGCACATCTCCGCTCACTTAGCCCCGCGTTGGTGGCAGATGCGAAGGAGAAGCAGGAATCTTGCCCAGCCCCGCCCCCCCACGCCGTCCCTCCGGGGTTGCTCTCCGGGGCACAGAACTTGCCAAGAGAGGCTGCGAGCCAAAAGGGGTCTCTCTCCTGGGAAAGAGACCTGGTATGGCACTCGGGGGGGGGAGAGAAGGGCGCTGGACAGCAGCAGCAAAAGCAAAATCGGAAGTCCGTTTCTCAAGGTGGGGGGAGCGACGCTTCGGGGCTCGCAGCCCCCTCGGGATCTCTCTGCCGCGTCTCCCGACTCGGAGTGGGGGCAAGCGGGCGAGGAAGTCTCTGGGCTCCTTTCCAGCCCTGTTCGGAGGGCGGGCGGATATCACAACGCGCTTCAGGCGGTCCATCCGAGCGACCGGCCCCCTTTCCTCCTCCTCCTCCCCCCACCCCCACTCCTCCAGGAGCCCCCTCCCCTTCCCCGGCCCCGCCAGCCCCTATAGATGGGAGGGAGGGAGGAACGATCCGGGCAGACGGCAGCGACGGCAAGCAGCTGCAGCTCCGACGACCCAGCTCCGAGTCCAGAGACCAGCCGTCGCCATGGACAGCAAAGCCGCCTTCCTCGCCTTGCTGCTGCTCCTCGGGACCCTCCGCGCCGCCGACGGTAAGTGCTCGACGGCTCGCCGCCCTCCGCCCCGTCGGGGGCCGACGGGAGCGCGCGCCCTCCGCTTGAACTCCAGCGCCTTCGCGGGGAGGCCAGTCCCGGCCGAGGGCGCCCGGAGTCGGCGGCAGACAAAAGCAGGGGAGAGGAGCGGAGGAGGCTGGATCCCGAGCCCAGGGCTGTCGGGGCTCCTCGCAGGTGTTTCTGGTGCTGCTCCGTCGGGAGCCACCGGAGAAGTGCACCCTTGCCTAGCGAAGAGAAGCGGGAGGGAGGGAGGGTGTCGGTGGCTGGATTCCTGTTCCAGAGCAGCGAGCGGCATGATCCATTTTGCGATCGCTCCCAATGTTAAATAAGGCCTGGGATTTGCTTACTGTATTTAGTAGCCGTCAGTGGCTCTGCAGTCAAAAGCGGGCTTTCTCTATATCCCCCCGTTTTGCAGCCCAAGCCAGAGCGAGGTCCGATGGGCGGCAGCTCCTGAACCCGTTTTTGCGACCCTTTCCCCTTGAAAGTAGCAAACGCGGCGGGACTGTCGAACTTTCCCTATAGATGCTGGAGACGGCTTGTCAGTCCAGAATCAGGAATGCGAAGGAAACTGAAAGGGGAGTCCCGCGGGAAAGTTACTACAGGGTATGCACGACTCTCCCCCGCCCACAAAAAAAGCAAACCCACTTGTTCCCGAGTAAAAAAACACCAAAACAACCCTCGGAAACCCACGGAGCGCTTCCTAAAGAGGATGCAGGACTTGTAGGTCCAGCCTAGTTCCTCGCCCGCCGCCTTCTCTCCGGCGTAGCGGGAGCGCCGAGCGCCGCTTTCCCCGCCGTCGAAGGGCTTCATCCTCGCCCTCGGGCGCTTCTCTTGCTTGTGGGCCCCTTCCTTTCTTGTGCGCAAAGGCTCAAGTTGGAGAGAGGTGGGTTTTCTTTCCTCTGCGCCCCCGCTTTCTCCCGCACCCTGGTAGCCCCTCTCTGGATTTCGACGCCACACCGCCAGCGGACCGGTTGCCTGGGAATCTCAGGCACCTTGACGGTGGGGCTGCTGCGCGAAGCCCCCTTCCCTTTCCTCCCGCGCAAAGAGGAGGCCCTTTTTCTCCGGGAGGTGGAAAGGCCAAGCCCTGCGCACCTGCGCCTTCATCCTGCAAAGCCGGGGAACCGACGGGGTAAGCGGCGGCACGACCCTTGCCTCTCTCCACCCGAAGCTGTTCTCCCCTCCCGGGCTGCACAGTCGCCTATGAGACCCGCAGCCCAGTCCAGGCAGTGGCTGCTCAACAGCAGCCCCACTGATGCCAAGTTTGGACACTTGCACCCACGTGGAGGGGGGGGGCGGGAGCACACCCGTTTGCAGCTTATGCTATAAATTCCTTCCACGCTCCCTTCTGCAATCTGAGGCTGCTTACAAGCTTCTGAGCTCAATGCAAGCTCATTTCTCCCCCTCGAAGAATTCTGGGCACCGTTAAGAGCTGCCGGCAATGGTAGTTCTGTGAAGGGTAAACTACGGTGCTCAAAATCCTTGGAATCAACGAAATTCAGAGGTGATGGACGGCTCAGCATCTCTTGAGCATCCTGGTTTCTGCTCCGAATGACGTAGCAGCCCAGCCTACAGGTCTTTTGTAACTGGCAGGGTTGATGTTAAATCTCTTGCTCTTCTTGACTGTTCCCGCTGCTCTTTTGGTTTGAGAAATACCCACATTTTATGGGTTAATTTATATTCAGTAGCTTCTTGCAGCTTCTTGGGGGACAGATCACCCACTGGTGCCCTCACCTGCTGCTACCCAGGGACTGAGGAGCTTGCCATGATTTCCTTTTGGAGATGCTCCTTCTCCTCCCCTGCCAAGCTAAGGCTCCAGAGCCATCCTTTGCTCTGGCAATAGCTGCTTTTGCCTTCTTCCTTTGCCTTTGTTCTTGCGTACCTGGCCAGCTCTTGGGGAAAGAGGGATCCCCTCCAGCAAGGGACAGTCAGCTGGAGAGTCTCCTTGCTTTGCTTTCAGCCAAGCTGCATTGCAGGGGGTTGGATTGGATGACCCTTGGGCCCCTTCCAGCTCTATTCATAGAATCCAATTCTAGGATTCAAAACTCAGGAAGAGTCAGTGTAGGCAGAGCTGGGCAGGAGGTGCAGAACCCTCACTGAGTAGTCCCTCATTCTTTTGTCACTTGAAGCCACAATATCCTTGCTTGGAAAAGTTAGGGGGACAAACCGAGATTGCGGACCCAAGGCTTTAAAAAGTCTTGTTCAGGATTATCCTTATTGGAGTTCTCCCCCAGGGCAGCTTACAACAATGCAAAAATGCAATACTAAAAAAACCAGCTTAGAAATTTGCAGCCATGCAATTTAAAGGACGGGGGTGGGGTGGGGGGTAGTTTCCGGCATTTAACCTGAAGATGGTTAGGATCCCCCTGGCATCCTGGTTCTCGAACACAGGCAAGATTCAGCTGAGCATGTGCAAAGGATATACTCCTTCAAACCTGCAGAGAAGTGCCAAAGTCTGAGTCTGCACGAATGCGGGGAGAGGGTGTTGCAGGCAGGGCCAGCCAGAGCAGCTCCCCCTTTTTTTGCATCCTCAGGTGAACGGCTCAATAGAGAGGCAACTATAAACATTTGTTTGGTCTGTGCAGCTTCATTTTTAAAAATTGATTTTAATTGCATTTTAAAATTGACAGATATACATCATTTCTTCTTCTTCATTTACGCACAAAATCTATTTACTCTTCTAAACTTGTGCATTTCCATGAGACAATTAATTGGCTCCCAAAGTGTGCATGCACACGAAAGCTCATACCAATGACAAACTTAGTTGGTCTCCAAGGTGCTACAGTACTGGAAGGAATGTTTTTTTATTTTGTTCCCTCTACCTCTTTGCAGCTTCATCATCTGTCTCTATTTCATTTCCCTTTGTACTGTGTTTTAGTATACTTTCAGCCTTCTCTTTATAGAAGATATCTCCTCTAGCTAGCTGTCTTTCATTGGTCTGTGCAACTTCAGAATCACATGATGGAGTAGCCCTCTATACTTGCCCTCCCCAAACCCTCACATTGTGCACTAAGTTCCGTATCACTGATGCAGAACGTTTGTGAATGGATCCCCTGATGTCTTTTGCTAACAGCAGATGCAAGAGAGGTGTGTGGTGTGTCTTAATTTGGACTGGGGGTCCAGGACCGGGAGAAAAGGGTCTCATGCTTTCTGCTTTGTCTCTGGTCAAAAATCCCCCAACACCTAGCTACAGTATTGGGCATGGAAGAAGGGACAAATACATACACAGGATGAATCTCTCCCCCCCCCCCATGGTTTCCTCTCTACTGCTTTGGAGAAGAGGATTAACCAGCGGTGGAATTTATTGAGAGATATACCAGCCTGCAGGGACAGACCGTTATTTATTTACTAAAGGCCTGGGAACATTAAAAACCCGTTTGTACACAGTAATACATACTGTGAAGTGGAGATGAGCAAATCTGGGGCTTTGTTTCTAACCCAAGATCCTCCAGCCTTGGCTTGGTGCAAAAGAAATAGAATTTTAAGGCTTCTGAGCTCAGGGACTTGCCATGTACACATCACTGATTACTTCCTTCCATACAAGAAACCAAAACTGCTTCTGGTTATCTCAACATTTCGCTAGTACAGTGGAGTCACTTTCGAACCTATTAACTAAGGATTGGGGATCTGAAGCCTTGCCGGCCTGCAAATCATTCAGAGATCTGCCAGTACAATCTGATTTTACTGTTGTAAATCAGATAGGTTGTAGGTCTTAACCTGGAAAAATCACCCTTCTTGCCCCCCCCCCCCGAGGGCACAGTTATCCCTGCAGGAATTGTTGGGAGTTTTATAATCCTGCGGTGGGGAGGAAAAGGTATATAACCCTAGGGACTTTACAACAGGCAACAATCGGCCTGTGATACCCGTAGGTAGAATTTGTAAATTGTTACAGTATATGTAAACTGCAGATTATTATTTTTTAAACCACACCAGCTTCTAAGAAGTAGGTGGGCGAACACAAATGCAGAACAAATAAATAAAAAATTGACTGGCAGACCCAGTAGTTGAACATTTTCCCAGACACGATAGTAAATCAACAGATTTTTTTGTCTTGGGGGAAACTAGGAAAATAATAATGATAATAAATGGGCAGAATGACCACTTATTTGTGGGGAAAAGAGGCCCAGTGGATTCTAAATGTAAAGAGTTCAGTTCCTAAATGAGAGTTTGGAATTGCAGTTACTGCAAGATCACTCGGGGAGGTGGAAATACCTGATTGTAGGAAAGTGGAAGTTATAAAATACAGACTTTTTTTTTTACAGCATTAGCCTGGTTTTTGAGCACCTGTCACCTTAGGGCTATAGAGGGAAAAGGTAACACACACCTTGAGAAGCAGCAAACATGGGTGAATTTGCTGGGATTGTGTTTTGTTCTTAGGGGATTTAAATAGCATTTCCACAGATGCTGACTATTGCTTTACATGAAGATTCTGTCAGCTGTCTGATAGTCTTATAATACCTAAAAGTTTTCCGTGTTTTGAAAATTACTTGGAGGAAACCTGAGCTGTTGAGTGTGTTCATTTGAAAGAACAGTTTGAGGATATATTTTTTTTAAATGATCATGCAGTGCATAATTTTTTTTTTTGAAATAAATAAAAAGAACGCAAACACACCCATTTAGGAATTCTTGTGTGGGATTTGGGACAGCTGAATATGTATTGCTAAAAATGGGAGAGATGGTTTTTGTGGGCACCTTCTCCTGACTCCTATACACCGCTCAGGAGGGTCCTTTGGAGCAAATTCAGTGGGGGGATCTGCAGAAATTATCATCTCCTTTCTCTCTACACCCTTGAATTTGCATTTGGCTAGAAGAGTGGTCATCAACTACCTGAATGATGCTTTACTGTGACACCTGGCGCCTCATAATTACCATAAGTTTATTCCACAGTTGCAAAAGCAACTGGATTTGGTAGAGCCAAATCTGGGCCAGGCCTTGGGTAGCCCAAAGGGCTCGGCTAGCTTCTCCCTCTCTCTGCTTGCAATCCCTTTGCAGAGGAGATGGGGTTATTTTTTTGGGGTGGGGGGTGTTGTTTGGCTTTGCAGAGCTGAGGGCTTCCATTCTCCTGTCTGCCTTTTCATTTGGCCTCAGGTCAAATCCCTTGGCAGGAATAACATTGAAGGGGCCAAGGGCTTTTCATTTGCAGCCTTTATCTTGCTTAATTGCCACCAGCCACTTGGGACAATTAGCTGGCTCCCTTTTTTTAAAGAAAGAAAGAAAGAAAAGCCGTCTCCATTTCTGAGGTTCCAGTTTCTCGCCCCATTTTGCCTTCTAAAACCCACAAACACCAGGATTAGAAGCTGAAATGAGAACTGAAGAGGCTGGCTCCCCTGCAGCTTTGCAAAAGTGCTAAAAATGCCAGGAAGAAATCTCTCTTCCTCCCCTCCCCTTAAGTCTTGTAATCTGCACTGCGAGGTGGTATTGGTATCAGCCCAGCGCATCTAAATCCTTTTCTTTATGCCACCCTCCAGGGAAACCCATCAGCCTGACTTACCGCTGCCCGTGCAGATATTTTGAGAGCAATGTAGCTAAATCCCATGTGAAGCATCTCAAGATCTTGACTGTCCCTGGCTGTTCCCTGCAGATCATGTAAGTTTGCACCCCTTTTTTTCTATTGCATGCTTTTGCCTCTGGAACAAATGCCTTCTTTTCTCTCTCTCTTGTAAACTTTTTTTAAAAAAATTAATATTCTTTATTGACAAATTAAAAGTACAAAATCACAAA
Source organism: Zootoca vivipara (assembly GCF_963506605.1). Taxonomy (NCBI): domain Eukaryota; kingdom Metazoa; phylum Chordata; class Lepidosauria; order Squamata; family Lacertidae; genus Zootoca; species Zootoca vivipara. The sequence goes on from NC_083280.1 coordinate 88,147,448, forward strand.
TGCACAGAGTAAGACAAAACACAGAAAAGAATAGGAAACAAGAAGTAGTACCAATGTAGAAAACAAAACAGAACAACGACAACATAAAAATATATTGTGTACATTACAAAAAGGGGGGGGGATCATTATTGTAGTTAAAGGTAAAGGGACCCCTGACCATTAGGTCCAGTCGTGACCAACTCTGGGGTTGCGCGCTCATCTCGCATTATTGGCCAAGGGAGCCGGCGTATAGCTTCCAGGTCATGTGGCCAGCATGACAAAGCCACTTCTGGCGAACCAGAGCAGCACACGGAAACGCCGTTTACCTTCCCGCTTTAGCGGTTCCTATTTATCTACTTGCATTTTGACGTGCTTTCGAACTGCTAGGTTGGCAGGAGCTGGGACCGAGCAACGAGAGCTCACCCTGTCACAGGTATTCGAACCGCTGACCTTCTGATCAGGAAGCCCTAGGCTCTGTGGTTTAACCGACAGCGCCACCTGGGTTAACCAGACCTTAATCTAATAGGGTACGTATAGAAACGATGTTCAAATACAGTGGTACCTCAGTTTTCGAACGTCTCCATTGACGTTTCGGTCTTCGAACGCCGTAAACCGGGGAGTAAATGCTTCTGTTTTCAAACAGGCCTCGGAAGTCGAATGGTGTCCGCTGAGTGCATATGTTATTTTTCTCAATTTTCTCAATTAAATTTGCAAGCCGCCCTTTGCACCTCGGTTTTCGAACGTTTTGGAACTCGAACGGTCTTCCGGAACGGATAACGTTCGAAAACCGAGGTACCACTGTATTGTTAGATTTGTGTGCAAATGTAGACTTGCTGTGCCTTCTCAAAATATTTTGTAAGTGTTAGAAGCAACAATAGGTTTTTTTTGTTATTAGCATTGTTAATTAATTCATAATTGGGTTAATATGTGACAGGGAGAATATGCCTATCCTGCCATTTTTCAGATGAGAAAGATAATTTTGTACCGGATGAAAAACTGTTCGGTATGTTGCAGGTGTGGGGAACCTTAGTCCCGCTAGGTGTTGCTGAACTACAACTCCCAGCATCCCCTGTAAGCATGGCTAATGGACAGGGAAAATCAAAGGTTCCTCACAGCTGGTATAATGTAGGCTACTTGCGTTGTGGCTAGATGCAAATGCTGAAAATAAATAAATTTATTTAGTTGCATTCCTCTCCCTGAGATATTTATCTTGGCCACTCACTTTAAGCAGGGAAAACATGTTAAACCAATTGTATTGCTTGTTTTGCATGATAAAGAGTTCAATTTGAGAAACTTTCTCAGTGAAACATGACTCTTGGCTTCTTTGTCTAGAGTAGCCCCAGAGAGTGGGCTTAGGTCTAAGCAGCTCTTTGTACTTAAGTGGAAATTAAGAGGAAACTACTAGAATGGCAGCTGGGAAGGGGTGAGCAGAGACAGAAGCGGAGGGGATCTGGAAGAACTTCAAAATGCCCCCCCCCTTTTTAAAAAAGAACAATCATTTGCCTACTTTTCTTTTAACAAAAATGAGATCTACACAACCAGGGAGAGAAGAGGCTGGGAAGTTCCGATTGCCTGCCTCCCTGTGGCCACTTCAGGCAACGCACCAAACCATAGAAGTTCATTATTTTTGGTTTTAAGGACTGTGCTCACCACTTAAAATCGCCAGAAAGGGCAGGGATAGAACCTGGTCCCCCCCGTTCTTTTCATACGTAAGGGAAGCAGTTAGCAAATTTATCCCACCAGTTTTGCAAGCATGTCTGTGGAAAGCCTATATAGACCGTTAACACCCTCAGATTATGTAAAATGACGTTATAACCTTAATGCTGTGTGGGGGATTTTTGGCGGAAGCTGCATTAAATTCGATTTAATTAAAATAAAATAAAAGGGAGTACATTGCATCCAATGTACTATCTGCTAAGCATATTTATTCCCTGTAAAGGTAGGAACGCCTAAATTTTATTCAAACTAACGATGAATTTAACTAGTGTTGGAGATACTCCAAGGCACCAAACATGGGTTGGATTTTGCTAGTTTCAAACAGAAACTGTGAGCCTTGTAGAAGGTGGTTCTTTCTAGATTTTGGGTGTGTCCCCTTTAGCCAGGCATGGCCAAACTTGGCCCTCCAGCTGTTTTGGGACTACAACTCCCATCATCCCTAGCTAACAGGACCACTGGTCAGGGATAATGGGAATTGTAGTCCCAAAACAGCTGGAGGGCCAAGTTTGGCCATGCCTTAAGCAGATGAAAAGAGTGAAGAACAGGCACCCCCAAACTTCGGCCCTCCAGATGTTTTGGACTGCAATTCCCATCTTCCCCGACCACTGGTCCTGTTAGCTAGGGATGATGGGAGTTGTAGGCCAAAACATCTGGAGGGCCGCAGTTTGGGGATGCCTGCCTTACTTGCTGGGCCTTGGGAGCAGAGCTTCCAGTTGTTTTACATTTATATTCAGTACAGCTGGGGCCTTTTCTAAATATTGGACTTCCTTGAGGCCCCCCCCCCCGGGGGTTATAGACACTTCTAGGTGCCTGGAGACCAGCCGAACATAGGTAAGTGCTTAAGTGTACTCTGTTGCGGTGATGGTGGCAAGAAAGCAACACTTTTTGCCACCATTGCATCTTCAAAGTTGTCCGGCAGAGCTCTTCCAGGTATTTTGGGACCTGCTTCACTTAAACCCATCGGGAGAGATGATGAAGTCCTGCTTCCACCCACTCCATCCTTGAGAGTACAGGTGTGCCCAAGGTTTCTTGGATGTTTCCGTTTGGGGAGCTTGAGGATGTTGACAAGATGCTTGGAGAGATTTGCCTGGCTTCTCGTGTGTGACCCTTGCCCATCATGGCTAGTTGCATCCTCTGGGAGATAATAAGGTCTCTTTGAGAGAGGGTTGGTCCTTGCTGCCTTGTAGGACGTGGTAGACTGGAATCTCCTTGGGTAAACCTATTTGGAACCAGAGTGTTACAACCACTCCCGTCTAGTTACAAATTTCCCAAAAATCAGCAGCTGGCTCGAGCGAGTGGCAGCTGGATACAACCGATGAGGTAGACCAGGGGTAGACAATCTGGTGCCCTCAAGATAGTATTGGACTCCCAACTTCCATCAATCCCAGCCAGCTTGGTCAATGTGGTCAGGGATGATTTGAGCTACACCATGGGTAGGCAAACTAAGGCCCGGGGGCTGGATCTGGCCCAATCCGCCTTCTAAATCTGGCCCGCGGATGGGCCGGGAATAGGGTTGCCAGACTCAATAGTGGACAGGACTTCTGTGTCTTGAATTGCCCTGCTCTCTTTTGAGTCTGGAAACCTTAAAGAGAAATAATAATAACAATAATAATTTATTATTTATACCCCGCCCATCTGGCTGGGCTTCCCCAGCCACTCTAGGCGGCTTCCAACAGAAAAATAAAACACAGTAATCTATTAAACATTAAAAGCCTCCCTGAACAGGGCTGCCTTCAGATGTCTTCTAAAAGTCTGGTAGTTGTTTTCCTCTTTGACATCTGATGGGAGGGCGTTCCACAGGGCAGGCGCCACCACCGAGAAGGCCCTCTGCCTAGTTCCCTGCAACTTGGCATCTCGCAACGAGGGAACCGCCAGAAGGCCCTTGGTGCTGGACCTCAGTGTCCGGGCAGAATGATGGAGGTGGAGACGCTCCTGCAGGTATACTGGACCGAGGCCATTTAGGGCTTTAAAGGTCAGCACCAACACTTTGAATTGTGCTCGGAAACGTACTGGGAGCCAATGTAGATCTTTCAAGACCAGTGTTATGTGGTCTTGGCGGCCACTCCCAGTTTAATTTCCAAGCAAAGGGTCTGCTGATTTCTCTTTAAGGTTTCCAGACTCAAAAGAGAGCAGGGCAATTAAAGGCACAGATGTCCCGTCCACTATTGAGTCTGGCAACCCTTAGCCGGGAATCAGCGTGTTTTTACATGAGTAGAATGTGTCTTTTTATTTAAAATGCATCTCTGGGTTATTTGTGGGGCATAGGAATTCGTTCTTTTTCCCCCTCCCCAAAATATAGTCCGGCCCTCCACAAGGTCTGAGGGACAGTGGACCGGCCCCCTGACCCCTGAGCTACACCCAGGCATGACTTTGACACCAAAAACAGCTCTGGTCAGCCTAAGAGATTACCTCTGTTGAGAGAGAGAGATAGTTGCTGCAGCAGAGTTGCCGTCACTATTTATCTTGGTGTATCTACCATTTCCCTCATCTTAAGGGGGACACACCCAATTAAGCTTGTCATAACAGAAGTTTCTCATCTCCAATGAAAGGAAACTATTTATTGGTTTTACTTCAGCCAGCTAATTGCATTGTGGGTTGGTGGTCTGGGCAGCTGAAGCAGGCTGGCGATGGATTCTGACGCCTGTTTATTTATCAAGTACAGATTTCCTCCTATTCGGCACCGTTTGTTAATGAAAATCAAAACAATAGGACCTTCTATATGGCGTTGCGCTTCACACACTTGGATGGGGAATTTGGGGCATATTTTCATTTTTTAAAGTTTTACATATAACCGTTTTTAAGACGCTCCATCCCAAATCACTGTGCAAGTAAACACATTTCGGTGATTCAAAGGATGTCTTTATATATATACATACATACATAACTCCTTGGGATCCCTTCATTTGAAAGGCGTAACGATGAAACTTCAGACCTTCAAAGAGTCAGGGTACGTGTGAATTGAAAGAGTGGTCCCAGAGTTTTGTGTGGATTGATCAAAAAGCAGTTCTGTCCCCTGAATGAGGACCTGGTACTCCAAAATTTATGCTGCTGTCAAACCAGCTGTTAATCAGTCCTTTCACATTTAATGAAAATATATATGAATAATAATGTACAGATCTTCCACCCTTAATATTAAAAAAAAACTTTAGTCTCCCATTGAGAGATGAAAAGCTACACATTTCTTGAAAGGAGTAATTTTATACTATTACAAAACATGTGTTAAAAGCATACAAATATTTGAAAGAGGGTTGATGTCTCCATCATGTACAGCAATCGGTGTGGTGATAGGTATTTAACCATCTGTATGAATCTGAAATTCAAATTTTGCATAACAATGTACAATGATGAGAAACATCTATGCACTAAAGGCAAATCAAATCACAAAAGTCTTTATTTAAAATATGAAAAAGGCTTTGCAAGAGAGAATATTAGCTGGATCATGGACGTGTTCCTCTGGTTCCCAGAGCAATTATCTGGGCCCTTAGTAGCAACTCTTTAAGAAAATGGCCATTTATTTATATCAACGGTTTTGTGAAGAAAATTTTTACTTGGAAATAAAAGTCGGCTCTTATTTCCTCCTAAAAAGTGAAAAACCTCCAATCGGATAATGACTGTATCTTACTGAGATTGCTTCAAAACAAGCAGTTATAGGAATCAAGCCTGTGGAAATCAATATGATTCTGCAACTTTCTGAAAGGAAACCATCCCGATTAAAGATGGAACGGTTTAGATTTCTAGCTCTCTTCTAGGCCTAACAAGCATGAGCACAGAGGACCTTTCCCTTGTGTTCTGTGAAAATGCTGAAAGGTGATTTGGTCCTGTAGAAATATTCAGTGTGGTTTTTTTTTTGTGTGTGGTCATTTTACTGGCTGATTTCACCATCACTGAAATTTTCTTTCACTAGCTGCCTACTGTGTAATGTAAAAAGGATAATACTTCATTGCGTCTCATCCAGGAGTTGAACCGAACAAAATTCAAGAGCGCCTTCTCTTGTTCAGGGTTTTAATTCTCTTACTTATTCTGAAATTCCTTCCTCTCTCCCCCTTTTTAAACAGCGCAAGACTGAAAAACAGCAGCAAACAGATCTGCGTCGATCCCAAGTTAAGGTGGATGCAAGAGTATCTGGAGAAATACCTGCACAAGTAAGCCGAGAAACAAAAAAGGACTTAAAGCTAAATGCACCCTGGGTAAAAACAACAAAAAAAAAGCAAAACAAAACAAATGTGCTGATGGCTAGGTCTAACCAAGATGGATCGAGTTTTCATTGAAAACAGGCCTTGCTCTCATTTGGGGCATTTTAAGAGATTTCGGTATTTGGGGCCAGAGAGATGCTTGCTGATTGGGTCCCAACGAGGCCGAGTTTGTTCCTCAGGCCATTCTGACAATCAACATTAATTCCCTCCCTTCGCTCCCCGGTTTGAACGCGTTGATTGACCCAGCCTGCGGTATCCGAACGCTGGTGATTGATTGCACATGAGATAAGCACTACTTCTAAACTGATCCATGAGCCATGTGTTGCAAGAGAAGGGATGCCACGGTGGGCTTTGGCGGAAGCCCGTGTTGTGGCATTCGGCACCTTTGCAACAGATCTGAACTGCTTGTTGCCACTGCAGACCAAACCCTACGGGCAAAAGGGATTTTTAAGGGGCTCCTTTGGCGTTTGACAAAGATGCTAAGTGAGGTCAATCGAGGGGGAATGTTTGAGGCAGCCACTAGGTTCAGGGTAAGCTAAATCTTTCCCCGCTCTCCCCTTTATTGTTAACATCACAGCTTTTCATTAAACCATACTCACAAGCTCATCGTGCTCTGCTTGAGGTTACACTGCTTCTCTTTTCGTTTCCTGTCTTCTCTGAGATTGGGTCCGGATAATGCAGGGATGTTTGAGCCACTGAGTCCCCGTAGAAAAGTACCACTATCATCAGTTAGAATCAGATCTGGAATGCTCTAGTCTATTTGAATTAGAATCCATACTGCAAATTTGATCTATCAGTTATTGATCAGGATTATATTCTTGGCAGATGCCCTTGAAACGTCAGGATAAACCAGGGGTCAGCAAACTTTCTCAGCGGGGGCCCAGTCCACTGTCCCTCAGACCTTGGGGACGGATGGACTATATTGTGAAAAAAGAAGAACTAATTCCTATGCCCCACAAATAACCCAGAGATGCGTTTTAAATAAAAGCACACATTCTACTCATGTAAAAACACCAGGCAGGCCCCACAAATAACCCAGAGATGCATTTTAAATAAAAGCACACATTCTACTCATGTAAAAACACCAGGCAGGCCCCACAAATAACCCAGAGATGCATTTTAAATAAAAGGACACATTCTACTCATGTAAAAACACACTGATTCCTGGACCGTCTGTGGGCTGGATTTACAGTGGTACCTCACAAGACGAATGCCCTGCAAGACGAATTTTTCGAAAGACGAATGCGTCTTGCGATCTGATGGTGACTTGCAAGGTGAATTCATTTTGCGAAAAATTCGTCTTGCGAATCGCGGTTTCCCATAGGAATGCATTGAAATTTAATTAATGCGTTCCTATGGGCAAAAAAGATTTGCAAGACGAAATTTTCGCAAAACGAATTGACTCATGGAACGAATTAAATTAGTCTTGTGAGGTACCACTGTAGAAGGCGATTGGGCGGGATCTGGCCCCCGGGCCTTAGTTTGCCTACCCATGGGATAAATTGTTATAGCAGCTTTCAGCCATCAACTAAGAGTTTGAGATCATGGCTGCATTGCTGTCAACCTCAAACAAGCCTTCTCTGAACCCTTTGCATATTCTCTTGTCCAGTTTGCCCCAGGACTAAGCATGGAAGCTTTAACTGAGCTTCCTGGGGTTCCACCGTCAGCTGTTCCTGTTGATTTCTGATTTAAGGGACACCTGAAAGATTTTCATTTTTACCAGCAATGTTTGGGCCCAGATGTGCCGCAGCACCGAAAGCCCAGGTCTTAACTGCAAGGCAGGTCGTACCTGTGGGCAAGACAGGCTCCGGAGAAATTGTCTCGTGTGAATATTGCCTGTCGGAAAGGTTTAGTGCAGGGGTAAGGCAACCTAGCGGGACCCAGGTGGCGCTGTGGGTTAAACCACTGAGCCTAGGGCTTGCTGATCAGAAGGTCAGCGGTTCGAATCCCTGTGACGGGGTGAGCTCCCGTTGCTTGGTCCCAGCTCCTGCCAACCTAGCAGTTGGAAAGCATGTCAAAATGCAAGTAGATAAATAGGAACCGCTACAGCGGGAAGGTAAACGGCGTTTCCGTGTGCTGCTCTGGTTCGCCAGAAGTGGCTTTGTCATGCTGGTCACATGACCTGGAAGCTATACGCCGGCTCCCTCGGCCAATAATGCGAGATGAGCGCACAACCCCAGAGTCGGTCACGACTAGACCTAATGGTCAGGGGTCCCTTTACCTTTACCTGTAAGGCAACCTAAGGCCCAGGGGCCGGATGGGGCCCAATCGCCTTCTCAATCCGGCCCGCGGACAGGCTGGGAATCAGCATGTTTTCACATGAGTAGAATGTGCCTTTTATTTAAAATGCATCTCTGGGGTATTTGTGGGGCACAGGAATTCGTTCATCTCCCCCCCCCAAAAAATATAGTCCGGCCCACCACATGGTCTGAGGGACGGTAGACCAGCCCACGGCTGAAAAAGGTTGCTGACCCCTGGTTTAGTGCAATCCGCCAGGAGTCCCTGCAGAAACTCCCATTTCAAAAGGGCTTGCACAAAAGATGTCCCTGGAGGATCGTGCCCTTTTGACGAACACCCATTTTGCCCATCTGCACAGTACTGAATTTCCACTGCATTCCAGAGAAGGTTATTTCAGAGCACACTTGTTACCTGTCAATCAGTTTATAAGTCTCTGAATTGCAGCCACGAGCCTATGGGTAGCTTAAAGGCTGCCTTGCCCGTAAAAGAGTGTCAAATGAATATCTGCAGTTATATCAATGTGGTTTATCGATAGTTTCTATTTTTCACATGTACTAACATTGTATTGCATATCATACTATATATATAAATATATAAATATATATATTATATATACACACACTCTAGCAATAAAAGTGGCTATTTTTTATATTACAAAAGCCCAGTTGTATTTGGAAATTTATTTTTCTGAAATAAAATACTTTTTTTAGATGGGCTGTTGTAAAGTTGCTTAAATTTCACGTCCGTATGTGTCTGAATGTGTGTGTGTGAGAGTCGCTCTGAAGGTCTCTTGGGCCGAGATTGCTTGTTGAACGTGTGGTGAACTGGGGACATGTGGTTACAATATGAAGTGAAAGCGTCCTGCCAGGAAACAAACTTTTGTTGCTCACTAACTGCTTACCTTTTTCTTACTGCTCTCCCATGCGCTACTAGGGATGAAAGGCAGCAATGACAATGTCCAAAACAATCAATCAAACAAACAAACAAACAAACACAAACAAACAAACGCAGAGCCATGCAAAGAGAGCACCTTGTTTCATGGTTCTCCTCACTAGTACAGTAGAAACTTGGTTCTCGAACAGCTTAGTTGACAAACAAATCGGCTCCCGAAAAAACGACAAAAACCTGGAAGTAAGTGTTCCGGTTTTTGAGCGTTTTCCGGAAGCCGAACATCCGACGCGACTTCCGGTTGAGTGCGGGAAGCTCCCGCGGCCAATCAGAAGCCACGCCTTGGTTTTCGAACGGTTTCGGGACTCCCAGAATGGATTAGGTTTGAGAACCAAGGTTCCACTGTACTTAAATTTACAATGGAGGACAAAATTAGGCCATGCTTGGTATGCAAACCAAGGAATTGTTCCGGCCAGGAGTTCTTTTCCATGTGGAAATTGTCTTAACTTGCCTGTCTTGGCAGTTTTATTTATTGTTGTTGTTGCCATTTAAGACAGTGGAACATCATCCCAGCAAATTTCACGTAAAACCCAGGGGGTTGGCTTCTGGTTGACTGCTGGGCACAATTTTTATGCTGTTATGTTCCATCCCAGTACAGCAAATCATTATACCTTGGAAGTGGAACAGTCTCGTTCTTGAACCTTTTGGCTCCTGAACGATCGAAACCCGGAAGTGACTGTTCTGGTTTTCGAACGTTCTTTTGGAAGCCAAACATCCTACGGGGCTTCTGTGGCTTCTGATTGGCTGCAGGAGCTTCCTGCAGCCAATCAGAAGCTTTGCTTTGCTTTCCGAACATTTTGGAAGTCGAACGGACTTCTGGAACAGATTCCGTTCGACTTCTAAGGCACAACTGTATAAGGAATCAGGTCCTCTCTTGAAACTTACTAACCTGTGGATACCTTTTATGGAAATAATAATAATAATAATAATAATAATAATAATAATAATAATATACCATCATCACTACTACTACACTATTAATGTACATGCTGCTTTAACCCCCAAACCCAACAGTGGCCTGCTCCTCTACTAAGCCTATCTTCTAAATTTCAAGAATTAGTGAGACTGCAAAAGTAATGGATTCAAACTACAAGAAAGAAGATTCCACCTGAACATTAGGAAGAACTTCCTGACAGTAAGAGCTGTTCGACAGTGGAATTTGCTGCCAAGGAGTGTGGCGGAGTCTCCTTCTTTGGAGGTCTTTAAGCAGAGGCTTGACAGCCATCTGTCAGGAATGCTTTGATGGTGTTTCCTGCTTGGCAGGGGGTTGGACTGGGTGGCCCTTGTGGTCTCTTCCAACTCTATGATTCTAAGGAAGAGAGCCCAAGGTAACCAGAGATTGCTTTGTTTGGGTTGAAGCCAGAGGTCTCACAGAAAAGGTGTGGGTTTGAGGCGACATATGTTTCTAGTGCTGTCCTGAAGTGCTTCAGTTTTGCCTGAGTCGATCCGTGAACCAGATTCTGAGGACCACCAAGCTTGACATGACATGGGGGAGACGTGAACAGCCTTCCAGCTTTTCCAGAGGATTTGGGGGAGGGGCAGCCAGGGGGGAGAGGGAAGCTTAACCCTTTCCCCCATGGGCTGCTTTCTCCCCCAAAATAATATTCCCTAGGAGGTTTCCTCCCTCCTGCCCCTACATTCATAGACCGTGTAGATGCACTGAAGTAAAAAACAAAACTCCCCCCAAACTGTCAAGATACTTCTACCCTATTCAGTTTGATTTGGTCCTGGGAATGCGTTTTCCTGGGTTCAAAGTAAGGCAGAAAAAATGAGCAAGGATTTCACCTAAGAAGGTACCTCTCTTGTCCATCGCTGTTTACAAAGCTGGTTAAATAAGAAGCAACGGCAGAGTATCCTTGGAGAACAGCGAGCAATTAACACCCGAGATCTGCCAGGTTGACCAGAGCCTATCTGGAGATAGGCTGCCCTAAGTCTTCCATCTCGGCTCAGATGGGGCTCAGCCAAGATAGCGGTAAGTCCCCAAAAGGTGCCAGTTTGTGGGAGCATGGTGGTGACAGGACAAGGCAGGAGGAGACTAACCCCTTTTTTTCAGCTCAGTCATGTGTCCGAGTAAGGCTGTGAAAGTTATACTGTACAGTGGCACTTTGGTAGTCGAATGGCTTGGCTCCCGAACAAACCGACTCCTGAACAAATCTCAGACTCGGAAAGGAGTGTTCTGGTTTGCGGACATTTTCCGGCAGCTGAATGTCTGATGCGGCTTCTGATTGGCTGCAGGAAGCTCCTGCGGCCAATCAGAAGCCGCGCCTTGCTTTTCGAACCATTTCGGAAGTCAAACGGACTCCCGGAAAGGGTCGTCAAATTATATCTTAAGTTTTCCCTCTGCCAGACTTCGGGCAGCTCAGCCAGCAATAGCGTGGCTCCTTAACAGTGTTTTGATCAGCAACAAGGCACACCAGCCTCATTTGCCCCGGTGTAAATCACACCAGCTTCCTAAAGTTTGGCTTGTTCTGCACCCATATAATGAAGAAGAAGAGCTGTGGTCAGCTTGATTCAAAGGGATGCTTGTTTTGCTGCTCAGAATGATGCCCCTCCCCAGAGAAAGACATGCATAAAGGACCAGGTAAGTCACAAAGGCCTAGCCATTCCTTACTGCACCGCTGGAGGTGAGAGGCAAGGATGCGCCTTCCTCGAGAACCTGCTTAGCAGTAGCATTTTTTGCTCATTTGATTTTTTTCTCCAGCTTTTGGGGCCCTTTCTAAGCTCATGCTTCAACCCAAGCCCCTTGGGCAGCTGCCCCCTTCTGCACAGCAACTCACAGATTTTGCACACAACTGTGACCTGCTCCTGATGTGGACCGAGACACGAATCTGATCCTGGCATTAGAAGATGCTCAGAAGGGGGTGGGGCATCTTAAAAGCAGGCATCTAGAGCTGCAGGTAGCAGAAAGATACGGTACTGCAGCCAGAAACACCCATATATCTCCTGCCTCAACAGTACAACATGCGAACGTCGCTAGTTTATGGGATAGAGGTGCAGTTCCCACTTCCAATGCCGAGATGAATTACGCTCTCCAGAACACCACGGAATGATGGTTCCCTCCTCACAGAAATATCTTGGGTGGTGTGTTTTGTATGCCTTCTACTCAGTGCTGTTTTTCCAGAAAAAAAGGTGCTGGAACTCGCCGTGTTCTCTTATAATGGCAACGGCGCCCACCTGAGAGGTGTCCCGGAGCTGTGTTCCGGCGAGTTCCGGCTGAAAAAAGCCCCTGCTTTTACTGTTCCCTTCATTATGTGACTTTAGATGAGCACAGCTAGCCCTGGAACTGAAGAACAGCAGTCTCCCCATAAAAGGCTTCTTCTTCAAGTTTTGTAAATAGCAGCGGCGTGCCCACGTCCTCAGCAGGCCGTGTGCGTCCAGATCAGCCGGCAGTTGCTTCCCTACAGGCCTACCATCTTCCCTCAGACCCTTCCCTTAACAGACTCTCACTCTGTTCTTTATCAACAGGAGATTCAAGATGTAAGAGGCGAGCATTGTAGCTGTCCACAGGATGTCTCACTGTAGAAGCCAGAAAGCAGAGGTCCCGCTATTAGGGAGCGATGAGGGCATCTTCTTTTTATCACGCAGCACAAAGCGGCGCTTCATGCACTTCCCAGAGCCTCTTGTTCGCACAGAATGCCTTTGCCTTTTGCCAATACTAGCCGATTGTAGCAGGAACTCTCCGCAAAGTTTGGTTTATCACGTAGTAGCACTGACGCCAGCAGCAGATTGAAAACGTTGCTTCGTATATGGCGATTCCTTTCTGCTGTGCAGAACCCTGCCACATATCAGGAGTTTCCATGCAGGTTAACAATCTACTGTGGTTCATTTGTATGGAAAGGAATGAGGGGTGTGTATGTGTGTGGGTTTGTGTGGGTGTCTGTCCTACTGACATTTGTAGAGAACACTCTTTTTTCCCTGCAGACCTATGGTGGAAGATGGGACATCCTGCAGCCACCCAGAGTTTGCACAAAAAGTGCTTGATGCATTCCACGTATTTGCAGGTGAACAATTCCTATTCACGTGGGCCCAATGCACAAGGGTCTAAATAGGATGGTTTCGAAAGAGTGACAGGCACTGTGACTTCACCTAGGAATTTCCTCTTTCAGAAATGTTGAACCAGCTCATGTCGGACTTTGGGATCTTTCTTTGGCAGGGGAAAATGGTCTTTGTTCGCGAGCTCCGTAATGCCTGAGCCACAAGGTTGTTTCATGTGTGGCAATTGCAGGAGTTGCTGCAGTTTAAATTTCTGTGTGCTTTTGGTTCATGGATGCTCCAAACAGTAGGCCACTCCTCCCTGTGAATTAAAGTGGTGAAAAGTGATCATTTCCAAAAGAAAGAAAGAAATGTATTAAAATATCAGAGAATATACAAAGTGGAGTTACGTGCATTGTGAGAGGATATCTTTTATGCTCTGTCCTCCTGCATATAGCTTAGAGCAGGCATCCCCAAACTGCGGCCCTCCAGATGTTTTGGCCTACAACTCCCATGATCCCTAGCTAACAGTACCAGTGGCCGGGGAAGATGGGAATTGTAGTCCAAAACATCTGGAGGGCCGAAGTTTGGGGATGCCTGGCTTAGAGACTCCTTGGAGTGCGTATGTGCTGGTGAATGTTAAATCAGGTGTCAAAATTATCTGGATATTTTGTTGGGATCACAGATTGCGAGTCTGAAATCTCTTGGGATGCATTGGTTTCTGAACCCAGTCCAACATGGGCTCAGCTGCAGTCTTTGCTTTTAGTGAATCGCTCCAGAGCATGTGAGCTAAATTTGCACCAGAGACTTACCTGATACGCCAAAAAGTGTCTCCCTTTTTCATTGAACGTGAAATGCCAAAGAGAACCTCTGGCTAGTCCCGGAGCCTGTTAGCTATCCCGCTCGCCCATCACTTGGAGTCAAGTAGCAAAGGTGAAGCCGCATGAAAGATGTTGCTTGTGAAACTGGGGCACGGATGGATGCTCGAAGCTTTCTTGCACATGGGGAATCTGTACTGATGAGCGGGGTTTGGCTGGTATTTATGCACTGGCAAAGGGAGAGATGATGAGCACAAAAAGTTTCCAGCTAAGCCCCTGCATATGTACAAGGTTCCTGATCCTTAAACCTGTTCTTTTATCTGCCTGTGACTTTTCTCCTGACAGACTGGTTTAGAGAATCTTGCTCAGTACATTCACATTGTTGCATTGATCTGAGCACGACCCAGTTTAGCCAGAGGTTGAAAGCTGAATTTTACTGTGTCAAATCCCTCATCTGACACTCGAGCCCATCCCTTCAGCACAGAGCGCAGTTGTTCAGCTGACTTTGCCAGGGTGCATGGGAGAAATGCCCTCCATGTGACAAAACAATGCGCAAATGGGCTCCTCCTGTTATGATGACTTATGGAGGCCCTAGCTCACATGCCTGTCCTGTAAGTGAGAGGAGGAGTAAAATGACAAGCTTTCCCACACTGAAGCTAATTACGGATGAAAATGAAATTCAGAGGGAAGAGAAAGAAAACAACAATACTACACTGGCAAATGGAGAGTAGCACTGAACTGATTAAGTTCCCATAAATGTGGGGAGGAAATCACAGGAGAATCTTTTACACTGGGCTTTAGCTAGAAGTTTTAGCTGACGGCAGCAACGCATGGTATTTATGGAACTGCAAAATGACAAATTATGTTTCTGCAAAATGTGCCTCTGTAGTCCAAATGTTTTTAAAATAATGAATGAATGTTCAAGAAGTCCTTTAAAACATAAGAAAGTGATGGATAACGAGTCCAGGTGGAGCCTGTGCCCGTTATTAGCTGCACTAATTTGCCTTTCTTGCTGTTGCTGATAATGCATTTATTAGGGGAGGAACAAATTCAAAAGACACCTCAGAATCTGCAGGAATGGACCCAGGAGTCTCGACCAGGGGTGGTGAATCTTTGCCCCTCCATATGTTGCTGGACTACAAATACTACAATCCTGATTGTTGGCCATGCTGGCTGGGACTGATGGGAGTTGCTCTTCAGTAACACCTGGAGGGCCAAAGATTCATCATACCTTTGTCTAGGTACCCGCAATTGATATATCTGGAAGCAGAACATTGAAAGAGAGAGTCGTACTTTGACTCAAGGAACCCATCTTTGGCCATTAGCATTTGTCAAAACCAGTCTTTCTGTTCCTCAGGGAAGCTGTTGAATGACAGGAAAAATTCTGTAGTCATGGAGTAAAGCGAAAGGCCAGCTCCCTGTAGTCTTTGTTATTAAGAGCCCTGAAATGTTGGACTGAGAGAAACGGAACATTTTCTCTTTTTTACTCCAAATAGCACCCTCTGAAGGTACTTCTGGACCCTCCAAGTGTCCCTATTTTCCAGGGACGGTCCCCATTTTACAGAAGCTGTCCCAGTTTCTGATTTAATCCCAGAAAGGTCCTGGTTTCTCCCTAGAATGTCCCTATTTTCATCAGAGAAATGTAAGAGGGGACGTCTCTATTTTCATCGGAGAAAAGTTGGGGGGGGTATGTGCTTCTCCATATGGTTCAAAACAGATAGTTACCCTACTTTTTTACCCCTTCGGGTGGTGGTGGGTTGCCTCAGAAGGGCATTTGGAGCTGATAACCTGTGAGTCAGAGAAGCGAAGGGTACTCTCTTCATGACGGCTTCTCAGCTCCCAATATCCTCTTGAATGGTGACATGTAGAAATACCACCATGGAGAACTTAAACCCAGGCGATGTAAAGGCAGCAGAAGAAAACAGTTCCCCTTGACCAGCAGCATCTATTTAGGGCCTGCCAATATGGCTTCAGAAACACTACAAAGGCACTCCCATCACATGGAATCCAATTGTCACTATGCCTCTTAACGTGGTATATGGAGAAATGTCTACTACTTACAACTACCTTTTCCACCCAGAGCAGCTGCAATGAGGCTGGATTGGAAGCAGCCGCCACGAAGCGGTTTAATGATATTTCTTGGTTTTTCAGGGTGGCTTGGATGCAATTCATACTGAGTTCCCTGTGTGTGTGTGGTATTTGCACACAAATGCCCACAAATCTTCCCAAATAATGTGAAAAAGACTTTTATCTCCCGAAAGGCAGCTTTATAACAATATTTCATGCAGTGCTTTTTTAATAATAATAATGAAATATTTTGAGAACTTCTATATGTCTTTGCAAATTATGATAGCACTTGTAATTTCCATAATAAAAAAATATGTATTCAAATTCCAGCTCTTTTCCTAGTAAGTAGTGTACGTCTCTTTTTCCTTTGGCGCAAACAAATACGATGTGGAAGAGCGGTTCCTTTTTCTTTCCCTCCCTCACTGTGGTTCTCAAGCCTGTATGGCTGGGTATGTTCCATGGGAAGTTTTTGGGATGGGAGAGACTATTCCCAGAAGGCCTGTAAGCACAAAACAGTCCATCACGCAGCGAAGATGCCTTTTCTGAGGTGAACGAACCATTCAGCTTTCGTTAAACAATTCATTACTTCTCGTTACTGCTTCTAGGCACAATTTTAAGGGACCTGGATAAGATTCCCTCAGCCATGCAGGGGCTATAAAATGTGGACCCGGCCCCTCTCACTTCCCAGCTCCTTGCCCCTCCAGACCTCAGCAAAAGGCCGCCATATTGCACTAACTCAAGCTCTGGTATCCGAGACCTGGCTACTGTCTCCACCCAAAAAATCTAGGCAAACAACCCAAGCTGAAGCTAACTTGGGTCCATTAGGTAGGGAACTTGGGTTGTCTGTGCCAAGGGTAGTCGACGTGGTGCCTTTCGGAAGTTGTTGGACTACAACTCCCATCAGCCCTGACCCTTGGTTATGCTGGCTGGTGCTGACGGGAGTTGAAATCCAATGATATCTGGAGGGACAGCAAGTCTTTGCCAAACCTGTTTACTGTCAAGGTCCAGCAGGCAGAGGCCATTCTAAGTAACACCAGAGCATCCCTCTCCTTAGGACCAATAATTAGTTGTGAAAACTTTGCACCAGATGTACCGGAATCTGGATTGTAGTGGAAAGAAGCATCTCTCTGTTGGGGTGGGAGAAACATCTCGCAGAGCAGCTCTCTGTATCAAAACATGCACCGTGAGAGGGAATGTTCTATTACAGGAGTGGGAAATTTAACCGGGCACAACACATTTAGGTCACAGCCCTTTTCTGTCCATTGTTAGCCTGGTTCAGTGAATTACAGGTACGACCTTTTCTCCTGAGCAGTGCTTTTTTTTTTCTTCCTAAAAAAATGTTTAGGGGTGCTCTCATTTTGACTCAAGAAAACCACCATATTATAGTTCAAATCGGGGAAAATAAATACAGTAGATGGACAAAAATACAAAGATTCACAAAATGTTTAGGGCAGGGGTCAGCAAACTTTTTCAGCAGGGGGCCGGTCCACTGTCCCTCAGACCTTGTGGGGGGCCGGACTATATTTTGGGAAAAAATATGAACGAATTCGTATGCCCCACAAATAACCCAGAGATGCATTTTAAAGAAAAGGACACATTCTACTCATGTAAAAAAATGCCGATTCCCGGACCGTCCGCGGGCCGGATTTAGAAGGCGATTGGCCGCATCCGGCCCCCGGGCCTTAGTTTGGGGACCCCTGGTTTAGGGGTTTGCGTACCACTGTGTCCCCCCAGGGAAAAAAGCACTGCTCTTGAGACAGGCTCTGCACCTTTAACAAATGCAGAAATTCAGTAGGTCCAACTAACCCACTTTGCTACATCGACTGGCATGCAGGACTTTTTCCTCCTGATTAAAAAAAGCTGTGTAGCCATGCGGTGAAAACCATCACATCTCCCCGCCCCCAAAATAATTTTTATTGGTTTTCATGTAAATACAAGAACAACATATAACTACAGTAACTTATTCAGTGGTACATTCTTAATAATTTTCATGTGCACAAGCAATATGTTTATGCATTATCAATTCAAGCATCCTCTCCACAAAGACTCTTGTTTTGCGCGTGGAATAAAAGTATCTTTTGTCTCATTTATAAAGTAAGGAAAGGAAGCCAAGCCTCACCCCAAAATGTCTAACCCTGAAGTGCCTTTACTTACCGTTCTGTGGCGAGTAAGGGGTTCTGACAGAGCCACATTCTAAATATTATTTAACTGGATTTCAATGGGGAGTGAACACTGTCATGTCTGAAGGGGGCTTGTGCATATGAACACAAAGGAACATGGACAAAAGGAGCAATGTTGATAATGAGCATGCGCTGAAGACCCTCCAAGTGTTCTGATTTCCCAGGGACAGTCCTGGATTTACAGAAGTGTCCCGCTTTTCCTAAGGATGTCCCTATTTTTATCAGAGAAACATTGGAAGGGACGCCTCTGCTTTCATCAGATAAATGTATGGAATAGGATGCCCCCATTTCCATCGGAGAAATGTTGGAGGGCATGAGTCAAGATTGTGCGAAGTTGGTGTCGTGAAATTCTACTCAGTATTGATCCAAAGCAGATTCTAGCGTATAGTTAGCAGAGTAACAACTTAAACACGTTGCAGGATTTCAAAAAAAACAACAACGACCAGAGGCAATTAATATTTCATCCAGCAGAGCCTTACTACTACCGAAGGCAAATGAGCATAATGGTCACATTCAAGATTGGCACTGTCCATAAGGAATCCAGTTGCAGCAGACTTAAACTTACACTAACTTATAACAAGTCTAAAATCTTAACACTAAGCAAAACGCCACAATAGAAGGAAAAGAACTACAAAGAGCAGGTGTGAAAGTCAGGCTCCTTCTGGTCTCTTATTATAGTCAGCATGACCTTCAAAGAAGAGATAACAGAACCCGTTTAAACCAGCTGTACTCAGCTTCTCTGAAGGAATAACCCAAACACTAGGGCCGGCTCTAGGAGTAGGCTGGGTGGCGTGGGGTGCGAGGGCGCCGGACCGGCAGGGGGGCGCTGTGCGGCAGCCCACCAGCCACGGCAAGAAACGGGGCGGGGGCGCCGGAGCAATCTCCGCACCACGGCGCCCCGGCGCCCGACATGCTTGAGACGGCCCTGCCAAACACCATGAACCTTCTGCTTGCTTCTTTCGCACAGAAAAGCTTCCAGAACCCTCTTGAATTAAGTAGAATAGGAAATAATAATAATAATAATAATAATAATAATAATAATAATAATAATAATAATAATATATTTATATCCCGCCTATCTGGCCGGGTTTCCCCAGCCACTCTGGGCGGCTTCCAACAAAATATTAAAATACAGAAATCCATCAAACATTAAAAGCTTCCCTAAACAGGGCTGCCTTAAGATGCCTTCTAAAGGTCTGGTAATTGTTATTCTCTTTGACCTCTGGTGGGAGGGCGTTCCACAGGGCGGGTGCCACTACCGAGAAGGCCCTCTACCTGGTTCCCTGTAACTTGGCTTCACGTAGCGAGGGAACCGCCAGAAGGCCCTCAGCGCTGGACCTCAGTGTCCGGGCAGAACGATGCGGGTGGAGACGCTCCTTCAGGTATGCTGGAAAGATCTCTACACATCACATCAATACTTGCTGCACTAAGAAATGCAAACTGACCGTGTGGGGTGGAGAGAGAGACCTTTCTCAGCTTCCCAATGTAAATGTAAACAGAAAGTAATATTGATTTGTAGTGGGATGGAAACCAAGATAAGCTTAGCCTGTTGCTTCTCAGCCTTTGGGGCTAAGGTCTCCCTTCTTCCTAAACTTCCTCTGCTTTTCTGCCTCCCCTCACAACCAAACATCTGTTCCATAAGTGAGCCCCTTCCATGCATGTTGGCTTGCTGTTTCAGGAACAAATCTGCGGGGAACTAATCCAATAGACTTGGCCAGCCTGCCAGGACCTAATTGTGTTGCTGCAGTGGAATTTGTATAGCCCCACAAATTAGCATCTGTGCAGGCCCGGCTCACCTGCCAACACCTCCCGAAAAGTTGGGGGAAGCAGTTCATGCAGCAGATACCCAGAGCAAAACAGCTAAGACCACCGAGACATAACTGGTCACCTCTTAGTCTTCATGGAGGTGCAGAGGAGCTCTTGAAGTTCCAGCGTGACAGGTTTGCAAAACGCAATGCAGATAAAATCACTTCCCAAACATTCTAATTCAGGATGATTTCTGGAGCCAGTGAATGTGCCTGAGGGGCCTGCTTGTTCTGTTTCTTTTTTAAAGAAATAAATTTTATTAAGGATTATAGAGAAAAATACAAAACTTGATATCTTCCCCCCCTTTTTTTAACCAAACCAAGACTTTTATATAGATACAAACAGAAACACAAAAAGGGGAGAGGAGAGAAAGAAAGAAAGAAAGAGAAATAAGAATACAGTGGAAGGAACCTCAGTTTTTTGAACGTAATCCGTTCTGGAAGACAGTTCGGCTTCCAAAAAGTTCAAAAGCTGAGGATCAGTTTGCTGGCTGCAAAGTCAGTGGGGAAAAAATAAAAAATGTGGCCCAGAAGCTGTTTGGCTTCTGGAAATTGTTCGAAAACCAGAGCAATTACTTCTGGGTTTTCAGCACATTCAATTCCCCGCTCCTCCACATGCAGCTGCTGGGTGACCTTGGGCTAGTAACATTTCCCTGAAGTCTCTCAGCCTCACTCACCTCACAGAGTGTTTGTTGTGGGGGAGGAAGGGAAAGGAGATTGTTAGCTGCTTGGAGACTCCTTAAGGGGACCCAGGTGGCGCTGTGGGTTAAACCACAGAGTCTAGGGCTTGCCGATCAGAAGGTCAGCAGTTCGAATCCCCGCGACGGGGTGAGCTCCCATTGCTTGGTCCCAGCTCCTGCCAACCTAGCAGTTCGAAAGCACATCAAAGTGCAAGTAGATAAATAGGTACCGCTACCGCGGGAAGGTAAACGGCGTTTCCGTGCGCTGCTCTGGTTCTGTGCGCTGCTCTGGCCACATGACCTGGAAGCTGTCTGCGGACAAACGCTGGCTCCCTCGGCCTATAGAGCGAGATGAGCGCCGCAACCCCAGAGTCGGACACTACTGGACCTGATGGTCAGGGGCCCCCTTTACCCTTTACCTTTAAGGGGAGTGAAAGGCGGGATATCAAATCCAGACTACTACTCCTCCTCCTCCTCCTCCTCCTCCTTCTTCTTCTTCCCCCTCGTGGTCCCTTCCAACAATTTCAAAGTCTACGATTCTATGATATATGTAGAAAAAACCAAACCAATCGAAAAGTAAGAAGAGCCTTTCTGGATCAGAGCAAAGGGCCATCTAATTCAGCATCCTGTTCTCACATCCACTAATGCCATCCACTAGATGCCCCTGGGAAACTTGCAGGCCGGACATGAGCAGAATAGTACCCTTTTCCAGTCGTGTTCCTCATCCACTGGCATTCAGAGACAGACTGCCTCCAAACCTGGAAGTACAAGATAGCCATTATAGCTGTCATTAGAAATAAGGGAATGGAAATAACGAGTAAGTAATAAAAGATATAAAAACCCAAGTCACAGCAAATTTACTCCATTAATTAAAACTACAGGAGCAATTGCATCTACCACTCACTGGGAGAACCTCCGCGGGCGGGGGGTGGGGGCGGGGGCGGAGAGAGACAGAATCCAACCAAAGCTAAATTTCTAATTTTGATTCCTTCCCATTGGAAACTCAGTAAATCATTAAGTGACAGCAAACATGTGCTGGTGTGACAGTGGGAGAGTCTTTAGCCAGTGCTGTAAACAACACACAGCTGGGATGCTTGACCTTTCTCAGCAACCAAGCGCAATTCATTATGAAGCCACATCGTCCAAAGATGGGTCCTCTTTTCCCAAGTCCCGCTTTGCCTTCATGGCAGATTGGCTGAGTAAGTAATGTCTCTTGAGCTCTTCTGCCAAACGGAGCAAAGCAGAAAATATCAATCATGAAGCAAAAAACCACACTCAACCAAATGTAAACTGAAGAAATGTAGTATCCAATTCAACATGCATAAAACTTTAAACGGAAACCTGTTGGAAGAGGGGGAAAAACCCAGTTTAGAGCGAAAAGAGCCCAGAAAGTCTGGCTGATCTCCCCTAGGAGAATATTCCAAAGTCATGGAGCTGCCACAGAGAAGGCCCTGGATTTGCCTAATGGCCTAGGATGATGAAATAGATACTAAGATCGCCAAAGCTGACCATAAGAAAACAGGTTATCTCACTTGGTTTAGACCAGGCACCCCCAAACTGCGGCCCTCCAGATGTTTTGGCCTACAACCCCCATGAACCCTAGCTAACACGACCAGTGGTTGTGGAAGATGGGAATTGTAGTCCAAAACATCTGGAGGGCTGACGTTTGGGGGTGCCTGGTTTAGACCGTGGTTCTGATAACACCAAGGTGGTGGGTTCAATTCCCATATGGGTCAGATGCATATTCTTGCATTGCAGGGGGTTGAACTAGATGACCCTGGGGTCCCTTCCAACTCGACAAGTCTATGGCTCTATGAAAACAGGTGGCCAATGAAATCGATATAGAATTGGAATTATTTTCATGGGCAGCAGACAAAAGCCTGGCTGCCACATTTTGGACCCGCTATTGTTCCTGACCTGTTTTTTGAAGGCAGACCCACATTGTCACAGTGGCCGGAGTGGACTACTTCAGAGTAACGACGCTACGCAGCTCTGCATTTTATTCTTTTATTGGTGCTGCGTATTTACAGTGCTCAAGTCATTGCTATTTACACGGAGCGATGTTGTCAGTCGGTTTCAGAACCTCCTAATGGCTTTTGGCGCGTCTTTCTCCAACACAAAAGCTTTGGCAGACCCATCCTCTTGCCCCTCCTCTTCCTGCGTAATTCTGGAGTTGGAGGGATGGGTCTTCCCCCCTTGCTTGCCCCTTCCTGTCCCACCTGGGACCCTGGCTCCTCTACCTTGCCTGAGCCTCGGACACGACTTCCTGCTTCCCCACTGGAATCGGAACTCTCCCTGCTTTCCCCTTTGCTCGGGGACGGGCTTGAACTCAGGAGGGGAGGGACTTCGCGATATCCCCTGTCCCTCACATCCACCCCCCTCCCAAGCTCTCCTTCACCCCTCCCCAGGCCCCCCCCATGTGTCGGTGACGACTGGAAGCCTAAGAACTCAGTGCTCTCCGAGCCCGTTGGTGTGAATACCTCCCCCCAGTCCTGCGAGCCCCCCCCTTCCGCCTGGGCGGACGGGAATCCCAAAAAGTCCGTGGCGTCAGAGCTGGTGGGGGTAAAAACGTTCTGCCAATCTGCTCCTTCCTCTGACTGGGTGGATCTCGGTGACACCCATACCTCATCCTCTGGTTCCTCAAACTCCGCTTCCCAGCGCCATGGTGAGCTGCTCTCCCGTGCCTCCTCCTCCTCCCCCTCCCTTTCCATGTGCCAGGGCTTGGGTCTGTGGGGAAAGAGGGCGTGAAATTCTTCCACCAAGAATTCCTCCTGTATCTGAGTGGCTGGGACCCATTCATTCTGGGACGGTGGAGCGTCCTCCCATGCCATGAGGTACTCCAGTCCCCCCACCCCCCACCTTGAATCCAGGATGGCCGTGGCCTCATTGAGTTGCTCCCTGCCTTCCCTCTCCCCCCCTCCCTCGGGGGTTTGTTCGCTGTCTCGGAGCCTGCTGCTTTCCCTGTACGGCGACAGCAGCGATCTATGAAACACTGGATGCACCCTCATGTCCTCTGGCAGTGCCAGCCTGTATGCCACCGGGTTTACCTGTTGCGTGACCGTGAAGGGGCCCAGCCTTTTGGGTGCCAGCTTTTTGCACCTCCCTCTGGTGGGAAGGCCCTCCGAGGACAACCACACCTTGTCCCCCACCCTGATGACCTCCCCTTGTCGCCTGTGGCGATCTGCCCCCTTTTTGTACGCTTCCTTGGCCCTCTCCAAGTGTTCTCTGAGCTGCTGGTGCACCGTCTCCAGTTCCTCTGCCCAATCCTCAGCCTGTGGGCCCTCCTCCTCCTCCTCCTCCCTCTCCCTCTCTGGGAAAGATCTGAGGTCGCGCCCGTAATTGGCCTTAAAGGGCGACACCCCTGTGGAGACGTGCACTGCATTGTTGTAGGCAAATTCTGCTAGTGGCAAGCGATCCACCCAGTCCGTTTGCCGCTGGCTGACGTAGCATCTCAGGTACTGCTGCAGAATGGCGTTGACCCTCTCCGCTTGTCCGTTGGTCTGCGGGTGTCTAGCCGTCGACAAGCTGACCTCCACCTGCAGGAGGTTCATGAGCCGCCGCCAGAACCTGGAAACAAATTGGCGGCCACGATCCGAAATAACCCTTAAAGGTAATCCATGCAGTCTGAAAATGTGATCAACAAACAGTTTGGCTGTCTCTTCTGCCGAGACTGCCCTGGCACACGGTATAAAGTGACACATTTTGGACATAAGGTCCACCACCACCAACACTGCAGTCTTACCCCTGGACGAAGGCAGATCTGTGATGAAGTCCATGGACACCACTTCCCACGGCCTGTGTGGTGTGGCTAAGGGCTCCAGCAACCCTGGTGGCGCTGCTCTGACCACCTTCGCCCGCTGGCAGGTGGTACAGCCCCTTACATAGTCTCGAACATCTTCCCGCACCCCTGGCCACCAGAAGTGTCTCATGACTAGGTGAGCGGTTTTGTCCCTTCCAAAATGCCCCGCTGTAGGGTTGTCGTGCATCTGCTTGAGGACCGTACGTCGAAGCTGGGTGGTGGGCAGGTACAGCGCACCCTTGTAGAAAAGCAGCCCTCTGCGTTCTGCAAAGTCTTTTGCCTGCTCCCTC
Organism: Zootoca vivipara; assembly: GCF_963506605.1. NCBI lineage: Eukaryota > Metazoa > Chordata > Lepidosauria > Squamata > Lacertidae > Zootoca > Zootoca vivipara. Next base: position 88,172,133 of record NC_083280.1, read on the forward strand.
CCCCCTCTCAGTTCTCTGAAGATGCGGTTGGCAAATTCATCCGCTGCCGTCAGTGCTGTGAGTTCTGCCTCGCTCACCACAGCTGCTCCGCAGGACCATGCCGACGGGGGGAAAATGTGCCTTGGGGCTGGTGGCGCCTCCTCCTCCATGTACTCTGGCTTGCGGGAGAGGGCATCCGCCCTGACATTCTGCTCCCCCGGGATGTAGTGGATGGAGAAGTTGAAGTTCGAGAAGAACTCTGCCCACCGTATCTGCCGCTGGTTGAGCACCCTGGCAGTTCTCCAGAACTCCAGGTTCTTGTGGTCTGTGCACACCTGGATGGGGTGCTTTGCGCCCACCAGGAAGTGTCGCCAGTGCTGGAACGCAGCGTAGATCGCAAGAAGTTCCCTATCAAACACTGTGTAGTTGCGTTCAGGCTGTGTCAGCTTCCTGGAGAAGAAGGCACAGGGTCTCCACTCCCTGTTGGCGTCCAGTTGCAACAAAATTGCGCCCACAGCTTTTTCAGAAGCATCTGTCTCAATGCGTAGGGGCGCGTCCTGCACCACATGGAACAGGTTTTGGTCTGAGGCGAACACTCTCTTGAGGCTTTCGAACGCTGCTTGCGCCTCTGGTGTCCACTTGAACTTCTGCTTGCCTCTCAGGCAGTCCGTGATGGGAGCCGTAACGCGAGAGAAGTTCTTGATGAACTTCCTGTAGAAGTTAGCGAAGCCTAGTAGGCGTTGGGCATCTTTGCGCGTCCTGGGGCTGTGCCAGTCCAGGATGGCCTGCACCTTGTCCTTGTCCATCGCCAGCCCCTTGTCTGACAGCTTGTAGCCCAGGAAGTCCACCTCTTTGGTGTGAAACTTGCACTTCTCCAGCTTCACATACAGGTGGTTCTCCTTCAGGCGTTGCAACACCTCTCTGACATCTTTCACATGCTGCACCGGGTCATTCGAGTAGATAAGGATGTCATCTAGGAAGACCAAGCATTTCCTGAAGAGGAGGGACCCCAGGACGTGGTGCATGAAGGCCTGGAAGCATGCTGAGCCCCCTTGCAAACCGAAGGGCATCACCAGATATTCAAAAGAGCCCAGAGGCGTGAACATCGTGGTTTTCCATTCATCTCCTTCCCGGATCCTGATCAAGTTGTACGCCCCCCTTAGGTCCAGCTTGGTGAAAATCTTGCCCCTGCGTGCCGCTGTCAGGAGATCATCCACTCTGGGCATGGGGAAAGCCACTGGCTCTGTCACCGAATTCAGCCGTCTAAAGTCCACCACAAGACGGCGCTGTTGCGTGTCTTTCTTGTCCACCCAGAAGACCGGGCTGCCCCCTGCTGCCTTGCTTTCCCTTATGAACCCCCGCTTGAGGTTCTTGTCGATGAAAGCGCGCAGATCCTCCAGCTCCTGGTCTGACATGGCGTACAGCTTGGCTGGGGGTATCGTCGCCCCTGGCACCAGGTTGATCTGGCAGTCAAAAGGCCTGTGCGGGGGTAGGTGGTCGGACTCCGCTTCGCTGAAGACCTCCTGCAGGTCCCAGTACTGCTTGGGTATTGCCTCACCCCCTTTGATATGCATGGTGGCCACCGTGGCTATTGGAGGCCCCTCCCCTGGTTGGTGCTGCATGCAATGTTCCAGACAAAAGTCCGACCCAAACGTGATGCACCTCTGGTGCCAACTGATGGAGGGGTCGTGGCGCGCCAGCCAGCTCATGCCCAAGACGATGGGGGGGTCTGAGATGGTGGTGACGTTGAACGCCAGTGTCTCTGAGTGCCTTCCAACCGTCATTCTCATGGGGGGGGTTTGATGTGTGATGGCCCCTCCCAGCAGCTCCCTGCCGTCAATGGTTGCCACGTGCAGAGGAAAATCCAACTGCAAAAGCTGGATTTGGTGCTCTTCTGCAAAGCTTCTCGAGAAGAAGTTGGCGGACGCCCCACTGTCAATTAAGGCGAGGACCGTCAGGGGATAGCCATTTGGGAGCGTTAGCGTCACTTCTAGAACCACTCCTGCTCTGGGAGGGGTGGGCTGGCTCTGCACCTCTCTGTGCGGGTGGGCGGGCTGGGGCTGTTGTCTGCTGACTGTGCCTGGCTGCTGCCCCTTGTCTCCTGCAGCCAGGCTTTCCCGTTTCCCTGCTGTGGTGCTGCGTCAGTGGGGGAGGGCACCACCGTTCCCGCCTTTCCTTGCCACTCCCTGCGATGTGGGCAGTCTCTGACTAGATGCTGGGGTGAGTTGCAGAGAAAGCAATTCCCGCCCCTTCCCTCCTTGCGTCTTGGCGCCGCTGGGGTTTGAAAAGCCCGCGCGCGCGCGCTATCAATCTGCATGGGCTCCTGGTCCTGGCTGGCTCCAGGCGTGGCTTGAAAGGGTTGTTGAGGGAGTGGCTTCTCCTGCGACCGTGGGAACCAAGCCCGCTTTGCGCGCGTCGCTTGCTTGTCGTTCCACCGGGATTCCTGCCTCACCCCCACCGCCAGAGCTGCTTTGCTCAGCTGATCCATAGTACTGGGCTTTGGACCTCTCGAGAGTTCATCCTTCACCTCCTCGCTCAAACCCAAGTAAAACGCAGCTTGCATGGGAGGCGAATCCAAAACCCACCCCAGTCTGTGCACCAGCATGGTGAATTTCGCCCAATATGCGCGAACTGTCATATTTCCTTGGCGTAAATTATGCAGTTCCTCCTTAGTCTGGTCCAAATGACTATCGGACGAATACATCGTCCTCAAACCTTCTAGAAATTGTTGGACATTTTTCATGCAAGGATTCTTGGTTGCGATTAATGGTCTTAGCCACTCCCTGGCTGCTCCGGTGAGATGTTCCACAATAAACGCTACTCTGTGCTCATCATCGGGGAACTCATTCTGGTGCAGCTCAAGAGCATACACGATCTCAGTCTCAAAGCCCTGAAACTCCTTCGGGTCTCCATTGAACTTGCTTACAAGGGTCCCTGCTCTCCTTCCTGGCAGCACTTGGACTTGGGGAGCCCCTCCCGCCTTGTTTTTCTCTGCATCCAGCTTGTTTTGGAGGTCTACCGCCACCGCCCTTAAATGCTGCTCTTTTTCCTGGAGCTCTCTCACCTGTTCCGCAAGTTGTAGCCGGTCGTCCTGGACCTTCTTAGTCTCCTCTTTAGCTGCCTTCAATTCTCCCTGCGCCTGCAGCGACAGCTGTTGCAGTTCTAGCTGGGCTTGCTCAGCGATCTGCCGCCACTTCTCCGCCTCGGACACGCTCATCCCGGCAACTCCGAAGTAGCCCAAAAAGGATTAGGAGGTTGCTGTCACAGTGGCCGGAGTGGACTACTTCAGAGTAACGACGCTACGCAGCTCTGCATTTTATTCTTTTATTGGTGCTGCGTATTTACAGTGCTCAAGTCATTGCTATTTACACGGAGCGATGTTGTCAGTCGGTTTCAGAACCTCCTAATGGCTTTTGGCGCGTCTTTCTCCAACACAAAAGCTTTGGCAGACCCATCCTCTTGCCCCTCCTCTTCCTGCGTAATTCTGGAGTTGGAGGGATGGGTCTTCCCCCCTTGCTTGCCCCTTCCTGTCCCACCTGGGACCCTGGCTCCTCTACCTTGCCTGAGCCTCGGACACGACTTCCTGCTTCCCCACTGGAATCGGAACTCTCCCTGCTTTCCCCTTTGCTCGGGGACGGGCTTGAACTCAGGAGGGGAGGGACTTCGCGATATCCCCTGTCCCTCACACACATGAACAACTGTGACCGACTCTGTCTTTTCTACAAGGAGCTGCGGAGAAGCTGGTAAAAGAATCTTCTGGCCATTACCTCCGCTTGAGTACTCAGAGAAAATGATGTGCTGAAGAGCATCGCTAAAGCACATACAGTCCCCTTCAAGCTAAACCCGGTCTCGCAGTTCACAAGGATTCCCGAAAAACAGTGCACCAGTCTTGTTAAAAAATCATTTTTATTTAAACCTCCATGCATCACGCAAGTCCATGTTTCTTACCATAAGAAAAAGGGTCTTAGGAAGTTTACCTTCTGGTAATTTGTCCTAGAAGTTGTCTTCTCCTGTTCACATGAGATCACTCCGTTGTCATCTCCCATCATTATAATATTGCCATCATGTGTTTTTTTTTTCAAATGACACCTCTTCCAGTCCCGCCATTCTTCTTCAGAAGGTGGCACCTCTGGGAAGAAATAAGTCCCAATTAGCATTTTGTTGACCACAACGATGTGTGTTTCCTGAGGAAAATGTGTACACTGGAAGCTCCCGAAATATGTGCCATACCAGGGAGAAGAATCGGTGGAAGAAGACTGGCAAAAATCTAGAACGTATATAAAAATATATAGCAGAATTGAATTAGGAAATAGATTTACAAGTGTATAGAATCTGCAGATTTTTGAATAGGTTAGATAATGTGTGATATGTGGGAAATTTGTTTTAAATGTGAATGATTTAGATTTAAGATTTAGAATTTGCTAAAGAGACTCAATGATGAACCGCAGAAGGGGGGACTCCGAGGAAGTCCCTTTTTTCTATGAAAATGATATGAAAATTATAGTTTAGAAATGATTTTTTAGTATAATTTTTCATTTTCATTTTTCTTTTTTGTGTATGTGTGTGTATATGCTTTGCTATGATATTTTAAATGGGTTGGCCAATGTTATATGTATCTACATGTTTATATATAAAATCAATAAAAATTATTTTCAAAAAAGATGCGTGGTTGAAACTATGGAATCAAACATTGAAGTTTACTGCATGTACCGCCCTGAAAGAGAATGTCTGGAAGATGATGTATAGATGGTATTTAACACCAGCAAAATTAGCTAAAATGTATAGGATGAGTAATAAAATGTGCTGGAAATGTAATAAGAAGGAAGGAGATTTTTATCATATGTGGTGGAAATGCGAAAAAGTTTAAAGATTTTGGAAAATGATATATAATGAACTGAAAAAGATTTTTAAATATACTTTCCCCAAAAAACCAGAGGCATTCTTATTAGGAATTATTGGACAAGAGATTGCAAAGGAGGACTATATAATATTTTTGTATGCGACAACCGCGGCTAGGACTTTGTTAGCCCAAAAATGGAAAACTCAGGATTTACCGACGATTGAGGAGTGGCAGACAAAAATGATAGACTATGCGGAACTAGTGAGACTGACTAGCAGGATCCGGAACCAGGGGGAAACAAGGTTCCAAAAAGACTGGAGTAAATTTGTGGACTATATGGAAAAGAACTGTAGAAGTTTAAAGACACTTGCAGGACTGAAATAAATCCTACGAATTGATTTTAAATGGATGGAATAAAGGAACTGCGAGATAAGAACTGAATAAATAGAAAACCAAATGAGGGGAGGGAGGGAAGTCAAGCTCAGCAGAGCATTGAGAAGGAGAAATTTGGAAAGAATTGCTAAAAAGATAGTTGTGTGTGTTGTATTTGTTTCTGAATGTATGTTTGTTTTGTTTATTGTTTTAAATGTGTTTATTTGGAAAATTCAATAAAATGCTTTATAAAAAAAATTATTTTAAAAAACAAAAACACAAACCACAGGAAATATGTGCCATGGGTCCTGGTGTTCTGAGGCCTGAGCCAGTTTGTGAGGAATGTGGATGATTCTTGAGATTCTCCCACAGATCTGATGGTCTCATATTAATTGTGTGTGTTGGCTTCGAATCAGTTAGTGCTGGAAAGGATTTATTTGAACTGTTTTAGAACTGATTGAATCTAGAATTACAAACTTGCAAAATCCAGGGGGGGAAATCTACTGAAAGCTGAGACTCCACAAGCTGCTGATGGCACCTGCCTACACTTCTTAGTTTACATTTGGCCTGAGGGGACAAAGACCCCTTTGCATGTTCAGGGGGAGGGGACATACCAGGCGTCTTATGTGGGAAGAAGAAGATAAAGACAGAAACCTCTCATTCCAGCCCCAACTTTGGTCCCCTTTCCCAACAAGGAAGTACTTCTCTACAGGAATCCCCCGTGCCCCCTGAAAATATTCAGTATCTTCATTTGCCAGCAAGGAAGAAAGCTGCCAAACAGCCCCAGGAACCCAAACAGAATTCTGCATAGAAAGGCACTTACATCGAGCTATTTACGCCCCACATTCAACTCCAGGTTGAATGAATGAATGAATCTTTATTTGCATCAGCCGTAGCAATAAAACGACAATACGATATACAAAGAACAGAAATAAAAAAAGGCAATTATATAAAATATCTTGTAGGGTTTTGAATCAATAGTCAAATAGTGGACCGTATTCTGATTGCCCCAGCTAAAAACCTTGCAACCTTTGCGACTGTCACCTGCTCATCTTGATCTGCCAAGAGAAAGGACACTGTGGCAGTGGCTTGGCGACCCGGAATGGACATAATAATAATAATAATAATAATAATAATAATAATAATAATAATAATATATTATTTATACCCCGCCCATCTGGCCGGGTTCCCCCAGCCACTCTGGGCGGCTTCCAACAAAATATTAAAATACAGAAATCCATCAAACATTAAAAACATCAGACAATAAAAGAGGGGTGATAATCTCGTTCCTCAGGTCTTTATAAAGAGGGCAAGCCAGAAGGGCATGCACCACTGATTTGGTGCTGCCATCTCCACAGGGACATAAGCTTTTTTCGTGTGGAATCTGTTGGAATCATCCCTCAAGGACAGCCGAGGGCAATACATTCAATCTTGCGAGAGTAAAAGCGTGTCTATATTTTAGAATTGCTAGGTTATGGCAGATAGGGTGCCAGAGAGTCGGAATGGGAAGGTGGAAAATAGATTGCTTCTCTAGGTTGAATGAGCCCACCGCTTAACAACAAACAAACAAACAAACAAACATTTGGAGATGCGACATCTCGATTGGCTCACAGCCATATTTCTGAGATGCTTCACCAACGAACACCACAGTGCTATTTGTGGTGTTTTGCTAGCGCAGGGGTCCTATCCTGTTTACCTCTTGCCTTGCACAGCATACCATGTGGGCAGTCTGCTAGAATAATATGTAACCTGGGAGATGAATCTCTTTGAGAAACATCTGTTCCCGCATTGCCCTCCGCACACCATTTGAACTGCTTCAGGTTTGCTTTGTCCATCATCCTGCCCACAGACTGATGCTCCCCCTGGGAACAGCCTCACCTTGGAAATGTATGGCAGGTGAAAAGGACAAAGAAGGAGATGAAGCGTTCTGACTGCCGCTGAGATTGTGAGCACACCCTGAGGATTTAAAGGGGGGGGGGTAGGAATTTCAGGCTGCGTACACATTCCCATCTGCTCTGCTTTTGGAAGCTGTGTGCACACAATATTAGCCACATCTATCCTGTTGTTTCTTAGGAAATACAGCATTTGTGTGGATTCCCCCCCCCCCCAAAAAACCACACACATCACCTTTGGTGTTTTAATGGTGTTTCTCCCCCCCCTATAGTTTTTATTAAATTTTCTGTTTTACGTTTTAGAATATTATTTTAAGCCACCTTAAAATATCAACGACTTCCCTTCTTTTCTTTCCATGGTTCATTTTGCACAACATAGTATATTTTATATAAACTAAACCATTCAGTATTCCATTATTTCATCCATCAAAACTTATTTACACCATTGAATTCATCTTAATGCTGCCAATGTTTTCAAATATACACAATCCCCCCCCATATATTCAATAAACATTTCCCAGTCTTCTTTAAACATACCGTATGTTCCACTTGTACTCTTATTCTATAGGTTAAGTCCACAAGCTGCGCATATTCCATCAGTTTAAGTTGCCATTCTTCTTTAGTTGGGACTTTGCTCGTTTTCCATTTTTGGGCCAACAAAAAGGCCGCAGTAGTAGTAAATAACCTTTTTTTGACACCTGGGAATTTCCATCTGAATTATCCCCAACAATTAGGACTCTGGTGTGTTTTTTTTAAAGTACTTAAATCCCCACCCCCAATTCATTATGAATTATTTCCTAATACTCCTTTACCCTTTTACAGGTCCACCACATATGAAAGAATGTTTCCTCAGCCTCATTGCATCTCCAGCACTTATCTGATTCAGCCTTAGCAAGTCTACTAGGAGTTAGATACCATCTGTAAATCATTTTCAGGTACTTCTCCTTTAAGGAATAACAAGCCATAAACTTCAGATCGCTCTTCCAACGTTTCCCCCAAAGATTAAAATCTATATCATGTCCTATATCTATTGGTGTTTTAACGGCGTTTCAAGCTGGCAATGCACGCCAAACTCTCTGCTGTCTCCTCTCTTAAAACCTTTTCTCTGGGATGCTTGATTTATTGATAAAGGACTTTTTAGTTTGTCAATGAACTCCAGCCATTCATTTCACCAGATGCTGTGGCTTCACAGCTACGGGTGTCATTGATGACGTCCACAAGAGAACCAAGAGAAAACCGCTTAGATATATGGCTAAAAATGAGCAGCCCCCTCTCTCATTAAAAGATTATGATTCATAGTTCGGATGCCTGAGTGATGCTCACTGCCCGAAGGCTTTGATAATGTGGGGGTTTGCAAAGAAATGATCTCTGTTTCCATGTGCAGCCAGAGCCCATTTATTAATTAACTGTGGTGGAGCTGGGCATACTTGAGAGATTGCTACCCCTCCCATTCTGCTGCTGAAATGAGCAGCAGAATGCACAATTTCGCCTTGCAATGCTGCTTAACTTTTGGCTGTTTAACATGATGGCTGCTTAACTTTGTTTTCAAAATGCAGGTTTGGTCAGGGGTCCCTTTACCTTTACCTTTAACCAAAAGAAATATCAACTTAAATTACAAAAAAACCCGAAAACTAAACATACAAACATAAATCTTGACTTCCCTCCACCTATGTGTGGCTTCCTTTATTTATTTCCTTCTTTTCACTGTGTTATCAATATTATACCCATTTCTTAATTCTTTATAAATTTCATTCATTGCATATTGATAAATTTATACCAGAACAATGTTTTTTTTCATGCATTCCTTCACGCAAGTCCACTCCTCTATCAGTTTTTGGTCTGATTGGCCTCTTACCACTGCTGTAAGCCTTGCTGATTCTATTAAAGGTAAAGGGACCCCTGACCATTAGGTCCAGTCGTGACCGACTCTGGGGTTGCGTGCTCATCTCGCATTATTGGCCGAGGGAGCCGGCGTATAGCTTCCAGGTCATGTGGCCAGCATGACAAAGCCACTTCTGGCAAACCAGAGCAGCACACGGAAACACTGTTTACCTTCCTGCTGTAGCGGTTCCTATTTATCTACTTGCACTTTGACGTGCTTTCGAACTGCTAGGTTGGCAGGAGCTGGGACCGAGCAACGGGAGCTCACCCCATCACAGGGATTCGAACCGCCGACCTTCTGATCAGCAAGCCCTAGGCTCAGTGGTTTAACCCACAGTGCCACCCACATGTGCAATTTAAGCAAAATAAAAGTGCCACCCCTCGGAAGAATCATTATGTTTCAAAATCCTGGAATTAAAACGTGCAGGCTGCTTCGTTCACGTGCCAGATTTATGAAATGCCTGATTTCCAACAGGGGAAAAAAATAATCAGCGAGCATTGTTATCCACGAGTATTTTGAGCACCTGTAATCTCCTGTATTTCTGCCAAAGCAGACAAGCTGGCTGTGTGCCAAGACTGTCACAGAACAGACCAAAAAGATTGGGGTGTAGATAGCAAGCTCTAGGAAACTCCCACTGTGCGTGCAGCAGTGTGATTTGGCAGGTTAAAAATAAAATAAAATCCAAGGTAAAATAGGATCTGAAATTTCACGTAGAGCAGGTCAGTGTAGACAAAAAGTAGCGGAGTATTTACATTACATGCAATTTTAATTACCATACTTTTTCCGTGTATAAGACGAGGGTTGTTTTTTAAAAAACTTTAAAATAATGTTAAAAATTGGGGGGCGTCATACATGGATAGTGCATATGCGGGACAGGCGATTGGTTGCAGCTGCGAGCAGGAGCTTGTCAACGGCGATTGGGTGGGTGATTGGTGGCTACTTAGAATTGGCTGCTGCTACGGGAATTGTACGTGTGATTGGCGGCAGTTGGTGGCGAGCGGGTAGACGCTTGTTTTGTTCTGCAACACGTGCGATTGGCAGCGTCGGGTGGGTGATTTTCGGAGCATTCCCCTCCGAAAAAAGCTCAACAACTCTGGGATATCTCCCCCCATTTTCTTAAATTGGAGTCCCCAATTTATACACGGGGGCATCTTACACGCAGAAAAATACGGTAATTTGTTGAACCAAGAAGACCAAAACCTTAACAAAGAATGGGGGGAATTTATAATTTATCTCGGAGACCACTGTAAGCAGATGAAAACATTAGCACGATTGCAACAGCACTCGTAATGTAGCAAGAACTATGGAGATAATGGAGTTATATAAAGTATGGACTATTGGAAAGGATGCAGTAGAAAAGGTTTAATAATAGAACCCACCGAGGGGAAGCTGGGAAGAGATTCGGAGGAATCTATAAATGTGGATGTACGTATATAACTGTTATAATTTTATATTTGCAAAATCAAATAAAACTTATTTCAAAAGAAAATTGTTGAAGTTATATGCCACCTTCATGCTGTTTGCAGGCAATTTACAGGAAAAAAACAAGCTAAAAATATAGCAATGTGGCATTTTAACACATTAAAACAGCTGGTAAATAAACATGTTTCCATTTGCTGGAAAAGGTGGGTGACGTTGGCACAGATGAGCTTCCTTGGTAAAGGACTGGCATCATAGGGTGCCTTATCTTTAGTTGCCAACCAGATGGCAAGGGCACCTGGCAGCAGATTTCATTTCATTTTATTTATTCCATAAAATTTATACACCACTTGATTTTTTTTTAAAACAACACCAAAATAACAAAACCCAAAGCGGTTTACAAAAACCACAATGAAATCAAGAAGGATTTGCAATTCTGCTTTTGAACACATAAAAGTTGAAACACTAAAACAGATTAAAATTATCCCCACTTTCTGAGCGTCTGCCTAAACAAGCATGTTTTAGCAGGCACCGGAAAGAGCCCCGCAAAAGTGCCTGATTGATATCAATAGGCAGGGAGTTCCAAAGATGCTGCCACAGATCACATGGGAGCATATGTTCCTGAAGGGATTTGCTTCCTAGGCCACATAGGACTTTAGCGAGTAAGCGCCTTGTGTCCAGAAATGGACTGGTAGCTGGCGAAATGTTATATATTTGATGTTAGCCACCCTGAGCCCGGTTTCGGCCGGGGAAGGCGGGATACAAATAAAAGATTCTTATTCTTCTTATTATTATTATTAAAAATGTTCAAAATGACAGCCCTGGTGAATAACCCAGCAGCAGTATTCTGAATCAGGTGAAATTTCTGAACAGTCTTCAAAGGCAGCCCCAAATACAGCCCATTACAGTAGTCAATCTCAGAGGTTACCAGGGTGTGGATAACTGTGTAACAGCAGTGGGTTCCAGACAGATTTATTCTGGAGACGGATGGAGAAAATACATTTTCTAAAACTGATGGAGAGGGTTCAGGCATTTTTATAACCTCCTTTTATGATAGCTCAGTTGGTTAGAGCATGATGCTGATCACGCCAAGGTTGCAGGTTCGATCCCCATATGGAACAGCCGCACATTCCTGCATTGTAGGGGGGTGGAATGACCCTTGGGCCCCTTCCTGCTCCATGATTCTGTGATCTGCGGGGGGACGGAGACTAAATATGCAAGTCTCCCCCTCATCTCTTAAAGACGTTTAGAATCAAGAAAGATCCTCACAGATCTTCCCATATCCTCGTGTGTTGGATTACATAATTGGTTGTTTACCTACGATTTGTTTAGCAAGCATAAAGAGAAGAGTTCATGCGTTACAAAAGTTTACACAAAGTTCCCCAGTCCTGCCCCCCTTCCCATCCTACCCACCCTCCCACACAGGTGCCGGCAACTCACAATGTCACATCATGTGGGGACATAATCTTGCTTGAAGGGGGTTTGAATTCCAGAACAAATTCCAGATTGCATGCTGGATAACTGGGTGGAATGCGGCTGGGATGGAGATATCTCTCGGGGGGAGGAGGAGCACCGAGGAGCCTCAGTTTCCCCCTCTGCATTTGCACCCTCTCGTGTGGTTACTGGAGTGGAGCCCAAAATCCAGGGTTGCCAGACTTCAGGGAACCTCGCATTACTGGAATATGGAGCCTTCTTTCCAGTCTATTGGGGCCAAATAGCCTTTACCCCCCCCCCCCCCCCGGGCACTTTGCTGATGAATGATAAACACACGCGGTAATTAAAACAGCATTTTGCCAGAGGAAATCTGGAAGTTGTCAGTAGACTGGAGCTGAAATTACACAGCTGCAGTTGTCCCAGACCGCTCCTTCCCATTAATAGCAGTCCCATCAGAAGCACTGGAAACGGGACTTCTCCGCAACTTGTAGCCCAGCCCTCTCAGGGCAGAGTGGCCATCACCTCAGATTACACCCCTGCTCTACAAGGTCCTCTTTAAAGGCACCTTTGCATCAACAGACCCTCCAAGTGTCCCGGTTTCTGATTTGATCCTGGAATGTCCCACTTTCCCTTACGATACCCCATGATAACAACAACAACAACAACCTGATCCATTCCCCCATTTTCCCTTTCTTTTCCCCTTTTGTATGAGGCTGCATTTTTAATTTTTTAATTTAAATTTTAATGTATTTAATCTTGTTGTTGAATTGTATTTTAACAAGTTGTTTTATATTTGGTGTTAGCCGTTCTGAGCCCGGCCTTGGCTGGGGGCGGGGGCGGGGTATAAATAAAAATGTATTATAATATTATTATTAATAACAATTTATAATAATAATAATATCCCCACAAGAATATTAAAAACGCGATAAAACATCAAACATTAAAAACTTCCCTAAACAGGGCTGCCTTCAGATGTCTTCTAAAAGTCAGATAGCTGTTTATTTCCTTGACATCTGATGAAAGGGCGTTCCACAGGGCGGGTGCCACTACCGAGAAGGCCCTCTGTCTGGTTCCCTGTGACCTCACTTCTCATAGTGAGGGAACTGCCAGAAGGCCCTCAGAGCTGGACCTCAGTGTCCGGGCTGAACGATGGGAGTGGAGATGCTCCCTAACATCATCTGATGAAAGTTGCAGGGTATGGAATAGGACATCCTTATTTTCACGGGAGAAACGTTGGAGGGTATGGAATACAATGTCCCTATTTTCATCGGAGAAATGTGGGAGGGTAGGCAAATTATGATTATTATAGATGGCCTAGAGCAGGCATCCCCAAACCTCGGCCCTCCAGATGTTTTGGACTACAATTCCCATCTTCCCCGACCACTGGTCCCGTCAGCTAGGGATCATGGGAGTTGTAGGCCAAAACATCTGGAGGGCTGCAGTTTGGGGATGCCTGGCCTAGAGGATCAACCTGCAAAGACTAGAGCTGGATTCTCGCTCCTTTTTTTGCACACCAACTCTTCACAAAGGAGCACCAGAGGCTGCAGTGGGGCAACTCATCGGTGTGGCCTGGTCGCTAATGCGCCAAGGCAGCTGGTGTGTCAGGAATGCAGCGGGAATGAAAAGTACATACAAGTGAGCGGTGTGCCAATAAATTATTCTGCCCCCTCCCACCATGCCCCGTGTCCGTTCTCTGTCAGTTGAGGAGAAAATAAATTATGCTCAACAATTAGCAAAGGGGAGACAACATTTTGGCAAACTATTTGAATCGTTTATTATTGGGCCACTCACTTTCTCTGTGAGGATAAAATGAGGAGGATAAAACCTGTGAGGATAAAATGAGGAGGGGGGAACCATGTACGTACTGTATGAACCAGGGGTCAGCAAACTTTTTCAGCAGGGGGCCGGTCCACTGTCCCTCAGACCTTGTGGGGGGGGGGGGCGGACTATACTATATTTTGAAAAAAAATATGAATTCCCATGCCCCACAAATAACCCAGAGATGCATTTTAAATAAATGGACACATTCTACTCATGTAAAAACATGCTGATTCCTGGACCGTCTGCGGGCCGGAATGAGAAGGCGATTGGGCCGCATCCGGCCCCCGGGCCTTAGTCTGGGGACCCCTGGTATGAACAAAGGAAGACGGTATTTTCTTTCCCTCTTTCAAACCATTTTCAAACCAGCTATGTATAATTTTCACACCACACCCATTGAGCCAATCACCCATCTCCTACCACCCTTCTGAGAAAAACCCCACCCCACTCTCCCACTATATATAAGGGTCTGGTGACTTCTGTTTCAGTGTATCTGAAGAAGTGTCCATGCACACAAAAGCTTATACCAGGCATCCCCAAACCTCGGCCCTCCAGATGTTTTGGACTACAATTCCCATCTTCCCTGACCACTGGTCCTGTTAGCTAGGGATCATGGGAGTTGTAGGACAAAACATCTGGAGGGCCGCAGTTTGGGGATGCCTGGCTTATACTGTACCCAGAACAAACTTAGTTGTCCTCTAAGGTGCTACTGGACAATTTTTTTTAATTTTTAAAATTTATTTCACACCATCATTAAGGGCAGAAGCTAGCTTTTCCCAGATCTGCTCAACTATACTCCGGAGCAGTCTCAAGAAACTGTGTGGCCCGAGGACAGCACTTTCTGTTTTGCTTCTCCTTAAGAAAACAGGAATATTTCTCCCGCCATGCCAGAAATGTTAATTGGTTAAGTGGCCTGATTAATCATTCATCAGAGTCAAAACTTTTTTGCCATAGTTTTAAGCGTCTACAGCTCCTGCACAAAGCGACACCTTGTAAATGTGATTGTCCTAGCTGGTTTCTGCAATCTCTTGTTGGGGATAATGTGTTTTGAATTATTTGCTGCTGTGATGCAGTCGAAAGAAACTATTAAATTCTTTGGTTGCGATGCAGTCCAAGTAAATGAAAGTGTATTCAGTTCATCATCACAGTCAGTTATTGGTAATATATTTTTTATCCCTCTACTGAATAATCTTTCAAATACTAGGGAAAAAGGCTGAAATTAGTGTGACAATTAATGGAAAACAGACCCATGTGTGGAATTTGGCATCAGGCACACAAGTCGGCCTGCCTTCGGAGAATCTCAAATATCCTCGTCCCCCCCACCCAGCAGGTTTATGACCATGAACTCGAAGCCCTCATGATTAGGAAGGTAGGCGAGAAATGGCTGAGAAATGTACAATGGTCCCCCAGAAGTAGCCAGAATTGCTCAGAAACCAGGATCGGGTTGGAACAAGATTTGCTGTCTTCATGCCACAGGTGTGTGACCAATAAATCAATAAATTATATGCAGCTTTATTTAATTTGCATAATTTATAGATCGCTTTAGGGCACTGCTGGTGTGGGAGCCAGAAGTGGCCGCAACACAAACCAATGGGGCATGTGTGCCATAGCTTTTGTTGGACTACAACTCTTACAGTATAGGGTTGCCATATTGCAAGAGGTAAAAATCCAAACACAAAATGTTGTTGAGAAATCGCTCGATAGCCAGAACCCGGGTCTGAACCAGAGCCGCCCGCACAATTATTATTATTTGTTAACCCCAAATCCAGGACATTTGCTGTAACCAGGCAACTTCAATCTTTAAAAAAAAGCTCACAACCCTACCAAGCTCTGGATCCCTACCAAGCCTCTAACCTTGTCCTGGAAGATGCTCCTTCTCCTGGCCCTCCCTTGATCACTCAACGCTCCCTCATGCTCAACATGCTTCTAGCACAGCAAAGTTTTTCAGCAGGGGGCCAGTCCACTGTCCCTCAGAACTTGTGGGGGGCGGACTATATTTTTTTGGGGGGAAGTGAACGAATTCCTATGCCCCACAAATAACCCAGAGATGCATTTTAAATAAAAGCACACATTCTACTCATGTAAAAACACCAGGCAGGCCCCACAAATAACCCAGAGATGCATTTTAAATAAAAGGACACATTCTACTCATGTAAAAACACGCTGATTCCTGGACTGTCTGCGGGCCGGATTTAGAAGGCGATTGGGCCAGATCCGGCCCCCGGGCCTTAGTTTCCCTACCCAGATTCTAGCACCTCACGGCTTGTCCCTTCTGCAGACTGGTCTTCAGTGTCCCACCACCAGGAGGAGCCAGGATCTAAGTCATTTCCTTCTGTGTCCTCCCTTGGGGAATCTTGGGTGGGCAGGTCATAGAATCATAGAGTTGGAAGAGACCACAAGGGCCATCCAGTCCAACCCCCTGTCAAGCAGGAAACACCCTCAAAGCATTCTTGACATATGCCTGTCAAGCCTCTGCTTAAAGACCTCCAAAGAAGGAGACTCCACCACACTCCTTGGTAGGAAATTCCACTACTGAACAGCTCTTACTGTCAGGAAGTTCTTCCTAATGTTTAGGTGGTCCCACCACTCTTCCTCTCGCAGCCAGTCCCTGACAGATGTGTCCCTCACATCTGGTTGGCCACTGAGAGAACAGAATCCTGGAGCAGATGGACCTTTGGCCTGATCCAGAAGACTCCCCTCTTCCTCCGAAGCAGTTTTCTTGACCAGTTGACCTGCCTTTCCAGCTAAACTCTGCCATTTTGCTGACAGTTACATCTGCGCGAAAATACTATCCTAAAATCTGGCAAAACATTGTTCCTTGTAATAACTAAAGTCAAGAGCTCTTTTTTGGGGGGAGATTGCAGTTAGCAACACACAAGCTCCCTCCAGAAATCTCTGTTGCAGTTTGTTGAAGGAGGGAGCCTTCAAATGTTTCAGCACTGTGCGGTGACTTGGCCACGAGATAATACAAACCGTTCTGCATAAAAACCCGAGAGAATGTGGTGTCCATTTGAAGGTCTCTCGGGCCTGGAATATAGCCACATAATTGTTCTTGGCATATATGGAGGGTCTCAAACCCCAGAACCTCACAGGGATTGCTTAATTTCTAGGAAAATGTTTAGGTGAGCAGAAATTGTGATCATTTCCCCTGGCTTGGAGTCCTTGGGGAGAGACAGCAGGGTTGGAAGCAAAATTTGACCTTGCAGAACAATGGATGTCTTGTACACAAAGTGGTAGATAGATATTTGAGGCTGGCAACACGACAATTGTAATCAAGTTCTAGGGTTTAAACTTGGTGCCTGGGCAGCGCACAGAAAGTATTCCCTCTCCCTTCTCTGAAATAATCTTATTTAAAAAATAAATGCCGCCTCAGAAACTTTTTGTTTTTGTTTACAAAGAAGCTGAAAAAGCTGCAACCAATTCTGACACAACTGTTTCAATAACTGTAAAGTATGTGATTTTTAAAAACAATTCTCCTTGATTTTAGTAACCGTGGTTTCCCCCCAAAACTGAATTGGATTTTCTGGGGGTTGAAGGCTGACTGAGGGGATCGTGACTCAGGCTGTATGCCATAATCAAGAAAAAGAAACTTTTCATAAGGCATAAATTATTTTTAAAATCATGATAGGTACATTTACATCTGCCTTGCAATTTTGTTTGAGTCCTTTAACTGAGCTACTTATGAGTTCGTTCACGTGATCTGGCAAAAGGCAACTCATTCAGAAGACAAAGTTACACGCAGTGTGGATAAAGAACGTTAAACTGGAAATGTAGCTCCAAAATCAGGTCAGAATGATTTTCTTTTTCAGCTAGAAAAGGACAGCTCTGCTGATTAAATGTTTTGCACCAGTGGAACATTGTTGCACAAGAGAATGCTGGTATCTCTGTTGCGCCGCAGATTGCCCAGTTGTTGCGATAAGTTTCTGCTAGTGCAAATGTGGTGCAACATTCACTGTCGCGTGCATCATTAAAACTCAGTCGGCACTAGCAAAAGTGCCCTTGCAGACAGAGAATGCTGGATATATCCTACTGCAACTGAAAGGTTGATCTCTGGGAGACAGGGGTTCAGAGACTTTGCATGTGTGCTCATGCATACTGTACATGCATGGCGCTGTGGTCTAAACCACTGAGCCTCTTGGGCCTGCTGATCAGAAGGTCGGCGGTTCGAATCCCCGCAAATGGGGTGAGCTCCTGTTGCTCTGTCCCAGCTCCTGCCAACCTACCATGTCAGTGCAAGTAGATAATAGGTGCCGCTGTGGCGGGAAGGTAAACGGCGTTTCCATGCGCTCTGACTTCCATCACGGTGTCCCATTGCGCCAGAAGTGGTTTAGTCATGCTGGCCACATGACCCAGAAAGCTGTCTGTGGACAAATGCCACCTCCTTTGCCCTGAAAGCGAGATGAGCGCCGCAACCCCATAGTAGCCTTTGACTGGACTTAACCGTCTAGGGGTCCTTTACCTTTTTACCTTTACATGCATGTAGGAGGTTCTCTGTTTGGAAATGAAAAGGCTGACTAGTGGCAGGAGAAAGTTTTAAAATCCTAATTGCACCTGCAAGATGAATTCCAGAGAAGTCTAGATCCCAAGTCATTAGGTTTCTCCGAAGAAACTTTCCAACTCCTGCCCTTTCTATGAGCAAAAAACAAACAACTCTCACATGTTGGATGAAACAGTATTGATCTGCTGAGTAGACCAGAATGTCTGAGCTGTGTGTGTGTGTGTGTGTGTGTGTGTGTGTGTGTGTGTTTGTTTTGGATTAAATGACTCTTGAGATCCCTTCCAACTCTACAATTCTGTGAACTAGGAAGGGCAAAGCTTGCCGCACTTTATTAAACCATCTGGGGGGGGGAAACAACCCTGAAAGTGGTGCCACATCATAATGTAGTGCTTCTTCCCAGAGCTCCTCACTCAAAGCAGCTGAAAATGTTTGTTTTAGAGGAAAGAGAGAGAGAACAGCAGGGAAGCCCTCAGGCCACCTCATGCTCTGGGAAGGTTTGTAGACATGTGATCTAATCTGCATGTCTGAGTTTCGCATTCAGCACCATCTATCAGACGTGAACTGGGAGGTTTGCTTCAAATCACGGCGCAATCTGAAATCCTGACCTCTCCCTGGGTCTGAGGGGAACCACCAATTAAGCCTCTCTAGAAGCCTAGGCTCCCCACTAAGACTCCGTAAGTCGACAGTAGCTTCTTTAGATAGTCTTTTTTGTATTGCCATTTGCCCTGGGAGTTCAGCTGGGCTTGGCACCTACATCAAAAAAGCCATTCCTTGCTCCCTTTCCCCTTGATGAGCGTAATTTTAGATGGGCGATTACCGAGCAGCAAAAGACCACAAGACAGGCTGATTTTCTAAATATTTGAACATGAAAATGGCCGCAACGAAAACCATCGTTGTGAAATAGATATCTAAACACGGGAAGAAAGTGGTATATAAAACAGAACTCGTGCTTGAATCCTGCTTGCTGGTTTCCCACAGGCCACCATGAAATAGGATGCTGGAACCATTGGACTGATCCAGCAGCCTCTCAGAGCCAGATTTAGGGTGATGCTGGGTGCTGAGCTGAGGGGACCCACAACTGAGAAGACCCACAACTGAGAAGATCAATTTGGGGGCATCAAATTGTGGCCCCGCACAGGGCGACATATTAAGAAAGATTACTAGATTCTGCTCCTGAGACTCTTCTTATCTTCCCATCCCTTTTTAAAATACATAAGCTAAGATGGAAGAAGGTAGGCCCAAACTGTGTGTGTTATAGAGTCCTTTGTTAATTCCAGCCCACTACCGTGCTTCTATTTCTTTCCCCAACACATTTCAGTTCTCAATAAAAGTCTTCTAAACCCTGGCCATGGGAACCAGGGTTCCCCCACCGTTTTCTCCTGGGAAAACCTATGCTTTAGCGCCGAATCGGGACAAACAGCATTTGGGTTTTTGCAGATTTCTGTTTGTTCCGATTTAGCCCCAAAGAGCAGGTTTTTCTGGGCGAAAGTGGCAGAGAAAAGGCAAAACCACTTTCTAGGCAGGGGACAAGTGGAAGTGTGGACAAGCCCAATTTTGCACGCCCCTTCTCCTTTTTCCAGTGTCACAGGGGCCTGTTGAAAGTGCAGAAGGAGGGCCCTGTGGGGCAGTTACAGTACTAGCATGCATTGTTAACTGAGAGGGTGCCTTTGAAGCCTGATTCCAAACACTGAACTGGTTAGAGCATGGTCCTGATACTGTAATGCCAAGGTTGCAGGTTTGATCCCTGTGTGGGAGAGCTGTATTTTCCTGAATTGCAGGGGGTTGGAGTAGATGATACTTAGGGTCCCTTCCAACTCTACAATTCTATGGTTCTATGATTGTTGAATTCTAGTATTTAAGCTTGTTGCTTTGTTTCCGCTCTTCATTTCTCCTACGCCCCAATTAGAGTGTACAGCAGCTGCGATGTCACACAAACCAAAGTGCTGTCCAGTGTTCTTTTCTTTAACTTGCCAAAACTTTCTCCCATTTGCGGCTATTCTAAGAAATGTCTGGAAAATCTGAGGGAGGTAGTAAAACCAAGAGAGCAGTAAGGCAAGAAGTCAAGCCAGGACTGCAGTGAGATAGTGTTCTGTATTTTTGCTCTTATTTCTTCATTTTGTGACGTTGAAGCTAGTTAATTCCTATGACAATCAGTACTTGTTGTTGTTTAGTCGTTTAGTCGTGTCCGACTCTTCGTGACCCCATGGACCAGAGCACGCCAGGCACCCCTGTCTTCCATTGCCTCCCGCAGTTTGGTCAAACTCATGTTTGTAGCTTCGAGAACACTGTCCAACATCTCGTCCTCTGTCGTCCCCTTCTCCTTGTGCCCTCCATTTTTCCCAACATCAGGGTCTTTTCCAGGGAGTCTTCTCTTCTCATGAGTGGCCAAAGTATTGGAGCCTCAGCTTCAGGATCTATCCTTCCAGGGAGCACTCGGGGCTGATTTCCTTAAGAATGGAATCAGTACTAGAAAAGTTTAAACAGTCCCCAAATAACTGTTATTAGAAGCCCTTGATTTTTAAACGTAAGTAGACAGTCCTCTTTGCCACATATGATATGGAGGCCTGTGAATATTACATGCTAGGTCTGCTTTTTTATTATTTAATTATTATATTTATGAGACACCTCATGAAATTGTTTCTTTAGCTGTGGTTTTTTTTAAAAAAAAAGATAATTCAATGCATACAATAAAACCATAACAAAGAAACAGTCAGCATCAAATCATTGAATCAGTGTAAATTAGAACATAATAGCCTGCCAGATCAGGCCAATGTGTCACGGTCCAGTCGGCGGGCGGTTGAAGCCCTAGCTGGGGACGTCAGGACCAAAGGTAAGATGGTGGTGTAGAAGCAGGAATAGGTGCAGGGCTGAGGGACCAGTAGCAGGCAGTCGCAGGGTCAAGGAGCAAGGCAGAGGCGAAGGTCTGGGAGTCAAGGAGCAAGGAGTCGGCAAGGCAAAGGTCCAAGGGTCAAGGATCAAGGCGTCAGCAAGGCAAGGGTCCAAGGGTCGAGGATCAAGGATCAAGGCGTCGGCAAGGCAAGGGTCCAAGGGTCGAGAGGCCAGAGGCAACCAGGCAGGGATAGCGTTGCTGTGGCAAAGAGCTGAAGGGCAATGCTGAGCTTTTATCCCTCCCAGCTCTTGCCACCAGGTGCAGTGAGTTATCAAGTGGCCTCACCTGAGTGGCCACTCCTTGCTTCTCCAGCACAAGCTGAGGCAGGCCCCAGTCCTGCAAAGCACTACAGGCCCCAGAGCCTGACTCCTGCCCATACTCCTGACACAATGGGCCTGTGGAAAACCTGCAAGCAAGATTTGAGCACAAGAGCCCTTTCCCCTCTTATGGTTTACAGCAACTGATATTCAGGGGCTTTGCTGCCTCCAACTGTGGAAGCAGAACATCACCATCTTTTAAAGCCATCCTAGTTGCTTGCCATCCCTGCCTCCTGGGGGAGCGACTTCTGTATTAGACAGCCAGTTTAAAGCTGAGTCTACAATTCCATGCAAATTTCAGAGTCATTATTTAAATATAAGAATCATTTGCTCCATTATAAAAACATGCCATGGTCACCAGGGTGGGGAGTCTCAGGATGCGGCACCGCTGTCAAACATGGATGAAAAGGGCTGGGAGTTAACATCCCTCCAGTTCTCAGGGTTTCAGGAACGGATGGTACCCTGCTGTTTTGTACACCTACAAAATGGCCTTGGCCCAGTATACCTGAAGGAGCCTCTCCACCCCAATCGTTCAGCCCAGACACTGAAGTCCAGCTCCGAGGGCCTCCTGGTGGTTCCCTCACTGCGAGAAGTGGAGTTACAGGGAACCAGGTAGAGGGCCTTCTTGGTAGTGGCACCCATCCTGTGGAACGCCCTCCCTTCAGATGTCAAAGAAATCAACAACTATCTGACTTTTAGAAGACATCTGAAGGCAGCCCTGTTTAGGGAAGTTTTTAATGTTTGATGTTTTGTGGCTGGGGAAACCCAGCCAGATGGATGGGGTATAAATAATAAATTGTTATTATTATTATTATTATTGTTATTGTTATTATTACTACAAGTGTGTTGGTTAGGTGGGGCAAGAACATCACATTTCCTTTCCATTCTCCATGCTTGGGTTTTCTGTTGGGTGTCTGCTCTTGGTGGGATTTTGTGGTGGCACTGAAGACTCACTTGGCATTGCCAACCAAGGAAAAGGACCTAGCTTAGGCATCGGGCAGTGTTTTGCCCATCAAAATCCATCTGCTATCCGAACAGACGTCTCCAAGGACGGGTGACTTTAGGTGTGCATTAGGTGTGCACCTAAGACTAGAGAAGATCATCAAGGAAGAAGCGAGAGATCTCATCAATTCCATCACACGGAAAGGAACCATATACACAGACTCTTCGCTGCCTAGGCATTGCCTGCTTTCTTATATGCCTTTAGCTCAGGGCTTAACAGTAAATGACCAGAGGAAATCTGAACATGGCAGCTGCTTCCTGGATGGATTTCCTATGTAGCTGGTGGTCACCTTTAGAGGGTATTTCTTGCTCTATTTAGTGTTAATGAAGTGCTGACTTCACTTATTTCCTGCAGTGATGGGCTGAGTTGTTCTTGTGTTCTAAAGGGGAAAGGGCAGGTGAGGATGGCAACAAAATGAGCCATCTTAATTTGGGGGTGTTACATAGTTGTCTTTTGTATTGTTGCTTTCAATTCCAAAAGCGGAACCAAGGACCAAGGGACCAGGACATTGATTTTTCCATGTTAAAGATCGCAAACACTCTTGAGATAACATAAAGGAAAATCTCCATTGTGTTATCGAGATGCATCAGCGACTGATGAAATGAAATCTGGTCAGCTTTTTCTTATTCTTTATGTTAGGTCTTTTTTTGGGGGGGGGGGGGTTTGGCATCACCACTATTTTCTATATGCTAACTTCAGACCAGAAAGTGTAGTACTGGGCCCTAAGTTTGTTTGTTTGTTTTTAAATAGATCTAGATGCCCAACAACAACAACAATTTATTATTTATACCCCGCCCATATGGCTGGGTCTCCCCAGCCACTCTGGGCGGCTTCCAACATAAAAATAGAACACAGTAATCTATTAAACATTAAAAGCCTCCCTGAACAGAGCTGCCTTCAGATGTCTTCTACAAGTCCTGGTAGTTGTTTTCCTTTTTGACATCTGTTGGGAGGGCGTTCCACAGGGCAGGCGCCACCACCGAGAAGGCCCTCTGCCTAGTTCCCTGCAACTTGGCTTCTCGCAACGAGAGAGCCGCCAGAAGGCCCTCTGTGCTGGACCTCAGTGTCCGGGCAGAATGATGGAGGTGGAGATGCTCCTTCAGGTATACTGGACCGAGGCCATTTAGGGCTTTAAACTTTGAATTGTGCTCGGAAACGTACTGGGAGCCAATGTAGGTTTTTCAGGACCGGTGTTATATGGTCTCGGCGGCCGCTCCCAGTCACCAGTCTAGCTGCCGCATTCTGGATTAGTTGTAGTTTCCGAGTCACCTTCAAAGGTAGCCCCACGTAGAGCGCATTGCATTAGTCCAAGCGGGAGATAACTAGAGCATGCACCACTCTGGCTAGACAGTCTGCAGGCAGGTAGGGTCTCAGCCTGCGTACCAGATGGAGCTGATAGACAGCTGCCCTGGACACAGAATTGACCTGCACCTCCATGGACAGCTGTGAGTCCAAAATGACTCCCAGGCTGCGCACCTGGTCCTTCAGGGGCACAGTTACCCCATTCAGAACCAGGGAATCCTCCACACCTGCCCGCCTCCTGTCCCCCACAAACAGTACTTCTGTCTTGTCAGGATTCAACCTCAATCTGTTAGCCGCCAAAAAGGAGACATGAGCTGCTGAAATGTTCCTTGGACTTTCTCCTGATGCACCAAGTGTGTTCCCAGGAGGTCTGAGAAAATCCCCACATTATTTCATTCTGTGGATCTGTTTACTTTTGTCCAGTTCCGATCACAAACTGGCAGCAGGAACAGAAAGCGACTCTCTCCCCAGATGAGAAAAATGCAGGAAGGGAGATTTTCTTCTTAGTTTTTCAAACAGATTAAGAAACCGCCAAACACTAGAGTGTGGCAATATATTCATGTTCCCCTAAATGTGGATGACAAGACTTTCCTGCGAAGAAAACGAATCTGCCCCTCTTAATCTCACCCAAAGCTCTTTGTTCCCATTTATTGTAAAACACAGCCATTCTGACTCATACTAAAAGGGAAAAGCAGGAGATGCTCGTCTTTCTGTGTATCAGCCAACAAGAACCATCTATGTTTTTTCAACCTACTTGAGTTTGTCCGTGGCTTATGTGCTTGGTGTAAGCATCACAATATCATAGAGGTTTTCATCTGGGAGCAGGGTTGTCTAAGCCTTCTTGGAGAGTTACCAAGTATCCTTCAGACCTTTTCCTTTCCTTTCTTTTGTGTATCTGAACTCTTAACATGCATTGTGGTTTCTCCCAAGGACTAAAAGGCCCGGCCACACTTCCGCTTGTCCTGTGCTTAGAAAGCATGGGTTCGAGCAGTTTTCTGCTTCTCCCGTACTTTCTAGGCATGGGTCCAAGTTGTTTTCTGATTGCTCTGCAGCTTCCCCCAGAAAAACCCGCTCTTTACTGCTGAATCGGAACAAACAACAATCGACGTAAAACAGAAGTGTGAATGGGCCCTGAGTTTGTGAACTTTGTCAACCTCCACCAGGGATGTGGTCTTCCAGATGTTGTGGGCTACAACTCCTATCATCCCTATCAGCAGTGCTGACGGTGGCTAATGGGAGCTGGAAGTCCAGCCACATCTGGAGAGTGGCAGCTGTCATGTGCCAGGAGTCAGCTTTGCCTGATGAACAGCAGCCTGAAGGGGTGAAGGCAAAGTGACTCCACCAGAGCTGATCAACCTTCACAGAGGAGAAGGCACTGATGAGAGCGAGCTATCTCAAGCCTTCTTAAACAGAGCTCTCAGCAGCGGTCAGATGGTGGAAACAATGCCTGTAGTTCCTGGCCCTACCTTGCTGCTTCCTGCTCTCCATCTGGACCCTTGGCTCTGCAACCATCTGGATTCCCTGACCACTGGCCTGTAAGGCTTCATATGTGGATTCTGCTCTCAGGCAAGAGTTCCTCAGAGACTCCTGGCCTCTGCTTGGTTGGCAACAGAACTCAGACAGAGCTATGACAACAGCTCTCCCCATCCCTGGCACACATGTATTCTTTCTGAAAACCCGGCTTCTATGGAATGAAGTTTAGGTTCTTCCATGTCCCATGAAAACTATACTGTAATTTTAGATGGATGTTCACAAGTTTCTGTGCATCATCATCATCATTTTTATTATTTGTACGCTGCCCCTCTGACTGGGTTGCCCCAGCCACTCTGGGCAGCTTCCAACATATATAAAAACACAATAAAACATTACATATTAAAAAGCTTCCGTATACAGGGCTGCCGTATACAGGGCTGTCTTCTAAAGGTTATATAGTTACTCAACATCTAATGGGAGGCAGTGGCGGAGCAACATGCTGCAGCCCCCGGGGAGGAGAACAGGCGGGGGTGTGGCATGTCCCGGGGGCATGGCGCATCGCCTGGGGGGGCGTGGTGAGTGAGTGGCGTTGTGGCATGGCACACGCCCGGGGTTGCGCAGCGTGTGGCGTGTGTGTCCCCCCCCCACGATAGCACCCTTTCCCCAAATGGTGCCCGGGGCAGTGTGCTCCCCCGTTCCCCCTTTGTACGCCAGTGATGGGAAGGCATTTCACAGGGCGGGCACCACTACTGAAAAGTCCCTCTGCTTGGTTCCCTGTAGCTTCACTTCGCACAGGGAGGGAACTGCCAGAAGACCCTCGGAGCTGGATCTCAATGTCCGGGCTGAATGATGGGGATGGAGACGCTCCTTCAGGTATACAGGACCGAGGCTGTTTTTGGTAAGAGAGCAAAAGGAAAAGATGCCTGTAAAGTCCTGAATAGGGCAAGGACTTGTTTTGAGTAAACCTGTCTCACGGGCCAAGTTTTGTTGACTTCTTTAATGTTAATGAAACTTGCATGGGTCTGTGGAACACTCACAATCACTGACTGCGATTTCTGAGCTTAGGGTTCCAGCAACAAGATGAACGTTGAGTGGAAGCAGCTGGGCTTTTTGCTTTGCCTTCCCTGCTGATTTATACCATTCGTGTCCAGGATTTGTTCTGTGTCCACTTGCAGCACTATTCCAATAAGCGCTTCTTAACTGTTAAGGCTTAAATGTATTGAACCATACTTGCAGTCTCCTCTTGGCATTCTAGACTGAGATGAGAGAGAGCTGCATTGTCCAGTTCTTAAAATTAGCATAATCCCCATCTCAAATACCGAGCCAAACTACTTTGGCTGGCATTTAGAGACGTTTGCAGTAACCTGCATATGTTTTCCCCCTCCGAAATATAGGCAGAGATTCTTGGCTAGCTGCACACAGCTCCGCTAAACTTTCCAGTATTCAGGATGCTACCGGGGGGGCTTGATTTGCACATAGGTTGCTGAGATATTACAGACAGGTTATTACGATACAGGCTTCTATTTTTACTTACCGGATTTCCACTGAAAAAGCTAAATCTGTACTAAGGGGAGTGGGGATATAAGCTGGTACTCTAATGTCACTGATTTTGTGCACCTTTCAGCCATTGACACCAGGTGGCCTGTTTTTGCATGCAGAGTTTGAAATTGAACTGTGTGGGTGTGTAGAATTCACTCCAGCTGAATATTTATCTCATTTTATATCGTGGGGCTGAGAGACAGGAGGGATCTCTGCAAACAAGGGAAAAGATATAAGACTGGGTGGAATTGGGTCTTCTCAAGTCAAGTCAATGTTTATTACGGCAAACAGCCAGCATATTAAACCAGAAATTCTGCATAATTCTCTACATGAACAATAAAAGCAACTGATATGGGGTTTTAACAGTCAATATACAATACTTAAAATACAGGTCCAACGGAATAAAACACCATAAAAGAATAAGAAATTTAACTAAGAACTGTAGCCACAATATCATCATCGGAGGGCAGGACAAATTGTTATAATATGTTATTCAATAAAAGAGATTTACATTTTTTAATAGCTAAGGTGCAGAATTTGGTCACAGCGTAGGATACTGAGCTCAAAGAGTCTTCCAGAAGGAATTTGGGTAACGTTTCAGGGGGAAATTCCAGATAATATGGGTCTTCTAAATACTGTAGTTTTCTGTGATGGCGTTCAGCTTTTAAAGGACCACCACCTTAGCTGGAGTTGGGAAGAGAGCTATCCCCCGGCCTTCGAAGATAGAAGTCTGCCATTCTGCTCTTCTGTGTGAGGAAGGATGGGGAGATCAATTCCAGTTGGTGGCTGTGATTCAAAAACAGTATTATAAAGCTCTAATGAACAACAGAAGGCAACCTTCAACCTCCCACCGTGCCATACTCCTGAGTAAAGCCTCTTGAGCTCTGTGACTCAATTAGGGAGGCTGCAAGGGCAGCCAGCTGGCCTCTTCCCCCTCTCCATGAGATATGCTCCCACTCCGTGAGATATGCGATGTGAAATGCACTGGAATCGGGGAAGTCATGTGACAAGAGTTGGATGCTGTGCCCAGGCTGTGCAAGGAAGCAGAAAGCTAATACGTTGCCCAAGACCCTTGGTTCCCTTAAGGCTTGGAGCAAGCAAACAGCAACTGCCCAACCGACACAGAGACACCCTGCAGTCCTCAGGTAGAACCTAGTTTCGAGAATCTTCTACATTCACACAAGGAAGCCAAGCAAGTTAGCAGTGCAGGAAGGCAGGGATTTCCCCTCTCCCTGCCTGTAGCTCTGAAATATACTCGGAGTCGAGAGTGAATTTCATGCTCTTTAAAAAAATTCCTTCAGTAGCACCTTAAAGACCAACTAAGTTTATATTTTGGTATGAGCTTTCGTGTGCATGCACACTTCTTCAGATACACACTCTTTATTCATGCTCTTTATTCAGCTCGTAGTCATCAAGGGGAAGAAGAGAAGAATGCCCTTTTCCCAAAACCATCTGCTTATATACATTATTTACACAATGGGCTTTGCGTGATTGGCTACTTCAGGGCTACACCTGTGGGCCAATCAGTTTGTGGATTGACTTCTGCCAGCAGCCTGATTGGCTGCTCCTGCAGGCCAATCAGGTTGCTGATTCACTTCCACCTGGAGTTGGATTGGGTGGCTCCTGCGGACCAATCAGACTGCTGATTCTGGATCCTATTGTTCTATGATTCAGCTCAGTACATAACAAGCTCCCATTTCCCCACTATTCATCTGATTCAGCTCACATCTTCAAAACATTTAGAATTATAGAATTATAGAGTTAGAAGGGATCCTGAGGATTGTCTAGTCCCAGCCCTGCAATGTAGGAATCTCAACTAAAGCATTAATAATAATAATAATAATAATAATAATAATAATAATAATAATAATTTATTATTTATACCCCGCCCATCTGGATGGGTTTGCCCAGCCACTCTGGGCAGCTTCCAGCAAAATATTAAAATACAAAGGTCAGCACCAACACTTTGAATTGTGCTCAGAAACGTACTGGGAGCCAATGTAGGTCTTTCAGGACCAGTGTTATATGGTCTCGGCAGCCACTCCCAGTCACCAGTCTAGCTGCTGCATTCTGGATTAGTTGTAGTTTCCAGGTCACCTTCAAAGGTAGCGCCACACAGAGCGCATTGCAGTAGTCTAAGCAGGAGATAACTTGAGCATGCGCCACCATCTGCCCAGTGTTAAATGTTATGCCTTCTTCATGCTTTTGGTAAGTTCCATGTATGCTACTATTAGTGTGTTGCTAATTAGTTCTTTAAATGCTGAAGTAGCATTAAGGTAAAGGTAAGGTAAGGTAAAGGACCCCTGGGTGGTTAAGTCCAGTCAAAGGCGATTACGGGGTTGCGGCGTTCATCTTGCTTTCAGGCCGAGGGAGCTGGCATTTGTCCACAGACAGCTTTCCAGGTCATGTGGCCAGCATGACTATACTGCTTCTGGCACACAGAAACCAGAGCAGCACATGGAAACACTGTTTACCTTCCTGCCACAGCAGTACCTATTTATCTACTTGCACTTTGACGTGCTTTTGAACTGCTAGGTTGGCAGGAGCTGGGACCGAACAACAGGAGATCACCCCGTCATGAGGATTCGAACCGCCGACCTTCTGATAAGCAAGCCCAAGAGGCTCAGTGCTTTAGACCACAGCGCCACCCGCGTTCCCCCCCACTAAATGAAAGAACACAATAAAACCCAACTAACTTGATAGCAATCACAAAACACACTGACAAATGTCCTCCTCTCAGCTCCAGTACATGACATCAATAGCTGAATCCTACTGTGACCTGATTGGCTCACTGCCAAAACAAGATGACACCTGATTGGCTCTCTAAACATTCATGCTCATTGGCTACATTCAAATGAAGGTAAGCTACTGCATATCAACCGAGGCAAGTTGTGCTTCCTTTTTTTCTGGTTATTTGGCTATAACATTTGATAGAATACAGATAATTTAACAGACTTTGTTGCATTACATTCTGCATTAAATCATATTTCCATTGCTATATAATTTTATGGCATTACTCCAAAATAAAAGTGTGGTTATGAGCGTTGTTAAGCGACGTTCCAAAAGGTTTCCAGAATTTTGGCCATTAGTGTATATCTAATTCTCCCTCCCTCTCATGTATTAGGCAGTTGGGAGGGGGGATGTGCATTTCATGGCTTGCCTCCTCCTAACATCATCATCATCACCATCATTTATTATTTATACCCTGCCCATCTGGCTAGGTTTCCCCAGCCACTCTGGGCGGCTTCCTCTGGGCGGCTTCCAACAAAATATTAAAATACAACACAATATTAAACATTAAAAGCTTCCCTAAACAGGGCTGCCTTCAGGTGCCTTCTAAAAGTCTGGTAGTTGTTTTTCTCTTTGACATCTGGTGGGAGGGCATTCCACAGGGCGGGTGCCACTACCAAGAAGGCCCTCTGCCTGGTTCCCTGTAACTTGGCTTCTTGCAGCGAGGGGACATGTGATCACTCTCATTCATGTTTAATTTGGTCAAAAGGCTTATCGTAGTTCTCAGGTAAAGGTAAAGGTAAAGGGACCCCTGACTGTTAAGTCCAGTTGTGGACGACTCTGGGGTTCTGGCGCTCATCTCACTTTACTGGCTGAGGGAGCCGGCATACAGCTTCCGGGTCATGTGGCCAGCATGACTAAGCCACTTCTGGTGAACCAGAGCAGTGCACTGAAACGCCGTTTACCCTCCCGCTGGAGCAGTACCTATTTATCTACTTGCACTTTGACGTGCTTCCGAGCTGCTAGGTTGGCAGGAGCAGGGACCGAGTAACAGGAGCTCACCCCGCCACGGGGATTCGAACCTCCAACCTTCTGATCAGCAAGCCCAAGAAGGCTCAGTGGTTTAGACCACAGCGCCACCCGCATCAAGTTCTCAAGGAGGTGCTAAATCTGTGTCTGTTTGTACAACTACAGATTGCAAAGGTGGGGGCATCACAACCAAATTCTCTCCCCCCCCACAAAAATAATTTACTTGTGCGTAGAAAATCAGCTTGGTAGGGAGGGGCCTAATATTTGCTCGCAAGAAAATCCTGTTCAGCAAGTTCCTTTCAATGTTAATTACAAGCTTCCTGTTCGCTGCTCTTGTCCGTTTTAGAACTTCCCATGGATTGCAGCTGTGAGATTAGTGACCGAGCTGCCCTTCGAACGCCTTCTCTTAATAGCCTCCATGGCAGTTTTTATTTTGTGGAGGGGAAGGTTAATTACTTTCTCTCTTTATCCCTCCATTTTTTAATAGTGAAATCATGTTTAATGGAAAAAAGAAGAAGCTATTTTCTGTTTCAGGAAAAAAAAATCACAGAGGGACGACATAGAAAACACTGTCCTGCAAGAATCTGACAACAATGATGCACGACCAGTTTATCAACACTGCGTAAGTAATTGGATAGTAATTCCAGAGAAAAGGAACCAGTGTCCAAGAAACCTCGGTTCCAAGGGTGAAACGTTTCAATTCTCATTCCTCAAACGGTGCCTCTGATCCATTGGGCCATTGCCCAGATTTATTCCATTTTTATCTAGCCCTTGTCAAACGAGAGGAAGTTTTGGAAATAGCCGCTTTTCATAAATGAAGTGACTGATGCAAGAAGCCATGAAAGTTAATGGTCTCCATGTTCAGTGGGGCTAATCCTCAATTCCCATTGCCCTTCAGGTTAGGCCCGTCTGAAGATAAGACAAGCTTCATATCTCTGTTGACATATATATTTTGAGGCCCACCCCGCAAGTAATGTACGGTGAAAAGGGCCGCAGAGTGCTTGGTCCTTTGCCAGGGAATCCTACTGTTGAGCATTAGACTTTGGCAAGGAAGACAGGATCCGGGCAGAAACAAAATATACAAACATGTTTGGTTTTGCCATCAGACTTAATTAAAGGCAACAGTTTAATAAAGCCATTCCCTATAACTGCAGGGGTTTCCATAAACTACTGCGGTCCTGCTGTTTAAAAGAAGCAGCAGGCAGGGCTAGAATGACTTCAGAAAGGAGGAGGAAAAAGTCCTTTTAAAGGGAAGAATTTAATAGTTCTGACATGCTGCAGAACAACTTAGTTTTGGAGATGAAAGGCGATTTATCTCCATGGAGCTGTCCAGCGAGAGCATTGCATTCAAACTCAACTGGTGGTTGGAGAGTCTCTGTGTGTGTGATCTTCAAACCACTTATTCCCAAGACATATCACCTCGTCTGCTCGAAGTCGTGAATCTAAGGGTCCTCACTTTCTCAGGGACCAAGATGAGAAAAACCAATCACTCTTCTTAGGGAGACCATGCTACAATGTTGCTCCTGTTCGGCTTTCATTATTATAACCAAAATAGCTGCATTCTTGCCAAGGTTCCTGAAAACTTTGGGAGGGGCTGTAACTTAGGGTACTAGACAACACATGCAACAGGTTCAGTCCCTAGCTTCTCCATGTAAAGCTGGGATAGACATCTTCCTGAAGCCCCAGAGAGCCACTGCCAATCATTGCCAATAATACTAAGCTCTCCCCCATGGTTTTAAACATCTATATGAAGCTGCTGGGAGAGATCATCAGGGGGTTTGGGCTGGGTGTTTATCAGTATGCGGATGATACCCAGCTCTACCTCTCTTTCAAATCAGAACCAGTGAAGGCAAGTGAAGGTCCTTCCCTCCCCGTGGCTTTGGCCTGTGGGGGCACCTAGTTGAGGGCACCCCCTCAAATAAAAGAAGGCAAAAGACCTCCTGGACAGTTAAGTCCGGTCAAAGGCAACTTTGGGGTTGCAGCACTCATCTCACTTTCAGGCTGAGGGAGCCGGCGTTTGTCCGCAGACAGCTTTCCAGGTCGTGTGGCCAGTGTGACTAAACCGCTTCTGGCTCAACAGAGCACTGTGACGGAAACCAGAGCGCACGGAAATGCCATGTACCTTCCCGCTGCAGCGGTACCTATTTATCTACTTGCACCGGTGTACCTTTGAACTGCTAGGTTCGCAGGAGCTGGGACAGAGCATCAGGAGCTCACCCCATTGTGGGGATTCGAACTGCCGACCTTCCGATCGGCAAGCCCAAGAGGCTCAGTGGTTTAGACCACAGAGCCAACTGCGTCCCTGGCCCCTCAAATAAATGCACCCAGAGCCATGACCTCCCCAGCCCTCTCACGCTACTCCATTGGGCTGGCACTCCTCTTTACGTATAAATTCTATGAATGGAGGGAAAGCTAGAATTGAGGCTTACGGAAGTTTCCAAAATGGGGTCAAGTGTATACAATATGATGATGCACAGGCTGGCGAAACACCTGAATCAGGTTTAATAATGTTCCTCTTAATGGTTTGGAAAACAAAACCAAGACCTTTGATGGTGCAGCTGTTTTCTTCGTTTTCAGATTAATCAGCGCCGAATGCTCTCTTGGTGTTTATTTTTCTAATGGTAAATCAGAATGTGCTTTCAGTTTCATCCAATAAAGCTTCTGTTTCTACAAGTGTTCCTCTGCTGCAAATGTGCAGCATTTTATGTCCCCCTCTCGGTGGGATGAAGCTGAAGGGCCTAAAATGTTTATGCTGCAAATGCGGTAGTTTTCAGTTGTGTGGGTCCTGCTTGGATGGACAGAAATTTCCCATTGCCGGATTTTGAACATGGATGGCCACAAATGGCTCATCTGAGCATTCATTTTCTCAGCTGACGTATATTAAGAATCCAAACAGAACAACTATGCAGCGAAGCAAGCTGGGTGCCTTATCTCTACTAAGTATAGAAGCAGATGTGTCATGTAAGAATAGCTTTGAGGATCTGATCAAAGAGTCTGCCATTAGAAAAAGCAGGAGAAAATGATTCAAATCTAAATAAAGTGGAAATATAAAAAATAAACATTGTTTTCCATCTCACTGTAGGTTTCATTTCATTCCGAAAAATAAATTTTTATCTCGCTGTTTGCTATTGTTTATTTTTTGAATTAGATGTATATTGGGGCACCAAAATCTTTTAAGTGCTTAAGGCCTCTACAGGTCTTAATCTGACCTTGTCTTGGGCCAGCTCTGACTGAAGATAATTCACCCTCCACGAGTCCTTCTTCTTATATTGTTTCTGAGTTACAGTCCACCCCGCAGGAAATCTTTCTCTGTGCATTACCATCCTGTCTGTAGTCCCCTATCAATAACGTCAGTTGCCTACTCATCAATTGTTTCAGCAGGGTCCATGTTTCTCATGGAAAAAACAATCTCTGTATGGAGCTGGGAGCATTTCTGTTTGGGAAACAGTAAGCTCCAACCATTCCTCTTTGCATCTATCCATCATCTTTCAACTGGAGACCCATGCTTTGCAGATAATCCTGGCTTCCTGACTGTATATCAGGGAAAGAACAGCTTTTGGAGTTGCAGGCCAGTCATCTGACTCTGGTCTGGTCCTGCAAAAATAATCTCCGCCAGCTCTTTCTAGCTAATCCACCGATCTCTGCAATATTTCCTGTTTAAACAGGCTTAGGAGAACAACAAAGGGACATGACAAAGGGATGGTATCCATAATATACAAAATACTACTCCAAAATCCCACAAACCCCCTAAACACAATCAAAAAACAATGGGAGGATGACATAGGCTATGAAATTAACCCCAGTGGACCAGAATATGGTCTAAACCCCGCTTTAAATCCATATCAATGAAAAGGAAAGAACTCACCTACAGGTGGTACCTAACACCAAGAAAACTAGCGCCAATATGCCCAGGAACCTCACCTAAATGCTGGAGAGGGTGCAGCTCCACAGGCACATACCTCCCAATGTGGTGGGAATGCCCCAAAATCCAACTATTCTGGACAACCGCCATACAAGAAATATGTAAAATAACTAAGCAAGTACTAGAAATCACCCCAGAATTGGCCCTACTAAACATCTTCCACGACAATAACGCCCATTTACATCACAAAGAATTCATAACCCACCTACTTTCAGCAGCCAGAAACATAATAACCAGACACTGGAGAGACCAATGGTAAGCATGGACCAATGGTACCAAACAGTAAGAGAAACAGCCCTATTAGAAAAACTAACCAATAAGCTGAAACTGACACAGGGACAAATGGAAGAAGACACCTTCACTCTGGTATGGCTCCTCTTGATCACATACAGAGCCCAACAAGACAACGGCAAAAATCCACCAACAGCATACAAATCAATATGGCTAACCTGATCCAAACACCCACCCACCCCACTCACACATGAAAACAAAGCTCACCACAGCCAACCACAAACAAATAACCACACCCTAGGCCAACCCCAACCTCTGCTTTCCAATGGAGTCTGTTCCACCATTCAACAGCTGTTACCATCACAAGGTTCTTCCTGATGTTTAGTCTCCTTTCTTGTAACATGAAGCCATTGGTTCAGATTGTACTCTCTGGAGCAGGAGAAACCAAGCTTGCTTCATCTTCTATGTGACAGCCCTTTAAATATCAGAAGATGGCTGTTATATCTCATTTCAGTCTCCACTTCTCCATACCCAACTCCCTCAACTTTAAGCAGAGGCTTGACAGGCACATGTCAAGAATGATTTGATGGTGTTTCCTGCTTGGCAAGGGGTTGGACTGGATGGCCCTTGTGGTCTCTTCCAACTCTATGATTCTATGATTCTAACCATTTCTCATAAGGCTTAGTTTCCAGACCCTTGATCATCTTGGTCGTCCTCCTCTGCACATGTTGCAGCTTGTCAACATCCTTCTTAAATGCTGGTGCCCAGAAGTGGACGCATTATTCCAGGTGTGGTCTGACCAAGGCAGAATAGGGCAGTACTATGAATTTCCTTGATTGGGACACTATATAGTACTGCTTATTGGTGCAGCCTAGAATAGCATTATTAGCTTATTTTGCTGCTGCATGACACTATTGACTCATTACAGGTAGGTAGCCGTGTTGGTCTGAGTCGAAACAAAATTAAAAAATTCCTTCAGTAGCACCTTAAAGACCATCTAAGTTTTTATTTTGGTATGAGCTTTCGTGTGCATGCACACTTCGTCAGATACACTGAAACAGAATCCACCAGACCCTTATGTATATTCAGAGGGTGGGGGTGATGGGAATGGGTGATGGGCTGATAGGAGTGGTAAACCTGTTGATGACTGTTAATGACTGTTAATGACTGCAATTGGTCTTGTGGGGGGGAAAGCAAGGGCTGAGGTGCTAAGGAAAGCTTGATCATGTATAATGAGATAAGAATCCTATGTCTTTGTTCATTCCAGGTGGCTCCATGGTTTTAAGCTTGCTAATGAGTTGCAATTCAGCAACTTCTCTTTCCAGTCTGTTTCTGAAAATTTTCTGTAATAAAACAATAAATAAAAAATAAATGTAATAAAACAATGAGTCTATTGACTCATGTTAAGCTTGACCCCTAAGACCCCTAGATCTTTTCTACTATATGTACTGCTAGCAATCCAGATGTCCCCCATCTTCTATTTGTGCAGCTAGTTCTTCCTGCCTAAGTGCACAGCCATTTGTCCCTACTGAATTTCATTTTGTTAGTTTGGGCCCAGTTCTCCAATCTGTTAAGGTCCTCTTGAATCCCTTGAATTCTGTCTTCTGCAACATTAGCTACCCCTCCCGGTTTGGTGTCATCTGCAAATTTGATGAGCAACCCCCCAATTCCTTCATCCAAATCATTTATAAAGACTTTGAACAACAATGGGCCGAGGACAGAATCCAGTGTGAGACCCCACTTGTCACTTTTCCCCAGGATGTCAAGAATCCATTAATGAACTCTTTGGGTTCAGTTACAAATCCACCTAACAACTACCTCGTCTAGCCCACATTTTACCAGCTTCTCTATAAAAATATCATGGGGGTCTTTGTCAAATGCCTTGCGGAAATCAAGATATACTACATCCACAGCATTCCTCATATCCACCAAGCTTGTAACTCTCTCAAAAAAAGAACTGAGATATGTCTGGCATGACTTGTTTTTAAGAAACTCATTCTGGGTTTTAGTAACCAAAGCATCCTTTTCTAAGTGCTCGCAGACTGACTGTTTCATTATCTATTCTAGGACTTTTCCTGGTATCAACATCAAGCTGACCGTTTGGTAGTTACCTGGGTCTTCTCCCCCCACCCTTTCAAAGATGCGGACAACATTTTCCCACCTCCAATCTGCAGGAACCTCACCAGTTCGCCAAGAATTCTCAAAGATTATGGACAGAGACTCTGAGATTACACCTGCAAGTTCCTATAGTATCCTTGGGTGCAGCTCATCAGGCCCTGGAGATCTGAATTCATTTAAAGTAGCCATGTGTTCCTTTACAACTTCTTTCCTTTCTTGGGCTGCAACTCCCTCCCTGTATCGTTTATTCTGTTATAATCAGGTTGGGCACTGTATCTTCAGTGTAAAAGGAGCAGGGAGGAAGTCCTTGGGCTGCCACGTGTGTTCTTGTGGGTGGCTGCAGAAAGTGGAAAGCCACTGTTTTGAAAGCAGTGTCCACTGGCTGAGACCTAGGGCAGAAAGGAAAAGCTTGGGGTTTTTGTCCTATTGGCCCACACCAAAGCCCCTGGGTTTCATCCTACATTTGGGGGCTAACTACACTTCACTCAAGCCTATATGATATGTCATATATTGTTGTTGTTGTTTAGTCGTTTAGTCGTGTTCGACTCTTCGTGACCCCATGGACCATAGCACGCCAGGCACTCCTGTCTTCCACTGCCTCCCGCAGTTTGGTTAAACTCATGTTTGTGGCATCGAGAACACTGTCCAACCATCTCATATTTTTCTTTACAGCATTGGACTTTCCTTTTGCTTCCAGGCATATCCGCAAATGAGCAACCTTTCGGCTTTGGCCCAGCCGCTTCATCAGCTCTGAATCTACTTCTACTTGTCCTCCGCTCTTCCTCAGTAGCATGTTGGACGCCTTCCGACCTGAGGGGCTCATCTTCCAGCGTCATAACTTTTATATGCCTGTTGGTTTTGTCCATGGAGTTTTCTTGGCGAAATACTGGAGTGGATTGCCAGTTCCTTCTCCACATTTAGTCAAAACTCTCCACTATGACCTGTCCATCTTGGGTGGCCCTGCACGGCATAGCTCCTAGCTTTTCTGAGTTATTCAAGCCCCTTCGCCACGACAAGGCATTGATCCATGAAGGGGATGTCATATATATATATATATATATATATATATATATATATATATATATATATATATGGAGAGAGAGAGAACACAGCAATTTCAAGAGAGGAACATCTTGAGTAGAGAAATAGCAAGCAGGCAGGGAGGAGGCACTCAGCCCTTTCCCTGTTTTGTTTTTTTCCAGCAAATTATCAGCACCTTTTCTTCCCTTCGGGGAGAATTTAAACATGTGTTTCATATGTCTGAAATTGTGTGTGTGTGAATCAGAGGGAGGCAATCTGGACAAGGGAACCCTCTGCAAAGGGAATGAATTAACGCCCTCCCTCCAAACGTCTCCAAATGACTTCCTGAAAAAGTTGTTTCGAAACATGCATGCACGCAGTGGAAGCAGACCAGGCTTGTGCATATTGTGCAATTAGTTTCTGATGCTATATGGTTTTTCTTTCGTTCTTAAGTGTTATTGTTTTTGTCTGGAAGCGATTGCTGCACCATCCATCTTCGTCTTTCTCTTGCATCTGCGAGCGCTACAGGTTTGTCCACCCCCGTAGGAATGTCTGTTTGCTTTGTCCTCTGTTTGTTTTGCTTCTTTCATGGTCCCAAGCCCTCTTAACAAATGAATGTTTTCATATATATATATATATATATATATATATCCCTTTTCTTTTCTGATCCCTTTTTAAAGTGGACATCAAGGAGCTGGAGCTTGCCATGACAAACCTAAACAGCAAGGACAACAGAGCCCCCATTTTAAGTCAATTTATGCGTCTGAATAAATACAAGCGTCAGCTGCAAAAATCAGAAATCAAGCTCTCTCCAAAGTGTAGCTGCTTAAAATATATTATGTGCTGCAAATGACATAAAGCAGCGTATTTCGACCACATTCTCGATGCATTTGGAAGCGGAGGGCTTCCCCCCACCCCCACCCCCATTCCCACAGCCCCAGATAGATTTACTGCTGAAAATAAAATATGTCTCTCAGCAGGAAGAGGTCACGGAGTGGTTGGAGGTAAAATTGGGGCCTATGGAAAAATCCATGTCTGTTTAGTTAACCGGTGTCACACAATTAGGCAATGCTAAAAAATCAATTAGTCACACATTAGGATTGCAATGGCATGTTTTTGTAACTGATCCATTGATATTTTATTGCCCACTCACTGTTTGTGCAGGGTATTTCAACCATAAAAATAATAACAATAAAAAGGTCCTTTCTGCCTTTTAAACAGCGCCATGAAATTAAAGCATAATGTTAGAAAGTGGGGTGCAGGGAACAATGTATGATCAATTATGGAATGAGTGAGCTCCTAAAACATCCCAGATACAGTCAAGTGATCCCCCTGAGTCCAAACTGCCTTGCTGTGGTCTAAAGTTAAATTCACGTTATTTATTTAAAAATAAAGCGTTGAGCTTAAAATGCAATACTGAGACCTACACAACAAAAATAGAGGGACGCGGGTGGCGCTGTGGTCTAAACCTCTGAGCCTCTTGGGCTTGCCGATCAGAAGGTCAGCAGTTCAAATCCCCACAACAGAGTGAGCTCCCGTTGCTCTGCCTCAGCTCCTGCCAACCTAGCAGTTCAAAAGTACGCCAGTGCAAGTAGATAAATAGGCACCACTGCGGCGGAAAGGTAAACAGCGTTTCCGTTACGGTGTCCCGTTGCACCAGAAGCGGTTTAGTCATGCTGGCCACATGACCTGGAACACTGTGGACAAACGCCGGCTCCCTCGGCCTGAAGCGAGATGAGCGCCACAACCACATAGTCGCCTTTGACTGGACTTAACTATCCAGGGGTCCTTTATCTTTTTTACCTTACCACACAACAAAATGTTGCAGTGTGTGTACCCCATATCCTCCAACATGTCTACAGTGGTACCTCCGTTTACGACCTCAATTGGTTCCGGGGAGCCGGTCGCTCCCCGAGCAGGTCGTAAATGGAGCGCCTCTTCTGCGTGTGCGCAAAGCGCCGATAGATTGTTTCTGCGCACCTGCGAGCTGTGCAGATCGCTTCTGCGCACCCGCGTGCCGTGGAACCCAGATGTAAGCCCTTCCGGGTCCGCGGCGGTCGCAAACCAATCAATCGCAAACCGCAGCGATCGTAAACCGAGGTATGACTGTATTTTACATCAGAAGGATTATCCTGTGTGTTATGTACTGAACTGAATCCTAGAACAATAGGATCCAGAATGCAGCAGTCTGATTGGTCCGCAGGAGCCACCCAATCCAGCTCCAGGTGGAAGTGAATCAGCAACCTGATTGGCCTGCAGGAGCAGTCAATCAGGCTGCTGGCAGAAGTGAATCCGCAACCTGATTGGCCTACAGGTGCAGCCCTGAAGTAGCCAATCACGCAAGGCCCATTGTGTAAATAATGTATATAAGCAGACGTTTTTCGGAAAGAGCCATTCTGCTCTTCTTCTTCTGTTGCTACTACAAGCCGAATAAAGAGCATGAAATTCACTCTCGACTCAGAGTATATTTCACTGTGTTTGATCTGGCTACACACAAAGATGTCATATAAAAATCTACGCCTTGAGCCAATTACAACCCCTAAGCCTAACCTATCCCACAGGATTGCCGTAGAGAGAGAAAATGTGCAAGAGAGGAAATTCTGTTGAACTCAGTGGGACTGAGTAAAAATGCTTATGATGGCAGTGTAAGGCTGCCCAGTTACCTGGGGTAAGCTCTACTGAATACAGTGTGACTTACTTCACAGTAGACGTTTACAATAAAGGAATAAAGGAATAAACACTCCACACATTTCTTCAAAACTGGTTGGTTGCTGAAGCCTTGCAATAAAAGAATTTAAAGCAGATTGTTCACCTTTTCCTTCAAAATTATAGGAAGGGCTTCCTATGCCAGCTTCACCATTTCCTGCATTTGGTGCAGGGATTTTATTTTTTAGTATAAACAGGAGTTTATTTTTTGGACCCACCCACCCAGCACTTTTAATTGTTCTCTGAGACGTGGAGGAGAGGGGGGAAAAGGAAAACTGGGACAATCTGGGGTCAAATAAGAAACCAGGACTGCTTTTGTAATTCCGGGACTGTCCCTGGAAAACTGGGACACTTGGAGGGTACGGTACCGCTACCCACTGAGAGGGACATCCTTATTTTCATCGGAGAAATGTTGGAGGGTAGTCGGGGAGTTATGCAACCCCCAAGCCAAGGAGATAAGTATCTATACAACCTTTAGAAGACATCTGAAGGCAGCCCTGTATGGGAAAGTTTTTTAACGTTCTATGTTTTATCTTGTTTTTATATATGTTGGAAGCTGCCAAAGTGGTTGGGGCAACCCAGTTACATGTGTGGGGTATAAATAATATACTATTACTATTATGGAATAAAAAGGTAAAGGTAAAGGACCCCTGACAGTTAAGTCCAGTTGCAAATGACTCTGGGGTTGCAGCGCTCATCTTGCTTTACTGGCCGAGGGAGCTGACGTTTGTCCGCAGACGGTTTTTCCGGTCATGTGGCCAGCATGACTTCTGGCGAACCAGAGCAGCGCACGGAAACACTGTTTACTTTCCCACTGGAGTGGTACCTATTTATCTACTTGCACTTTTGGGTGTGCTTTCGAACTGCTAGGTTGGCAGGAGCTGGGACCGAGCAACGGGAGCTCACCCTGTCGCGGGGATTCGAAGCGCCGACCTTCCGATCAGCAAGCCCTAGGCTCTGTGGTTTAGACCACAGCGCCACCTGCGTCCCATAATTATGGCATAAAGGTAAAGGTAAAGGGACCCCTGACCATTAGGTCCAGTCGTGACCAACTCTGGGGTTACGCGCTCATCTCGCATTATTGGCCGAGGGAGCCGGCGTATAGCTTCCAGGTCATGTGGCCAGCATGACAAAGCCGCTTCTGGCAAACCAGAGCAGCACATGGAAACGCCGTTTACCTTCCCGCTGTAGCGCTTCCTATTTATCTACTTGCATTTTGACGTGCTTTTGAACTGCTAGGTTGGCAGGAGCTGGGACCAAGCTATGGGAGCTCACCCCGTCGCAGGGATTCGAACCGCCGACCTTCTGATCAGCAAGCCCTAGGCTCAGTGGTTTAACCCACAGCGCCACCTGGGTCCCTTAATTATGGCATAGGATGTCCCTATTTTCACTGGAGAAATGTTGGAATGTATGAGAAAGCACCACAGAGATGGCATCATAACCTGCTCAAAAAATACACTCCTGTATGTTCACAGTATGGTAACAAGCAATCCTATATTGCATCTACTCCTTTTTTTTATTTCCCCTGGGAAAATTATTTCCGCTGTTGGAAATCTGTGAGCTGCCAGCAGGATAGAGAGAACCTCATGTGGACAACACGCACCAAGATCGAGAAACACGTGGCTTTGAATCCACATTAAACTCATCACTGCAATTCACATATGATATCCCCCCCAATCACTGATCAACACAATCTGCACCAAGAATGGAAAGCATGAAAATGTATGCACATATTTCAAGAAACTTGGTTAAGCCACACCTGATATTGTCAAGAAATTAGGCATGTGGGAACTTTCCAGAAAACATCTGCCTGTTTTAGAGATAAGACCATAAGCCTGAAAGATAAGAGGTTTAACGAGGAGTCTTTAAAATAAAAATAAAAATAAGCCTAAGTGCCTTTCTCGCTTTGGGAATCCCAGATTGTGGGACAAACAGCAGGGAATGTTATTATCCTTCTGACCCTCTTGAAAACTTCCCAGACACATTTTGTTTGTTGCATTTTTATCCTGCCCGTTCTTCAAGGAGCTCTAAGCAATGTCTGTGGTTTCCCTGGATGCTGTTTTTATGCTCCTCACAACAACCCTGTGAGATGATAGCTTGGACTGCAAAGGAGTGAAGGATGCACGGTCACTAAGTTTCGCCACCATTGCTGAGCTGCCCCAAGCCACCACTTTGGGATGTGGCATCACTGTAGCAGTCAAATACAGCATTTCCTGTTTGCCCAGAGTGGACACACAGGGGAACGTTACTCCAGCCAGGAGGACTTCCTGTTATACCTGGTCTGGAGCATCCTCCCCCTGCATGTGACCAGGGAGATGGGCATGGACCTGGCAGACCCCATAAAAGGACTGGTCACACAGCCATCTTCCCTTTTCTCTTGTGATTCCTGATGTCAGATTTATGTCCATTTATCCTTTGGCATAGGGTTTGGCCTGTTTGTTTCTAGTTGGTCTGAGAGATTTTACTTTCTTGGGCTCCTTGATCACTGCAGATGGTGACAGCAGTCACGAAATTAAAAGACGCCTGCTTCTTGGGAGAAAAGCAATGACAAACCTAGACAGCATCTTAAAAAGCAGAGACATCACCTTGCCTACAAAGGTCCGTATAGTTAAAGCTATGGTGTTCCCAGTAGTGATGTATGGAAGTGAGAGCTGGACCATAAAGAAGGATGATCGCTGAAGAATTGATGCTTTTGAATTATGGTGCTGGAGGAGACTCTTGAGAGTCCCATGGACTGCAAGAAGATCAAACCTATCCATTCTTAAGGAAATCAGCCCTGAGTGCTCACTGGAAGGACAGATCCTGAAGCTGAGGCTCCACTACTTTGGCCACTCATGAGAAGAGAAGACTCCTTGGGAAAGACCCTGATGTTGGGAAAGATGGAGGGCACTAGGAGAAGGGGACGACAGAGGATGAGATGGTTAGGCCTTGTTCTCGAAGCTACAAACATGAGTTTGACCAAACTGCGGGAGGCAGTGCAAGACAGGAGTGCCTGGCGTGCTATGGTCCATGGGATCACGAAGAGTTGGACACGACTAAACGACTAAACAACAACAAACAACAACAAAGGTGCTACTGGAAGGAATTTTTTAATTTTGTTTCGACTACGACAGACCAACATGGCTACCTACCTGTAACTAATTCTATGCATATGTTAACTTGCGGGTCTTCATTTTGTATGAATTAGTCTTTCTCTGAACACCGCAGAGAGAACCAAGGTGGTGGAAATGAGTCCCCTTAAGGAAGAGAAAGCATCTCTAGTGTAATGGAGACTGTAGGAAGAGAGAGGCCTTTTGCTTCTACCGGTAGGTCTGTTTGGAATTATCTTTTATTTCTTATAAGATGCTGAGCCTGTACTGCACACACACAAGATAATATATGGAATTATTCGGATATTATTTTTGTTCTGTTTTGAAGAAAGCTCTGCGAGTAAAGCTCGACTCAAACTTATGGCTCTGGACAATGTTTTATTCCAAAAGGAGCCAGTTTTTATGCTTCCATTTGCTTCAAGCTACACAATTTCAATACAGTATCTGCAATAGTGAAGGGTTTTCAGGCATGGCCAAACTTGGCCCTCCAGCTGTTTTGGAACTACAACTCCCATCATCCCTGGCCACTGGTCCTGTTAGCTAGGGATGATGGGAGTTGTAGTTCCAAAACAGCTGGTTTAGAAGAAACATCACAAAGTTGTTCCTGGTGTTGCTTGATGGTACATGGATGGCAGGATTGGAAGTGGTGGGCCTTTGCAGTAGTGTGCAGTGACATTTTTCATAGGGGGACAGTTAGAGTCAGAGGCACCAGTTTGTGAGAGCAATGTTGCAACATCTTGACATTCTGCGCATAAGTATCTCACCTCTCTCCCTAAGGCGGACAGAAGCTTCCTAGGCTTTGAGAAGGAGGCACGAGGCTTTAATACTTTAATACAGTGGTACCTCGGTTTAAGAACAGTCCGGTTTAAGAACGATTTGGTTTACAAACTCCACAAACCCGGAAATAGTGTCTTGGTTTGAGAACTTTACCTCGGTCTAAGAACGGAATCTGAACAGTGGAAGGGTACTGGCGGCAGGAGCAGGGCCGTCTTAAACGCCCCTGCCGCTGTGGTGCACCGGATCTCTCCGGCGCCCTCCCGCCCCGTTTCCCAGCGCGGTGGGCGGGTGGGCGCAGCGGCCGGCGGGCGGGCAGGCACAGCGCAATCTCTCTGGCGCCCTCCCGCCCCGTTTCCCAGCGCGGCGCCCACAGGCGCAGCTGCGCGG
This sequence comes from Zootoca vivipara, assembly GCF_963506605.1. Classification (NCBI taxonomy): domain Eukaryota; kingdom Metazoa; phylum Chordata; class Lepidosauria; order Squamata; family Lacertidae; genus Zootoca; species Zootoca vivipara. The sequence goes on from NC_083280.1 coordinate 88,216,800, forward strand.
CGGGCCGGCGGATCGGGCGGCCAGCGGGCGGGCGCAGCTCGCGGCGCCTTTCTGGCGGGCCGGCGCCATGGTGCCCTGCGGCACCGGGAGTCTACCTAGAGCCGGGCCTGGGCAGGAGGCCTCATTAGGGAAAGCGCACCTCGGTTTAAGAACTGTTTTGGTTTAAGAATGGACTTCTGGAATGGATTAAGTTCATTAAGGGTGGTACCACTGTACTCTCGTTTACTGGGAACATTTAGGGGACTAGCCTAGTCCCCCTGGTCCACTGACTGCACAGCACTGGGCCTTTCTCAAAAAAATTAAGCAGAGGCTGGATGGCTGCAGTAGTGGAAATATGATGTAGCAGTGGATTTGGGGGACAAGGATGAGAGTTTAGTGCTAGATAGCAAGAGGTTCGTCGACAAGCTGCATTAAAAGTGAATGAATGAAGATAGCAATTCCGAAGAATAAAAGATGTGGAGGCAACTCCCATCCCCTATTGTGTGCATTCCCTTGTGCTGAGAACTGTCACACGGAGAGCAAAATAAATTGCCTTGTTTGTGCACATCGTAACATCTTCCCTGACTTCAACACATAAGATGTCTTTGAGGAATTGGTGGACCTCACTTGAAGACCTCTCTCACCCCAGCTTCTGGGAGCTTTGTAATAAGCATTTTGCTTTGATCTTTTATTTGTACAGCCTTTCCATTTATCCCCATCCAAACCAAGTTCCTGCCTCATACTACGAAGCACAGACACACATGGCCCTAGCATTCCCTTCACGGCATGCCATTTTTGCACGGAGAAAAGGGGGTGCAATTGGTTTTATTACTGGACTTTGTTCTCTCCACAGGCTAATTTTGTGATTATTGCTGTTTCCGAACATCTGTACAGTTGTTGTTTTTCTGTCACTTACAGGGATGAGAAGGCTTGACATGACGCACTAAATTCCAGTTTTGAAAATAATGGCTTGAGGCGACGTGTCACAGAGTCAATGGACGTGCAAAGTTGGGTGAGATAGCTCTCCTTTTTGTTTTGTTTTGTTTTGTGGGTCCATCCCTTGAAACCCAGTCAGATGGGTGTCGTCTAAATAATAAAATCATCAGAGTCATCATCAACAACAACATCATCTTGTGTAGGTGGGGTAGAATCTATAAGAGAAAACCACCCAAGCAGCTCCTTTGTTGTCTGCAATGTTGAAAAAAATCAGGGAGTAATGTAGGAAATGCAAAATTAAAATTATAAGAAACCACAAGAGGAGGGGAGGGAAGTCAAAATATATGTGTATATTGGGAAGTTATTCAATTTGTATGTCTGTGAAAAAAATCCCAATATATATGTCAGGGGTTATTGCGACTACTCCAGAGTAACGATCGTCCACATGCTTGTCTTTTAACAGTCTTTATTGGTGCACTCTATTTACAGTGTAACAAGGTGTGGGAAACATGTCTGCTCATTCCGATCCAGAATCTGGCACTGCCCCTTTGCGCGATTTCGGCCAACATAATAGTCACGGGACAGTGAATCTCCTCCCCTTTCTCCTCCTCCGTAAATCCGGTGCCGGGAGAAAGGGTCTACACTCCTTCCTTTCCCTTTACCCCTTTCCACCCCTCTCTCTTCCCGCCTGTGGAGCAGGGGCTCTCCCATGCTGCCAGAGACCTGGCACTCTCTCCACTTCCTGACTAGCCCCTTCAGACCCCGCGCTTCCATCGCTGCTTGGGGAGGAGCTGCTCCTGATAAGAGGGGGAGGTTCCCTATACTCTCTCCCCCTTACAATATATATATATATTTCCAAAATTTCCAAAATATATGTATATGCTCCTCTGTTAAGCTAATGGCTTTGGCTGGCCAATGAAGCCCTGTGATTCACAAGTCTAAAGAGGCTGTCAAAGAGACCATCTCATCTGGCTGCATGACACGTCACCCTAGAAAGATGACCATTAGACGGAGCCGTGTGTGAGAATTTTGGCTGATACTGGAGGCTGCAAACACAGAGACATGTCTTGCTTTGAGCTGGGCTTGGGGCTCCCTGGAAGCTTAATGGGGAAGCAAAATCTATCGGAGCATTGATGCTGTGAGCCCCTCCACCCTATGCACGTGTTGTATAGAAGCGTCAATAAAACCATATATCCCTAAAGACACCACATTCTCAGCTGACCTTCATTTCAGGGAAACCGAACCCTGGGTAAAGAGCAGGAACCCCTGACCTGAAGTCTCTCAGTGCCCAGAGATTGGGGTGCATGCAACAATATGATACTGTATGCTGTTGTATCGTTCATCCACTCCACCAGGGATGGAGCAGAAACATGGCAAAGCCCTCAAGGCAGTTTCTGGGGGGCATCTACGGGTTTAAAAAAGGTAAAGGTAAAGGACCTCAGGCAGTTAAGTCTAGTCACGAAAGACTTTGGGGTTGCAGCGCTCATCTCACTTTACTGGCCGAGGGAGCCGACGTTTGTCCGCAGACAGTTTCCCGGGTCATGTGGCCAGCATGACTAAGCCACTTCTGGCGAAACACCAGAGCAGCGCACGGGAATGCCGTTTACCTTCCCGCCGGAGCGGTACCTATTTATCTACTTGCACTTTGACGTGCTTTCGAACTGCTAGGTTGGCAGGAGCTGGGACCAAGCAACAGGAGCTCACTCAGTCGCGGGGGTTCGAACCGCTGACCTTCCGATCGGCAAGCCCTAGACTCTGTGGTTTACACCACAGCGCCACCCGGGTCCAGTCTATGTGTTTACTCAACACAAATATAGAATCTCCAAAGAGGGCTTCAGAGAGACAGGAAACTGGTGAGATCTCTGAGGAGGGAGATTCCTTCTCTCTCTCTTTCTCTCTCTCCTAAGTTCAAAGAAGGTTATGCTGATCAGACAGATTGCTGTTCCTCCTCCTCCTCCTCCTCCACTTGCCTCACACACAAGCATCATTTTGTTCTCCACCTGGGCTCAGTTTGGTTGCTGGCCTCAGTCATGAGGAGATGTAGCAGCCCTGCAGAGAAACAAGCGTTGGCTGCAATCCTCTGTTTACGGGCAGTTATTGTCACAGCTGCGGTGCAGCTATAGCTTTTGGCAGAGGTCTTTTTCCATGTGCCCCTGCTTCTAATGCACCACCCCCCATGGTGTTGAAGCTGAGTGGGTGTGACATGGTCAGCCCAGAAAAAATCTTTCCATTGTCATATGTATAATAGCACAGTATCAAATGTGTAAATTTGAATATTTGCCTTCATTGGGTGGGGTGGGGGAAACAGGACAAGAAATGTAATAAAATGAGACAGTATCAAATTTTAAGAGGATGCTCTGTGGTCCCTCAGATCCTGGGCAGCCTCACTGCTCCCCAAGTAAATTTCTTCTAGCACTCAGCTTGTTAGGTCTCTGATCCTGAGCTCCTCGTAAGAAGCTCCTTGTCGGTATTTTATCAGCCTTGTCGGTACCCTTCGGAGAAACTCATCAGGGTCTTCCTCCAGTCTAGAAGAAAGCCAGAGGCAGGATCAAACTTCTTCTTCTTCTTCTTCTTCTTCTTCTTCTTCTTCTTCTTCTTCTTCTTCTTCTTCTTCTTCTTCTTCATCGAAATAATTTTGTTGTTGGTTTTACAAATATAAAATATAAATGAACACAAACTGTAAAAAAAAGTATATTTAAATAGATTCTCTGAATCTTGAGACTTCGCCCCCATCCCCTCCATAGAGTCTGATTTTAAACATCTACAACTGCATATTCATCCATATTCCATTTTTTATATCAAACCATACTGTCCATAATAGCTTTTACACTACAAGCGAGTCAAAATCGTGCTCTTGTTTCCATCTGCTTACGGTGGTCTTCCAAATAACTTATAAAATTTTCCCATTCTTTTATGAAGTTTTTATAATGTTTTATAAAGTTTCTGAGTTTTCCAGTCAGCTTTGCCATCTCAGCATAGTCCATCAGCTTGGTTTGCCATTCTTCAAATTCTGGGCTAATGACGGGCAGCTGTTGTTCTATACATGAAAAGTATTTTCTGCTCCTTTGGTATGTTGGGACCTGTATTTCCTAATAAAAAACCTTCTGGTTTCTTAACAAAGGTTGTTTTAAACATTTTTTTTCATTTCATTATGTATCATCTCCCAGAAAGCTTTCATTACCTTACAAGTCTACCACATATGATAAAAGGTACCTTCTTTTTCTTTACATTTCCCGCAGATATTTGAATTTGTCTTATACATTTTTGCTAACTTAGTAGGAGTCAAATACCACCGGTACATCATTTTCATATAATTCTCTTTCAATGTACAACATGCTGTAAATTTCAAATCTGATTTCCATAACCTTTCCCAATCTGCCACCTGGATGTTATTGTTGTTTAGTCGTGTCCGACTCTTCGTGACCCCATGGACCATAGCATGCCAGGCACTCCTGTCTTGCACTGCCTCCCGCAGTTTGGTCAAACTCATGTTCGTAGCTTCGAACATACAGTGTATTCAACGGCACATACAGTGGAACCTTGGCTCTTGAATGGCTTAGTTGACAAACAAATCGATTCCTGAATGCCGAAAACCCGGAAGTAAGTGTTCTGGTTTTCGAACGTTTTTCAGAAGACAAACATCCAATGCAGCTGTAGGCTATTGTTTCTGGGGCGCCTGCGCTAATTGGAAGCCGCACCTTGGTTTTCGAACGTTTATGGGAATCGAATGGACTTCCGGAATGGATTAAGTTCAAGAACCTAGGTATGACTGTACATCAATGTATTTACCGGTATGTTTGAATATTTCTTGCTGTCCGATTTATGTGACCATTCACCAAACTTTCCGGTCACACCTTGTATATAGACTCCAGTGCTTGGAAACAGCCAGCCAGGTTGTGAATCCACAGCAGTGACCAGAAGACGAATGACCTCTGGGAGGAGCGAAGAGAGAAGAAACGCCATGGTGCATCTGCAGCAGCACAACCGGACACCTTCGTCTGCCCCAGCTGCAACAAAGCATGTCTCTCCTGCATTGATCTCTGCAGCCACAGCAGGCCTGTAACTCTCCAACGGTTTTGACTTCACTTCTCCATTGTCTCCTGAGACAGACAGATGCCCAGCACAGCCTTGTGCCTGAGTTTACCCCCCCTTCCCTTCTGTATAATGTCTTTTAGATCATAAGCCTGAAAAGCAGGGATTGTCTTCTGTATTATGGAAGCTGCTCTGGAAGCCTTTGCAGCTGAAGACTAGAGTAAACACTTTAAATAAATCAAAATAAACAGCAACCATTTCATTGGGCTAAGAGTGCGCTCTCTCTCTCTCTCTCTCTCTCTCTCTCTCTCTCTCTCTCTCTCTCTCCTCTCCCCACTGCATCTGGAAGTGGCCTAGCAGGGCAAGACAGAAGGACCTCTCATGATTTGCAACCTCACGGAGACTGAGTATTCTTCCTCCTCTCGTTCAACACAAAGCTGCCAACGATGTGTGCGTGAGAGAGAGAGACACGTCTACAACTTGTGGCTGGGCTTACTAGGCAGGCTTGTCCAGTAGCCAGCTGCAAAGTCACAATTTCAATGGGTCTTAGTGCTAAGTATTGATATTTAGGATTATAAATAATAATAGTAGTTTATTATTTCTACCTTGCCCATCTAGCTGGGTTTCCCCCAGCCACTCTGGGCAGCTCCCAGCAGAAAATGAAAAACACAACAAAACATTGGACATTAAAAACTTCCCTAAACAGGGCTGCCTTCAAATGTCTTCTAAAAGTCCGGTAGTTGTTTGTTTCCTTGACATCTGATGGGAGGGCGTTCCACAGGGTGGGCGCCACCACCGAGAAGGCCCTCTGCCTGGTTCCCTGTAACCTCACTTCTTGCAGTGAAGGAACCACCAGAAGACCCTCGGAGCTGGACCTCAGTGTCCGGGGATGGACGATGGGGGTGGAGGCGCTCCTTCAGGTATACTGAACCAAGGCTGTTTAGGGCTTCAAAGGTCAGTACCAACAGTTTGAATTGTGCTCAGAAATGTAATGGGAGCCAATGTAAGTCTTTCAGGACCAGTGTTATTTGTTCTCGGCGGCCGCTCCCTGTCACCAGTCTAGCTGCCGCATTCTGGAATTTGTATACACCTGTATACAAACATATGGAAATGTAACTGAGTATTCTTTTCTCTTCCTCACTCTCATTCCCTTTCTTCTTTCTTTTCTCTTTTGTCACTCTATTTATAATTGGCATGCTTCTAATAAAATAGAAATATTTTAAAAAGAAAGACTGGGCACCGTCTAACTTGGAGCAACCAAATCAGGATAAATGTTCGCTAAACAAGTTGTCTGGAAGAGCCCCCAAGGGATTGCGGGAGAGGACTGGGTCTGAAACTGATCCTTTCGCCCACCTTCTATGCTAATCTTCCATGGAAACCATCTAATGTAGTTAATAGTCAAGTGGGTCAGAGGAATCCTCTTAGTGTGCCCCCTCTTAAGAGGCAGGTCTCAGAAAAGCCCTCAGGGGGGAGACTGAATTACCACGCAAATATGCCTGTTCTCTCTCCTCTAGCACTGCTCAGATTTTATTTGCTTATTATAGGATGCTTAGAGCAGTGATGGGCAACCTTTTGAGCTTGGTGTGTCAAAATACACCCAAAAACCGAGCATAACTCGGGTGGTGTGTCACTTCAAGAAAAAACACCATAGTTTCACGATATTTATAGTTTGAATAACAAAAATGTATAATTGTAATATATAACTGTATTTAATAAACCAAAAGCTAATTATTTAACCAAACCAAACCAAAAAACCCTTGTTTACCACAAAGTGCCCAGAGTTGTTGAGCTTTTGAGGGGGGCTGCTAACCAAAGTTTTGGAGGTTTTTTTGGGGTGTGTGCAAAAGTTGCTTTGCATTTTGGGGGGGGGGTGCCCCAAAGCTGCTGCGCTTTTGGGGGGGGAGAGAACAGAAATAAATGACAAATAATACCTTCGCTGGAACTAACACGCAGCACCGACAGTCTGCCAAAGCACCAGAAAAAAACAGCACAGAAAGGGTTAAAAACAATCTCTGGCTACCAGCAACAGCAGCAGCAAAAAAGGACCGGGTTTTAACAGCAGAGACAAGCTGTAGGAGGAGCGGGAGAACAAATTGGGGGGGGGGACCAACAACAACAGTGTGAATGGGCCGATGGAGCGCGTGCCAGCAGTGAGGGCTCTGCGTGTTACGTCTGACACGTGTGTCATAGGTTCACCATCACTGGCTTAGAGAGTGCTTCTAAGCAGGTGCACCTCATGGAGGGAGACATGCATGCCTCTCCCTGCCTTGGCTCCTTGCATTCTTTAGACCTGGGGAGGGGAAGGGAAGGGACCATTCTAGGGGTAGGGGAGAATGACATATTCAAATAGTGTGGTTTTTTTTACTCATTGCCGAATCATGCACATACCCTCCTCCCCGCCACACACACAAAAATACCACTTTTCTTCACACCCGGTGCGTGATTGAGAAAGCTAGTCTGCAGCAGAGAAAGTGTGAGAGAGTAAATAAAGATATGAACGAGGGGAATAATATGCTCAGGAACTCTGACATCCCCACAAGCAGGGACTTATTGAAGACTTTAATTCCTCGATTCCTCTTCCTTCCATATCAGCCTCCATTTGTTTCCCTTGAAGTCCCTGAAATCCGCTTCCCCAAATAACATATTTTGAAGAATGAAACCATATGGGCTGAGCGAAGGGCTCGCGGACACTTTTGGCAGTCTTTGCAGACTTCCTTGGGGTGTGAGATATAAATCAGAGCCGAGACCTTTCCAAATATAATATATTTGTTATCTGGATGTGTGTGTTATGGAGGTCCTATGTGGGAAGGGAGGTTTATGCTCTGCTTGTCCTTGCTAGCCGAGATTAACAGCGAGTTCAGTGGCTTCCCATGGATTTTGCTTTTTTGAAGCTGTTCTTCGTCACAATTACTTATGGGAATTTTGGGCTGCAGAAGAATCCTCAGCAGCAGATTCCTATTATAGACCGCAGTCAGGTCTCCCCTTTTGCAGAGACATAGTATTTGTGAGAAGGCTCCGCTGAGATACATAATGTAAAAGAAAATTATTGGGGGTTAATTTTTACCACAGCTGTAGGGAGATCCCAGAGGGCTGTTTTAGCATGTATTACATGCACAAGGATCCAAATTACTTTCCGTCAACTACTGTGCCTATTCCAGGAGAATCGTGCTTTGAGAGTATGCAGACCAGAATACTTTGTTGGGTATGCGATAAGTTCATCAGTATTGTATTGAACATTGTATTGTTACAGGCCACCCCAATTTCCAAGCAGTGGAAGATTCCAGGGGGTCTAGGTGCTTACACAGGGTTTGTGTTTTCTTTGGAAATGAGGCACAGCAGAGAATGTGGTGTCTTTATGATATATGGCTTAATAACACATATTTACAACCTAAGCCTATGATGGAACATTACACTCCAGGAGGGTCCTGCTTCTCAGATTGCTGCAATCTCTTATTCAAACAGTCAGCACACATTGTGCTCTGGCCCCCTCCCTCCAGTTTGACGCATTTAACAGACTGACACCTCCCCCCCCTTGATCACACCACAGCCACCCAAAATCCAAAAATTTCCTCCTAACAAAAGCTCTGACATTATCTTCAGACTCACTATCTCAGAGCTCAGGGTGGGGCTCCACCCATCTGCCAGCTGGCAGAGAGTCTTTGATTTGCCAATCACTTTCTTAATGGCACTGCACCTCCTCTTTGTCCTCTTTTAATGGTCCACCTCCCCAGGAGATTACCTAACACAGGAAGCAGGTTTGGCCTGTATTTAAACCCAACACTTGGCAGCCTATTTTAGTACTGTACTTCAGTACATTTCCAAGCACAATTCAAACTATTAGTTCTGACCTTTAAAGCCCTATAAGGCCTTGACCCAGTATACCTTAAAGGAGAGTCTCCATCCCCATCGTTCTGAGGTCCTCCTCCGAGGGTCTTCTGCTGGTTCCCGCACTGCGATAAGAGAAGTTACAGGGAACCAGGCAGAGGGCCTTCTCGGTAGTGGCACCCTCCCTGTGGAATGCCCTCCCATCAGATGTCAAGGAGATAAAGAATTACACAACTTTTAGAAGACATCTGAAGGCAGCCCTGTATCAGGAGGTTTTTATTACTTGATGTTTTTATTATGTTTTTAGAGATGCTGTAAGCTGCCCAGAGTGGCCCGGGGAACCCAGCCAGATGGGCAGGGTGTAAATAATAAAGTCATCATCATCATTATTAATATTACTCCAAGCATTGGTTAAATTCTAGCACTTACTAAATCCAGGAAGTGTGGGTGCCTTGTACCAACAAACTCTGGCACACAAACTCATAACAGTATTAAGAGCATTAGAATAGTTCTGCCTGCTGGATCAAACTACAGGCTCATCTAGCCCAGGCATCCCCAAACTTCGGCCCTCCAGATGTTTTGGACTACAATTCCCTTCTTCCCTGACCACTGGTCCTGCTAGCTAGGGATCATGGGAGTTGTAGGCCAAAACATCTGGAGGGCCGCAGTTTGGGGATGCCTGATCTAGCCCCTTCCTACTGCCTCTAACAGTGGGATCAGTACATAACCGTTCTGGCAAGTATCCACCGATAGCTTTATCCTCCGCAAATTTGTCTAATCCCCCTTTAAATCAATACATGTTAAAAACATGACACACTTATGTATAGATATCTGCCTACCCAATGCACAACAGGCATTCAAGCCAAGACTGTAAAACTTGACTAACCTTCCCAACCACCACTCCCCGCCTCTCCCTGGAAATGTTACTTATTTACTTGTTTTGACTGGTATTGGCTTTCTGCGCTGTTCCCTGTTGAAACAGAAATTCCAGCTTCGTGTGACCTTGATGCTGAAGCCTGTTTGCAAATACATCTGGATAAGTAATGGAAAGATGCAAATCCAGGTAAAGCGGTTCAAGACTCCTGCTCAGTCTCAGGGCAAGCCAGATGTTTCCCATCCACCAGAAACTTTCCTCTTTGTGCTGCCACCCCACTGCCCTGGCCCAGTTCAAGGATGATGGAACATGAAGCCGGGCTGCAGCTCCCTTAGAGCTTGGATTTACTCATGTAATCTGCACTGTCGTGGGAGTTTTCCCATTGTCTTTTCGTCAGATGTTTTACAAGAATTTCTGCCAGCCACGGCCTCGGCCTCCATCGCACTCCAGCTCGCCTGCTCTACATTTTCACCGAAGTGACACTGAGCAATAGAACTGCTCCCTGGGCTGTACATGTTTTTATGATTCTTTGCGCTAACCACCAGAGCCCTATGCAGATTTCCGAAGCAGATTTGCTTAACTCAAAAAGAGGGGTGGGGGGCGCGGAGCTACAGTGACAAGCGCGCTCCCCGCAACTTGGGAGGGGGGAGGGGAGCATCCTTCTGAATCAGGGACCTTTCTGGGCTTGTTGATTTTAGAATCGCGATTTCTTCCCAGGGCTCACAAATGGTGAAGCTCTCCAGCTTCAAAAAAATGAACGGCAGTAGGCTCTGCGAGGCGAACCGAGCTAGTATATTCATCCCTGTATATTGCTGCCCTGGTGTGTTAAGAAAACAGGCTTTCGAATGCCGGCACAGGGCTAAGATCAGGCTTAAGAAGAGGCACATCTTTGCCTTAAGCCACACAAAATCAGTTCCCTGACACAGGGTGAATCGCATTTTTTAGATGTAACTGTTGGGAGGTGGGCAGCTCAGAATGTCAGAGGCTGCCCCTTTCACTTCCAAGACCTGATTTATGACAATTTCCCTATCGACCCACACACTTTCAGAAATTACCTGACATTTCCTCCCACACCATTGGTGCAATCTGCTTTCTATCACCGATTTCTTGAATGTGGCTCTCGCAGTGAGGGAAACCTGCACCTGGGCTTTGCCACTTCCAATTGCAAGCAGCAGCTCACAGTCCTAACTTCTATCTTTAGGGGATGTTTTTGCAGAAATTATCAATGGTAGAAGTTTGGAGTGCTGCAATCCAAACTCAGGTATACTCTGGAGAGGTCAGTTCCTGGTTCACACTGAGAAGCCGTTTTCAATGCAGCCCAGAGATGGAAGGGTGCAGATGTATTGAGGCAGTGCCATGTGTTGAATTTTTGTGCCCCTAGCAATTTTGCACCCATGGCAATCGCCCCTATGGCCTCCCCCACACTACGCCACTGTGTTGGAGCACTTTCCTAGCAGGCCATACCTGGTGGAGATCATGCACAGTAGTCAAAACACAGGCTTGTGATTGTCTACATACCTGCCAAGTTCCTACCTGAAAAATAAGGGATCGGACCGAAAGTAGGAGGCCGGAAGTAGCGCTGCCGCCATTTTGGAACTGCTGAGAAAAGGAGGCAACACGTCGACCAGTTCTTGGGCAAAAGGTAACTGTTTTAATCTGTAGTTAACCATAAATCAGACAGTGATCCAGGGTAATCATCTGTTTCGGCTAATGCTTCTTCAGTTTTATAACTAAAATAAATCAAATAAATATAAGTCAATAATCATGTCATACATACTATAAATCATACACTATAATCAGGTCAATAGCCGGCATGGACACGAATCTATACAGTCCATATCATTTTCACAATGCAAAAATACAGGAAGATACAGCAATAAGACAATAAAACAAACATACAACATACCTAGTACTTGCGTGTACTCTGCGGAACAGGGGTCATACTCATATGTAACCCCTGCTACCTGATGCAAGGAATAAAGAGCTTAATATACAGTAGCACCACAGGTCACACCCTAGTCAACCAAGGCTAATGAAATTTTAAAGTAACATGCACCTCAAGATCCTGAAAGTAATCTAATTAAATAAAACAACTCAAATCAAACTCAGAGTTCAATCCTTCTGGATGGAGCGTTTTAAACATGAAAATAAACTGATTCTTTCTGTTTTAATAATCTGACATAATCTCGTTTAGCACTCCCCTTCCTCCTATTGACCCACAAGACAGTGTACAGCAAGTCCGAGTCTGAATGATTGTTTGCTAAAAAATTCTGGCGCGGCAGCCATTTTGGAACTGGGCGGAGCATGCTCAGAAGTGACTTTTGATGCTGCTCTGCCCTGTTCCAAAATGGCTGCCGCACCAGAAGTCACGCTGCAGCCATTTTGGAACTGGGCACAGCAGCATCAAAAGTCGCTTCTGAGCATGCTCCGCCCAGTTCCAAAATGGCCGCCACGCCAGAATAAACCGGGGAAAAACAAAAAAAATCAGTTTTTTCGGCTGGGAACAGCCGGAAAAACGGGGGTTTCCCGGGGAATACGGGAGACTTGGCAGCTATGATTGTCTATAGGTGTCCTATCCGTGGACAAACAATAAATTCAGCTGGTTTCATTTTCTTAGCTCATTTAGAGGATGATTGGTTATATTTTAGCTGTCTTGAAAGCGCACCTGTGGAAACAGCAGCAGAAGAAAAAATGAATTCTTTTTTTAAGGAGAAAACATTGCAGACTTCCTCTGGGTAAAGTGGTGAAGCAAAGGAATGAAATGACTGGTGAAAAATGCAAGGCCTTTAGCATGTTAAACTAAAGATGATAGCAAAGTGCTTGGAAGCCTTCAATAAATGTGGTGTTCTGAGTACTAAATTGGCTGTATCTAATTCCTCACAGAGTTAAAACGAAAAGTTAATTTCTCCAAACCGAAGCATAAGATAAATCATTAGTCGTCTCTGCAGAAAGCTAATCTCTTTGGCTGGAAAAAAACCTGCTATATCTAACAGTGTCCAAATAAAGTTTTCACCACTTGTTTTATGTGCATTAATCTCTCCATGGATTACACGGCACACAACTTTGAGGTATCTACCTAAAAGCCATGAAACCTCTCGTTCTTATTCAGCATATGAGCCTTTTCCACAAACATAATGAAGAACAGCCTGCATTACAGCTCTTAGTCAAGCTCCTTAGGATCAATTCAGATATGAGCTTCGCGGGTTCAAAATGCTCACCTCAGAGAAGAGACGCAAGATTATGAGGCTTCTGAATTCTTCGTAAAATCTGAAACATAGAATAACTTACCTCCTCCCCCTATCTTTGTTCTTCTTACCCGCAAGGCAGCCCTTGACCATCAAAACTACATCCCTTGTGAGGGCTGGCAGCAGGAACCCTAGACACTACTTTGAAGGTGACTCAGAAATTACAACTAATCCAGAATGTGGCAGTTAGACTGGTGACTGGGAACGACTGCCAGGACCATATAACACCGGTCCTGAAAGACCTACGTTGGCTCCCAGTATGTTTCCAAGCCCAATTCAAAGTGTTGGTGATGACCTTTAAAGCCCTAAACGGCCTCAGCCCAGTATACCTGAAGGAGCGTCTTCACGTACATTGTGCAGCCTGGGCACTGAGGTCCAGCTCTGAGGACCTTCTGGTGGTTCCCTCACTGTGAGATGTGAAGCTACAGGGAACCAGGTAGAGGGCCTTCTCAGCAGTGGCACCCTCCTTGTGGAACGTTTGATGTTTTATTGTATTTGTAATACTTTGTTGGGAGCTGCCCAGGATGGCTGGGGCAACCCAGTCAGATGGACGGCATATCAATAATAAAATTACTACTACTTCTACTACTTGGGCTTTGCTTAAAAGGTGAAAGTACCCATTCACACAGCTTCTTTATCTTTTTCACATACCGAAAGCCCATGATATGTTAGTGTGTGTGTGTGTGTGTGTGTGTGTGTGTGTGTGTGTGTGTAAAAAGCTGGGTTTTGCTGGCTGGAAAAGCACCCATAATGGCCGAAATGCTTGGCTGAGAAGTCATCAAGAGGGGGCAGATAGCTATGGAGCTGCTTGGAGACCAGAAAAAACAAGGTAGTTGGAGTGTGTTTTCTGGAAAGGGTAGGAAAAGACAGGGGAGCAGCAGTAGTTGGTGCTGTGTGGGACAATGAAGAAGAGAATATGGTTGAAAGAAAAAGCTAGGAGGTTGACAGCATCAGATGAGCAGCTTGGGGGCTGCACAGGAAGAGCTCGGGAACTGCAGATTGGGGCCTCTCTGATCTAATGGATTCCACTGCAAGCCAACAGTTTCATTACATTAAATGATAGTGAATTGTTGGAGCCGCTAAGCCTTCCTGTGGCAGCTTTGCTGACTGTAGAGTAACAGAATATTTACGCCGTTGCCTTGGGATGTCACCGTGTCAAAGCGCCCAGTCATCCATCCATTACATGACAAGCCAAAGGAACCACAACATGACTTCTCCTCCAGATCTGACCACACTTGAAAGAAAGCTGATCCTTGGCGGAGGCAATGGAACGATTTCCAAGTTCTCACAAATGGGCTTGCTCAGATTTCTTCCTCCTGTTTGCTCCACGGTCTTGGTTGTTAGCTTCTCCTTGCCCAATCAACATTTCAGCAACATTTTGAAGCCAACTGAGCTGCAAGACAGGTAGAAAACAGAACTGGCACCTCCACATTTCCCCAGCTGGCAGGGAGCCTGGAGAAATAGCCACGTTGGTATACTCCCCCATACTTTGAAACACTCCTTCCTTCGCAGTGCGGTGAAAAGTGCTCTCTGGTTATACAAAAATTATTTCAGCTCTTCTCGCTTCCATTCTTCTCTACTTTGCTTAAATGGCAGCCAGCAGCCGTAAAAGGCTTTGAACAGCAGTCTGGGCTACCTCCAGAGATATTAACAGAGCGTAAACACATCACTCAGTATTTTCTGTGGTTTCGCTAAAAGTACATTAAGATTATTCTCAAGGAGAAAAGAGTTCGGGGGGGGTGGGGATAGAAGGTCTTTTTAAGTATCCCTTGCAAACCTCAACTCATTCTGGCCTTTAGCCTTCCTGACATCATCCTTACAGGTCCGGGCAGCTCTGCTGTTCTCATCCTTGGTTATGGGTCCCTCCTTCCATCTCCCGTTTGGCTCACCAGAAAGCTCTCTTTGCAACCACAATGCCTTCTGAAAGGCATTTCCCCTCATTGGAATAGTTTGCAAATATGCCCAAAGCATGTCACTTTCAGAACACACAGCAGCAGCGACAAGGAGGAGCAGAATCCCTCACATTCACACTAAGCCAGGGGTCCCCAGACTAAGGCCCGGGGGCCGGATGCGGCCCAATCGCCTTCTCAATCCGGCCCGCGGACGGTCCAGGAATCAGCATGTTTTTACATGAGTAGAATGTGTCCTTTTATTTAAAATGCATCTCTGGGTTATTTGTGGGGCATGGGAATTCATTCATATTTTTTTCAAAATATAGTCCGGCCCCCAACAAGGTCTGAGGGACAGTGGACCGGCCCCCTGCTGAAAAAGTTTGCTGACCCCTGCACTAAGCCGTGGTTTGACTTAGCATGATGTGTGAACCAGGCCAGTTATCTGAAACGGGCCAATAACCTACTTGGGGAAACCCTGAGCAAACAAATGTGGCTTGAACAGTCTTAGGAAGCACCCTCTATCCATTCAGCGGGAGGAAAGCATTCCATAGGGCAGACGGAGGCATCTGTCTCAGACAGCAGAACCCAAGGGCTGCCTCTGCAGTCCTTCTCCCTCTGCCGCCACCAGGGAAGTGAGGAGAGGCAACTGCAATGCCAGTAAGCTAGGTTTCCTGTTTTGCCTTAGATGGCAAAGTGGGACAGGCCACTCCCACAAAGTGGGCTCCATTATGTCTCCATGGTTGTCGACAAGCAATATGTTGTAAAACGCAGCATGTCAAGGAGCTGTCAAGGAGCCAGGCCATCCACAGGGCAGGCACACACACGGGAGGGATGGAACTTGATTAGTTCATAGAATCATAGAATCATAGAGTTGGAAGAGACCACAAGGGCCGTCCAGTCCAACCCCCTGCCAAGCAGGAAACACCATCAAAGCATTTTTGACATATGGTTGTCAAGCCTCTGCTTAAAGACCTCCAAAGAAGGAGACTCCACCACACTCCTTGGCAGCAAATTCCACTGTCGAACAGCTCTACTGTCAGGAAGTTCTTCCTAATGTTTAGGTGGAATCTTCTTTCTTGTAGTTTGAATCCATTGCTCCGTGTCCACTTCTCTGGAGCAGCAGAAAACAACCTTTCTCCCTCCTCTATATGACATCCTTTTATATATTTGAACATGGCTATCATATCACCCCTTAACCTTCTCTTCTCCAGGCTAAACATACCCAGCTCCCTAAGCCGTTCCTCATAAGGCATCGTTTCCAGGCCTTTGACCATTTTGGTTGCCCTCTTCTGGACATGCTCCAGCTTGTCAGTATCTTTCTTGAACTGTGGTGCCCAGAACTGGACACAGTACTCCAGGTGAGGTCTGACTAGAGCAGAATATAGTGGTACCATTACTTCCTTTGATCTAGATGCTATACTCCTATTGATGCAGCCCAGAATTGCATTGGCTTTTTTAGCTGCTGCATCACACTGTTGACTCATGTCAAGTTTGTGGTCTACCAAGACTCCTAGATCCGTTTCACATGTACTGTGAAAAGTTATTTATCAGCAGAAAATAACAGCACAGCAGAGTCCTCTGGCTCACCTTAACCCAGCTGAGACGTTTCTGAAACTGACCACTAGCTCCGCCCTTCCTTCTCTAGCTTTTGCTCTGGATCCCTCCCAAGCAGATGGCGAGCTCCTCCTCTGGGCCAGTCTGGCCCATTGCTCGGCGACGTGCAGGACTCTCCTCCATCAGGGTGTCAGAGGGATAGTGAGAAATAAAAAATTAAAATGCAATCAGCTAAAGCAGCAACATAAGAAAATATTTCATTTCAATGCAAACCAACGGGTAAATAAAATAAAAATAACAGAGGCAGGGAAAACTACAGATTTTATGACATGGGGAGACTACATCCAACTATTTCTAAATAGCAATGTGGAACTAATTGCTCTGTAAGACAGATAGTTGTATTGATACATATGTGTTGAACAGAATTTGATCTTCTTTTGCTTCCATGGACATCTGATCAGGTGATCAGTATCCTATGGAAGATACTGTGGCTGCAGAAAGGCTTTTTAGGGTAGTATGTAGTTCAGAGGCTCCCAAGGAAATGGAAAACAATCCTTGCCTGGTACCTGTCACTATGCTTCTTGAGTCTGTCCCCCAAACTACAAAGGTAAAGATACTTCTGTTAGGCAACATTTCCTACTCCACATTTGCTGAATTTTAGACTAAAGAACTTCTGGTCTTGCTGTGTTTCACATAGGAGCAGGACATACATCGGTGCTAATCAGAAAAGACGGGATTGATTTGGAACATTTGGTTCTAATGTATTTACTTACATAGAAAAATGCACTTTCAAATGGTTCTGTATCATCCATCTTTTATACGAAAAGTTGCTTTTCAATTAATTTCCCTTTCTTTTTGAATTTGGCGGCATTCCAGGACGTCCTATCAAGAAATCATTGCCCCATTATTTTGCTGGGAAAACTTCGTTTCGGACAAGCTTCTCTGGCATAAAACTGAAATTAGTTGGCTTCAGTGTGAAGGTATTTTGGTCTTAAGTTGGTTTAACTCAGAACAGTCTTTGGGCCTTGAATACAAGCACCAGGGGCCGGTGGGAGGGGGGGCAGAGGTGTAAGCAGAACAGGAACGCACTCATGAAACTATTGCCTCCATTCCAGATGTTTATTCTGTACACACGTACTGCACAAGAACATACAGATTTCTTGTCAGTCCGCAAGCCTTTCCCCTTTCCCCTATCCCATTTAAGCACATGCTACAATGGAGAAGACAGAATCACTCTCCTGTGAAGCATGTTAGTTTTTGCTTGCTATGTCCGATATGTTCCCCATATTGGTCCCCATGTTGTTGCAGAACATGGCAGACTGAACTGAATGCCGCTCCCCTGCCCTTCTCACTGTTGTGCCCTTCGTCTACTTTGCTAAAGAGCAACCAAAAGATGTTTTTGAGATTTTCAGCACTAAACAGGCAGGTGAGGTTTTGCAGAGCTTTTGGAAGCATCTGTGTGCAAGATACTGGAAAGAGTGGCAACCACCTATGAACCGAATTTGCCCCCAAGGCAGCCAGTTGCTAACTACTGTTTATGTTAGGTTGTTTCGATTTTTTTAAAAAAACATATTTTTTTTGTGGAGCTTTAAATCTCTCTACTCGAACACTCCAGTTGGTTTATTTCTTTTATTTGAAGGACCCCAAATGCTTGTAATCAAGTGGATGTTGCACATTGTTAGTGGTGCCAATCACGTTTTTGAGGATTGACGACGGGTGCCATGTGTTTTTCATTGAATCGCCATTCTTAATTCAAAACTGCAGCTTTCGAATACGCTTTGTCAGTTTCTGTTTTTTGCCCCGAGGGGGTCTCATACCACAACCCCTTCAACACTCTTAGAGAGACCACAGAGACCAAAAGTATGGCTTATATGGGCCAAGATCTCTGATGTTGAACCAAAGAGTTGAACCAGCAGAGTTACAAAATTTGCAAATTCTGCCAAAGCAGAACGTTAATTGTGCGCGCTTGTTTTGCAGGGAGCAGAACTCAGGTGCCAGGAGACCTTATTTATTTATTTATTTTTAAAGGTTGGAGAGAGAGAGAGAACCAGATTTGGGGCCAATGTGTAATACTAGAGAATGCTCAGGTTCACATTGCCACTTCTGGTAGAGTGCCCCACTTTTTCGCTCACTAACCTGATAAGGATAAAAGAGTTAGCCTGCTTCGTGGGGATGTAAAAGGAGGGAGCACAGGGGAACTTGGGGAATTGTGAGAGACAGCTGGCTCTCCGCCCTAGAAAGAAGGCTTGACACACCCGTTTCACCTTTGATTAGGGTTGTCAGGTCACCCAAGGGCCAAACTAAAAAGGTAAAGGTACCCCTGACCGTTAGGTCCAGTTGCGGACGACTCTGGGGTTGCGGCGCTCATCTTGCTCTATAGGCCAAGGGTGCCCAGTTTTTCTGGGTCATGTGGCCAGTGTGACTAAGCTGCTTCTGGTGAACCAGATAATGGCACAGAAACACTGTTTACCTTCCCGTCGGAGTGGTACCTATTTATCTACTGGTACATTGACGTGCTTTCATACTGCTAGGTTGGCAGGAACTGGGACCGAGCAACGGGAGCTTACCCCGTCATGGGGATTCAAATGGCCGACCTTCCGATCGGCAAGCCCTAGACTCTGTGGTTAGACCACAGCGCCACCCGCATCCCTAGGGCCAAACTACTTATGGCATTGAACCAGGGCCAGCTCTACCATGAGGCAGAGTAGAGCAGCTGCCTCAGGAGGTAAATGCTAAGGAACAGGGAATGGACAGAAATATGTGTCACATTCTCCTAACCTAGCCTGGTGCCCCTCAGGTACAGTGGACGATGCTGTCCTTCTTTTATCATATTTTAAAAATTGGTTTTCATACAATTTAACAAATTCAATTCAGTTTCCATACAATATTCCCTTAGCATATCGACTTCCCATCCTTACTTCCATGATGTTTCTGTTCAAATCCTTCTATCTACTGCCTTAAATATAATACTTCTTTCTGTAACACATATCCTATATTGCATTCCTTTATCATTCTCATTCCCAGCACCGCTTTTCTAGAAAAAGAGGTGCCAGAACGCACCATGAACGGCTCCTTATGCTATTTTATAATGGCAATGGCACCCACCTGACAGGTGCCGGAACTGAGTTCCAGAGAAGTCCAGCTGAGAAAAGGCCCTGCTCATTCCTCTGCTTACATTTCTAGTCCTGCCTGCAATTTCATTTGACTATCATATTTTCTCAGATGATCTGAAAAGGGTCCCCACAAACATTTTGCCTTTTGGGTCTCTTTATTTTTGCCATCAATTTTGCCATCTCAATATGGCGTCCAACAGTTTTAAAGTCCACTCCTCTTCTGTAGGAACTTCTTCTTTCCATTTCTGAACATATGATATTCTGGCTGCAGTGGTAACATGCATAAACAATTTTTTGGGGGGGACCCCTCTGCCCCCATTATTCCCAAAAGAAACACTTTGGGCTTTTTGAGGGTGACTATTTTAAACATCGAGGATTCTGTCCCATTTCCAAGGTTGAAGAAAGATTCAGATCCACCTTGTCTTTTGCCCCCAATAGCAAAATGGCCCTGTATTAAATAGATGTCCACATTTGAGGGAGGAAGGAGGGATCCAAATCGTGACCTCAATGCTAGTGGAGCTGGACAGTCCTTTCCCATCATGCCATGGTCTAGAATGAAATAGAGACACAGAAAAAGTCAGATTTTTATTCTTTATAGCTAGTGACCATGACAATAGATCTCATTCAAACAAGGCAATAAATCCAGAAGGAAGTTAACAACAAAGAAAGAAAGAAAGAAAGGAAGGAAGGAAGGAAGGAAGGAAGGAAGGAAGGAAGGAAAACTTAAAACTGTGAAGTTCTCCTATTTATTTAAATTTCAAAAAAAAACCTTAGCAATCAACACTCTTTTGAGTCAAAAAGGTGGCTCGTAACTTTCTCACTGCTAGGGTGTATTAAGGTCACAACTTTATCTATATCAGCCAGCAACTATCTAATTTTAAAATCATCTGATTGCATCATTCTGAAGAAAAGGGAATCTATCCCTAAGTGAGCTGAATAAAAGGACTATACAATGTCTTTGGTCATCCACATACCCAAAGATGGAGATTCATTGGCTTGTTAAAGGAATTTGCCAGTCAGATATTCTGTGGGCACCATTTGAAATTTAAGCTGAGTGAAAACATGTCAAAAATGAAAATAAATTAATCCTTGCAGGTAAGCTGCCCTTTGGGGGGTCACATTTAATTTTAACATCTCAATCTGAGGAATTATAATTCTTCATATATTCAAAGTTCATTTGGGGATCTTCGGCAAAAGCTACACAGTGGATCTTTATCACCAGAGATGTCCCGGAAATTATTCAGTAGAAGCTGAATAATTCGACATCAGATGGTTACAAAATTGTGTTCCAACCTTCGCTGGTCTGCAGGGATTAAGACTAATTAATTGAAGATAAGTCTGTCAGTAAATGACTGGCCATTACGGCTGTATTGGCAACCTCCAGGTTCCAAGTGCGCATGCTGGGAAACAATAAAGGGAGAAAGTCGTTGCCTTCGAGTCCTCCTTGCAGGCTTCCCAGAGACACCCTATCGGCCATTGTGGGAAACAGGATGTGGAACTAGGTGGACCTTTGCTCCGAGCCTGCCGAGCTCTTCTTATTTATTCATTTAAAAACATTTCGCTCCTATCTCATACAGTTCAAGGTGCTTAATAACAAGAATAGTAATAATAATAATAATAATAATAATAATAATAATAATAATAATAATCTCCAATAAAAGCGCCGGGAAAACCAGCAGGAAAAAAAAGCCAGCCAGTAAAAGCGAAGGAGAGAAAAAGACAGTGAGAAAAGAGTCGTAGGAATCCATGGGAGCAAATCATGCTGCGAAGGGATTATGAGCTAAATACGGCAAGGCTGAGTCAAGCCTTTAAAGACCAAACACCTTCCTGGAAAGGAAGGGCTTAATGCTGTGGCGGCTGGCTAAGCAGAGCTCTCCGGGCAGGGAATCCCAGAGTTTGGAACTGAGATCCGTAGCCTGGCAAAAGAGAAAGCCTTCTCCGCTTCTCAGGAGCAACTTTACTGGTGGTGAGCAACATTGGCCGAGTTGCTGGATTGCAGCTAGGAATCATGTGCAATATTGACGCTTTTCTTGAAATTATAACAGTGTCCAAACCATAGCTGCCAAGTCTCCCGTTTTTCGCGGGAAACCCCTGGATTTTAATCCGTTTCCCGCTGTTATTCCGAATAGAAAAAAATCCCGGAAATCCCCCGGATTTCCTACCTGCCAGGGAGGCTCCATTTTGGGTGTCGCTCTGCCCATGTCTGGGCACCAGGTCTGCCCATGTCTGGAATTCGGGCAGAGTTGCACTGGAAGTCACTTCTATGCATGTGTGGACATGCGTAGAAGCGACTTCTGGTGCCGCGCCGCTGCTGATCCCGCATTTTTCAGCGGGAGACTTGGCAGCTATGGTCCAAACATTTGTTAAAATATTCAACAGCTCATGGGAAAAATTATGGAGGGGTGACTTAAAATTTACAGTGTGCTGTACGTTGAAGGAAAATTATATGAAAATGATGTATTGTTGGTTTTTAACTTCTATAAAATTAGCAAGAATGTATAGTACTGCTACAAATATTTGTTGGAAGTGTAAAGAGGAAGAATGCACCTTCTACCATATGTGGTGGACGTGTAAGATAACAAAGAGCACATTGGGAAATGATTTATAATGAGTTGAAAAAAATGTTTAAAATAACATTTGTGGAAAAAACAGAAGCTTTCTTTATTAGGAATTTTAGGGGCAGAAATACCAAAGGTGCTGACCTTTAAAGCCCTAAATGGCCTCGGTCCAGTATACCTGAAGGAGCGTCTCCACCCCCACCGTTCTGCCCGGACACTGAGATCCAGTGCCGAGGGCCTTCTGGCGGTTCCCTCGCTGCGAGAAGCCAAGTTGCAGGGAACCAGGCAGAGGGCCTTCTCGGTGGTGGCGCCTGCCATGTGGAACGCTCTCCCATCAGATGTCAAAGAGAAAAACAGCTACCAGATTTTTAGAAGACATCTGAAGGCAGCCCTGTTTAGGGAGGCTTTTAATGTTTAATAGATTATTTTATTTCATTTTTCTGTTGTAAGCCACCCAGAGTGGCTGGGGAAACCCAGCCAGATGGGTGGGGTATAAATAATAAATTATTATTATTATTATTATTATTATTATTATTATTATTTAAAGGAGCAGAAAATACTATTTATGTATGCGACAACAGCAGTGCGAATATTACTGGCCCAGAGATGGAAGGAAGATAAAGCTCTGACCAGAGAAGAATGGCTGTTAAAGATGGTGGACTATGCTGAAATGGCGAAATTAACCGGGAAGATTAGGAACCAAGAGGACAATAAATTCAACAAAGAGGGGGGCAAATTTATAAACTATGTTGGAGAACACTGTAAACAATTAAAAACATTGGCAGGTTTTTAACAACACTTGTGATGTAACAAGAACTATGGTATAAATTGAATATTAAAGATAAATAGAGAACTTTATAGGATGCAGGTGGGATAAGATTAATAATGGAACCCATAGAAGGATGGAAGGAAGTCTAAGGGTTCAGAGAATCCTGTATTTTTATGATTTTGATGGATGCTTGAATGTAAATCAGGCATCCCCAAACTCGGCCCTCCAGATGTTTTGGGACTACAATTCCCATCATCCCTGACCACTGGTCCTGTTAGCTAGGGATGATGGGAGTTGTAGTCCCAAAACATCTGGTGGGCCGAGTTTGGGGATGCCTGATATAAATGTTAAATGCAAAAACGAATAAATAAAAATATTCAAAAGCTTTTACTTGCAGATCATGTAGCTGAAGAAGAATATATGCACAGTATTTACATTCACAAGCTTATCCAAGAGCATGGGCTTAGATTTCCTTAGTTGAAGGTTACAGCTTCTTCCTTCAACATTCAAACAGTGCCTTTCCCTCAGCCAGGCCACGTGGCTCCTTCTGAGAGGTTTTCACTTTCTCCTTCCAGCCGAACTTCTCCTTACTGCTTCTTTGGGAGAACATCAGCTTCTGTGCTTCTTTCTGTCATGTCCCTTCGCACAGAAACATTAGCACTCCTCTCCTCTCTTGCTTCTGGAGAGAGAGAGACTTATCAAGACTTATCAAGTAAGCAATACATTTAAAGAAAGTTGGAAAAATGTTCGTTGAATATATGGCGGGAAATTGTGTACGCTTGAAAACGTTGGCAGCATTAAGTTCAATTCAACAGTGCAAATAAGTTTTGATGGATGTAATAATGGAATACTGAATGATTTAGTTGACATAAAATATGCAGGGATTTATGTGATGCAAAATGAACCAGGGAAAGAGAAGAAGGGAAGCTTTTTGATATTTTAAGGTTGTTTAAATGAATATTCTAAATGGTAAAACAGAAAATTTAATAAAAAAATTATATACAGTAGTACCTCGGGTTAAGAACTTTGCCCCAGGATTGAAATATGAAATAAGGAAATACCGGTAGTTATATAAGAGGAAAGCATAGTTGATGTTACTTGTCAATAGGGAACTGATATGGAAAGCTGGGAAGTTTATTCAGTTTTATGCCTGTTTGTGATTTTCCTTTGTTGTTCTTTTATTTTCTCTTTTATAAGTTTTCTTTTTAATTTTGTACCAGTTTATATAAGTTTATATAATTTTGCATTTGTGTTGTGTTGTGTTGACTTTGTTGATTTATGTTACTTTTGTTGCTTTGTTATTTATGTTACTTTTGTTGCTTTGTAGTTTATGTTTGGTACTAAATATATTTTTAAAATTTAAAAAAAAACAACAACAAAAAACAACTTTACCTCAGGATGAGAATAGAAATCGCGCCGCGGCGGCAGCAGGAGGCCCCATTAGCTAAAGTGGTACCTCAGGTTAAGAACGGTTTCAGATTAAGAACGGACCTCCGGAACGAATTAAGTTCGTAACCAGAGGTACCACTGTATAGAGAAAGAGACTTATCTAACACTGCCTCACCTTCAGTGTTCATGGAGATGCAGCCATTACGCACAAAAAACTCCCGCACACAAAACTCCCTCACACCGCCTCAGGCGGTGGAATGGAAGCAGAAGCAGCTGCAGTAGCTTCTGGGTTTCAACAAGATCTCCCAAGATCTCAACCTAGAAGCTGGAGTCATGCGACCCCAGAAAGTGAGGCTTTGGTGGGAGTGGCAATAATAAATAAATAAATAAATATTTATTTATTTATACCCCACCCTCCCCAGTCAGAACCGGGCTCAGGGCGGCTCACACCAATAAAATTACAACAAAACATAAAAAGCAATTGATTAAAATACAGATTAAAATTCAATACTCAAATTTAAAATGCAGCCTCATTTTAAGTAGTCCATAGGGGTGCACATGGCACACATGTGGGGCACATAGCTGTCAAGTCTCCCGTTTTCCCTGGGAAATCCCAATTTTTCCAGCTGTTCCTAGCTGAAAAAACAGATTTTTTTGTTTCCCCCCGGTTTATTCTGGTGCGGCGGCCATTTTGGAACTGGGCGGAGCATGCTCAGAAGCGACTTTTGATGCTGCTCTGCCCAGTTCCAAAATGGCTGCAGTGCGACTTCTGGCACGGCGGCCATTTTGGAACTGGGCAAAGCAGCATCAAAAGTCACTTCTGAGCATGCTCCACCCAGTTCCAAAATGGCGGCAGCGCTCCTTCCGGTCTGCTATTTCTGGCCCGGTCCCTTATTTCTCTGACAGCAACTTGGCAGGTATGGTGGGGCAGCACCCTCTGGTTTCTCTTCAAGCAGTGAATCAGGACCACCTGCCCCACCTCTGTAGGTTATTTTAATTTCAGAGCAGGCTGGTCTTAAAGCGTCCTGGTCCAAAAATGAACAGCGCTTTAAAGTACGTAACCGTCATTTTGAACTGGCGAAGTTGTTCCAGAGGGGGTGTGTGTGCGTGGGGTGTGTGCAGTGAGGATATGTTCCTTATAACTGGTTTCAGTCAGCAACTTGGCCGCCACATTTTAAACAAGTTGACGTTTCTGGGCACTTTTCAAAGGCAGCCGTCTGATACAGAGTTCGTCGTAGAACTGTGGTCCTCTCATGATGTAAGTCAGACGCTTGATGTTCTTATCGGATGGTAAATAGATGCAGCACAGATCTGAGGTCAGGATGGGCCTCAGTTAGTAAGCGGGAATAGGGCCTCCATAAAGTACACAAACATTTGTCTTTCTTTTTTTAGTACTTTTTTTTGTTTGTTGCATCCTTGGATTTTTATTCTTCTTAACTTTCGGAATATTCGGTTCAAGCCACATCGCAGTGTTTGAGAATTATTTTTAGGGTCTTGAGGGAAGCTGGAGTAGCTCAATTGGTTGAGCGTGAGGCCCTTAACCTCAGTGTCGTGGGTTCAAGCCCCACGTTGGGCAAAATATTCCTGCATTGCAGGGGGTTGAACTAGATGACCCTTGGGGTCCCTTCCAGTGATTTTTTGTGGGGGGACACAGGGATACGCATACCCCTAAACATTTTGTGCATCTTTGTACTTTTGTCAATTTACTATTTTTTCCAATTTGAACTATAAAATGATGATTTTCCTGAATAGAAATAAGGGTACCCCTAACCTTTTTTTTTTTTTTTTTGAAAAACAGCATTGGTTTCTTCCAGCTCTACAATTCTATGATTCTATGACTTGGGGACACCATATTCTATAAACCACCATTCTCAGTAGAGCTGTGGACAAATAAATGGCCTCTCAAATTTCTCCATCCTATCTGTGGGGAGAGAAATTGGGGGGATTATTTCACTGAATTCTTCCAGGGGGAGGAAATCTTATCCAGCAGTTTCCTGGGAGGAGGGTTCACCATTATAGCAGTGTCGCATAGCAAAAGCTTATTTTTCTTTTCTTTATTTTGCTGTCTCTTATAAGTAGCAACAGCAACAACAACCGTGTTGGCAACAGCTAGGTCGCCATTTTGTATCCTCCACAATACACTGGACCTCACATTGTTCCAAGACATTGCTGGTGTGGTGGTGGAATGGCTTCTGCCACAAAAAAATATGGTGGTAAATATTCAAAGAAAATTCTGTAAACTGATTTTATTTTGAGGGAATTGGGTGAAAAAAGAAGAAGGGATTGTCTTTTTTTAAAAAAAGAGCCTGCTGAGAAATTTCCTCAGCTTCCATTCCGACAGATTTAACTATGAAAATAATTCTTGCCTTCTGTCAGGCGAGACTGACCTTTCAAAACGCAATGCATGGTGAGTTTAAATTAATGTACACTATTATATCAACGTTGCTCACCACCATATGTATTAATCCCAAGACGATTTAATGAACATTCTTCATGCAAGAACAGTGAATGTAACAGCTGGTGAGGTCTTTGAGCTGAACTGAGCGAAAAAGCAGTGAAGAAAAATATAAACACTTTAAGATGAAGCTTCCTTTCTGGCAGGCAATGTGGAACTGTGATAAAAGTTATATGCGTGTGTGGTGGGGACAGATTAACTTTAAAATATGGGCTGATGAACATTAACAGAATTTGAGTGTGTGGGGCGGAGAGTAATCAACATAACCCTGGCAAATGATTGTCAGCTGCCAACTTGTGCAACTGTCTTCAACCACGAAGGGGGAGTTGTATGAACTAAATCATCTCCACGAGATCCATTAACGAGCCCTTTCATATTTGAGGTCTGAAATTGCTTGAGGTTAAAGTGTTGGCATGGTGGAAATATTTGATCCTTGCTCAAGAGGAAGAAGCTTCTGGAACAAATGTCCGAGAAGGGCAAAAATGTGATCCTGGGTATCTGGAATGCTTCCTTTAGCCTGCATTCAAACCCCGTATTCCATGGAGAGACGAGAGGAAAGGCAACATTAGGCTCAACATTTCAAAATCCATCTGAAAAGTATATGAATGTAATATGAATAGACCAGTCTGGAATGGGGTTTCACTAATAGCAGCCTCTGAGGAACCACAGAGGGCACATGCAATAAATTGTGGCGCCATGACCCACAGCTTCTGAAAAGCTGTGATCTGATCCACTTTGGTAACACTGAGTTTCTGCATCTCCATTACTTTGATGAGATCTGGTGTGCCACGCAGCTAGAAACACAGAATGAGATAGGTGGATGTTTCCGTCGCCCATGTATCTGATTCAAGAAATTGGATAAGAAGACTACTAAATCAATCCATTTTAAGAACACCTCATTTACAAATCAGCAAGGGCCCTATATGACCCTTTGTAATGTTCAAAGCTGACCTGAAAGTGCCTCTGAAAGATATTTGCTCGACAACAACCCAGCAGTGACATAGCATGGGTTGCCAGTGCCCGGGGCTGCGGGGATTTGGGATGGGAGGGAGGGAAGCATCCGCTTCACCCAGGATATCAAAGCCGCAGGGATAAGAAAATAAGAGTAATTCCATTGTCTGGAGAGGTCACTTCCTGGTTCGCATGGAGAAGCCGTTTTCAACGGAGCCCAGCAATGGAAGTGTGCAGTTGTATTGAGGCAGCAGTGGGTGTTGAAATTTTGTGCCCCCTAACAATTTTGCAACCAGGCGACTGCCCCTGTGCCCCCCAGCACGCTATGCCACTGCCGTCCAGCAGCCCACTTCTATGTCAGTCTTTGGAAGAATTTTGTTCCTAAAACATAGTTTGTCTCTCCCACTCACTAGCATTGGGGAGCAATGCAGGGGTGATCTGTGCGTTCACAGCAAACCATTAACCATGCCTTGCCATGACATGCAAACACACTCAGACTCCTCCAATTGTACTTGTTTGCGCCAAGCTGAAAGTGCCATAACGAATCATCAAAATGTTATGTGCTGTCATAACTCTACTGCTATCTGATGGCAAGATTTTATAGAAGACATTAAAGTTAAGCAGCCAGGGCTTGGTATTGTGATAGGCACCATGCCAGGAAATGCAGATTGCAACAGATACTTGTTGGGAGTGCAAGATTATTTTGATTGCCCTTTGCTTCCCTAAAGGATTATGAACTACTGCGTTACATGTGGATATAGAAGACAACTCTTGGAGAAGTCAGCTGTGAGCTCTATGGATGTGTCAGGTGAGGAATGCAGAATATCTATTTGCACCCCCAGTGGCTTCTGGGATGTTTTGTCTTCTGCTCACCTCACAAAAAAATATGCATGATATAGGACAGTCCGTGGAAGGATTCCCCATCTTTGTCTTAAGGTTGAGCCAAGACAAACATTTGGTTGTTAAAGTGAATTGCTGAGCACCTCAGGCATGGCAGGGTTAAAATCTCTGTTAGGGTGCGCACTGCCAGCCATCGGGGGGGGGAACTCTCCCCCATGCCGCTGCGGGAGAGTAATCCTCGCAGAGGCTTGGGAGTGAAGTTGCGTCCCTCCCAAGCCTCCTCGGGAGGAGAGCGATCCTCACAGAGGCTTGGGAGGGAGGCTGCACGCCCGTCAGCCTTATGTTTGGTGGGCGCAGCTGGCGGGTGTGCAGGGAAAGAGGAGGCCATTGGCAAAGCCACAAAAGCTCCCCCACTCGCTGGGGCGCCCCTGAGAGGCCAGCGCCCTGGCACAACAACGCACCACTAAGCCCTAGGGAAAAGATGGCTCTGCCCGCACACTCCACGCAAAAGCCTCTCACGAACTCTCCCTCTTCAGCTGTCCTGTTTCAGCCAAGGCATCCACAGCTTTCAGAACCCACTCCTGGTGCAAATCTCACAACTCCCAATTTCATGAAAGCGGGCATGTTTACTTTTCTTCTTTTGTATTATACTTTCAAATAGAAGCACAGGCCACAAATGTTGTATATAAATATCTGCATTCTTGGGTATTGTGATGCCAAAAACCGATTGTTAACTTGCTTTGTAAAATGTGTTCTTGTAAATATAATTGCCAGTATTTCCCCACTTTGAACTTTCTTTCCAAAAGCTTTGGTCTTGAATGAAAATTAGATGCTTTTGCTGTTGTCTAGTTTTCTTTGCTTCTGGCTCACTGAGACAGGGGGGAGAGTCATCTAGATATGCAACTGAAAATGGCAAAAATAGGGAATGGAAGGCTGGAAGAATTTGGATAAGAAAACCTTTACCCATTCCCTGAATCCATTAATATATTACAGGACAATGAACTTTAATATTTGCCCTGACTTTAATGTTCATATTGATGTAGTTTATGAATTAAAAATGAAAAGGGTGCTCTTTCCCACTTTGCTGGTAAGTTTTTTGTTTTTGTTTTTCAAGAGGGAGAATCATAGAATCATAGAATTGTAGAGTTGGAAGGGATCCTGAGGATCATTTAGTCCAAGTCACTGCTGTGCAGGAATATGCAGCTATCCTACTCAAGGATCAAATAGAACCTGCAACCTGGGCATTATTAGCAACATTATTAAAGTGGAGTCATGGGGACTGTAAAATTGAAACAAGGGAACAACTAACAAGGGAAAGTTGCAATCTCCAATGGTTTTCTCTTTACAACTAACTGAGAAATCTAAGTTGAATAAAAAGACTTTTAATATATAACAAAAAGAGAGAGACAGATTTTGAAATACAGTTGTGTACAGATGATGTTGTTGTGAAAATGTGCAAATGACTGTTAGAATTTGAAATTCAAGAATGGGGGTAGGCAACCTAAGGCCCGTGGGCTGGATGCAGCCCAATCGCCTTCTCAATCCAGCTCACGGATAGTCCGGGAATCAGCGTGTTTTTACATGAGCAGAATGTGTCCTTTTATTTAAAATGCATCTCTGGGTTCTTTGTGGGGCATAGGAATTCATTCATTCCCCCCCCCCCCCCAAATATAATCCGGCCCACAGCTGAAAAAGGTTGCTGGCCCCTGTGCAAGAAGAATAAGTCTGATTTAGATGGGCGAGAAATTTGGGTGTAATATAAAGATGGAACAGTGGGAACATGTGTGGTTTTTCTTTTTGCCCTCCGTAAAGCACTCTGTATTGGTGGTGTTATATAAAATGTACAAGTAAGTAAATAATTGTCATATGATTGTGCTTCCTTAGCTGTAAAATGGGACTACAGTGGTTCCTTTGGTTACATACTTAATTCGTTCTGGAGGTCAGTTCTTAACCTGAAACCATTCTTAACCTGAGGTACCACTTTAGCTAATGGGGCCTCCTGCTGCTGCCGCCACACGATTTCTGTTCTCATCCTGAGGTAAAGTTCTTAACCTGAGGTACTACCTCTGGGTTAGCGGAGTCTGTAACCCGAAGTGTTTGTAACCCGAGGTGTTTGTAACCTGAGGTACCACTGTAAAAGTATAAATGCCATAGGTCAGGCATGTCAAACCTGCGGCCCTCCAGATGTTTTGGACTACAATTCCCATCTTCCCCAACCACTGGTCCTGCTAGCTAGGGATCATGGGAGTTGTAGGCCAAAACATCTGGAGGGCCGCATGTTTGACATGCCTGCCATAGGTGTTTATATGTGTATTTTATGTGTTCCAGATTGCACAAATAAAATACACATATGCAGATGTACCTGAACCACCTCCTCTTTTTTTTTGCTGCCATCCTGCCCCATCTGGTAAGTAGCAGCAATGCTCCTTCTGGGATGTTACTCCATGGCAGCACCCAGGGCCGACCCAATACATTTTGTCATCTGTGGCGAACCAAAACATGGCTCCCTGCCAGGGAAGAAAGAGTGATTGAAGTGCTACATCAGGAACAATGGATGGAACAATAAAATAAAAATCTAAACTGCTGCCCCTGTGGATACCACCACCTGAGGCGGTCTCCTCACCTTGTCTCATGGGTGGGCCGACCCTGAAAACATCCCTTCCCACTGGGGTTCAAGGGCACAGTCTAGCCAGGCAAATGCTTTCAATAAGGGTGCAGAGCAGGGAACATTTGCCTCTACTCTTAGCCGAGAGTCTAGGCCAAGTTCAGCTCAAGGGAACTTATCAAGGAGCACATGGCAGCCAATGAAAGGCCACAACTGGAGATGTTAAGGGGGGGGGACTCCAGAGACCTATTTTAAATCTTGGAGGATCTGATGTGTGCCAGAAATCCCCTTTGAACCTCATTTTCAGCGAGACGATTTTGCTGGGGTAGTCAGCTGGGTGGTTTATTTCAAAGAATTCCCATTTGTCTCCTTCCCTCACATATCAGCTGCCTCCGACAATTGACTCTACAGCCAAAACAGCTTTATCAGTTAACGTTAAGTAAGATTAATTTAAGTTTCTATTTCCCCGCGGAGAAGGCTTTGCTCCCACTCCCTACACAGCAACACATGCATGTTTTAGCACAACCCCACCACCACCTCGAATTTTGGGACAAAAAGCAGCCCGTAGCTGGTTTGCGCAAATAGCGAGAAGAACTAATTGCTTCTGACAATTAAATTGCTTCTCCTTTCGCAGTCCAGAGAAAGTTGTTAGCAGGATGATAAAGGAGCCACCCTAGTGCGGAGGAAGGTTGTACTAAAAATGATTGGGGCTTCTGCTGAGATCCTAACCATTCACTTCCCCCCTTTCCTTCTTGGCCAACCTTTACAATTTGGCATATTCAGAGATCCTCTTCTTCGATCTATCTCGTTTTGAGATAAAAAATATAACTTGGTGGCAGTTGCGGTGGAAACGGCATTAAGGGCACACACTAAAAGTAGGCTTTCATGATTGTTCTGCTCCTAGCTGAAGAGGTTTTCAGAAAGTCAGACTGGCGGGCTTCTGCTTGACTCTACAACATATGCTTGTGAGTTTCAACTTGGCTGGCCGTGTTTCTAAACATCTATGGCTGCATTCATACAGTACTTTGTTCTGACTTCCAGATGTTCCTTACCTGTTAGCTTTTGCATTTTATGTGCTGTTTCAGACAACATAAAAAACACTTCTATAACTCTAAGGCTCATGCCCTAGATTTGGGTCTGGAAACTAAGCCTTATGAAGAACAGGTGAATTAAATTACTGTACCTAACATAGGTTGTATCCTCTGAAGCTTTAAATAAAAAAATGATTTCTTGCATTTAAATCCCACCTTCCTTTCATCATGGATCCCAAGCCAGCTTACGCATGGTTCCCAGAAATCTCCCATCCACCCAGACCTACTTGGCTTCATTGAGGTGATTGCCTTGTATCTCTTCAGCCCATTCCCTGGGAATGAGGCAAAGTAAGAACTATAGCACTTGGGAGGTAGTCGGATCATGGGAACCAGAAATGCATGCATATTACCAAACTGAGGTTTTATGTTGTACTTGTGGTGGCGGCCATTGAAATGGGCTTGTGACCCATTACACAAATGAGATTTCCAGATTGATATGTGAACTAGGCCATAGTCCAAGCGTCTTTGCACAAATTTATTTTTTCCTCTAGCTTTGGCAAACACATTAGTAGTTATTCTAGGTTTGTTGATGTGCTTTCTAACTGCTTCTGTTGTGAAACAGAATGGCCTGTGGATTTCTATTTTAAGGCCTTGATAGACTCACAGTTCAGTCACCTTCTGATGGGAAATTCCAGCGGGATCTATCTCCTCCCATAGGAAATGTCAACTTGATGAGCCTGCATATTCTGTTGGAAATTTCTCAGCAAGCGTTGCATGCAGGAACTAAAGCTGAGCGTGTAAGTTTCTTTGGAGTCCAAAGCAATGCCATCCCCACCGACATAATTTATTAAGAATCGGTGTGGCCCACTACATAAAAAAGCTGGGAGATCTGAATCAGAATGTGACTAGGTTGATATAATGCATCACCTGCTGGAGAAATCAGGCTTAGCAGAAGTCTCTCTTAAGGAGAGACCATCACTACAGAAAATGGCTGGCCAACTTTAAGTGTTTGCAACAGGTCTGGAGAACCTGTGGCTCTCTAGACGTTGTTGGCCTCCAACTCATAGGTGCCACCCAGCATGGCCAGTGGTCAGGAATGACATCAGCAGAGTCACATGTTCACACTCCTTGGTTTATACTGTCTTGCCACACTGCATTATCACCAATGACTACTTGTTGGGAGTAGGTAAAATTCGCTGTTTGGACCTTGTATCCCTTTGTGTGCTGTGTATTAATGTGATGCCCCTACTCTTGCATACCGAGGGTATTAATATTGCACATATGGAAGCAAATTGGATAAATAAAGACTGACTCTTTACTAGTCTCCTTGAGGCAATATTTGAAATTAAAAATAAAATAAAATGTTCCATTCAAAGTTATTTCCATGCATTCCAGGAAGTTCTCATGCACTCTGCCCTAGCCACCCCTGACCCTCACCAGTGAAGAGAGATTTACTAAGTAGACTTCAATGATTAGTCACAAACCTGTACTGGCAGCTTCTCCATATACCCTGCACCATGAATGAATGAATGAATGAATGAATGAATGAATGAAGGCATAATCTTATTCTGATGGCCAGCTGCTAAGAGGCTAAAGCAGTGTTTCTCAACCTTTTTTGGGCCAAGGCACACTTGTTCCATGAAAAAAATCACGAGGCACACCACCATTAAAAAAGTTAAAAAATTTAACTCTGTGCCGCCCTATATTGACTATATAATTATGACTGTAAGAAACACTTGCCAATTGCTGTGTTGGTTGCAATCTCCTGTAATAAGGCTTCACAAGCTACTGATTTCTCTGCCAGCACAATCCTTTGCTCAGCAAGTTTCAGGTTGAGCTCAGCTAGCCAGCTTCTTTAAGTTTGTCTAAAACCACCCTCCCATGGTGGTGGCTGTTGAGAGCTGCGCTCGCCCCACATCGTGACCCGGCCGGCTTCCTTTCCGGCGGGTCAGTGTTGTTTATTGGCGGCCGCCAGGCACGTGACAATGCAAATCGCCCTTCTCGTCGCCGCACGTCGCGGCACACCAGCCAGCGTCTCGCGGCACACTAGTGTGCCGCGGAACAGCGGTTGAGAAACGCTGGGCTAAAGGATTCATTGAAGGTCCTCAATGCCAGCAGAATACTAGCATTATTCACCCAAGGTGGTTGACCCACTCAGCACACTGTTTCCTTAATGGGTTTGCATTAATTCCACGGTGTACTTGTAAATTAGACTTATTGTCTTGTGTCCTGATTTTCTATTTTCAGTTCCTTCAAGTATATCATTCTAATACCTGCTGGCAAAGCTTTATTTCTTTTTTCCTGGGGGGGGGGGAATGATATACAGTGGAACCTCGGTTTATGAACACTTCGGTTTACGATTTTTTGGTTTACGAACACCGCGGACCCATCTGGAACGGATTAATTCACTTTCCATTACTTTCAATGGGAAAGTTTGCTTCAGTTTATGAACGCTTCAGTTTATGAACAGACTTCCAGAACCAATTACACCCATGCTTCGGGTTAAGTACGCTTCAGGCTGAGTACTCCGCAGAACCGTCTGGAACGGATTAATCCACTTTCCATTACTTTCAATGGGAAAGTTCACTTCAGTTTATGAACGCTTCAGTTTAAGTACTCCGCGGACCGTCTGGAACAGATTAATCCACTTTCCATTACTTTCAATGGGAAAGTTCGCTTCAGTTTATGAACAGACTTCTGGAACCAATTGTGTTCATAAACCGAGGTACCACTGTACAAGAGTTGAAATCCAAACCAAAACATTGCATTGCTGATATGTGGGAGAGTTCCACATTTTGTGATGTGATTATAAACAGAATGACTGCGCTTGCAAATAAACTAGATGATGGGACTACCATTTTTCATTTCATTTCATTTCATTTTTCTGTTGGAAGCCGCCCAGAGTGGCTGGGGAAACCCAGCCAGATGGGCGGGGTATAAATAATTAATTATTATTATTATTATTATTATTATTATTATTATTATTATTAAGATATAGAGGGCAACATTGTCCCGGAAAGTCTGCTGAGAGCCATTCCAGTAACTCTATTGAAATGTGCACAGTCACCCAGTCACATTTGTGATCAAGATGTTTCTGCCTCTTTCTTGTCTTCTGCTGTGATGTTTGACAAGTTGGCTGAAAGCTTTGCATTAATTTTACTCACTGTGTTTCAAAAATGCAGTTTTCTATTTTGTGCTACCGTGACTTCTTCTCATCTTTAACATTAAACATTTCACATGTCAATACCGCTGTTCACACAGCTGGAGGAAGATAGCAGGTAACAGTAGAGGAACTGAGCTGCACAGATTTCTTTCTTCTTAGAAAAGGCAACCAGCAAAAGGCCTTCTGAGTTTAGGTAGTAAGCTACTTTTGTATAATAGTTTCAAAATGAAAGTTACCAGTCGAAAGAAACTTAGGCAAACTTAGCAGACCTTCCAAGTATCCCTGTTTTCCAGGGACAGTCCTGGATTTGCAGAAACCATCCTGGCTTCTTATTTGATCCTAGAATACTCGGCTTTTCCTTAGGACGTCCCTATTTTCATCATATAAATGTTGGAGGGTATGACTTAGTTGCACTGATAGTTCATTCTCCTGCACGATTAATTCTATTTTGCCATTCACCAAAGAATTCTATGGGTAAGGCAAAACAGAACAACCAGCCTGCATCACGATTAATGGAAACCCCTTCAAAGCTGGGCTATAGCAACAGTATAGTTGGTGTTTCTGATTTACTTGGTGTATTTCAAGTGTTTTCTTGTGCATCTCATGCCTTTCAGGACTGAGAGGTCATAATTGGAACCCTTAGATAAGAGTTTTATCCTTTCTCTCTCTTTTCTCATGCAAAACAAATGTTGCGAATGAGTTTTCAAAATGATTTGGCAACACTGGTTTGGTGGTTCCGAGTTCATAGCCCTCTGAGATTATTGCAATTCTGTCCCCACAAGATGGGCACAGCTGCCGAGTGTTTGTATCTTTGCAGAATCTGCTGCAATGTGAAACACTGTATTCAGAGATTAACACAGCCACTGAAGTCAGCTCCAAGCTCCAAATCACGTTGTGAGAAGCTAAATCAAGGCAGAGTGGCCGTTTTGTATGTAAACTATTCTGTGTGGCACAAATTTCTGTAAACAAGTCACCCTTTAAATGGCAAAGGTGTTTAGGTTTCTTTTGGACAAAAGTTATCCATCAATCCATTGGGTCACACCACTCTTTGGTAAGATCACAATTTCCGTTTTTATAAATGAGAGGTATTTAAATACAATGAAAACAAGTGAACATGTTTTCTGATATATGGAATTCTTCAACAATAATTATTTTAATGCAGTCAAACCTTGGTTGTCAAACAGAAGCCACGCCGGATGTTCAGCTTCCGAAAAATGGAGCATTTACGTCCGGGTTTTTGGCGTTCAGGAATCATTCGAAAACGGAGTCGTTTGGGAGCTGAGATTTGACTGTACTATGACCTTTGATGGTATTGCGAGATTCAGTGCCAACAAATGGAATTTTAAGACACATACTTCTTTCATAATAACTAATATCTATCTGTTAGCTCTGTAATTAATAACAACAAATCAATAAAAGCCATTATGCTGAACAGCTTTATCCTTTTGGCTACCTTCCTGTAGCCAATAAACTCTCTCACCCCAGAACCAGAGAGAAGTGCAAAACTGTAATATTATTGTGGGTAGTACCGGTAGCAGATCAAAGCTTAATTTAAAACCACAATGGTGGGATTACTGGCAAAGGGGGGATGGAGGGGAAGGGGAACTGTTTATCAAATCTATACTTTGTGTGAATTAGGATGGAGCACATCTAAATCCATTGGACCACAGGAGGGGCTCCCAACCTCACGGAGACTATTTATACAAAAGAAAAAGAAGCCAAGCAGGGCACAGAACATTTCCCGACGCAGACACCATCTGGTTCCTGGCTATAACCTTGGGTCAGCCCTGGTGCTCTCAAGAGGGCATAGGTTGTTTGAATGAGGATTTGGGGGGAATGAGAGAGGCACACCAAGCTAATGTAGGCTGGAGATTTTGTTTCCTCAGATATTGGAAAGGCAACGTGCCAATTCAAAACAGCTGAAACATTCTTTGAAGTGCTGCTGGGTGGATTTGGACACAGTCAGTCTGTGCCATCAAAATACCCTCTCCGGGTGAGAGAAGAAGAAGAAAAAAGCCAACCAAGGAGCTACGACTGGGGCACAGAGTTACAACAAATCAGGCACCCCCAACCTTCGGCCCTCCAGATGTTTTGGACTACAATTCCCATCATCCCTGACCACTGGTCCTGTTAGCTAGGGATCATGGGAGTTGAAGGCCAAAACATCTGGAGGGCTG
The DNA here is from genome assembly GCF_963506605.1 of Zootoca vivipara. Lineage (NCBI taxonomy): Eukaryota > Metazoa > Chordata > Lepidosauria > Squamata > Lacertidae > Zootoca > Zootoca vivipara. The sequence continues at coordinate 88,254,188 of NC_083280.1, forward strand.
CAGTTTGGGGGTGCCTGCAACAAATACTATACTCTGAGTCATTGCAATGTGGGTGGGGTTAGGCAGAGGTGGGGACTGCAGGTTTTTTGTCTCCCCCCATCATTGAATCCTATGAGTGTTATATTCCTGTACCTGCTCCATAAGTGGCCTAAGGCTGTACTACTGCTGGGGAGCAAAAGAGGTCTGAAGCGTTTGACCTGTCTGCTCCTCTGTTGTCCTTTGTGTCCGTCCTCATGTCTCTGCTAGCGTATCCTAACAGGGATGTCCTGACATATCCTCGCATTTGCACCAGTTCGACTCAACTTGCTCCAGAGTAACTCATTTCCACTGGTCTGCTGCAATATGAATTTCCCCATATCTTATCAGCCTGTCTGATAGCACTGCATGTTTGTTGTTGTTGTTTAGTCGCTTAGTCGTGTCCGACTCTTCATGACCCCATGGACCAGAGCACACCAGGCACTCCTGTCTTCCACTGCCTCCCACAGTTTGGTCAGACTCATGTTGGTCACTTCGAGAACGCTGTCCAACCATCTCGTCCTCTGTCGTCCCCTTCTCCTTGTGCCCTCCATCTTTCCCAGCATCAGGGTCTTTTCCAGGGAGTCTTCTCTTCTCATCAGGTGGCCAAAGTATTGGAGCCTCAGCTTCAGGATCTGTCCTTCCAGTGAGCACTCAGGGATGATTTCCTTCAGAATGGATAGGTTTGATCTTCTTGCAGTCCATGGGACTCTCAAGAGTCTCCTCCAGCACCATAATTCAAAAGCATCAATTCTTCGGCGATCAGCCTTCTTTGTGGTCCAGCTCTCACTTCCATACATCACTACTGGGAAAACCAAAGCTTTAACTATATGTACCTTTGTCGGCATAGGGACCCAGGTGGCGCTGTGGGTTAAACCACAGAGTCTAGGGCTTGCTGATCAGAAGGTCGGCAGTTCGAATCCCTGCAACGGGGTGAGCTCCCGTTGCTTGGTCCCAGCTCCTGCCCACCTAGCAGTTCGAAAGCACATCAAAGTGCAAGTAGATAAATAGGGACCACTCCGGCGGGAAGGTAAACAGCGTTTCTGTGCGCTGCTCTGGTTTGCCAGAAGCAGCTTTGTTGTGCTGGCCTGGAAGCTGTCTGCGGACAAACGCTGGCTCCCTCGGCCTATAGAGCGAGATGAGCGCCGCATCCCCAGAGTCGGACACGACTGGACCTGATGGTCAGGGGCCCCTTTACCTTTACCTTTGTTGGCAAGGTGATGTCTCTGCTTTTTAAGATGCTGTTTAGGGTTTCTCATTGCTTTTCTTCCAAGAAGCAGGCGTCTGCACTGCATGTTTTTGTACTGTGCATAGCATGTACTCTGGCACCGTATTGATGCATTTCTTCTTACTTTCCAAGGAATCTATTATGCACAAATTATATAAATCCAGGAAGAACAAATAACTATGGGAAAACAGCTTCAAAAATATATACCCCTGTCTCCTTGTCACAATCACTTTGCCAACAGCTTAAGGAAACACAGAACAAAACAAAAACAGGAATAATCATGTCAATAATATATACACTATTTCCAGCAAAACATGACACACACACACCCCCTAAAAATATATGGAGTGAGTGGTGATGATGATGACACATGTAAGCAATTTCCATTGTGCATGCCCTGGGGAGTTCTAAGACTGGTCTATGAAAGAAGGTGAGCTTTCCATTTATGTTTCAGTTTACAAAAGGGATGCAAGACGAATATGGAGAAGCATTTGTTTTGAAACACAGAATCTCCCAATATGGAGAGCCTCTGGCTGAAAATCTAAGCACACTTACCTGGGAGTAGAGCTGGGCGATATATCAATATATCGTCCCAAACTGGTTTAAAGTCCATATTGTGGTATCGGATTCATGATTTTTGACCAGGTAATAGATTGTGAACCATGATGTGTGTTAGGGCTGAGAGATGTCTGGGTTTCAACATCATGATACATCACCAGCTAAACATTGTGATATACCAATATATCATGGGGTCTGAAATAAGGATGTAACTGTGTAGAGGAAATTGCTACTATTTAGGGGTCTAAAATTGATGCCTCTTTTTTTTTAAAAAAAACTTGGCTTTAACATATTGTTACAACTGTTACAGAGCAACAGCGACAGAAGGAATCATGAGAGAAGCGATGGCTGGCTTCACAGTTTCCCCCACATTTTTTTACACAGCACATGCACACATCGTGATTCGCAATATATTGTCGTGCTGAATATTATGAATCTGTTACCACGATGTGATCTCCAAACTGATTTATGACAATGTTTGACATTGCCCAGCCCTAGTGTGTTTGTAATGATGCAGGAAAAACCAGAAGCCAGCCAGTGTCTCTACAGAGTTCCATCCTTATTTCAGACATTGTGATCTATTGGTATATCGTGATGTTTAGCTGGTGATATATTGGATGTTGAAAGCTGGAAATTGCTGCTCTGGTTCGCCAGAAGCGGCTTAGTCATGCTGGCCACATGACCCGGAACTGTCTGCGGACATACGCCGGCTCCCTCGGCCAATAAAGCAAGATGAGTGCCGCAACCCCAGAGTTGTCCGCGACTGGACCTAATGGTCAGGGGTACCTTTACCTTTACTGGGAGTAAATCCCACTGAAGTGAATTCAATGGAGCTTATTTTTGAGTAGACCCATACAGTGCTTTTTCACCTTTAAAAATTTGACTCAAGAAAATCACCATTTCATAGTTCAAATCAGGAAAAATAAATAAATACAGTAAATGGACAAAAGCACAAAGATTCACAAAATGTTTAGGGGTATGCATACCCCTGTGTACCCCCAGAAAAAAGCGCTGGACACGTATAAACTGCAGTGTTAATTGCTTTAACAGCCGAGGGTTGCTGATGTTCCTGAAACTTCAATAAAGGACCTCGTTAAAAAGGGAAACGGCAAACAAAACTGGACCCCCACAAAGATAACATCTCTAACCCACAAGAATTACTACAGCATCAAGGCAGTGACCAGTAGTCACCAGGGGTAAGGTGTAAATTCAATAATTATTTTTTCTCTTACCGCCAACACCTTGGACTCTATGTGGCATAGCTTAACTAGGTGTGATCAGATTGACCTATGAGCATCCTTAAGGTAGCAAACTCACTTGGTTCATCCAAACACATCCAGTTTAAGAGCCACAGAAAGGCAGAGGGCTTCTGAACAGGCCAAAATCTTCAGCAAAGCTCCCTTCCTGGGCTCCCTTAGTGTTACAGTGAACCCCTAGGTAGTCTTCATTGTCCTTAAAAGGGTTCATATTATAGCTAGGGATGACTGAATCTGTCAGTTTGGGTATCTTAGTTTCTCATTTTCCCAATTTTAACTTGCTTTCCTTTTTAAATATATAATCCTCATGAAAATCCATCAGCATTTTAGTTCAGATTTCTCCCGATACAGTGTACACATTTGGCAGGCAATTTGCCCGGATACGATGCATTTTTGTTTGTTATCCTCTTTATTAAGCTCTTTTTGTGCACATTTCCCCTAACAGTCACATTTTTATAGGCAAAATCCAGAGACGTGTGGATTTTGCAGGGTAGCTGGGGTTTCGGTTCACATTTCGTTTCAGGAAACATGAATTGAGTAGCGAACCAAACTGATCTTCTCCCCCATCCCTCGCGTGCAAGATAGATAGTTGCTATTCACATTTTCCACGTTCTGTAGAAATCCTGCACATAAGACTCATAGACTTGTAGAGTTGGAAGAGACCCCAAGGTTCATCTAGTCCAACCCCCTGCAACGCAGAAATCTTTTGCCCAGCATGGGGCTCGAACCCACGGCCCTGAGATGTAAAGTCTCATGCTCTACCAACCGAGCTATATGCATTAGCTGTTTGAAGGGTTCGACCAGTTTGGCACTGCAGTTCCAGATGCTATTCTTCCAGGCCTCCTGTGAACTGCAGAGAGCTTTACATTCTGAAACTTTTAGTGCTAATTATGGGCTTTTATGGTATTGTACAATATTGTGTTTTTTACCCCATACATACCCAGGAATGCTCTCTATAATAAGAATCCCCAAGAGGGCACAGACTTAAGAGACCGAAACCTGATACTGATACAAACAGTCTGGAAATTAAAAGGCATGAGTTATGAAGCCACATTCTGGAGCCCTGAGGTCACCCCCCCCCACCTCATTGTTTCAGCTCTTTTTTGCAAAGCATCTTGGCTGCCAGGCTTTTGTTTTCTTACAGGAAGATGACTGCATCCCTGTCCTTGCCTCGTGGCCTTCGCAGTTTATAAAAAGCTCTCCTACTGATGCCTTGCAATATGAGAGCGTTATAACGGCTTCTTAACAATCACTTCTGTGCTCATTTTGTCCTTTCCCCTCCAGCCCTGGATTTTGCCTTTTAAGGTGCAGCAAGCTTTTTTTTTTTAAGTATTTACATTTTTATCAGCAGCCATCAGAAAGACATGTTTGTATAGATGCAATTCACACACACACACACACACACACACACACACACACACACACACGTAGCTCCTGCTCAGCTGTGTGTCAGCCACTTTTTATGTCAAATCTTTTTTATTAAGTTTTACACTGCAAATTTAAATTCAAACATTGAGCATCAACATCATCATTATTTAGGGTTTCCTGAATCCTTCGACTCCCCTCCACCCTTCCATGGTTACCATTATCCATCTTTTTCCAACTGCTTCTCTTATTTTCTCTATTTTTTCTTAAATAATCCAGTTTGTACCATAATTCTTAGTACATTACAAGCCAATTTTTAAGCTGTTGTTATCTTATCCTAATTTCCAAGGCCCCTAGAAAGGTAGCCTTCCCCATTGCAAGTGGGCTATGCAGTCAGAGCATCATCCAGTTCTGAATTCTTTGGTGGGCTAACTTTGGTGACATTCACAGAAGGAACAATTGCAGGCAGATTCCCATGTGAAAGCGGCGAAGCAATGTTGCCGTATAACCATTTTGAGCCTAAGTCTCACAGAGGTGAGAAACCTGAAGAGACTTCATACTTAAGATTTCTGAAGGCAAGCAAGGCAAAATCCGTTATTACACTTGAGAGAAAAAAAGCATATCAAGAGAAGACTAGACCAGATCCATTCTCCTCTACATCTACGAGGAATAAATGCTTTGTAGAGCATTAAGGTAAAGGTAAGGTAAATGACCGCTGGACAGTTAAGTCCAGTCAAAGGCGACTACGGGGTTGTGGTGCTCATCTCGCTTTCAGGCTGAAGGAGCCAGTGTTTGTCCCCAGACAGCTTTCCAGGTCATGTGGCCAGCATGACTATACCGCTTCTGGTGCACAGAAACCAGAGTGCATGGAAACATTGTTTACCTTCCTGCCACAGCAGTACCTATTTATCTACTTGCTGCTGGCGTGCTTTCAAACTGCTAGGTTGGCAGGAGCAGGGACCGAGCAACAGGAGCTCACTCACTCACTCTGTTGTGGGGATTCGAACCGCCGACTTTCCAATCGGCAAGTCCAAGAGGCTCAGTGGTTTAGACCACAGCGCCACCCGCGTCCCTAATGAAGTAGCATTATATCCTGTTGAATGAAGCTTGGTATCAGGTCTGCCCTAAATTCTTAACCGCATCCCTTGGGGTCCTCTCAGAGCCCCAGAGTGGATCCTTACTTCAGCATCCACCTGTTGCATTCTCGCTTCCTCTGGAAGTCACCGACTCTTTTCACCTTAGAATCACCTCTAGCAGCATGGAAGCACATCTCTGGTTTCTTTTTGTCTCCCCACTGAACGCCCCCCCCCCCAATCTTTCTTCCTCTCATCCACTGCTTCTACACTCTGTCTGCTCCAGTGTTCCCATTGTCTTTCCTGGTACCCAGTTTATACTCCTTCCAAGGCTGCTGTTTGCTCTTGCTCCCATGCTATGCTTCCACCTTTCTGTTTGTGCCAGGGCATCTGCCTGCAGTTTTCTCAGCAGCTACAGCTCTGGCTGCTGCCTGGTTTGCCTCTGCTTGTCCTGCTGCTGCTACCTTCTCCATGCCTGCTATCCCTTTATAGGGCTGTGGTGACACTTCCCACTTCTGCCCCACCATATTTGCACCTGGTAGATGTGGCAAAGGTGGCAGAGGCTGGGAATGGATGACAACAGTACATCTCCTTACGAAGGCAACTGTATATTTTCATTTGGCTATTTTACCCATCAAATATTGCCACCCAGGATCACAGCAACTTTGGACAATTCCAAGTTCCAACACACATGTGCTCCACAGTTAACATCCTCTCCAACATAAGAAATGACCCGTTTTCGTGATTTATGTCACGCTCACATAAACAGATTTTCTTTATAACTTCTGGCACAACATTTGCCTGGTCTGGGGTCAACAATGTGACACCAACAAGATAAAAATGGTCTTTTTAGGGCTTGAAAAGACACCCCCTAAATTGTGTTGATGTTCCTTATAGCTTCTGCTAACAGTTCCACCAATCAAAAGAACAACAGGTGGAGAGAAGACATGCACACACCATTTTGTGTCACTCCCTAGATCAAAATACCTGGAGCTGTAGACACTTACCCTTGCCTGGGCACTGGTAATAAATGATGATGACGATGAAGATGATGATGTTTGGTATAGGGCATGGATTGCCTGGCTTTACTGTTTAACTGCTGTGTTTTGTCTAACAGTTTAAATGAATACAGTCATACCTTGGTTTAAGTGCACTTCGGTTTGCGTAATTTCAGTTTAAGTACTCCACGGACCCATCTGGAACGGATTAATCCACTTTCTATTACTTTCAATGGGAAAGTTCACTTCAGGTTAAGTACGCTTCAGTTTAAGTACTCCGTGGACTGTCTGGAACGGATTAATCCACTTTCCATTACTTTCAATGGGAAAGTTCGCTTCAGGTTAAGTACGTTTCAGGTTAATTACAGACTTCCGGAACCAATTGTGTACTTAAACCGAGGTACCACTGTATAACCACTGGAGATGGCCAAAGATGTGCAGAGTGTAACATTGAGCATCTGGAAGATATAAGGGGCTCTTTGCTGCTTCCTTTTTTGAAATCATTTTTACCATACTTGATTTTACAACTATAAATTAATTACAATACCAGTTACATATCCATAAGGTGAGATTCCTCTGAATCTCAAGACTTCCCCCCATCCCCTCCATGGGTCCTGTGGTCAACATTTCTAGTTGCATATTGTTTTGTAGTTTTTTTTTTGTATCAATCCACATTATCCATGGTATTTGTTACATTACAAGTGAGATTAAAATCCTACTAATGTTGTCATCTGCTTACAGTGGTCATCCAAATAAATTATAATTCCCCTCCCACCCATTCTTTCTTGAATTTCTTGGTCTCTGAGTTTCCCAGTCAGTTTTGCCATTTCAGCATAGTCTTAGAGCTTAATTTGCCATTCCTCTCTGATAGGGACTCTTTCTTTTTCCCATCTCTGGGCTAATAGCATCTGTGCTGCTGTTGTGTCATACATAAAAGGTCTTTTTAGTTCCTTTGGAATGAAGGGCGCTCTTTGCTGTTGCAGTACAACACAGTGTACATGGGATGTCACGAACTTGCTAAGGCAGGATGCAGGGACTGCACCAATTTGTCTAATCCTCATGTCAGATTTTCCTATTAAAGGCCCAAGAGTCCCACACAGCCCCAGACTACCTCTTAGATTCAGAGAAGGTATTGTGGGACCCTTGCCAGTAAGGGCTTGTGAACACTCGAGCTTTCTCCAACTACTTACTTTCCTCTTCCATGGGGCCTCTCTACTTCAACCCTTTGGTATTCCCCATAGCATAGTGGTTCCCTTCCACTCTTTTCTTCCTGGCTCGTTGCTGGACTTACCAACCCAGGACTCCTTTCTTATTCTCTTTTGCTCTCGGGCTTCCCTCGCAGCCCCCTCCTCTTTCTCTGCTATCCTTCTCCACCTCTCTCATCCATCTGTAAATCCTTCCCCAGCACCATCTCCCTAGGACCTCTCCTTTACTCTCCCGCATCCTGCCTTCTCTGCAGCTGCTATGAGCATCTCTGTAATGCTCCACAGCTGCTACTGCTGTCCTGTTGCTTCACTTCCAGCCCACCTGTGTCTTCCTTACAGCGAGCTGGGAGAGGAGCCTTTTGGGCAGCAGCCGCAGCCTCCTTGTTCACCGGACACCTGGTTTAATAGCATGAATTCTAAAATCAGCTGGCTTATCAGGTTTTAGTGTCACTGAACACTGAACCCTTCCAATAAAATTTGTGGGAAACTGTTCTCCCTGTCATTATTTCATTCAAGTAAATTGACCAAATCATGCATTTATATATATTTATATGTTTTATAAAACTCTGCTACAAATGACCTAGGTTTTGTTGTTTTTCCATTTCTGGATAATGACCTAACATTTCATCATATTATGGGTGCATTTAATATTTTGCTGTGCTTATTGTTTATTGGGTTTATGCCTTCTTTTTCATATAATTATCAACATCCTTGGTGACTGGCTTGGGGATTTATATACATTTCCAAAATATTGAATGAAGAAGTCTGCCATTTGCCCCAAATTATGAAATCTCCCCATATCATGGCTGATTACTGATATTCTATTTCTCGTATTGCACTTTATCAGACAACAAGCTGATAGTTTTGACCTCTGATTGCCAAACACATAATACAGTTGTTTGGTGTATAGTAATTGAACTGTAATTTTATCTAGCTGCTGTGACTTCAATTCTTTTCTTTTAGCAACTGAGTCATTCTATACCTTTTTCGTTCTTCCACTTCTGTGTTTGTTCTAAATCTTTTATTTGTTCCACAAGTCAGTTTCACTAACTGTAAGTGGATCCCAGTAAACGATAATTGGCAGGTCCAATGACCTACGTAGAATGGGTTCTTGTTGTGTCATTGTGTGGTTTGGCCTCTGGTTCATGGCTTAGGGGAGCTACTTAGGAGAACTCCAGGTTTGTAGAACTAGCCAGAAATAACATTTACCCAGCTTTTGACAAGAAGCAGCTGCTGTCGAAATGAATACCAACTGATCAGGGTCCAGAATGGCCATTCAGAAACTTTACAACACTGAGGACAACAGTAAACAATGTGCTACACATAAGAATGCTGTCTGAGAAACATGTTTGGGAAAAACAGTGAGTACAAGATGGGGAGTGGTGAGAGGCTGTCCTGAGTATTTCATCCCTAAAACCTCAAAGGGCAGGAACAAAGTTTGAAACTGCATAGACAGAATGAAAAACTAGGCTGAACTGCATACCCTCCAAGTGTCCCGATTTTCCAGGGACAGAACCAGAATTACAGAAGCCGCCCTGGTTTCTGAATTGATCCTGAAATTTCCCGCTTTCCCCTTTTCCTCCCCTCCACATCTCAGAGAACAATTAAAAGTGGTTTGGGTGGGTGGGTGGGTGCAAAAATGGAGTCCTGTTTATGCTGAAAATAAAATTCCTGCACCAAATGAAGAAAATGGTGAAGCTGGCATGCAAATCCCTTCCTATAATTCTGAAGGAAAATGTCACCAATCCACTTTAAATTATTTAATTGCAATGCATCAGTGGCCAGCCATTTTTTGGGGTGTGTGAGGAGTGTCTTTAATGACCAGAAGAAGATGTACAATTTATCAGCTGCATTTTTTTTGATTGCAAACTAAAAATGTATTAAATTGACCAGGCTCTTGGAATGTAACTGGACTGGAGGGTAACAGTTAAAGTTTCATTACCTGTTGTGTTGTTTTAACTCTTGGTGGGAATTTTTAATTATTGTTTTACTGTACCTGTATTTCATGCTTGTTAAGCACCCTGAGCTATGGGATGAGGAAGGGCGGGTTAGAAGAACGACAAACAAACCATGTTTCGTCTCATTGTTTTAGCTGTGACATTTGATTGTTTGGGTTTATAGACTTGGTAGCTCGTATTTTTTTCTTGCCTTGAATTGTGGGGTGAATTAAAAGAGAAACAATAGGCACGCATTTAGGTATGAACAATTTACTACCATTATTATGGCAAGCAAAGGGCTTGCAATATTTTGGAATCATTAATTTGTAGTGACATTCTTCTGCAAAATAAAGCAGAGAGAAAGAGTGTGGGGGAGGGATGAAAAATAAGTGTCAGGATCTGAAGAACTGCAGGCATAAGCAAGACATTGAACATGCCCTGCTGACTTGTTGTTGTTGCTTTGAATGGCAAGACACCCCACCCTACCGAGGCAGATCAGAAACTGATTCTCTCTCTGCTCCCTCCCTCCCACCCACCCAGTGTGAGTTTGCTGTGGTGTGCTGTTCAAGAAACACAAGTTCAAAGGTTGCTTGGGTGTTGTAGCATGAATCAAGGCCAGGATGTTTTCTACTCTGTGCATTTGCCCTCTTAGTATAACTACTTCCGACACTACTGCATTTTGTGGGGTTCGGGAGGGTTGCAGGGACAAGGAAATGAATTGGGGAACGCTGTGTACAGCAACATAAAACACAACTTGAAATGCAGTGTGGAGGGAGGGGAATGACCTTGCTGCATTTTACGCTGCTGGTTAAAATGCAGAACAAAGCTAAAGAAATTGACCAAAACGTTTAATGAATACAATTTCTTTGTCTTTGGAATATTGAATCAGTTGTGGTTCTTAATATTGTAATATTAAGGGGAGTTTTGGAAGGAATTTGGAAGGGCATATTTTAAAGGCCTGAGCCTATACTTTGCTTCATCAAATCTGGCTTGTAAAGTCAAAATCAAGTCTTGCACAAGAAAGGCAAGATGCAGGAAGGAAGGGGCTGTAAGCAACAGAATTGCTGGTCAAAATGTATTCCCTTGGTAGAGGAGCATTATACAGGCAAGGGGCAAGTGAACTGCCCCTTTTTAACAAGTGGGTTTTGAGAATCAAGCCTTTGGTAGTGCCAACATCCCTACAAGTGAGATGGGTCAATGCACAAGCCAACCCTTATCAAGGGGAGGGACATGTTCAGATTCCACCCATCCATCAGGCTAGTTGTCTCTAAGTTTGCCTTGAAGAGGACTCTGTACCTTGGAGTAAAAGGTCCTTAGACTAATGAAGATGGGAATCGTGGAGGGAGGTATGAAAAAAAAGAAAGGGTTTTTTAGGTTTGCAGGAGAGCCACGGTGCCAAAAAAAATCCAGCTAATCTGAATATATGAATTTTCATGGCTGGTACTGTGAGCTGTTTTCATACCAGCAGGGCCCCTTGCTAGAACTTTTGTTGCATGAAGAAGGCCTTGCAACTGCAAAATTGCTGGATATGACAGACTTTTCTGTTCTTTCCTGATGCCAGTTCCAGTTTATTCCCGCTTTTGTAAGTAACCTTTTCCTCTTCTGAGTATTTTTGACAGGCACATTTCCATCCTTCGATGGCAAAACCTTTCAACAATTTTTTTAAAACAAATATCCTTGTACATTATTTTAATTATCCTGCTAACATCCATCTCTGCGAGAGTTTATACTTGCCAGAATACTTGGAGGAAAACATGACCTGAGGCCAGCCAACATAATACCTGCAAAATGTGCAGCAAGCACTTGATCCCCCCCAGAGGATTCCTGTGCCTTGGCCCCTTGGAGTTTTTTTATCCCAGCGATGTTAATTCACTAGAACATGGTTCTTCTGTGGTTTTCATTCATACTCTGGGAAAATGTGGTGCCTCCTTTCTCTGATGGTTTCACACTCAGCACTCTGCCTGTGTTTAGGTTTGGGTGAACTGACGTTGTTTATTCCTTATGTCCATTATTCCTGCTTGTGAACCGTGCTTCCTGTGCAGGCCTAGGAATGGCCAACACCACCCCCACCCCAGCATTTCTCTGATGAAAATAGGGATGTCCCAAGGAAAAGCAGGCCATTCCGGGATCAAATCAGAAACCGGGACAGCTTCTGTAAATCCGGGGCTGTCCCCAGAAAATAGGGACACTTGGAGGGTCTACAACGCTCTCACAATAAGTTTCTGCTCTCAGCAGCTTCAGTGAAATCACACCGGTAGTGTTAGGTTTCTATTTCCTCTCACTGTGCAGTCACAAGACAGTCACAATACTGTGTGTTTATACATTCCAGCAAAAGATTGTTGGAAGCCCTGGAAGCGGATGTTGCTGTATTCTGTTTCCATTTGTTGTTGCTTTTCTTGGGACTTCTCTCAGCGAGAGGAGACATGCTTTCTTTTGTTCTGCTTAATTCCTAGCAATAGTGCACAAACCTCTGCCTCAGTCCGTCTGCGTTTTTACTCTGTAAGATTTATGGAACATGTGCCCAATGTCAACAACAAGACTCAGGTCATGAAGAAGTCGGGGAGAAGGCTGGAAACATTCCTGCGGTATGCTTGGGGGATAATTTCTCCCCCACGCCAGTTCCCAACAGGTAGAAGTGCTCAACAAAGATGCTCATTTGCTGTTTTCCGAACATTTGGAGTCCAGACAGGCAAAGACTACTGCAGGAATAATCAGTCCTCTCCTTTCCTGGCCCTGAAATGTGTCCAATGTGTCCACTTTCTGGCACTAGCAACAGAACTCCAAAGTTGGTTGGACCAGTACAATAGAGATTTCCAGGGAAGTAGGGAGGAGGGGATTCAACATCAGATCTCGCTCACTGGCACTGAACATCTCTCTCTCTCTCTCTCTCTCTCTCTCTCTCTCTCTCTGTGTGTGTGTGTGTGTGTGTGTGTATGTATCTCTCACACACAATACAGTGGTACCTCGGTTTAAGTACACAATTGGTTCCGTAAGTCTGTACTTAACCTGAAGTGTACTTAACCTGAAGCGAACTTTCCCATTGAAAGTAATGGAAAGTGGATTAATCCGTTCCAGATGGGTCCGAGGAGTACTTAAACTGAAAGTACTCAAACTGAAGCGTACTTAAACCGAGGTATGACTGTATTGCAATGATTCTTCAACATCAACTTCGTTTGACTGGTCATGTTGTGTGGATGCCTGATTATCTTCTTCCAAAGCAACTACAGTACTCTATTCCGAACTTAAAAATGGAAAGCGTATTGCTGGTGGTCAACAAAAGAGGTTTAAAGACTCTCTCAAGACAAATCTAAAAAAAATGTAGTATAAACACCGACAACTGGGAAACACTAGTCTGCGAGTACTCCATTGGAGAACAGCCTTTACCAAAGGGGGCATGGAATTGAAGACGCTTGAACTCAGGATGAAAGGGAGAAACGTGCTAAGAGGAAGGCACGCTTGGCAAACCCTCACCATGATCAACTCCCATTCGGAAAACTATGTCTCCTCTGTGGAAGGACGTGTGGATCCAGAATTGGCCTCCACAGTCACTTAGGACTCACTGTTAAGACTGTGCTCATGGAAGACAATTTTACTTGGCTACGAGTGATCGCAGAGGAAGATCCCCTGGAACACACAGGGGCCATAGAACTGCAGCCTTCTTGCTAAATAGCTTCTTATAAGAAGGCTTTTTCCTCCTTCATATGTAAGCTGCTTTGGGTTGCCCTGGGTAAGATAAAGTGACCGGCAGTCCCCAGCAATGTTAAAGCCAATCTTAGCCCCCTATCAGGGAGCATGGCAGGCTGCCAAAAAAGGGCATTTACCCCTTCCGCTGTTAAACCTTCACTTAATCGAACGATTAAAGGACCATCAACTGCTGACAGCAGTAAGACATCAAAAACAGATGACTCCGCCCAGTTGCCCAAGGCACCCAAGGCCGGTGAAACTCCCGACCCGACACAGCCTCCCCGAAGCCCAGCGGAACCCCCTACCCTGAAGAACCATCGGTGGATCCTCTCAGAGACCCCCCCCCCCAAAAAAATCTTGAGACTCAACCAATACTCTAAATATACTCTCTTGGAATGTGGCCGGATGGGCTAGATGTCTTTCCCATTCTACAGACATCCCTTTATCGACCGGCAAATGTAATAAATAAAATCTATGTAGAACCTGTTGTGTTCAGCTTCTGCTCTGGGGCTTCCCATGGACAACTGGTTGGCCACTGTGAGAACAGGATGCTGGACTAAATGGGCCTTTCCGAATGATCCTGCGGAGCTCTTCTTTTCTGGAAGAGCCACCGACATTGAAGAGCCACCATTGTCTCTGGCATGGTCCCCCCCCCCCCGTTAGGTTTACCACCATTTTTTCTGGTTGGACTCCTATGCTACAAGCAGCTGTATGACAAAGAGATATTAATAGGTGAAGCTTTCCCGCAAGGTTAATTCCATGTTGAGTGAAAATGTGTTTTCCAGTCTTTTCAAAGTACAATGCTCTCCTAACTCCCGGTACAGTTTAAAGGGGAGGGGGAAGGGAGAGGAGAGGAACAGATTGGGAATGATTTATGGGCCCCTGAGCCCCATGTGAGTGGCATCGGGGTTACGGAGCTGCTATTGATGCAGTCCAGGCACAAGGAATTGCATAACTCTCCTGCAGTATATGGAGATGGTCACAGCGTATTCTGTAGCTGCGAATTAGTATTACAATAAAAACAAGCCACATAATAAGGCTGGAAGATCTGGTTTTATTGACGCTTTCTGCTGCCAGGATGCAATTTGCTCTTTTCATGCAAGCATTAAGAGAGTTCCAGCAGCTGATCCCAATTAGTTTTCTTGCCCTGACTCATGGAATGGAAACCTGCCCCGTGTTCGTTGCCAGGGATGCTGAACCGCTGGTTCCTTTTGGCACCCATTGAAAAAGAAGGCACCGAAACTACCATTCGGCTTGGCCCCTTGTGGGCATGAGCCTTCAACAGCCCTGTGACAGGCAGAAATCCAACAGGAGGATCTTTCTCTGGCATGGAGATGCAGTCGTGGGGAATGCTTTGTCTGTGGAAATGTTACCTGTGTGTATGTATTACTCCTAAATTATATATATTTGTTGTCACCCCTGGGCTGTTTTTCAGCCATAGTGTAAAATGCTCATTCACCTGACTCCCATTGTGCCAGCCAATGGTCTCCGCCAGAGCTAGATGGCAGACACAGGCTCCCTAGAAAGGTAGTGGCGAGAGCAGACCCTGAACAGAAGGTATCTACTTGTGTGTTGTTGAGTAGAGAAGCCACACAATGTACCAGGAGATGTGCAGTAGCGAATCGCTGTCTAAATTCTCATGGAAACGGCTCATTCCTGAAACCCTCAAGGGGGCCAAGGTCTGTGCCACTGCTTTCAGAGCTACAGTAGCAATGAATTATAGCTAATTATTTGCAAATGTTCCATCCCAGACGTTCTGCCATTCAGCAAAGGACCACAGTCCATTTCCACCTTCTGTTGGCTGTCTCTAGCTGTGTCTACTCTCTAATGCATTTAGCATGTGCCAGCGAATCTGTGACAACCTCAGAAGCACTGTTGGGGCTACGCATAATTTGTTTGCACGACACTTTATCTCCTAGCTCTCTCTTGAAATTTACAATTAACTCAGGGGAATAATTCCTCGCCATCCTTTGGTAAACACTGCACCTCTCTAAGCAACAACAGTCTGCCTGGTCCATGAGATACAATCCATCATATTTATTGCTGGCAAGACACAACCAAAGCAGCAGGGGGGGCGGGATTTTATTCATTGGTACCAGCTTGTAAAACACTGGCTGGGAGAGCATTTATATGAGCCACTCGCACTGGCGTAATGGAATTTAAGGTGCACTCCTATAACCTGACCACATTAAATTGAATAGGAAATTGTTTTGACTAGGACAGACCCTCCAACTGCCCTGTTTTTACTGGGACATCCCGGAATTACAGAAACCACCCTCGCTTCTGATTCCAACCAGGAGTGTCCCGGGATTTTAGACAAGGGGGACCAAACTTAAAAATAGAAAGCGTAATGCTGGTGGTCAACAAAAGAGATTTAAAGACTCTCAAGGCAAATCTTTAAAAATGTAGCATAAACGCTGACAACTGGGAAACACTGGCCTGCGAGCGCTCCATTGGAGAATAGCCTTTACCAAAGGGGGCATGGGCTTTGAAGATGCTCGAATTCAGGACGAAAGGGAGAAATGTGCTAAGAGGAAGGCATGCTTGGCGAACCCTCACCATGATCAACTCCCGCCCAGAAACCTATATCCCCACTGTGGAAGGACATGTGGGTCCAGAATTGGTCTCCACAGTCACTTACGGACTCCCTGTTAAGACTGTGTTCATGGAAGACAATCTTACTTGCCTACAAGTGATGCGGAAGAAGAAGACTGCTCACATCAGCCTGAATGGGGTCAATCTGCACCCAGCAACAAGGAATCAGCCCCACAGCAGCCCCTCACTCCACTACCCATGTGAAGCACAATCTGCCAGGCACAGAAAGTATGGCGCCCTCCCTTTCATGAACTGTTGTAAGCCTCTAAGCAGGGATTATTATTATCATTATTAAAAAAATTCTATACTTCCCTTCATCCAACAGGGTAGTTGACACAAAAATGCACACCATGGTGACAAACAAAAACAAAACCAGCAAAAATCCATGCCCCCCTCCTAATGGCATAGGATGTAATCATGAAAAACTTCCTTTGGCAACTATTTGTGTTTTTCAACAGCCTTGCACATTAAATGCATCTGCACCATTGACTCCCAGCATACAGAGCAGAGCACAGATGGCAGAAAAGCTGAGGTCAATACAACTGAACGCAGATGAGAGAGAACATCTTCGGATCTATGCTACACAGTTGATGCAGCCTGCTCCTAAACCCCCATTGTACCTACCAGCTGCCCATCAGCCAAAAGAGCACTTTCAAGTTTTAAGAGGACAGACTCAATTGACCAACATGTGGAACCCTCAAATGCCTGTTTTGACCAGTTTTCAATACATTTAGTAGATAAAACAACTCGTATCTGTTGGATTCAATAATATTAACACATGGGTAGGCAACCTAAGGCCTGGGGGCCAGATGCGGCCCAATCGCCTTCTCAATCTGGCCCGTATGTTTTTTACATGAGTAGAATGTGTCCTTCTATTTAAAATGCACCTCTGGGTTATTTGTGGGGCATAGGAATTCATACATTTCCCCCCCTTCAAAATATAGTCCGGCCCCCCACAAGGTCTGAGGGACAGTGGACTGGGCCCCTGCTGAAAAAGTTTGCTGACCCCTGTATTAACAGAATCTGAGGCGGAAAGTGCCAGAACATAGCCTGGTCCTCTTGCTATGGATTATTTTCAACTTGTGGAGCCTGAGGACACTGGCAAGCTGTTTAGGGGATTGAGAACAACCACTTAATTATTGGATCCTTGCCCTCCTTGGCTAGCAAAAATAGCTGGAGCTGGGCTTACTCTATGGGCTTCAGAAGTGGCCAATGCTCCCTTAAGGAACTGCAAAGTTTAAATGCATTGCCTGGTGCCAAATGTACTATTGAGAAAGGTCTTGGAGCTTTGGGGTCTCTCCAGCTCCAGTAAGCCTTGAAGGAGCCTCATGATTTAGACCATTTCTAATCTGGTTCCGGGTGGGGCTGGGTGCCTCAAGCGGGTGCTGGTAAATTGTGCAGATAGGAGGCACACTCAGTGCAGGAGAGGCCAAACCAGGACAAACAGGAACAGAGTAGGAAGAGCAAAGAGTCGCTCAAATACAGTCGTGCCTTGGCTGTCTAACGCCCTGGAACTCGGACATTTTGGCTCCCGAACGCCGGAAGCCCAGAAGTTATTGTTTCAGTTTGCAAATGTTCTTTTGGAACATCCGACGGGGCTTCTGTGGCTTCTGATTGGCTGCAGGAGCTTCCTGCAGCCGATCGGAAGCCGGGATTTGGTTTTCGGGCATTTTGGAAGTCAAACAGACTTCCAGAATGGATTCCGTTCGACTTCCAAGGTATGACTGTATTGCATACCGTCCAAAATTTCTCACATGAAAATAGGGATTGTGGATGTTTGAAGGGATATTTACTGAGACTTTTCATCTGCATCATAGGAGGTACTGGTAGACACCCAGCGATGAGAAATTTCAGCTTCCTCTCAGCTTCTCATTTTTCCAACCTTTAATTCAGTTCTCCACATCAGTTTGCCCTTTTTCTTTTCTTTTTTGTTCAAAGTTCTTGCGAAAATTCACCAGCATTTCAGCGTAAATTTCTCCTCATACACATATCTTTTTGCACAACAAGTAATGCATTTTGTACATTATATTTATTAATATACACAATTTTGGTATGCATTATTTGGCTGACCACCTACATTGGAAAACTTGGAGAAATGTGAATTTCAAAGTTTGGCATACTGTTTCAGCAAATGCAAACTAGTTGGGCTGGCCTTTAAATGCAAACCAAATTGAATTATCGCCACCATGCCTACCGGTATTTCCACTATATCCTAACATTCGCCAGCTGGGATATTTAAAGCCTAGGACCATGCCTCAAATAACCCATACAGTATTTGACTTAATGATTGTCAGCCAATTCTGCCATGGCCTTGTGTTCTAGAGATTAAAATTGTTGACAACTCAAAGCAAAGTGGAACATCGAGTTGACAGATCGGGTGATTTGTAAAACAATGGATTAATTATGTTGCGTGTGGATATTTTAAAAGGGAGTTTAATGTGAACCTTAATTGTTCGAGAAAGGCAGCACCTGAGAGTCTTGCACACGAGTGTCCTCTATTAATCCCCCGGTGAGTACAGCACGTACAAAAAGTGAAACTGTTTCCCCTACAAAGTTTCAAACGCCCAATCTGTGCCCCAGCAAGGAGAGGTTGGTGTTTGAACTCCTCAAGAAAAGAGCTAAAAGAGCTCACTTTGTCTACAGTTTGAGAAAATCAATGCCATGCATTCATGGGTAAATAAATAGTAGTTTTGTCTGGCTACAAACATCCAGGAGGATGTTGCCTGGAGTAGCATTGTGAATGTGCTATGCCTGAGATGGAGCTAAACTGTCACAGGGAACTGCACCTCTCAAGTGGGCACCATTAAGAGAACAAGGGAGGTGTTCGTAGTGAGTTCTTTTTCTAGAAAAATAGCACTGGCTCTCATGTTGTCTCTCAGTCTCCTCTTTTCCAGGCTAAACATGCCCAGGTCCTTCAACCACTCCTCATAAGGCTTTGTTTCCAGACCCTTGATCATCTTGGTTGCTCTCCTTTGCACACATTCCAGCTTGTCAACATCCTTCTTAAACTGTGGCATCCAGAACCCAGAACAGTATTCTAGGTGTGGCAGAATAGAGTGGGACTATTACTTCCCTTGACCTATACTTCTGTTGATGTAGCCTAGAATTGTTGTTGTTGTTTAGTTGTTTAGTCGTGTCCGACTCTTCGTGACCCCATGGACCAGAGCACGCCGGGCACTCCTGTCTTCCACTGCCTCCTGCAGTTTGGTCAAACTCATGCTAGTAGCTTCGAGAACACTGTTCAACCATCTCGTCCTCTGTTGTCCCCTTCCCCTTGTGCCCTCCATCTTTCCCAGCATCAGGGTCTTTTCCAGGGAGTCATCTCTTCTCATGATAAGGCTTTGTTTCCAGACCCTTGATCATCTTGGTTGCTCTCCTCTGCACACATTCCAGCTTGTCAACATCCTTCTTAAATTGTGGCATCCAGAACCCAGAACAGTATTCTAGGTGTAGCAGAATAGAGTGGGACTATTACTTCCCTTGATCTGGACACTGTACTTCTGTTGATGTATCCTAGAATAGCCGTAGCTTTTTTTGCCGCTGCATCACACTGTGGACTCATGTTAAGCTTGTGGTCCACCAAGACCCCTAGATCCTTTCCATATGCACTTCTAGTAAGGCAGCTGTCCCCCGTCTTATATTTGTGCATCTGGTTCTTACATTTGTCCTTACTGAAACTCATTTTGTTAGCTTGGGCATGGTTCTCCAATCTGTTAAGGTAATTTTGAATCCCGATTCTGTCTTCTGCGGCATTAGCTACCCCTCTCCGTTTGGTACCGCCTGCACATTTGATGAGCATCCTCTCAATTCCTTCATCCAAGTCATTTACAAAGATGTTGCAGAACAACGGGCCCAGGACAGAACCCTGTGGTACACCACTTGTCACTTCCCCCCCAGGATGACGAGGAACCAATCATGAATACTCTTTGGGTTTGGTCAGTCAACCAGTTACAAATCCACCTAATAGTTATCTCATCCAGTCCACATTTTACCAGCTTCCTGGTTAAATGCTGAGACAGGCTACCGGTCCATCTAGCTCAGTATTGTTGACATTGATTGGCGGCATCTCTGTACTGGGTTTCAGGCAGGAATATTTCCCAGCTCTGTCTCACGAGGCCAGGGATTAGGGTTGCCATATTTCAGAGGGTGAAATTCCGGACACAAAAGTTGTTGAGCTGTAAAATTTCTGACCTGTTTTTTTAGGAAATTCGCCCCAAAAACATTCCATTCCCAGCATGGGTTGTCATACGCCTGGGTTTTCCCGGACATTTTAGCGATTTTTGGAAACTTCCCCCAGATGCTATTTCCGGGGGCTGAATCCAAGATATGTCTGGGAAACCCCAGGTGTACGGCAGCCCTACCAGGGATTGGGGCCTGTAGCTTTTGCCATGCAATCAAGTATATGCATTACCACTGAGCTATGCGCTGCTGTGGGGATTACTCCCATGAAAGTATGTTTGGGACTGCAGCCTAAATTGCTCCCTTTGAAACCACGATGTTTTAGGTCAAAAAATTAGATGTCGGACAATTCCAGCATCTTGGATCAGCCATGATGACACAAGCTTAGTTTACATGGCCTAAGGTCATGGGTAGGCAAACTAAGGCCCGGGGGCCAGATGCGGCCCAATCGCCTTCTAAATCCGGCCTGCGGACGGTCCGGGAATCAGTGTGTTTTACATGAGTAGAATGTGTCCTTTTATTTAAAATGCATCTCTGGCTTGTTTGTGGGGCCTGCCTGGTGTTTTTACATGAGTAGAATGTGTGCTTTTATTTAAAATGCATCTCTGGGTTATTTGTGGGGCATAGGAATTCGTTCATATTCCCCCCCCAAAAAAATATAGTCCGGTCCCCCCTCACAAGGTCTGAGGGACAGTGGACCAGTCCCCTGCTGAAAAAGTTTGCTGACCCCTGGCTAAGGTGCACTCAACTCTGAAGATACATTGAGTAAGGAGAAAAAATGGGACAGGGTTGAAAACCTCTACTCCTGCAGGCCAAAGGGGGCTTAAACTGAGGGTCATAAATGCTAAGAGTGAGTCATGTGCCCATTTTCAGAACCTCAAATCAATTACACATCTGCTTTTATTTGCAAGTATTTCCCCAAATCTTCCATGGCATGCTGACATTTCACTGAACAGTGAAGCCCGGGAAGCCAAAATTCAATGGTTTACAACTCATCCTCGAGAGGGAAGAGGAGTCCACAAATGAAATCATCGAGTCGATCAGTATCGGAGAAATATAAGCTTCCTCTTGGAATTGTATCTGACATTTACAAGGACATCATACTTAGTCGGGGAAGCTAAATCTGCTTGCTTCTTAAGCAGGAATCGGCATTTTCTGATCTGCACTGAACTAGAAATAGCAGACTCAAAATATTTCTTCAGCATAAAAACGCTGCCTCTGCTTTGGCAGGAAATGTTAAAACGCCCCATGTCAACGATGATGGCAAGTCGACGTAATTGGAAACTGCCGGTCTAAGCTTGGTTTGAGCTGGAGGCGTCAGGAAGCTCAGGAACCAAAATTAATTGACCTTTAGAATAAGGTAGAATTTATGCAGACCCTCATCTCCAACCAAGCATAGATTAGCAAACGCAAAATGACCGGAGAAGCAACTCTCTCTGGAGACATTTGTGACAATAATGGCTAGACTTGGTGTAATGTTGTGTAATATCTACATGGTGTGATGTTATCTGCCAGATAACAAAACTTTCATTGGCAAAAATGTTATGTTTTTAAAGAGGTAGTTGATTACAGCTCTTACAAAACTGGGAAGAGGTCAAAATTAACAGCTCTCTCTCTCTCTTTGTTTCCTATTCTGCCTTGTTCAAAATGGTTCAGCCTCTTCCATCTTGCTTTATCCTTAAAATCCAAATGATCTTGCTTAAAATTGCAAAATCCCATCATTTAATCTGATAAATAGATGAATAATAAAATTTTGTGAATGTACCTTTTGAGTAGGGTAATAAAAATGTTTTAATAAATAATAATAATAATAAATTTTTATTTATACCCCGCCCTCCCCAGTCAAAACCCGGGCTCAGGGCGGCTGACACCAACAGAATTACAATAAAACATAAAAACAATTAGTTAAAATACAGATTAAAATACAGTATTAAAATTTAAAGTGCAGCCTCATTTCAAGTAGGCCATAAATCCAAGCCATGAGGGAGGAAGCTTCAAGACATACTCTTAAGCTCCAAAACCATTTGACTAAGATCTGTTGCCAATATCCCAACCGACAGTGAAATGAGCCAACCAGAATTTCAGCAAATTTATTCCTATTATAAATTATGGAGAGCTTTGCAGGGGATAAATATCAGGTTGCTCACGTTTTTAATGTATTATCTATTAGGATGAGCGATGCCATATATTTATTTATTCATATGTAACTAAATATATTTCAATTTTCCCTCAGGACTTATTTCTCCGAGCCATCTTTGGGTCTAACTGGCTTGGTTGGCTCCCTTTTTTTTTACATAGTATAATTAAAGAAATTTGGAACTGGGGTTTCTCCAAAATTATTTTTTCTGAATCATTTACTCAACCAATGAGTCAAAAAAATAATGTACTGTATTGAAAGTACTCAAATAATACTATTCTCAAGTCTCCCAAACTTTCCCTTATTTGTGATGAGGATACAACATAATTGTTCTTTAGGCAGTATGTCAGTCCTGCCTATTGCTAATTAGAAATATTAAAACTGGTATATCCATTTGTATTGAATTGTGGATGAAATAAAACAAGTTTTTAAATTAGAAAACATTTTCTGCATTAAGTTTGCTTTCATTCTAGGTTTCTTTTCATTAGATACAAAATCATTTAAAATATGTTGCAAAATAGCTATTTTTGTCTCTGTTATCGCTAAATATACCAGTATCTTTTGGAGGGCATTCATTTTACTATGGATCCTCATGCTGCCGGGGGGGGGGGAGAGATTGAAGAAATTGCCATCTTTCTGGTTCACTTTTCATTTGTTTTCCTCCAGCAAATTATAATTATAATGGAATGTGTGTCATCATTACAAAAAAGGCTCCTAATTATTTTACTGTTTTCTAACCTAAACCTAGAATTTCTAACCTAAACCTAGAATTTAGGTTTTTAATATATGGAAAGCCATTAACTATGTTTTAACTTGTTGTTGTTGTTTAGTCGTTTAGTCGTGTCCGACTCTTTGTGGCCCCATGGACCAGAGCAAGCCAGGCACTCCTGTCTTCCACTGCCTCCCACCGTTTGGTCAAACTCATGCTAGTAGCTTCGAGAACACTGTCCAACCATCTCGTCCTCTGTCGTCCCTTTCTCCTAGTGCCCTCAATCTTTCCCAACATCAGGGTCTTTTCCAGGGAGTCTTCTCTTCTCATCAGGTGGCCAAAGTACTGGAGCCTCAGCTTCAGGATCTGTCCTTCCAGTGAGCACTCAGGGCTGATTTCCTTCAGAATGGATAGGTTTGAGCTTCTTGCAGTCCATGGGACTCTCAAGAGCCTCCTCCAGCACCATAATTCAAAAGCATAAATTCTTTGGTGATCAGCCTTCTTTATGGTCCAGTTCTCACTTCCATACATCACGACTGGGAAAACCATAGCTTTAACTATACGGACCTTTGTCGGCAAGGTGATGTCTCTGCCTTTTAAGAAGTTGTCTACGTTTGTCATCGCTTTTCTTCCAAGAAGCAGGCGTCTTTTAATTTAGTGACTGCTGTCACCATCTGCAGTGGTCATGGAGCCCAAGAAAGTCTCTCACTGCCACCATTTCTTCCCCTTCTATTTGCCAGGAGGTGATGGGATATTTTAACTACATTTGGTTTATTTACTGAAACTTTAGAAAATGAATGAACCCAAATAAGAAATTATCTGATTGTGAAGTTGTCAAAGCCGCATGGCCTGTATGTTACTTGAAGTATTACTTTCCTTATTTCTGCCCTTTTGTTATTAAGATACTGCATTTTATCTAGAAGAGGACACAGTGCAGCACATAATGCTTTAATCCATTTGTGTTCAAGCAGTTCTATTGGCTTGGATCCGCTCTCCCCAGATGTTTGTTCCATTTGATGACAAACAGAAAGACAGAAGAGCATCCCTCCATCTTCTTTACGTTCCAGGTTGCTTGGGATCATTGGTGATAAAGTTCCCTGAACAGTTTTATCATTTCCTGGAGATAATGATTACCATCAATTTTGGCCTCGGCAGCATCCTTCCTCAGTGCCTCACATCTGAATGGGTGCCTTAAACACCCATCTTAGTAGCATTATCCTTTTAAAAGTAGAAGTTAACTCATGCTTCAGATTATTTGCAAAGAAACATCGGCATAGGGGTGTATAGGGCGCTTCAGAGCAGGGGCACACCTTGGTAATATGGCACCCAAAATTTGATGCCCCCCACAGCACTCCCTGCCTTCCCAAAGTTGGATAAACAAGGCGCCATGCTTTTGGAAGGAGGGGGGGCTCTGGTAGGGTCCTAGAGCTCTCCATCCTTCTCCCCAAAGTTAAAGGTAAAGGGACCCCTGACCATTACGTCCAGTCACAGACAGCTCTGGAGTTGCGGAACTCATCTCGCTTTACTGGCCGAGGGAGCCAGTGTACAGCTTCCGGGTCATGTGGCCACCATGACTAAGCTGCTTCTGGCGAACCAGAGCAGTGCAGGGAAATGCCATTTACCTTCCTGTCAGAGTGCTACCTATTTATCTACTCGCACTTTGACATGCTTTCGAACTGCTAGGTGGGCAGGAGCAGGAACCGAGCAACGGGAGCTCACCCCGTCGCGAGGATTCGAACCGCTGATCTTCTGATTGGCAAGCCCTAGGCTCTGTAGTTTAACCCACAGTGCCACCCGCGTCCCTCTCCACAAAGTTGGACAAGCGCTAACTAGACTTTGGGAAGGAGGCAGGAAGGCACCCCTTTGGCTCAGTTCCCAGTGCTGTAGAACCAGTCGTGCTGCCCTAAATTCACCTCTGTTCAGAGGGTTTCTGGGATTGTCCAAGATTGTGAGGGATTTGTATGATAATAATTTATTATTTATACCCCGCCCTTCTGGCTGGGTTTTGCCAGCCGCTCTGGTCGGCTCCCAACAGAATTAAAAGCACAATAAAACATCAAACATTAAAAGCATCCCCAAACAGGGTTGCCTTCAGATGTCTTCTAAAAGTCTGATAGTTGTTTCTTTCCTTGACATCTGATGGGAGGGTGTTCCACACTGAGAAGGCCCTCTGCCTGGTTCCCTGTAACCTAACCTCTGGCACTGAGGGAACCGCCAAAAGGCCCTTGGAGCTGGACCTCAGTGTCCAGGCTGAACGATGGGGGTGGAGACGCTCCTTCAGGTAAGAGGTGTCCTGAGTCGCAGTCTCCCCATGAAGTGTTCTGGACACACAGAAAATGCCCTGGATAAATGTCTGCTAAAAGCGAAACCTCATGACTCTAGACCAATTAATGTTTTAAAATGCCATTTGGGAAGTGGGTTGAGTAGAGAGGGGAAAGACCTTTGTTTTTGTTTGCATTTTATTGAGAAACTACCTACCTAAAGGGCACAGGTGGCCCTTTGAAATTTACACTTACTGTATAAAAATTGGTGCACTTCTAAAGAGTGAGCATAAAAATGAATATATTGGTGGAAATAGCATACCTTTGCAGATTAATATTGGGGAAATTGCTTGCAAACAGGTGCACATTAGTCAAAACTGCTCACATTCATGATTATTAGGAGAAATTGGGACTAACATACTGATAATTTTTCATGAGGGTTTAAAAATAATAATGTTGCAGACATGTGGAGAACTGAATTTTAGATTGGAAGGGTGATAAATGGAGAGAACTGTCCAATCTGCTCATCCCTAGGGATGGGGTGCAGCAAATAAGGTGCCCCCTGGGAAGAGAGGGAGCTCCGCTGTGACTAATAGCTCCAAAGGCAAAGGATTTACCCAAACACTCCAATCTTAGTGTTTCCTGGATAGCGAGTCATCGAGAATAGATGACGTCATTGTCTGTCTGGAGTGTGGTTCTTTATTACAGGAGGGTCCAATTAAAAATTGCCAGTAACACAGAATCAGTATGTTGATCTTTACATTAAATATTAGGAAGTCAGGATATTCATTCATAAGATCCTAGACATTCCTACAATAAGAGCTGGTGTCGGGGTCAAAGATAGTTCATAATGGGAGACGCCACCAAATTTCACCAGCTATAGCGACGCCACGATCTAGTCGAACAAACAGTGTAAAAAGTCCAGATTGGTACTCATCATCACACCACAGTGTGCTTTATTAACTATTGTAACATCATTATTTTTCGAAACAACATAAAAAAATTCCTTCCAGCAGCACCTTAGAGACCAACTAAGTTTGTCATAGGTATGAGCTTTCGTGTGCATGCACACTTCTTCAGATACTTCAGATTCTTCAGATATTATTTGTGTTTGTGTGCAGATGCACACATCTTTTTCACACAAGCACACACACAGAGTACTGTCTTTGACTTTACCTTTTGCCTCACTGCCTTTGACTGGACAACGGTGCTGCTGAGTAAGCAATACACAATACACATTTTGTCATTTATCGTCAGCGTCACACAGTCATGCTGCCAGCAACCATGTTGTGTGCCAGGTAGGGACGCGGGTGGCACTGTGGTCTCAACCACCGAGCCTTTGGGACTTGCTGATCAGAAGGTCTGCGGTTCGAATCCCCGCAATGGGATGAGCTTCCGTTGCTCTGTCCCAGCTCTTGCCAACCTAGCAGTTCGAAAACACGCCAGTGCAAGTAGATAAATAGGTACCGCTGCAGTGGGAAGGTAAACGCCGTTTCCATGCGCTCTGGCTTCCATTGCGCCAGAAGTGGTTTAGTCCTGCTGGCCACATGACCTGGAAAGCTGTCTGTGGACAAATGCCGGCTCCCTCTGCCTGAAAGCGAGATGAGCACTGGACTTAACCATCCAGCGGTCCTTTACCTTTTTTTCTAACCTGTGCGCCAGGTGCAGAAGGGGCAGCGGTGGCAAGACATGTTGGCCAGTTGCGTTCTCCCCCCACTGTGCCCAAACACAGCTTCACTGTTGCAGGCAGGAGGAGTGATGCTGCCACAGATTTTGCTCACTCCAAGGCAAGCATCAAGTGGTGGCGCATGGGCTGGGAGGACAACTTTGAAGTGGTGTCGGGTCCCAGCCGTCCCGCCATACCTGCCAAGTTGCTGTCAGAGAAATAAGGGACCAGGCTGGAAATAGCAGACCGGAAGTAGCGCTGCCGCCATTTTGGAACTGGGCGGAGCATGCTCAGAAGTGACTTTTGATGATGCTTTGCCCAGTTCCAAAATGGCCGCCGCGCCAGAATAAACCGGGGAAAAACAAAAAAATACATTTTTTCAGCTAGGAACAGCTGGAAAAATGGGGATTTCCCGGGGAAAACGGGAGACTTGGCAGCTATGCGTCCCGCCTGCTTGCCTTGCTTGCTGCACCGGGGGGGGGGGGGGAGGAGTTGCAGGGCACCCCAGCAGCAGCAACCTCATCATGCACCTGTGCGGATGACACCGCTCCCTTTTGTTTGGGGAAGAGGCAGAGGATTCAGGCAGGAAGGCTAAGTTGCGCACAGGGCAGGGCAAAAAAAGCGAGGACTTCTCCTCTCATACTCAGGGTTCCTCCTCACCCCTCCCAAAAGCAGAAGCAGTTTAGACAGGAAAGTATTTTTATAGGCTGGCTGGGAGAGATGCTTTGGACTCCATGGCTGCACTGCTGTGGGGGACAAGCCCCTCTTGAAATAACCATGCCATAAGATCTGGGCTCCCTCCATGAAGATGAAGGTGTAAATAGGTGAATAAACCCTATTTCTTAAAGCTACGGCAGTCTCCGCTGTGTCTCAATTCTTCAAAGGAACACAGACTCTGTGTGACTGCCTTGAAGCCCATGGGGTTTTGCCGGGGGAGGGGAGGCACCCAACTTTTGTAAGACGATGAAAGAGTAAGGGAAGTATGGGTCCATGAGATGGAACACCCATGCCAGGTTAGTCCTCAAATCGAAACTCCGTTTTGCTTCATAACCTAATTCTAGGTTATAAAAGATAGCATTCTTTAAACGTGCGTTGCCATTTTGCCACCGTTTTAAGAAGTGGAATTTGGGAGAGTGCACGCACAAATACGAGAGCAAAGGACAAGCGCCTCATGCTACCAGTGCAAAAAAAAATATGCATAAAGCAGTGTTCCTGAGTTAGTACAAGACTTGTATAAAACAGCTAATTCAAAGCAAAACAAAACTGTACATTGCCCGTGAATTGTAAACTCGTGTAGTCAAAATAACCGTGTTGCCACTTCCAAAATGTGTTTCGTATTAGAGGTCTCTCCTGACCCCCAGAGGGACGGCGGTGTATTTTTCTTACACATATGCAGCAAACACAGACCGTGCTCATTTGGCTCATTAGAAAAAAGAGAAAAACTGGCAGTGTCAGCAGTAACAGCAGTTATGAACATTCCCCTTATTTATTACTCCCCACGTGTTGCCAGATTCATTGGGGCTGAGGAATAAGATACTTTATTGTTGTTGAAAGGCAAAAATAGACAGATCTGGCGAAGGCTCTGTAATAACATCAATTTCAGACCCTCATCAGAGCAAGGCCAATAAGAGCCCTTTCCCACAACTATGGGGCTGGAAAACCAAAAGCAAGATGGCCTGAACTTTTGCTCCACTCTTGAGCGTCAGGCTATTATTCCCATTGCACAACATTGTGGGTTTGCTGGCTTCTCACTCTTATTGCTGAAATTTGTCAATTACTTTATCTTTTATTTGCTTAAAAGGAAAACATGTCCTCTTGCAACAGATAAGTTATGCCTCCTTCTGCCCCACGCTGAAATGTTTTGAGAGTCAACATAGCATTTTGGTTCTTGTTAGTCAGCATCGGTCAAGGACTTGGGGTCATTTTGTCCCAGCTGACAAGTGCTGATAAAGACAAAGAGTTATGCTCAGAAATCTGCGTGGTCCTCATGGCTTCCTCAAATAAGGAAGTGACCAGTTCTTCCTCTCTATTTAATGAGAAGCCACTCTGCCTGGAGCAGTGTTAAGGTTTTTTTAAAAAAAAATGTATTAGCAAAACATACAAATAAATCATTAAATGTTTTTCCTATGTAATGCTCATTTTACAAACAGAACATCCAGGTGGACATACCCCATGTTAACATTATATAGATGTTCTCACAATGCCTATTTCAGGATGGTGTGGGTATTGGAAAGTCTTTGGAATCCAAGATCCAAGTTTGGGGCAAGTGGTCTTTAGTCAGAGAACTCCAGCAGAGATTTAACAAGGCAAAACATGCAGCAAAGAAAAAGTGTGGAAATATAGACTGCAAAACCTTAAAATGTCTCCTTTCCACTGAACTTCAAAATATCATTGTTATTTCCAAAGTATTCCACTTCCGATGTGGGCTGCCACATCAAAGGAATTTCCACCTGGATGCAGAACACACGTTTGGCAAGTTATAAAATGGTTTACTTACAAACACTCCAAAGGCCAGATTCATGTGTTTTTCCATACAACAGTCTAAAAAAATTGCACAGGCATAGTAACAAAATGATAAATGTTCCTAAACTATATATATATGGGGAAACATTAGTTTCAGACTCCATTCTCATCTGAAACAAAAGAGCCCGGTCAAAAGCCATGTGGCTGGAGGGAGTAGCTCAGAGATCCTCACACCAAAGTTCATATATAGACTTGGTTACCTATTTCCTCCCAAGGTGGGGGGAAGTGACAAAGGCTGAGCCTGGCTGTACAGCTTTCTCTATGACATTAACCCCTTCATGTATTAATTATGCTCAAGCATGCTGGTTATATGAGGCTGGTTTAGCCTACAGTGAGAACATAAAAAGGATGGATAGTTCAGTGTTGCTGCCAGTAAGTCCATTGAACGGAGTGGGGAAGCTCTGGATTGGGGCCCCTGACAGTTCGCTGGGATCCTTTCACATCTGGCATCGGACTGCTGATACATTCAATAAATCTATTGTCCCACAGTCTTCCCTTTCTTACTCCGGAAATATTAATTCATTTTATTGTGTATACTGCATCCTTTATAAAAAGGGGGGGGGAGGTGTTGAATAAATGTCAAACCAGATAAAGATGCCAGGTGACTAGGGACTTTTAAGTTGAAAGTCTGCTTGAAGTATGTGGGAAATGTGTGCGGATCCTGTATTTGTGATGTAGACTTTCAGCCAGTGGCCAATGATTGTGTGCATACCTGGACTGCGAAGCCATAGGAGCTCTAAAGGCAGAGCTGTGTGTGGAATTTTAAACCAATTATACTAATTTGGGACTCTCCTTTCCATGAGGACTTGTGGGAGGGAGAGACCAAAATTAGTTTTGAAATCCAGCAAAGCCATGCACACAAAAAAGTCCTTAGAAAAACAGCTTTATATATCCCATCTTTCTTCTGTCTGCAGCTACGATGTGTCACTTGATCTTTCTGTGTGATAGGAAACTGCTGTGCAAAGAATGCAAAGAAATTGTCCCTGAATATATTTCAGACTTCCAAGAATTAAGATCTTCCAGACTGCCTTACAAGAAAACTTGTTTCAGACTCTGGCCTTGAGTGAAAGCTATATTCCTCCTTTCGATATTAAGGAGAAAACTAGGAAGCCCCAGAAACACAAACCCCAAAGTATGAAAATGTGCCCTCGTACTGTGAATGGCAGCAAAACAACAAGGGCATCAGATGATGTGAAGCCTTTTGAGGATTGGTTGAAGGAGCTGGGTATGTTTAACCTGGGAAAGAGGAGAGTGAGAGGAGAGATGATAGCTATCTTCAAATATCTCAAGGGCTGTCACATGGAAAAGGGAGCAAGCTTGTTTCTTCCTGGTAGGAATCAAACCACAGGCTTCCAGTTACAAGAAAGGAGATTCCGACTAAACACCAGGAAGAACTTTCTGGCAGTAAGAGCTGTTCGATGGTCGAATGGTTTTCCTTGGGAGGCTCTGGACTCTCCTTCCTTGGAGGTTTTTAATCAGAGGTTGGATGCCCACCTGTCATGGGTGCTTTAGCTGAGATTCCTGCATTGCAGGGGGTTGGACTTATGTCAGGAGTCCAGGTTCCCAGCTTGATAATGCAGTAAGTGTAGGTAAATAAAAAGAAGGATTTATTGCAAAAACAAACAGATAGCTCCAGACGGCTCTGGAATCATTACTCAAGATGACCCTTCTGAAGACTCTTTCCAGCGTCGACAGAAGATATTGAACTTACGACCCTTATGTCTCTTGTTTTGCTTCCTGTCTAGCAGCCCTCTCATTCGCTCACTCTTCGGACTTAGTGGATCAGCTCCAACCTCTTCCTGGTCTGAGATGCTGTCTCTGAATCTATTTTCTCCTATTTGTGCTTCCTGCGAGCTTTGGCTGTGTTCTAGCCTGCTCTCAGCTACTGCCTTATCAGCCAGCCTGTCAAGGTCAGGAAGAGCCAAAGTCTGAGCTTCTGGCTCTCCCCTGCCTAACATCTAAGCCTCTCTGTTCCAGGCTGCTTTCTGCAGTTGGCTGAAAACCTTCGCTTGGAGCTAGCTCATTCCTGACAACTTAGATGGCCCTTGGGGGTCCCTTCCAACTCTACAGTTCTATGATTCCATGAGCTGTGCTCTAGTCCACAAAATGGGCTTAGGCAACAGAGACTTGTAGCACAATTGAACTGCCAGAACTCATCCACACTTCTGTTTGCCCTGCCGCTTTCTCCTGGGAAAAACTGCTCTTTAGCCTTGAATCGGAACAAACAGCAATTTCATCTTCTACAGGTTGCTGTTTGTTCTGAGTCAGAGGTAAAGAACAGGTTTTCCTGGGGAAAGCTGTGGAGTGAATGAAAAACCGCTTGGACTTGTGCCTAGAAAACATGGGACAAGCAGAAATCTTGTGTTTTCTAGGTACAGAGCAAGTAGTAGTGTAGCTGAGCTCTTAATCTAATGCAGCCTTCCAGAGCCTGTTCTGTTCTTCAGAAGTTGCTGAGCTGCAGCTGCCATCATCCTTGTCAGCTGGGCATGCTCACTGAGGCAGATGGAGTCCAGCAATATTCATAGCCCAGCAAGGGAGGGAAAGGCTCATCTAAGATGCCACTCTTTCTTGTGTGTGTGGTAACAGCCTAATACTTGTGTATAGCACAGACTCCTCTTCTATAATATTTAGGTCCTACCATTCAATCATAACACACAAGAAACAAAAAGAAACAAAATCAATACCATCACAAAACTTAATCTAAAAACTAAATGTTTTAAAAGGGGGGAAAGATTATTTTATACAACAACATCATGTTGGGATAAATACAGACCAAGCTAGTTGTACGTACAGCACAATTCTATACATCAGGGGTGGGAAATCTTGTTGTTTTATGTTATTATACATTGTTTTATTTTTATTTTAGGAATTCACATGCTGCCATTCACGTTATGCCCTCTTCCCACAGTGGCTTACAACATATAAACACAATGTAATGTTATGTAAAATATCAAGCGATGCGCCAGTAATAACAGCATTAGCAAAAGATTTCACTTCTTCTAACCCAATTCCATCAGCCAGCCAGCTCAATTAAAACAACAGTTGGAACCCTACGTCTTACATATCCTCACTAAAAGCAACTCCGAATAAAAATGTTGCTAAGAACCTGGCTACATGATAGCAAGGAGATTCCGGAAATTCCGCAACTGCGGAGCCACCACGGAGAAGGCCCAACTGGGATGAGGGCCACAGTATCCCAACCGAAAGCTGTTGTGAGGCCATGTTTCAGCCATGAGTGGAGCCAAACCCCTCAAGAGATGTACAGAATCCCACATTCCCTGAGCACAGCCCAACATACAATTGCGTACACACCCTTAAAACGCACAATGTACTACCCACAATCCACCCTCTGCTCCCCAGCTCAACATTAGGATGCCACCTGCTGTAGCGAGTTCAACATAGAGGCCAGTGGTGTCATGCCAGGCAAAATGAGAGCAGCTTACTGCATGGAAGGAAGCGAAAGCTTTGGGTAGAGTTGCTCTTAGGTTATGTAAGA
Organism: Zootoca vivipara; assembly: GCF_963506605.1. NCBI lineage: Eukaryota > Metazoa > Chordata > Lepidosauria > Squamata > Lacertidae > Zootoca > Zootoca vivipara. The sequence goes on from NC_083280.1 coordinate 88,287,073, forward strand.
GCTGCGGTAAGAAAGGAGGGAAGCAGCTGTTCTTTCCTAAGCTGAATTGCTTCTTGGCCACAGGTTGTGACACAAAGCAACCAACAGCAACGCAGTGGGCTGCCTCCCCCCCCCCTACAATGTCTCGCGGGGAATGATTCTACATCCCCCCAAAACCAGAGTTCAGTTCTTAGAACTCCAGCAGAGAAAGGAGTAAGAGGTTTGTCAAGGACCACAGAGAAGTTCCTGTGTCTTGGGTTGCTTGTTCTGCAGAGTCAGAACCACTGGCACAAAATAAATATCTGGACCTCGTGCTTCCTGACCACTTTGTTACATGAAGGTCCAGCAAGGGGGATATGCAGTGAGCAAACTTCTTAAAATTCCCTTTTAAGGGAGTTCCAGGAGGAGGACAGATAGCTCGGGGAAAGGCAAGGCAACTGTGAATATCGTTTTGTCACAGTTATAGAGACAGAGGTTTCTCTGGACAAGGGGCGCTTGACTGGTTATTAAAGGAATAATAATAATAATAATAATAATAATAATAATAATAATAATAATAATAATAATAACAATTTTATTATTTATACCCCACCCATCTGGCTAAGGTTTCCCAGCCACTCTGGACAGCTCACAGTACATTAAAAATGGTAGAACATTAGAGATTAAAAATTTCCCGATACAAGGTTGCCTTCAGATGTCTTCTAAAAGTCAGATAGTTGTTTATTTCCTTGACATCTGATAGGAGGGCCTGGTTCCCTATAACCTCACTTCTCGCAGTGAGGGAACTGCTAGAAGGCCCTCGGTGCTGGACCTCAGTGTCCGGGCTGAACGATGGGGGTGGAGAAGCTCCTTCAGGTATACTGGGCCGAGGCCGTTCAGGGCTTTAAAGGTCAGCACAAACACTTTGATTTGTGCTCGGAAACGTACTCGGAGCCAATGCAAGTCTTTCAGGACTGGGGTTATGTGGTCTCAGCGGCCGCTCCCAGTCACCAGTCTAGCTGCCACATTCTGGATTAGTTGTAGTTTCCGAGTCACCTTCAAAGGTAGCCCCACCTAGAGTGCATTGCAGTAGTCCAAGTGGGAGATACCTAGAGCATGCACCACTCTGGCGAGAAAGTCTGCAGGCAGGTAGGGTCTCAGCCTGTGTACCAGATGGAGCTGGTAGACAGCTGCCCTGGACGCAGAATAGACCTGCACCTCCATGGACAGCTGTGAGTCCAAAACACACTTGGCATCGCTGCCCTCATCCACAAGCTATCTAAATTGATACTGGGTGAGCCCAGTATCAGAGAGGGTATATTGTCTTTCTTTTATCACACCCATCATGAGTGTAGTGAGCTGGGAAATTTTTTTTTTTTTTTTAAATATTTTTTATTAAATTTTCCGAATATAAACAACAACAAAAAAGACAATCATGACAATCTTATTTCCAAATCCATATGTCCACATCCAAAATATAACAAAAAATGAAAACATACACAGTTAAGAAAAAAAAAAAACCAATAATAACAATAAAATTACCTAATTTTAAATTTCTTAATTCCTTATTGGACCCCCTCGGGCCCCCTTTTTAACGGTTCCAATATCGGCTCCACTTTACAGGTTTCATTTTTTCCCCAAAACCTCCTATTTCATCATCTGCAACCTATATAAATGCTTAAATTCCCCTTCAAATGTCTAGGTTACAATACTTCTTAACATATATTCTAAATTTCTTCCAATCTTCTTGCAGCTTCTCGTCTCCCCGGTCGCGTAGTTTCCCGGTCAGGTCAGCAAGTTCCATATAGTCCAACATTTTCATCTGCCATTCCCCCACTGTTGGTAGCTCAGATGTCTTCCAGTACTTTGCTAGTAATACCCTTGCCGCAGTCGTGGCATACAAAAACAAATTCCAATCTTTATTAGGTAATTCTCTTCCCATTATGCCCAAAAGAAAGGACTCTGGTTTCTTAATAAACGTAGTCTTAAAGACTCTTTTCAATTCATTATAAATCCTTTCCCAGAAGTCCTTTACTAATGGACACGTCCACCACATATGATAAAACGTTCCTATTGCCTCCTTACATTTCCAACATTTATTATCCTGGTTATGGTACATCTTTGCGAGTTTTGCTGGGGTCAAGTACCATCTGTACATCATTTTAATCATATTTTCTCTCAAGACCGTGCATGCCGTAAATTTCATATTCTTTTTCCATAACCTTTCCCAATCCTCCATCATAATGTTATGTCCCACATCTTTTGCCCAATCTATCATTACCTTTTTTGTTTGTTCATCTTTCGTATGCCACTGCAGTAGCAGATTGTACATTCTGGAAAGATTCTTTGTCTTTGGATCTAGCAGTTCTGTTTCCAGCTTGGATTTTTCCTGTGAAAAACCATTTTTCTTATCTAGCTTATACATTTCATTTATCTGGTGGTATTGGAGCCAGTCGTCTACCTTACTTCTTAACTGCTCATACGTTTTTAACTTTAACTGGCCTCCTTCCTCCACCAAGATATCTCTATATTTAGGCCACCTGGCCTCCGTAGTCAATTTTTTATGAGCCTTAGCTTCCAAAGGTGAGATCCACAGGGGTGTTCTCCTCTCTAATAAATCTTTATATTTAATCCACACCTTCAACAATGATTTTCTAATTACATGATTTTTAAAACTTTTATGATTCTTGACTTTGTCATACCATAAATATGCATGCCATCCATAAGCATTATTAAATCCTTCCAAATCTAGAACATCTGTATTTTCTAGTAAACACCAATCTTTCAACCAACAAAAAGCGGCAGCTTCATAATAAATCTCAAGATCTGGCAGGGAAAAACCTCCTCTCTCTTTACTATCTGTTAACAATTTATATTTAATTCTCGGTTTTTTCCCTTGCCATATAAACTTAGATAGCACCTTCTGCCACTCTTTAAAGCAATCCACCTTATCTATAATTGGCAACGTTTGAAACAAAAATAACATTCTTGGCAATACATTCATTTTCACAACTGATATTCTTCCTGACAAAGACAATTTTAAATCCGACCATCTTTCCACCTCCCTCTTGATCACATTCCAAACTTTCACATAATTATTTTTATATAAATCCAAATTTTTCGCAGTTAAATTCACCCCTAGGTATTTCACCTTTTTCACAAATTGTAGGCCGGTGGCTTCCTCCAAAGTCTTTTTCTCTTCCGGTGTCAAGTTTTTATCTAACACTTTGGTTTTACTTTTATTCAATTTAAAACCAGCAACACTGCCAAACTCTTGGATTAAGTTCAGTGCGTTAATCGCACTGATTTCTGGGTCTTGCAAAGTTAAAACAAGGTCATCAGCAAAGGCTTTTAACTTAAATTGTTTCCTCCCTACCCCCACTCCTTTAATCGATTCCTCTCTTCTAATCGTTGACAAGAGCACCTCCAGGACCGATATAAATAAGAGGGGTGATAGGGGGCACCCCTGTCTGGTTCCTTTTTCAATTCTAATTTCCTCTGATACAACACTATTTACAATGATTTTTGCTTTCTGCTCTGTATAAACTGCATTTATCGCATTCATAAAACCGCTTCCCGCCCCCATCCTTTCCAGGTTCTTCTTCATGAAGGCCCAAGAAATATTATCAAATGCCTTTTCCGCATCAATAAAAATCAACATCGCTTTTTTGTTAATTTTCTCCTGTAAATACTCCAAAATATCAATTACATTTCTAATATTATCCTTCATATGTCTGCCCGGCAAAAAGCCAGCCTGGTCCGAATGAATCAAATCCCCCAACACCATCTTCAATCTGGAAGCCAAAATATTTGCAAAAATTTTATAATCCACATTCAATAAGGATATGGGGCGGTAATTCTTGATTTGAGTTTTGTCCATTTCTGGTTTTGGTATCAGCGTGATGAAAGCTTCTTTCCAGGAGTCCGGTGCCCCCCCTCCCCTCAAAATCTCATTGCACAAGTCTGTCAGTGGTCTTATTAGCCATTCCTTTAAAGCTTTATAATATTTAGCTGTCAGTCCGTCCGGTCCCGGGGCTTTCCCGAGTTGCATCTGATTTATTGCATTTTCCACTTCTTGTATCGTTATCTGGTGGTTAAGTAGGGTAGTCTTATCCTCTGGAATCTTTTGCAACCCATTTCTGTCCAAAAACTGCTCGATCTTGTCCAAATTCTCCTTTTCTTTTTTATATAGCTGTTTGTAATACTTCTGGAAGCATTTTCTGATCTCTGCAGGTTTCTCTATATTTCTCTCATCCTGAATTAAATTTGTTATTGTATTTTGCTTCTGTCTTTTTTTTAACTGCCAAGCAAGTAATTTACCGCATTTATTTGCAGATTCGAAAGTCCTCTGTTTCATCCATTTAATTTTCCATTCTATTTCCTGATTTATCAGAATTGCATACTGGGTCTGCAGTGTCTTGATTTCTTTCTGTAATTGCTCACTCTTAGGTTTAACTCTCAGTTTCTTCTCTTTCTCTTTCAATTGATCCAGGATATTATTCTTTTTCTCATTTTGATCCTTCTTCCTCTTTGCATTCTGCTGAATCAAAAGTCCTCTCATAACTGCTTTACTTGCGTCCCATACTGTTTTTTTTTCCAAGGAGGTATTCAAATTTATCTCAAAATAATCTCTCAACGACTTCTGAGCAATCTTTAAAACCTGTTCATTTCTCAACAACGAATCATTCATCCTCCATCTGAAAGAACCCTGCTCGATTAATTTTAAGTCCAGAAATACTGCATTATGATCAGAGCATGTCTTTGGGCAAATTTCCGCTTTGTGTATTCTTGGCGCCAACTCTTTCGTAATCCAGATGTAGTCCAGCCTACTCCAGGAATTTTTGATTGAGAGAAAAAAGTTTGTTCTTTTTCTAATGGGTTCTTGAGTCTCCACGTGTCTATTAAGTCCAACTCATCTATCATCTCAAAGAAAGATTTAGGTAATCGTCCCTCATTTGATATTTTGTCTCTTTGGGATCTGTCCATCATCGTGGAGACTGCTCCATTCAAATCTCCCATCAAAAACATCTTGTAATCCATATAGTCCATCAGAGTACCATGTAGCTTTTTGTGAGCTGGGAAATGTTGTTGCGGCAGCATTTTACTGTTTGTTTGTTTGTCTATTTGTTTCATAACAAGCACACACACAAATCCTTGATGCTCTTGAGAACTTAGTTCTACCATTTCCATGCAACTTAGGAGGAGTCGGAGGATATGGCATATGGGAACTGGCACAGACAATCAAGCCTAGAGGATTTCATTAAGGCCCCCTACATTTCTCTTCCATTATTTACTCGCCTTACAGCTCGGTTAAAATGGTAGTGAAGCAACCTTGTTGTTGTTTATTCATTTAGTCGTGTCCGACTCTCCGTGACCCCATGGACCAGAGCACGCCAGGCACTCCTGTCTTCCACTGCCTCCCGCAGTTTGGTCAAACTCATGTTCGTAGCTTCGAGAACACTGTCCAGCCATCTTGTCCTCTGTCGTCCCCTTCTCCTAGTGCCCTCCATCTTTCCCAACATCAGGGTCTTTTCCAGGGAGTCTTGTCTTCTCATGAGGTGGCCAAAGTACTGGAGCCTCAACTTCACAATCTGTCCTTCCAGTGAGACTCAGGGCTGATTTCCTTCAGAATGGATAGGTTTGATCTTCTTGCAGTCCATGGGACTCTCAAGAGTCTCCTCCAGCACCACAATTCAAAAGCATCAATTCTTCAGCAATCAGCCTTCTTTAAAGCAACCTTAGTAAAGTGAAAAAAGAGTCACATCAGAATATTGTATTTTATAGCAGAGTTCAAAACATACAGAACTCACCACAACTCTTTTCTGGATTAAAAATCAGCACAAGGAAGGAACCATTTGAAGATTTTAATTTTCAGGGTTCCTGTGGAAAGCAAATACTTTTATCGCTTTCAAACGAGTCACTGATTCACAACAACTGTTCCCTCACAACCAATTCCTCACCGTTGGCTGGCTTTGAAAATGGGATGTGAATGTTTTAGCTTGCTGAGAATAATGGTCTGTTTGGTCTGAGGGAAAGGAGCAGGTTGTGTCAGCCTACTGCCGCTACAAAGATTACAATGAAGAGTCTGTGACGGCTTAAAAAACTAACATATTTATCGATCGTTGGCTTTCAGTGCACTCCACCTATCGCAGCAACCCTTGCAACACCCCTGTAAGGTAGGCCAGTGTTACATAAACATTGTATATGAAGCGCTGAGAGAGGGGCTTGCCTATGTAAGGTATCCCAGTGTCAACAAATTCATGAGTGATGTGAGATAGAAGCCTGACATTTCATGGCTCAGCCACCACACTGCAGCCATGAACACACAGTTGTTCACATGGCGATGGAATCTGGCACTTCTGGAGTAATAAAAACCATTGTTACTTTTGTGTTGCTTGACCTCCCTTTGCTGCCTTGGATTTTCCCTTGCAATTGAATACTTTCATTTCGCAGAGGGGAATCTCAATATCGCACAGCACCTCCTGGTGGAAAGTCCCAATATCTCTTTCCTCACAGCTGAAGGCTCCTTCAGTTACCTTGGGCAGCTCTAATACAGAGAGTGGAGCCAAAGATTTTACTATACTATCGCTAAATTCCCAGTGGTTTTGTGCACACACACACACACACACACACACACACACCTCCCCTCTCCATCTACTGTGACGTTTCTTGTTTTGCTTGCCGCGTAAAATATCTCAGCCTGCATTTAATTTGTGAAATATTAAGGAACCAGCCATCTAAATAAGAATTCTGAGCGTCCTGTCAGTTATGAGGCCCTTCCAAGCCAGCCCCTTGCTCCCTTTTCCCCACCAGTCAAATTAATTTAAGGTACTTGGCTGTGCACGGTGGTTCCCATGGTAACACTTGAGGATTTGAAACCAGAGGCCCACGGGGGTCTTGTAGTGTTGAGCTCATATTTGTATTTTAAATGGGCCTTGAACTGTCTGCACTTCCTTAGGCCGCCAACGTTCAGTTTTCTTTCCTTACCTGCATCCAGCTGAGGCCCCTTCGAAGCAGCTGGCTGCTCTTCCAACATGCATCCGACAACACTTGCCGCTTCAGCCAGGCTCTGTCACTTTTCCACAGCGTGCTGAGGTAAGGACGGAGCCCCAGGAAAGTGCCTTGCGTCCACACATTGTGCTGGGAAATGTAGGGTGAGAATATTAGAGCAGACCCTCCAAGTGTGCCTATTTTCTGGGGACAGTCCCGGATTCACAGAAGCCGTGCCGGTTTCTGATTTGATTCCGGAATGTCCCGCTTTTCCTTAGGATGTCCCTAGTTTTTACCAGAGAAACATTGGAGGGTATGGTAGGATGTCCCTGTTTTCATTGGAGAAATGTTGGAGGGTGTGGAGTTACCTGATCCACAAGTCATCCGAAGGCGGACCTGTATAGGGAAGTTTATTAATTGTTTTTATTATGCTTTTATAGAAGTTGGAAGCTGGAATAGGATGTCCCTATTCTCACTGGAGAAATGTTGGAGGGTATGTTAAAGCAAGGGCATAGGTCTGCAGGCTTCTTCCCCATCAGAGATGCTGGTCAGAGGTTGCTGCTCTCCAGAATCCCTTGAGTGTTTTTAGTTTCGTTTGGGACATGCCATACCCTCCAACATTTCTCCAATAAAAATTGGGACGTCCAGAAAAGCGGGAACTTCCCGGATCAAACCAGAAACCGGGACGGCTTCTGTAAATCCAAGACTGTCCCTGGGAAATAGGGACACTTGGAAGGTGCTTTATCAAAACACGGAGTCAGCCAGGACAGCAAATGAGGGGGCAGGAAAACACCCCAAAAAACAACAGAATCGGCATCCTTTCGTTGCTCCCAACTAAAAGTCACAAAGCAGTGAGCTAGCTTTCTCGTTACACAAAACCCTTCCTCAGGCTGGATGTTAAACAAAAAGGCAGGGGGCCAGCTTGGGGAGAAGGAATAGGACCCCTTACTAATAAAAGATGTAGTAAAACTTATCTACTTGCCTAGGCATTTTAAGCTTTTTATATTTGCGGCTCTTTAGCTTGCTCTGTTTTTTAAAGCTGCCTGGTCCAGTTGTTTTAGGTGGAGTGCTTTATTGTTTCCTTTATATGATTTCAGTGGGTTAGTTTTTTATTTTATGATCCATATCCCATGCTGGTGTTTGCATAAAATAGTGAAGGGCAGGTCAGACATATTTTAAATCAATAAATATCTGAAGTCTGATACAGACATAGGCACAGTATATAACTCTCTTGAAAACTCTCTACATACTAAAGGTGAAACTGGATGTGATGGAGTAGACACATTTGTTGTTTAGGTCTGCCAAATTCACATTTAAACCCAAGAGGAGAAGTTATTTGTGTTCCAGCACTTGACAACTTTTCTTTTTAAATAACCTTTGATTCTGTTGTTTCTTTAGGGTATTGGTTTTTTTTGGGGGGGGGGACCTGCTCTTTGCAGTTTTACTTCATGCCGCTGTTTCTAGCTTTGTTAAAACTAAAACCAAGTCAGCAACTTGTGTTATAAAGTTTTATAATTTGTGTGCCACTTTGTGGAGGGGGAGATCAGGGTTTGCATTTTAAATAAGCAAATAAAGCAAAATCCACAAATCTTTCCATAGGTTAAGAGTGAGAAAAAACATCAGGTCATGTTTTCTTTGATATGATTGTAAATTTGTGGGGTTAGTCTGGATGTAATCTGAGGGAGTCCCCTACAGCCCTGAGGTTTGGTGGGGAGAGCATTAATTGAACAAGCTGGACTGCTGGTGGTTATCTTGATGTCTCTAGAGCAGGGTTTCCAGCCGTTTTTGGACTACAACTCCCATCATCCCTAGCTAGGAGGACCAGTGGTAATGGATGATGAGAATTGTAGTCCAAAAAAGATCTGGCCATCCAAGTTTGGGAAACCCTGTGTGTGACCAAGGACCCTTCCTTTACTAAGGAGAAGGCCACACCTCCGGTGTGGTCAGTAAGGTGAATGAGTGCAAAAGGGAACTGTTCATTCATTCATTCAAAATATTAAGTGGCTTATAAATTCAAAAGCATTTATAAGCCACTTAATATTTTGAAAATCTCCAAGCGGTTGCCTGGCAGTCTTGTTGTTTTTTAACTGAGCTGGAAAGAGGTTGGGGTGTGTGATTCCCTCTCTATGACAACCCAGTGCTGTGGCATTGGTAGGCAAGATCTGGTGGGGTGTTAGTGCTGTGAATCTGACATCTCGTGCTCATCCCATTCATAATTGTAAATAAGCCTTATATCACACAAAATATTATTCCTGAAATATACTCGGAGTCAAGAGTGAATTTCATGCTCTTTATTCAGCTCATAGTCATCAAGGAGGAGAAGAGAAGACGAATGGCTCTTTTCCCCAAACCGTCTGCTTATATACATTATTTACACAATGGGCCTTGCGTGATTGGCTACTTCAGGGCTACACCTGTGGGCCAATTATATTGTGGATTGACTTCTGCCTGCAGCCTGATTGGCTGCTCCTACAGGCCAATCAGGTAGCAGATTCACTTCTGCCAGCCGCCTGATTGGCTGCCCCAGCAGGCCAATCAGGTTGAGGATTCACTTCCACCTGGAGTTGGATTGGGTAGCTCCCGCTGATTCTGAATCCTATTGTTCTAGGATTCAGCTCAGTACATAACACCCCTCCCCTCTAAGTTCCAGTCCTGCCCGGGAAGTTGCATTCGTAGTCCCCAAGGTCTGCTGGCCGCCTCCGTGTGCGTTGTGGCCTGGGGTGTTCCTTGGTCAGGGGTTCTGGTTCTGGCTCGTGTTCCGAGGCTGCTGGCTGTGCCAGGGCTGTCTGGTCTGGCGCCACTGAACCACTAGGTTGTAGCTCTGGTTCCGGTGTCCTTCCAGCCTCGGGGCGCCCCTCTGTGCCTACTGCTTCTGCTTCCCCTGCCCACCCCTCTCGCTCTACAGGCCTCACTGCCCTGCTGTCCCCTTGGGACCCCTCTGTCCCGCTCTCCTCCCGGGTTCCTCCTGGGAATCGTCGCCGTAGCTGGTCGCAGTGGCGGCGCCAACATTGCCCCCCTTCCGTTAGTACCTCGTACGACACGGGACCGGTCACCTTGGTGACTGTGGCGGGTACCCATGCTGGGCCTGCCCCAAAATTCTTTGCATACACTGGGTCCTGGGCCACAAATGTCCGGGGGTTCCTGCCTTTCCCCACCACTACCTCATCCTGAGCTCTGTCGGGGTGAAGTCGGTCCAGTCTAGTTGCAAGGCGCCGGCCCATTAGTAATTCAGCTGGGCTCCGGCCCGTCGTTGTGCTTGGGGTGCTGTGCTGTGCTAGAAGAAATGCGGCAAGGCGGTATTCCCAGTCCCCTTGTGTCATGCGGCGGAGACTGTCCTTGGTGGTCCGCACCATGCGCTCCGCTTGGCCATTGGTGGCAGGGTGGAATGGTGCTGAGCGGATGTGGCGGATGGCGTTCTGCGCTGTGAAGGTCTGGAACTCCTCTGACGTGAATGCGGTTCCATTGTCCGAGACGAGGGTGTCAGGGAGCCCGTGGGTCGCAAACAGCTTACGTAGTACCCGGATGGCCGCCGCCGTAGAAGTGGATGGTACCAGTGCGACCTCCAGCCATTTGGTGTAGGAATCCACCACTATGAAGAATGTTTTTCCCTGGAAGGGGCCAGCGAAGTCCACGTGCAAGCGTGACCATGGATGTCGGGCGGACTCCCAGGGCTGGACTGGGGCCCTTGGGGGATCCGGGCGGGATTCTTGGCAGGTCTGGCAGTGTTGGACCCAGGCCTCTATCTCTCTATCAATTACCAGACCTTTAGAAGGCATCTCAAGGCAGCCCTGTTTAGGGAAGCTTTTAATGTTTGATGGATTTCTGTATTTTAGAATTTGTTTTTTTTGGAAGCCGCCCAGAGTGGCTGGGGGAACCCGGCCAGATGGGCGGGGTATAAATAATAAATTATTATTATTATTATTATTATTATATATCAATCCCCAGCCACCACACATAACTCCTGGCAAGGGCCTTCATCCTCACTACCCCTGGGTGTGTCTCGTGTAGGGCTGTGAGGACCCTTTTGCGGAGGGGCTGGGGAACAACAACCCTGCTTCCCCATAACAGGCACCCCTTGTGGGCCGACAGTTCATGTTTGCGGTTTGTGTAGCCAGCGAATTCTGGCCCGGGGCTGCTGCTGGGCCATCCTCGCCACACCCAGTCCAGGACCCGGGAGATGACCCTATCTTTTGTGGAATGGTGCGCAACTTCTTGTGCCTGAATGGGTCGGTCGGGAAGCAGCTCCAGGGTCATAACCTCTTGCGCAGGCGCTGGGTCGGGGCCTGTTTCTGGTAGTGGTAGCCTGCTGAGGGCGTCTGCGTGGCCCATCGCCTTCCCAGGGCGGTGGATTAGTGCATACTGGTAGCCGGCAAGGAAAATTGACCACCTGAGGACACGTGGAGACAACACTTGGGGGGTCTGCTTCTCAGGAGCAAACAGGCCAAGCAACGGCTTGTGGTCGGTCACTATGGTAAAGGGCCGCCCGTACAAGAAATCATGGAATTTTTTTACGCCCTTCACGATTGCCAGACCCTCCTTGTCAATCTGTGAGTAGTTTCGTTCGGCTGCAGCAAGCGTCTGGGAGAAGTATGCCACCGGCACCTCTCTTCCATCCGGGAGTTGGTGTCCCAGGACAGCGCCGATGCCATAGGGAGAGGCGTCGCATGCCAGCACCACTGGCAGCCTCTCGTCGAAGTGTGCTAAGACCGAGTTCGAGACGAGCAAGTCCTTGACTGCCTGGAATGCGGCCCTTTGTCGCTGGCCCCACACCCAAGGGGCCCTTTTATCTAGGAGTCTGTGTAGGGGCTCCGCTACCGCTGCCTTATGGGGAAGGAAGGCATGGTAAAAGTTCAATAGTCCCAAGAATGACTGAAGTTCGGGCTTGCTCTTGGGCGCTGGGGCCTCACAAATGGCCCGTACCTTGTCGCCGGTTGGATGGACCCCTTCTGCGTCCACCTTAAATCCCAGAAAGTCCACCTGCGGCACTCCCAGTAAACACTTTTCCCGCCTCACCTTGAGGCCCGCCGTCTGGAAACGGTGCAGGACGGAGCGGAGGCGGTCCTCAAATTCCTCTGGTGTGGGCCCGGCGATCAGTACATCATCGAAGAAGGGGGTGACGCCAGGAATCCCTTTAAGGAGCGAGTCCATTAGATTCTGGAATATGCCTGGTGCCACGCTAACGCCAAATTGTAGCCGCTTAACTCTGAATGCCCCTCTGTGCGTCACAATCGTCTGAGCCTCTGCTGTGGCTTCGTCCACAGGCAACTGTTGATACGCTTGGGCCAAGTCCAGTTTGCCAAAGATTTTTGACCCAGCCAGGGTGGCGAGGACATGGCTGACCACTGGCACTGGGTATGCATGGGCCGTGAGAGCCTTGTTTATGGTGCATTTGTAGTCTGCACAGATGCGGACCGAACCGTTAGGCTTGACGGGTGTGACAATTGGAGTTTCCCAGGGGGCGTTGGGCACCGGCTCCAGCACTCCTTGCTCCACGAGCCGGTCCAATTCCTCGTCTATGCGGGGTTTCAGGGCGAACGGGACCCGGCGGGCCTTGTGCCTGATGGGTCGTACAGCGGGGTCTAGCTGTAGGGCAATGGGGGGTCCTGTATATCGTCCCAATGCCCCATCGAAAACCCCTGGAAACTCTTTGCATATGGCGTCCACGTCCACTTGTAAGCTAGTGCGGTTCACCCCGGTAACGGCTAGCCCCAGAGGTCCAAACCATGCCAGTCCCAGTAAGCTAACGTAGGGGCCCTTAACTACCAGCAAGTCCAATTGTTGCTTTCGCCCTCGATATTGCACCCTGAAGGTCCCCACCCCCATAGTAGGGACCTTACGTTTCTGGAAGTCCCGGAGGGTGAATGGGGCCGGCCTTAGTTTGGGACCCCCATTAGGGCACAGTTCCCTTAATGTTCGGGCCGAGATTATGGATAGAGTTGAACCCGTGTCCAGCTCCATGCGGCATGGGGCTCCCTCTATCTGTACCTCTATATAAATTTTCTCTGTGCTGGGATGGGGCAACTGGAATACCTGGTAGTCCGTGATCTCCGTCGAGTTGCCTTGGTGCATGGTGCCGTGTGACCTGGGGCTCCTGGGTCGGTCATCTGATGCTTGTCGACGGGTGAGTCGAGCCCGACACACCCGGGCGATGTGTCCCAATTTTCTGCACTGCCTGCACTCTGCGTTGCGGAAACGACAGGTCCTCCTCTCGTGGTTCTCCCCGCAGCTTGCACAGTTCCCTCCTTCTCGTCGAGGCTGCTGTGGTGTGTGTGCTGCTTGAGTGCGCCGCTGTACTCGGTGTACTTCCTCCCTGTCAGATTCGGATTCGTCGGTGAGGTCTTCGTGGTAGACCCTCGGTTGGGATGGCGGGGCCGGTCGTGCCTCTTGCGTTGACCTCTCGGCGGCTTCGGTTGCCAGGGCTTCCTCCAGAGCAATCTGGAACGTGAGGTCTTTTTTGGCGTAGAGGCGTCGTTGCAACATCTCGTCCCTCAGGCCACCGACGAGGCAGTCACGCAGCATGTTCTCCAATTCTGAGAAGTTGCATAACCGGGCGGCTTGGCGGAGGGAGGTCACAAACCCAGTTATGGTTTCCCCCGGGGCTTGCCGCTTTGCGTAGAAGGCATTTCGGCAAGCTACCACCGAGGGCTGTGGTGAGAAGTGCTCCTTCAGCCGTTCCATTATTGTTTTGTAAGAGACGGTAGCGACATCTCTAGGTGCAAGGAGAGCCCGGGCGATTTCAAACGTCTCCTCTCCACAGACGCTGAAGAATGTTGCCCTCTTCATGGCATCGTTGGTGACTTCTTTCGCTTGCAGGAGGAAGTTGAAACGGGCGGCGTACCCTTCCCAGTCTCCTGATGCTGGTTTGAATGGCAAGAAGCTGCTGTCGGTTGCCATTCTGGGTTCCTTGGGTCCTGGAGCTGAAGCCTGGATGCACGGTGCGATGCAGCGGTGCAGCAGGTGGCGGTGCTGCGGTGCAGTGCGTGGTGGCGGTCAGCTCAGCAGGATCCCACCTTCGTCGCCAGTGAAATATACTCGGAGTCAAGAGTGAATTTCATGCTCTTTATTCAGCTCATAGTCATCAAGGAGGAGAAGAGAAGACGAATGGCTCTTTTCCCCAAACCGTCTGCTTATATACATTATTTACACAATGGGCCTTGCGTGATTGGCTACTTCAGGGCTACACCTGTGGGCCAATTATATTGTGGATTGACTTCTGCCTGCAGCCTGATTGGCTGCTCCTACAGGCCAATCAGGTAGCAGATTCACTTCTGCCAGCCGCCTGATTGGCTGCCCCAGCAGGCCAATCAGGTTGAGGATTCACTTCCACCTGGAGTTGGATTGGGTAGCTCCCGCTGATTCTGAATCCTATTGTTCTAGGATTCAGCTCAGTACATAACAATTCCCCTCCCATGATCTTCGTTCTGAAACCAAACCCTTTTGGTGTAAAAACCAGACCCTACTCTCTGCTTTATAAGAAAACAAATGCCCAAGGGTGCAAACATTTATTTGAAATTTGGCCATGCCGTATGCGACGATCACACGATGCTATCACCAAATATGCGAGGATCCCTCCGAAAATGTGCAGATCACCAAATTTGTGATGCACTCCCCCTTCTCTAATACTAGCAGCGTGTCGAAGGAATTCAGTTATTTTACAAACAACCCGCTATTCCGTCTTTGTCCCCCAATAACCTCCCTGTCTTTATATGGGTTTGCTAGTAAATAGAGTACCGTTCCAGCTTTCCAAATAACGTGGCTCAGTATCCTTAATAACTCCAGGCAAATGTTACAGGAACAATCTTGTGCCCACAGAAAGGATTCCCTCTCACCTCAGGTTCACCTCAGCAGCTGTTTGCCCCAGCAACTTTTGCTACTTTGTGGCACCCTTTCCCTTTCACTTGCCTCCCCTGTGCGTGACTTTGAGGTATAAACTATTCTCCTGCTCCTCAGGTTTAGTTTTACCTCCCCTCTTCAGTCACCACCCTTTGGAGTTCAGATACGTTGCTGGAATAAGGAGGAACATCCGATTTAATGCAACATAGAAGAAAGCTTTATTTAACTGGAAGACATGTAAAATTCTTTATGGTTTCATAAAATTCTTTATGGTTTTATGCGGGTTCTCCTTCCTGGAGAGCACGTGTTGCGGTGGGGGCCAACAAACTACCCCCCCTTTGTTGCTGGGGCGGGATTGTTTGGATTACCGCTGTGCTGATTGGACCACAGGTTGATGCTGGGGTAAAAGACGTGTTGCCATTATTTGATTGACAGCCCTGGGGTATAAATAGGCAAGCACGTGTTCAGATCCCCCTCTTTGTCTGCATTCTTCGGATCTCCCTCCTTCCCTCCCTATTTTTAGGCTCCTGTGTTGACCTTGCTGTGCCTGTCATGGGGACCTCAGCACGCAATGAACTTGCTTTGCTAAGCAATCATTTTATTAAGCTGCGTTAATTTTCCATATTTGTTTCATTGGACCAAGGCGCATGCCTTTATACTTGAATTTAAAACAAGTGTGTTGATGTGCTGAACCTTGGTTATTGAATATAGGTTTTACACGGCGGGTAGCAATGCAGGCTGTAATTTTAACCCCATTTACATGGGAGTGATCCCCACTTAATTCAGTAGGGTTTAAAATAGAGTGGTTAGGATTCTGGTATTAATTAGCTTATCAGCAGGGTTTTGTACAATCAATAGAGGAACTTTTAAAAAGAGAAATGGCATCTTGTTAAGGATTAAGACTCCAGATTTTTCAGATCACGTAACAGCTTGCTTGGCTTGTAACTATATATAACTTTATGTACTATACACTAAACTTCAAAAACAATGTAGGGGTTTGTACCATTCCCTGGCAGGACTCTAAAGCACAGACCAGCTGGAGAGTTTCTCCTCTGCCAAGGGAAGAGAATAGGGCAAGGAAGCCTGCAATCTGAGTTGTCCTTACACTAGGGGTGGAGAATATTTTTCATCCAAAGAGAGGGGTGGAAGTGAAATTCAATTCAGTTTACATTCATAGGAAAACTTACCCCAGTAAGAGGTTCTGTAACAATACGTGAACCCAAAAAACAACCAGTCTTAAGAATTCTCAAGTCTCCAGATTTTGCAGTGGGGTTCTGCAACTGAGTAATGTGTACAAAAATGCATAAACGGAGGTAATGTATGCATATAAATTCATATATCGGTGAAAACAGCATACAAAAATGCATTCTATTTGGAGAAATATATTAGGATAATTTAGCAATAAAATTCTGCAGCATTTCATGAGAACTTTTTAAAAAATCATATATTGATCTGAAGTTTTTTTTAAAAAAAATGTTTTATTAAGTTTCCAGAAGAAAGTTTCTACATATACACTCCAATTCATTTTGGTTTTTTTTGTTATGTCAGCTTCCCATCCTGCTTTCCATAGTGATTTTGTTTTCTTCCCCTTTGCTTCACCGTTTTCTATCTCTTGTGTCATAACAATATTACAGTAAGTCCTAATTCTTTCTGTCGCTCATACTTCAAATCCTGCTCACAAATTCATCAAACTATAATTTTTTATTTAAATAGTCTGAGAAAGGTTTCTATTCTTCCACAAAACTGTCATCATTGGGTTCTCTTATTTTAGCTGTTAACATTGACATTTCTGCATAGTCCATCACCTTACTTCAGGCATAGGCAAACTCGGCCCTCCAGATGTTTCGGGACTACAATTCCCAACATCCCATCACCACCCTGTTAGCTAGGGATGATGGGAGTTGTAGTCTCAAAACATCTGGAGGGCCGTGTTTGCCTATGCCTGCCTTACTTCTCCATTCTTCTTTTGTGGGAATTTCTTCCTCCTTTCATTTTTGAGCATATATAATCCTTGCTGCTCTCATAATGTACCTAAACAATTTAATCGTCTTTTTGAGGTCTTCTGTCCCTATAATCCCTAAAAGGAAGGCTTCAGGGTGGGTTTTTTCTTTTCTTTCCATGATTGATTACTGCAGATTGATGTGCAGTTGTGGAGAAGATTCTGCATTCATGTCAAGAGGTCACCCGGGGGGCTAATGTTCTTCTGGTTGCCTAGGCCTGTTGTAAACTGGTTGCTAAATATGTTCTCTCCTGATATGTCCCCACCCGTTCAGAATATAATGGTTAATCTGGGGGACTCGTTGTCCTGTCCTTGTAAATGTCTCTAGGACTTCCTTTTAAGAATTCACTGACTTTGGCCGTGAACTTCACCCTGTGCTAGTGGAAAGATCCCTTGGTTCCTGCTTCTTGCTGTGGTTGACTGGAGCTGCTCGCCACTGGCTATACTGTGGTTTCTGTTTCAACATCAGTGCTGGTCAATGCATTTTTAACATTTCTTCAAAACCTCACAGCAGGGAATTCTAATGTTGCGAAAAAGAACTTCCCATGAAATGGAATGGAATGGTAAAAAGGCAAAAAGGAGCAACCTTTTAGTCTGGATCCAGTTCTGGTTAGTGCCTTTTCTCAGAAGTTGTGCTCCCAGAAGCAAAAAGAGGAGAACTCATCCTCACTTGCTCTGGCCTCTACCCACCCAAGCATTTACCAGCCATGTACAGATTTTTGCAGGCAATTTCCCCATATATATGGAATTTTATATGCTATTGTCACTACTATATCATCTATCTATCATCTATCTATCTATCTATCTATCATCATCTATCATCTATCTATAAAACTTAGTTGGTCTTTAAGGTGCTACTGAAGGAATTTTTTTATTTTGCTTCGACTCAGACCAACACGGCTACCTACCTGTAACTTTCCCCTAACACATGGTCTTTTTGGTAAATGCTGGATGCTTGGAGAACTGCATTGCAAAATTTGGACAAGTGTGAATTTCAGGGGGTGGTTCTGTGTTTCGGTCCTCTTACAGGTTTGGAAAATGAGAGGCTCACTCTTAAATGGAGGCGCAGGTCAATTCTGTGTTCAAGGCAGGTGTCTACCAGCTCCATCTGGTACAAAGGTGGAGACCCTACCTGCCTGTAGACTGTCTCACCAGAGTGGTGCATGCTCTGGTTATCTCTTGCTTGGACTACTGCAACGCGCTCTACGTGGGGCTACCTTTGAAGGAAACTACAACTAATCCAGAATGTGGCAGCTAGACTGGTGACAGGGAGTGGCCGCCGATACCATATTACACTGGTCTTGAAAGACCTACATCGGCTCCCAGTACGTTTCCAAGCACAATTCAAAGTGTTGGTGCTGATATTTAAATCCTTAAACAGCCTCAGCGTCTCCACCCCCATCGTTCTGCCCGGACACTGAGGTCCAGTACCGAGGGCCTTCTGGCAGTTCCCTCGCTGCGAGAAGCCAAGTTGCAGGGAACCAGGCAGAGGGCCTTCTCGGTGGTGGCGCCTGTCCTGTGGAACACCCTTCCATCAGATGTCAAAGAGAAAAACAGCTACCAGATTTTTAGAAGACATCTGAAGGCAGCCCTGTTTAGGAAGGCTTTTAATGTTAAATCGATTATTTTATTTTTCTGTTGGAAGCCGCCCAGAGTTACCATATTATTATTATTATTATTATTATTATTATTATTATTATCTGACTTTTAGAAGACATCTGAAGGCAGCCCTGTTTAGGGAAGTTTTTAATGTTTTGTGTTTTATCGTTTTTTTTAGTGAGCCACCCAGAGTGGCTGGGGAAACCCAGCCAGATGGGCTGGGTATTATTATTATTATTATTATTATTATTATTATTATTATGAATCAAATTGAATTGCTCCCTCATGCTTACTCATGATTTCAAGTTACAGGTAGGTAGCCGTGTTGATCTGAGTCGAAGCAAAATAAAAAAATTCCTTCAGTAGCACCTTAAAGACCAACTAAGTTTTTATTTTGGTATATGATTTCAAGTGAGTCCCCACTACTCAGAATGAACCCAACCCAAGAGAGCATTATCAGCTTTGGCTATGAAGGAAGTTCTGTCTATTCATGTGGTGACATTCAAGGGGAGCAACCACAGAGCGCCTCCACCACCGTGACACAGTCCCTCCCGATTTCTGGAGCAATTGTGGAACAGAGAGGCCACTTAAGCCTGGTTTTATTTTACGCTTGAAAGGCACCAGGATTTTGCACTCAGCTTGAGAGAAAGCTGCAAGCTGTTCGTGTTGCAGGTGCTTCTTCAGCCCGTTTCAGAGAGACAAAATGTTATAAAAGAAGACTCTTTTGAGGAACGCTTTGGGAGATATCTGGTCCAACAAAGCCATCCTTGGAGCAGACCTAATGAAATCAATGCCCAAATAGAATCATAGAATTGGAAGAGACCACAAGGGCCATCCAGTCCAACCCCCTGCCGAGCAGGAAGCACCACCAAAGCATTCCTGACAGATGACTGTCAAGCCTCCGCTTAAAGACCTCCAAATGCACTCAAGTTGATTGCAATGGGTCTCCTCTGAGCAGGACTAACACTGGGCATCACCCTTTGAATTTAGCCATAAGGAGATAGAGAGAGAAGGGAGTGCAAGGTTGCCCTGAAGACACATCCACAACGAGCACTACTTCATTCTCCATGAGAGTCTTGCCCTTGAGCGAATGTTTGAAAACACTGCAAATTTAGATCAGGACAATAAATGAGGTCAGGATTTTCGGTTTCAGGAAACAATGAAACAATGTCGGATTGTTTTGTACGCACATTTGGCATTTCCAGCAGACTAAGTGGAGGCTTCCCCTACGACTCCAAGCACAAACCGCCCTCATCTGGACCACTCTGGGGAGTGCTGGAATTTTTTGCCATGAGCCAGTTGGAAGATGGTTTACGAAGCACCTTGACTGCAGACCTGGCCTCGTGATAACGCATTCCCCTCATTCATAGGATACAATAACCATTGTACTTTGAGGGTGACTTCAGTTGCACAGACCCCTTCAGTTAGGAACTATATTTACACTGTACGTTCAAAGAATTAATTTTCCAATTAGATTTCAGGAAGGCTTCCCCATGAAACAGGAAGGAAATTGTAAATTTTGCCCTTAGAAGGGAAAATAGGTATAATACTTTAGTGTAAACATCTCCCCAAAATGCATGGGAGTTCCATTTTAATCTAATGATGCAAGTATATAGAAAGTACTGAGAAACTCCCATATAATTGGTGGTTTTGTGAGTCCCAATGAATAGAACTCTGGCATTCTGTTCTTTCCTTTGAATTTGCTTCCTCTGGACTGCACTCAGTAAACTGCAGTTCACATGTCCTATTGTACTCTACACTATGGTCAGCTGAATGCTATGGAATCATATTGCATAAGAAGCCAACTGTGTGCATCTTCAGAACAGTAGGCAGGATTGCCAGAAAGATGCAACCTGACATAGACAGAAATTGCATAATTTGTACTAACGTGAGCAAGTTCAGTGTGCGCTGTGCTGCTCACAGGTAAGTCATGGAACTTTTTTACCGTTTTTATTTTACTTATTAAATTTGTAGACTACCCTTCACCCGAAGATCTGTTTTGCTGCACAACCTACATCGGTTCCAAAACAAGGACCTCCCTGTAGGGTGTCTTCACAAGTGAGTCCGACAACGCAGTTCGGTGTGTTGTTACAAGCCACCCCAATTCCGGAAGTCCGTTCTAAAACCAAAGCGTTCCAAAACCAAGCCATGCTTTTCCATAGAAAGTAATACAAAACGGATTAATCCGTTCCAGACTTTAAAAAACACCCCCCCTAAAACATCAATTTAACATGAATTTTACTAACAAGACCATTGATCCAAAGCAATAATCAATGTACTATACTATAAAATAAGTAAGACAATATTGTAGATGATAAAAATTAAAATTAATTTTTCCCCTTATGATGCACTGGTGATAGTCATTGTTTGGATTTTATCCATTTCCGCAGTCACACAATCAATCACTCAATCAATCAATCAGTAGTTGATCTAGCTTCCACACAGTCACAAAAACAAATTACGGTAATCGAAAAAGCCTCAAAAACAAACAAATAAATAGCAAAAACAAAAGCGCCAAACTTAATCCGTTCCGGAAGTCCATTTGACTTCTAAAATGTTCAAAAACCAAGGTGCAGCTTCTGATTGGTGCAGGCCCCCCGGAAACAATAGCCAACAGCCGCATCGGACATTCGGCTTCCAAAAAACGTTCGAGGGAGATAACAGCTCAGAGGCAGAGGAGGGGAAAAGCTGGGAAATAATGAGAGGAGGAAGAAGAAGCACCAGAGCTGATGGACACAGTGTCTTTAGAAAGCATTCCAGACCCCCCCTCCTGACGAGCATTGAAAGTAGGAGAGCAAAGAGATCAGAGGCGGAGGGTGCTTTTCAGCACCCATAGTGATGACACATGAAGGGAGAGAGGGAGGAGGTGGAGACTCGCTCGGGGCAACGCCATTATTCCAAGAGGCTGCATTTCCAAGTCTCTCTCTGTGAATATTGAATAAAAAGCAGTTGGTAAGAACTTTTCCTTATCTTACCCGTTTCTGGCAACCTGCCTTGGGGGTTGGATCCTCTGCCACCTGACAGTTAGAGCATGTTGCTGATAACGCCAAGGTTGCGGGTTCAATCCCCGTATGGGACAGCTGCATATTCCTGCGTTGCAGGGGGGCTGGGCTAGATGATCCTCATTGCCCCTTCCAACTCTATGATTCTATGTACGTCATCCACCCTGTAATCCTAACCCCTTTGGTCTCTGCCTAGCGACACACAGCTGGAGGAGGGACCCCCCCCCAATCTGCTGAAATTCCCTCTTCCACACCTGGTCCTGGATTGTGGGTGGGAGGTCGTGGGTTACAAAACGAGGCATGTGAATTCAGTGGAGCTTTCTCCCAGGAAAATGGAGTTACTAAGAGAGGCATACTGTCTCCTCTTTTAGGGGCTAGGGAAATGGACAGGCTCAGCATGTATAATCGCAGCACAAGGTATTATGGTCTGTTGAAACAGGCTGTTGTTTTGTGCGTGCCCATAATTGATTGTATATGACAGTCAACCAAGCATATATGCCTGCAAGACCTCTCTTCTTCCTGCTGCCTGACAACTGATGAGTTTTCCACAAGCCTTAAATATTTACAGAAAGTCAGGTGTATTCCAGTTCTGACTCTCGCTCTGTCTAGAGTTCTATCCAAATAGGAATTTGGAGGCCAGAATCTTCAAGTGGCTTGTTTACAAAGATTCGGGGGGGGGGGAATGCTCATTCTCCGAATTAGAAAGTGTTTCACTTTCCCCACCCCCACCCCCAGTAATCAACCACAGAGGCTATTGGATTTGCGAGTTTTTGGAGAAAATCCAATTATAAAAGGATTGCTTGATAACTGGATGCCTTGAACATTTCTGGTACTTGAGCGTGCATCACAGGTGCGTGATTCCTGTTAATTAGGCTTGCTGACATACTGGTCATGAGATATGAGCTGCTGCTTGCTAGGAAAAGTGCCCTCAATCCATTATCTCCTCTCCAATTAGCGAAAGTGAAGGCCTCACCAGAAAACAATTTCTCTATTCCCCAGAGGCCTGCAAGAAACAAAACTTTGGTCAAGGCCAAACCAAAAAGCACTCACAAAAAAGTGGCGTTTCTTGCCAGATCCGAACCGGGAAGAGCAACAATATGGCCACGTTTTAGGCTGCCTTTTATAGCTGTCTTTTATAAGCCTGTTGCCAAGCTCAAAAGCCTCTATGCATTTTAATGCCTATAAAATGTTAGCATCGGACGTAAGGGAATGAAATTTAAGAAGTACAGTGATTCAAGTTCAGAAGGTTTCACCTCCTTATAACAAGCAGCTTCTTTAAATAAGCTGCTCCTTGTCTCCTTCAAGAACCCTCGCCGTCTTAACAAAGGAAGGTTTTCTCTATCTCCAGGGTGATGTAGCCTTGAATAAGAGTGATATGCCTTTTGAAAAATTCACGCCACCAAAGGAGGATGAGTCTCAAATGAGCAGAGTTGAGTAGGTTCTGCACAGATGGAGGTCTCTGGAGGAGTGTTGGTTTTTAAAATTAGTTTTATTGAAGATTTTCTTGTGTTATCAATGGGAAAGTACATATAGCATTTCCACTTTCGATTCATAGAGTCTTTTTCGGAGTTCGCTTATGTTCAGTATGAGACATGGACATCTTATGGTCGGGGGAAGAGAATGGGGGGAAAAAGGCCCAGGGAGGAGATTGGGGTATTGTTCTATGTTCTGTTGTGGGGTTTGTGTCAGCATCACATGGCTAGGTCCTTTATTTATACATTTATTTATCTTTATTGTCGTTGTGAGGGGTGGGAGAGTGCAGAGTTTGGTAGGTTGCCTTCAGTGTTAATTGATTTTTGTGAAGCCATAAATTGTCCTTTAAAAAATCACTTTAGAAAGAAAGTGTGTCGTCAAAAGTAAATGTCTGTCTGGTTTTTATGACATGAAAGCCCATTACCCTCCATAGAGGGTAATGGGGATTGTGGAAGAGCTTAAAGAAATCTGGGAGGGGGTGGGCTGTAGTTCAGGCTGAGTCATGGGGCCTGTAGCTGTATTTGATTGACAGGCTGACCTTACTTAAGCCCAGTTACTTTCGTTTCTAGCCCACTCTCTCTTTTTTTTTTTTTCAAAAAACTTTATTCAAAAGATTTCCAAAGTACAAAACACATATGCAAATCAAGTACAAGTCAAAGTACATTAAAAATTCAAAAGTAAAAAGGAAAAGAAAAAGAAAAATTATTTCTAACCTATACATAAAAATGCCTAGACTCTGAAGCACGGAGAGGAGAAGAGAAGAAAAAAGAACAAAAAAGATGAAGAAGAAAAAAAAAAATGAAAAAAAATAATAAAGAAAAATAAAGATAAATGAATAAAAATTGCTTCCTATTATTTGTGACACGCGTCTCTAGATATATTATTTGTCCATTGCTGAATTCTAAATTACAACTAAGCACAATACATAACTAATAATTACATACTAACCTGAATTCTCCTCTTGCAATTTCTTTACTCTAAGCACATCATTAAATTACATTCTAGATTCTCTTTCTCCATATACTCCTGTACATATCTCCATTCGTTCATAATTCTCTGCCTGGGTACGTCTCTAATTATAGCTGTCAATTTAGCCATCTTCAAATATTCGAGTAATTTTTCCTGCCATTCCTGAATTGTAGGTATTGCATCTCCTTTCCATTTCATTGCCAATTGAATCCTAGCCGCGGCGCATGCATATAAAAGAATGTTCACTCTGTCTTTGGGTATAGTGGAGGGAATGAGACTTAACAAAAATATTTCCGGGGTCTTTTCAAAAGTACATTTTAGCATTTTTTTTATCTTTTCATAGATTTTGTTCCAATAGTTGGCCACCTCTGGGCAGGTCCACCAGCAATGATAAAAAGTTCCAATTTTCTTTTTACATTTCCAACATTTGCCATCCCCTACTTTGTAAAATTTGGCAATTTTTTCTGGTGTGGCATACCACCTGTGGAACATTTTTAATATATTTTCCCTAATAGACATACATGCTGTGAATTTAGAGTCCACTCTCCAGAGTTTCTCCCATTGGTTTACCGAAATCGTTTTCCCCACATCAATGGCCCATTTTATCATGACACTCTTGGTCATTTCATCTTTTAATTCCTCTTCTAGTAGGAATTTATACATCTTCCCCAATGGTTTCTCCCCGTCTTTGATTATTAATTCTTGGAGCTTGGACTCTCTCTCCGGGAAACCATTTTCCTTATGTAATTTAAAAATGCTTTGAACCTGCCCATAGTGTAACCAGCTTTGGCAGAACTCTTTGATCTTGTCATATGTTTTCAAGTGCCATTGATCATTTTCTTTTATTAGTAATTCTTGATAAGTTGGCCACCTCCCCCTTCCTCCACAAGTACCTGTAGCCATCATTTCCACTGGGGATGCCCACCAAGCACTTTGTGGTTCCACCCAATCTTTAAATTCCATCCATGTTTGGTATAATGATTTTTTAAATATGTGATCTGAAAATTCTCTTTGGCTGCCTTTCTTCTCCAACAACAGATAGGCGTGCCACCCTTTAATATTTCTGAATCCCTCCAGTTCAAGGAGTTCTTGGTCTTTTAAAATCAGCCAATCTTTTATCCAGCAGAAGCTGGCCGCCACATAATATAATCTTAGGTCGGGAATCCCCCATCCTCCTCTTTCTCTTGCTTCTGTTAGCAGTCTGTATTGTATCCTGGGTTTCCCCCCCGCCCAAACAAATCTACTTATAATTCTCCTCCATTCCTCAAAGGTACTTTTCTTGCCTATTATTGGGAGCATTTGGAACAGGAATAGAACCTTCGGCAAAATTGCCATTTTTATTGCCGCAATCCTCCCTGATAATGATAAATTTAGTTTCCCCCATCTCTCTAAATCTTCAATTATCTCCTTCCATAATTTCGAATAATTGTCATCAAATAAATTAATATTATTAGGAGTTACATTTATGCCTAAATATTTTACTTTATTGGTTATCCTCCACCCTGCCAATTTTTCTAATTCCTCTGCCTCTTCCTTCCTTATATTTTTGACCATTAGTTTAGTTTTGTTAACATTCACCTTGAATCCTGAGACTTCCCCATATTCTTTCAATTTTTGTTTAACTTTACTTATCGAATCAATAGGATCCTCTAGCATTACTATAATGTCATCCGCAAATGCCTTTATCTTATGCGTATACTTTTTAATTCTGATTCCTTTAATCTCATCTTCCTCTTTAATTTCTTTAATTAAACATTCTATTGACATAATAAATAATAGAGGCGAGAGTGGGCACCCCTGTCTAGTCCCTTTACCAATTTCAAATTCTTCAGACAAATTTCCATTTACTATTAATTTTGCTACCTGTTTTTTATAAATTGCCTCAATTCCTTTCGCAAAGCTCCCGTTTATACCTATTTTCCCCAGTACCTTCAACATAAACTCCCATCTCAGGTTGTCGAAAGCTTTTTCTGCATCCAAAAATGCAAATGCAGCTTTCTTCCCCGGGTGCCAATCTAAAAATTCAATTATATTTACAAGTACTCTTATATTTTTAGCCATTTTCCTTTTCGGTAGAAACCCCTGTTGATTTTGACCGATCACTCTATTCAGAACCTGCTTCAGCCTTTCCGCCATGATGTTAGCATAGATCTTATAATCGGTATTCAGCAATGAGATCGGCCTAAAATTGGCCGCTTGGATCTCTTCAGTTTGTTCTTTTGGAAGTAGAATTATATACGCCTCCTGCCAAGACTGTGGGATGGTACCTTCTTTTAAGATGTCATTCACTAGCTTTTGGTAAATTTCTATTATTTCCTCTCTAAAGATCTTATAATGTTGGCTCCCCAGGCCATCCGTGCCTGGGGATTTCCCTGCTTTCAATTTTGATATTGCCGAATATATCTCTTGTTTAGTAATTAATTTATTTAGGAAGTTCCTCTCTTCTTCTTTTATTGATTCCCCTTTATAATTTTCCAAATATTTCCTTATTCCCTCCTCCTTCCCTCCTTCCTTCTTATAGAGATCTTTATAGTAATTCACCAAACACCTGCTGATATCTTCCATTTTCGTCCAACATCTCTCCCCCTCTCTTACCTTTGTTATAATTTTTTCATTCTGTTTCTTCTTTAATTGCCATGATAAAAATTTTCCACTTTTGTTTCCAAATTCGAATAATCTTTGTCTATTCCATTTTATCCTCTTCTCTACTTCTTGCTCTACTATATTTTCTAATTCTTTCTGTAAAGTTTTTATTTGACTTGCCAGATTCTCCCCTTTGGGGTTTCTCCCCAATTCTTTCTCTTTCTCCTCTATTTTTCTTTTCACCTCCTCCATCCTTTCTCTCCTTTCTCTTTTCTTCCTTCCTATCTGTTGAATATATAGCCCTCTTAAGAAGGCCTTACTGGCATCCCAGGCCGTTGTCAAACTCACATCTTCTTTTATATTATTTACAAAAAATTCTTTCAGCAAGTGTTTGGTTTTTCCCACAAAGGTCTCATCCCTCAAAATAATTTCATCCAACCTCCATCTCTTAGATTGTTTTGCTTGTTCTTGCATTCTTATCATAACTGGGTTATGATCTGAGATAAGTTTTGTTAATACTTCGCATTTATCAATTTTCATCATTAAATTTTTTGTTACCCAAATAGCGTCCAATCTAGCTGCCGATTTCCTTGCATCCGAATAATGTGTGAATCTTTTCTCCCTTGGATTCCTCTCCCTCCATATGTCTAGCATCCCATAGTTTGAAATTAGGTGGTGAAAGCTAGGTGGTAATTTGCCTCCCCTTTTCCTCCCTACATTAGATCTATCTAACCCTGCATTCATAATACCATTTAAGTCCCCTGCTAGGATAATTTCCTCATCCTCCACATACTCCCCTAATAGTTTCCCTACATTTTCAAAAAAAATTTCCTTACAGCCATTTGGGGCATATACATTAACTACTACCACCTTCCCTATGTTTAAATAAATTTTTACTCCTACCACTCTCCCCTCCGAATCCTGAAATAATTTTTCTGTTTTCAATTTTTTATTCACATAGGTGGCCACTCCCCTCTTCTTCTTTTTGTCCGCAGATATAAATTCATTCCCTAATCTATTATTTTTTAGAATTCTTTCATGTTTTTGTGAAATATGTGTTTCCTGTAAACACACTATGTCCCATAATTCTTTCTTCAACAGATGTTCAACCTTATTTCTTTTCGCTTTCTTATTCAATCCGTTTACATTCCATGAGATTAATTTACAAGCCATTCTTTATTATAAATCTACAAAAATCTAAAATATCTTAACAATACATCCTTACAGGTAAATCCGAAATTTCCCACAATAATTACTCAAAATGAGGTTCAACTGTACTAATCCACCCTTGATATACGGTTAATGCTATTCTTACTCTAAGCTTGAATAAAGTTACAACTTAGGCAGTAGTCAGCACAGATTCCGAATCTCCCTCCCTCCCTCCTCCCCCCAAAATCACAAGATATGGGTAGGTTTCAAAAATAAGAGTAGTGTATTTAAGAAAGGGAGGAAGAGAAGCAGAAGAGTATAAAACCAAAAGGAGAGAGAAAATAGTAAAAATAGTAATATTAAAAGAACAAATTTTGAGACCACGCCACTGAGGAAGGGAGAAAGAAAAAAGAGAGCAAACGAACAAGCAACCAAAAAAGAAAAAAGAAAAAATGCGAAAGGAAAATACACTTTATCTTTGAAAAGAAAAAAAAAGAAAACATCCCCATTCCCCTTCCTCCCCCTATTCTTACTCATCATTTTAGATTAACTGCCATTCTCTTCTAATCATCTATATTAATAAGTTTTAACTCTCAATAGCCCCCTCACCCTCTTCTTCTTCCCCTATTTCTTTTCTCAGTCTTCTCAAGAATTTTTCTGCATCTTCCTTTGTTCTGATCGTCTTCCTTCTTTCTTTGTAGGGGAAGGTCAGACCTTCCGGGAACTCCCAGACATAACCAATATTTTTCCTTGTAAGGGCTTCTGTTAGGGCCTTATAATTTTGTCTCTTAAGAATAAACCTTTTCGGTATCTCTTTAAAGATGGCCACCCCCTTCCCGTCTACTGTGAATTCTTCTAGTTTTTTCTTTTGTAGTATTCTGTCCTTCAGTAGCCAGGAATTAAGGATGACCACACAATCTCCTGGTCCCTTTTTATTTTTTGTTTTGTCCGTCCAAGTCCTATAAATTCTCTCCACATCAAGAAGCAAGTCGTCCTCTTTGACTTTAAGCCATTTTGCCAATTCTCTAATAATTTTCTCATCAATCCTTTCATTTGGGGACTCCTTTATCCCCCTCATCCTCAACCAGAGAGATTTTTGTTTCATTTCTAACATGGCTATTTGGTCTGCCAGATCTTCCTGAGTCTTTTTGATGCGTAGCCTCTCTTCATCCTCCTCCCGCTGCTCTTCTTTCCTTTCTTTATCAGCTGTTGCAATTTTTTTCTAGCCCACTCTCGAATAGCCTTTGAATCTCCCGCCCGCCCGCCGCTTTCTATAGGCCTTAGCCTGACATTGCTTTGCCTTTCCAGGGGTCGCCTGTATTCAGGGGCCCAGTAGGAATTTTGCCACTTGGCTGATTGGCTGTTGCCATTTGGTTTTTGCCTACTGCTTAGCAAATCGTCACAACTTGTTAGGTTGGCCGTTAGGCTTTGGTTAATAAATTGGTTATAGGAGGGACCTGGCTTTAAATTGCCTACCCCCCTATTTTGCTCCTCATAGAAGTATTCCATTAAAGGAATCCCGGGGCACATACCCGCCAGGTGGGGATGATGGGTCATAACAGAGCCGAGCCTTGGGGAACATTCCGGGGTCGAGCGGAGAGTGTCTGTTGAACAGTACCTCCACTCCCTTGGGGTGTTTACTTGACTTACCTACCCATAGGTAAGTCGGAGCTGGTCCTGACCCAAAGGGGGTCAGATGGAATTGGTCCTGCCCCAAGTGGGGCAGATGGAATGGTCCTGTCCCTTAGAGAGGACAGATGGATTAACCAAAGCCTAAGCCAACACTCAGAATAAAATTGTATTTTAAATAAAGTTGTGGCCAAAACAATGCCAAAAACCCAAACCTAAAATAATGTGTAAGTTGTGAGTTATTTAGGGGGGATTTCTGGGAGCTTCATCATGCAATCAACATCCAGGTGGGTTGGTGTGTTCCCTTGCCCCACTCTGACGCCAGCGTTGACTCCAAGACTTTCTTCAAAAATCATAAATGGTCTTGAAAGCGATGGGCAGGAGATAGAGAAGGGTAGGGATGGGAAAAGACAGAAAGAGGCCAGTGAGGCTGGAGGAAGGCCCCAACACTTCTGTTTACATTAGAAATGGAAAAAGTATCTCGTTCCAAAACAAGACTACATTTCCCTTCAGATTTAGGGTTTAAAAATAAAACCAGATGGACTTTACCTTCCACTCCCACAACGCCTCACAGCTGCTAAAAAAAGAAAATGGAAAAATAAAATCTATGGAGATTCAAAAGTAGGGGCCTGTAGCAAACTCACCCTTATGATGAATAAAGGCCAACATATAACCATTCCCTACCAAGGGATGAGAGAGAAATGTGGCTTGGTTTGCATTTCAGTGAGAACCTGCCTCATTCAGACTTTCTGCAACAAAAGGCAAATGGATATGCAACTATCCTAGAAAATTCAGTTTTCATAATTTTGCAGCCCAGTTCTGCAACCAAAATGACGTCTACAAAAACTTGTACATTAAGGGAAAGTTTACATTAAAATACACAGGTCTGAGAAAGTTATGTACATAAACGCATTGTATTACGGGAAATTCCTCACAAAAACTGTGGGTATCAAGAGAAGTACACACTAAAAGACTGATGTATTTTCACAAGGACTTTAAAAAAAATAAAAATAATCTCATATTGATGCAGCAATGGCAGGCAGAGTTGAAGACTGGAAAAATGAGAAACTGGGAGAACCCAAAGTTGACATTCATGCACTTTAAAGGTAAAGGTAAAGGACCCCTGGCAATTAAGTCCAGTTGCGGACAACTCTGGGGTTGCGGCGCTCATCTCGCTTTACTGGCTGAGGGAGCCAATGTTTGTCTGCAGACAGTTTTTCCAGATCATATGGCCAGCATGACTAAGCCACTTTTGGCGAAACCAGAGCAGCGCACGGAAACACTGTTTATCTTCCCGCCAGAGCTACTTGCACTTTTACATGCTTTCGAACTGCTAGGTGGGCAGGAGCTGGGACTGAGCAACGGGAGCTGTCACTGGGATTTGAACCGCCGACCTTCCAATCAGCAAGCCTGATTTAGACCACAGTGCCACCCACATCCCTCATGCACTTTTCACGTTGTCTAATTTGGATGTTACTCCACACAGAGGCGCCATTATTCTGAAAGTACATCGAGGGAGCCCGACACGATGTCCTGGCGTTGCACAACTTCCTGACGTCACACGGCGCCCGGATCTGCATTCAATCTCAACAATGGGGGACCCAGCCCCTTCAAAAAAGAGATTGAGGGTGTTCCAAGGAGCCTTGACCCCCTGGAGCTGGTGCCTATGAGCAAGGCCAGAAATGGAAAGATTGAAGAGGGCAGAAGATATTATTGGCCTACAGTAGAGACTCCTTTCTCTGCAGAAAATAATGAGGGTCAAGCTCACCCGAGTCACCAACCCTTCCATTGATGTGCAGCCATCACTTGCCAAGCACTGATATGTGAGGGTTTCGTTTGGGTAGGCCCACGTATCAATGTTCTGCCCTCAGCAGCTTCACTTGGTTTGGGTTTTTTTTCCATTTTTGGCGAAACCTCTCCCCGCGTGTGTGCACTGTTACAATCTGACTCTTGTGGTTCAGTAGCTAATGCTCACAACTGATAAGTGCAATTATTTTGTTATGCTCATATCCCACTTTTCCTCTGAGGCGCTTAAGGTCGTATACATAGTTCTCCCTCCAACTTTTATCCTCATGGCAATTCTGTGAGGCACGTGACGGGCCCAAGATCAACCAGTGTCCTTCATGGCCAAAGTGGGGATTTGAACCCTGGTCTCCCGGGTTCAACACTCTAACCACTAAGCCACGCTGGCTTTCAACTGGCTATGTCCTTCTCCCCACTCCCGGTTATCCAGGTCTTTTAGAGCCTAAACATTATGCGGAAAGACCTTGGGAAGAAAAGAAGCTTGCATCCCCAGCAGACTTGGTGTCTCTGAGCAGTTCCGAATCCTGAAAGGTATCAACATGTTTTGGTGGGAAGCTCTTCCTTAGCAGGAATGAATAAGCCAAGTGGGTGGGGCTTTTGGCCTGGCCACTCAGTCCAGTTGCTAACAAATCCTTTGTTAATCTCCCCCATACTTCCTGCCCATGCATTAATCACTGGCTCTTTTTCATCCTGGCTTTGCAGCAGTTTCACTGGCATTCCCATTTTAAATAGCAACAACTAACGGGCTCTCCTTTGCTCCTGAATTGTAAGCTAACAATGACTTTTGGCGTGGACGTGGTCCAAATATTGTTTGCTACTATTTGTATGCGGTGGAAGACCCAAGCATTGCTGTCCTGAATCCAACACAACTTCCTTTTGGCTAGGCTCCAGGCTAGGCCCTGCCAGCCTACCTGCGAGGCATTAAGACGTCAAACTCAAAATGCACCCAAGCATCTCCCTGCCATCTCACACCCTCCAAGCACCCCTGTTTCCCAGGAACACTTTCCCTGATTTAGAGAAGCCGTCCCTGTTTCTGATTTGATTCTGGGATGTCCCACTTTCCCTTAGGATGTCCCTATGTTCATTGGAGAAATGTTGGAGGGTATGGAGTTATCCGAAACACACCCACACACCCCCGAGCCATCTGAAGGCAATCCTGTATAGGGATGGTTTTTGTTTATTAAATGTTCAATGTTTTATTATGTTTTTATACAAGCTGGAAGATGCCTAGAGTGGCTGGGGCAACCCAGTAAGATGTGTGATGGTATAAATAGTACAATTATCATTATGGAATGGGCCGTCCCTATTTTCATCGGAGAAATGTTGGAGGCTCTGCCATCTTTTTTTTCCTTTTCTTTTCTTTTTTGGCAATGTGCTTATCATACATACCAGCAGTTCTCAAAGCAGTTCACGGTATTAAGATCCAATCTATAGGACTGTGAGACTGTCTTTTAAAGCTCTCAGTCTTTGGGCTACTGAACCACAGCAGTGGTGACAAATGGAGATCCTGTCAGGCAGATGTTTTATCCAAGTTCTTTCAGCTATCTCTTCCTAATGCCACTGCTTCTCTGGGCAGATCATATCGATGCCTCCCAACAATTAGAACTCTCAGAGGCAGTGGCTTTTAGAGGTG
Organism: Zootoca vivipara; assembly: GCF_963506605.1. Taxonomy (NCBI): domain Eukaryota; kingdom Metazoa; phylum Chordata; class Lepidosauria; order Squamata; family Lacertidae; genus Zootoca; species Zootoca vivipara. Next base: position 88,319,693 of record NC_083280.1, read on the forward strand.
TAGTCATCTGTGATGTATAAAGTCCCCTTTCCACAGAATCATAGAATTGTAGGGTTGCAAAGGAAACTGGGGGACAGCAGTGGAGGAAGCCTCTCAGGCACCACAGGGCCTCATCCATCCTACAGCTGGGGGGGAGCAGCGGGTAAACAGCGCGGAGCCTGTGGCTGGCTCCCATTGGGGTGATTGGTGCGGTGGTCAGCGTCCGGGGGGGGGGGCGATTGACACCGCGATTGGCACCCGGGCGGGGAGGTGGTGCGGCGATCCGCCCAGGGGGGATTTTGTCACCCCCCCTCAGAGATGGCACCCTGTGCGGACCGCCCCCACCACACCTCTTCCTACGCCAGTGACTGGGGGTCATTTAGTCCAACTTCAAGCATGGCAGGAATCCCCATGACCGATGGCTGTCCAACCTCCACTTTAAAACCTCCAAGGAAGGAGAGTCCACAATCTCCAGAGGGAGTCTGTTCCATTCCCTGGTGTTGCTGCCTCGCCAAGCTCATAGGCATAGCCAACACAGAGACACACTGAAACAGGCTTCCAGGCTCAGTAGCCAGATGTTTTCAGTCATCTGTTTCCAGTGAGGCTTTCTCTCCCTGGCTGATGACCAAATACTGTGCATCTTGGTTCCATTGCTCCTAAACAGTGATGGCAGCAAAGGGAAATCCTGCAGGCAGGTGTTCTTCACAGTCTATTCGACTAGGGAGGGCTCTGCATCAATGGCCCCAGTCGCTTAAGTGTAGGGCAGGAAGTCTGTGGTCCTCCAGATGTTCTTAGACCCCCCCCCAACTCCCATCGGTCCCAGGTAGAACAGCCAATGGCCAGGGATGCTTGGAGCTGCATTAAATATCTGCTAGCTGACTCAGATACAGAGATCACTAGGGCTGTAGCTAAATATTGCTATTTGGTGGCGAGAACAAGACAAGCCATGATGAAAGCAACCACCAAAGATAAAGACCCTAGTTAACCCATAGAAGATGGAGAGGCAATAGAGGTTCTGTTTTTAAAGCAGCCATGTTATATGTTACTAGTGTATTTCAGCCCATTCAATAATGGGCGCTAGAACATCCCGGGGTTCGGAGAAGCGCTTGCTGTCGGCGGCAGGGGGACAGGAACGAAGGAGGAGAAAGGGCTGCTTTCTCCTCCTTCCTTCCTCTCCCCCCCACCGCCGACAGAAAGCACGGGTTGCCAGCTCTGTCGGGTGGGGGGAGGGAGAAGCAATCCGATCCTCTGCTTCTCCTTCCCCCCGCCTGACAGAGCCAAATGCCGGCTCTGTTGGGCGGGGGGAGGGAGAAACCGAAGACCGATCGGATCTTCTGCTTCTCCCTCCCCCCCACCCGACAGAGCCGGCAACCCCGCAGCGGGGGCTTTTCGCCGTTTGCCTTCCCCCCAGGGGGAGGCAAACGGCAAAAACCCCTGCCGCGCCATGCTTCGGCTCCGGGACTGGCTTGGCGGTGGCGGGAAGAAGGGGAGGAATTCCTCCCCTTTTTCCCGCCGCCGCCAAGCCAGTCCCCCAGCCGAATTGCCCGCTGCCACTTTGACTTCCTTGGCTATGGCAAGCAGGCAGACAGCTCGCCTGCTTGCCTTTGCCGAGGAAGCGCTGTCCCATGCCGGCGGTGCGTGGCAAGGCGGCGGGGGGGAGGAGCGCTTCTCTCCCCCACTGCCTCGCAGCGCACCTCCAGCATGAGACGGGGCTTCGGAGCGGTGGTTGGCGGTTGTCTCTGCCTCCAATCTTTGTGTCCCTGGGGCACATGCGCAGTAACCCAGGGACACACGGAATCTGGACGCAGAGACACAGGGACTTTATTCTATAGGATATGTTACATGATATAAAATTTTAAAATTGTGTAGTTTTCAATAATATTATAAGTTATAGGAAGATAACTTTTGAATTGAATTGTAGTATTCTTTTGCTGGTCTTTGACTGTATTAAAGTTTTACTTACTTACATGGAGCTGTAATGCAGCAATCCTCACTTCTGTCCTGAACAAAATGGGACACTGGGAAAGGGGTATTAGTTTTGTTTTTAAGTTTTAGAAAAGGAAAAGGGCAAGGTGAGAACAGTGGAGGAGAAAGAACTATGTGTTCCCAAACTTCCATTACTTTTAGCCAATGAGATATGTTTCCTCCTCTTTGCTCCCTCTCCATCCATTACCTTCTCTCACACCAGATGCTGGGATGCAAAATCAAGGTGCCAACCTTTGTCCACTACAAACAGCTGCAGGGGGCTGACATATAACCTGAGAGAAGCGGTATGTTTTGTTTGATAATGAACTCCCGGATAGAGCCGAACTTGGTTACTTCTTATTTTAAAATTCCAGACGGAGGAAAAACATGGGCATGAGCAATTCATTTTCTCGAAAGGAAAAATGTTTCATACAAAAAAAAAAAAGAGAGGGGAAAACAGACAGACACTTTGGGCAGCTCCATTTTGCGCTCAGTTAAATGTGGTGTGTAGTAGCAGCAAGCAAGCACATGAGAATCTGGCAGCCTCTTCCCAAAACATTTCTCTGGGAAAGCTTCACCCCTTAAGCCCTGCTTGGCTGCAGTTTGATTTGACAAACTGCCGTGTTCAAAGACTAAAGGAGGGGTGAGCCTTTCCCACTTTCCTTTCCCTCCCTTCTTGCTGTCAAGGCAGCTGCTCTTTGCTACAAGAATCTGGTTGCAGAGCAGCATGTTTCATAAGCCACCCCAGTAAGCAGGGAGTACATAAACAGCTGGCATCTTTGCTATAAAGCATTTGTTAAATAATCTTTGTCGCTTTGCACAGTACAGGAGATGTTCTCCTCTTGATGTGAACCTATGATTCATCCTTCCTGAAGCAGTATGCCAACTGAAACACAGCTACCCTTCAAAATCCACACTCCTCCAGATTTCGAGGTGCTGTTCTCCAAACACAGAAGACTATCTTCATGAATGCATTGTATGTTATTATGTTCTGATTCCAACTGTGTATTGGTGGTGATCTGTGGCAGATCTGCCCATGCTTAAAAGCACCAGTCTTTTTTTCAGTGTTTCTCCCTCTCATTTTTGCTCTGAGGATGGGCTAGGGGATAAAATGGGAAATTAATGTTAACAATTATTTGGTAGCAGCTTCCAAGCCGGGGGGGGGGGAGTATTGTCCTGCTGTGGCTTTTAGATGTTTTCAAATGGACCAACACCGCTTCATATCATTTTCACCACAATGCCATTCACATCTCTGCGCAACCAATGCCTCCCCCTGTTGGAAAGAAAAAGGCACAGTTTTGTGTCTTGTACTAAGCTGCTGGATCCCGTAATACAGAGCCCTCCCTCTTATGAATTGGGCGTAAAGTAATGTACATTTTGGAACAACATGGGTGTGCCAGAATGTATTGCTGGCTGGATTTTGCAGATTAGAGCCAAGCCGTTCTGCTTGGTGTGGTCCTGGATCGGGTACAACTTATTATTTATTCTTTCTGCTACACACGTCAAAAAAAAATTGATGCTTCCACTGAATTTTGTGCATGTCTTTCCCCCACTTTCAGGATTTGGATTTTGTCTCAGCATCAAAGTCCATGATGGAGCACATTTTTCTCTCTCCCATTCCTGGTAATGTACTGGGAGGCTCCGACACTCCCACAGAGGCAGACAGCAGGCCAGAGGTCTAGAAACATGAATGGATAGACTTGCATAACCTCATTTTGAACCCTCTCAAGTGAAATGGAACTGAATCTTCAATGCACACACACACACACACACACACACACACACAATTTTCAAACTGCAGTGACAAAAAGAAAGACTGAAATTCCAAGGGGAAGGGGGAAAGTAGGGGATAAAAAAAAAGAGGAAAGGAAATTCTGCCATTCCCCCTCCCCCTTTGTTCAGGGGTTCTGGAATTGCCAACCATCCAATATTTTACTGGGTTCAACCTGTACAATTGTGATTTTTTTTTCAAGCTGAAACTGAATCCAGACAAGACAAAAGTGCTGCTAGTTGAGCAATCTGTTGATTTGTTTAGAGGTGTCAACCTGTTCCAGCCGTCGTTGTATTTCTCCCATGGGATCAAGTGCACGCTGAGGCCTAGATGTGGTGCTAGTGGACAGCATTAGGGGTGGGAAAGAGATTCAAAGTGCATCACATTTTAAAGCAAATTCGCATTTGCTGTAACAATATATAAACCAAAACACAGCTATCCATTGAAATCTGCACTTCCCTGAATTTTGTGATGCTCCAGTCCCCTTCCACCTTCCCTGTCTGCCTTTGGGCTCCATATTTTCCTAACCTATAAAGAGAGCTGGAGAGGATTACTGTAGCTCTTCCCTAAAATATTCTGAAAGCCGCAATGGCCTAGTCCAAATGATGCCTCACTGACAGATTCGCTGCAGAAAAGTGCAAAGCAAGTTGTCTCTGGGCAGAGACAATGGCAGAGTGCCATATACAACGGACATGGGACCAGTCCCCACCTACTGAACTCATCCCACAGGCACACCTATCAGGTAGCGTTCCCTCACTGCATGTGGGCTCTCACTTTCCTCTGCTCCATCCATCATAACTGCCAGCGATAACTCTGAAACTTGGGCAAAAGCTGCTTGCAGCCTTCGCCATCATCGCACCCGGGAGAGAGGCACGAAGCCAGACGTTGCTTTCCTTACAACTCCAAATCCTTTCAAGCTGACCCTCTGCCCCAACGGCTCCTAAGGAAACAAAAATGCCACCACAATATTTAGGCAGCTGAAGAGAAGGAGGCACATCTGGGAGTCATAAAATCACTCCTGCTTGGAAATGACATTAATGTGCAAGCTGCCTGGACTGTGACACTGCTCCAGACACTCTGGATAATCTCCTATGTCCAAAAGTCACCTGCAAGACAATCTGTGTGTCACCAGGCAAGATATATTATGCTAACATCTAGCAATAATAAGAATGCTGTAAACTGCCCTGTGGTTTGTGTAAGGGTAGTATATAAATCAGATAGATAGATAGATAGATAGATAGATAGATAGATAGATAGATAGATAGATAGATAATGGATACAGTCATACCTCGGTTTAAGTACGCCTCGGTTTGAGTATTTTCAGTTTAAGTACTCCACAGACCGTCTGGAATGGATTAATCCACTTTCCATTACTTTCAATGGGGAAGTTTGCTTCAGGTTAAGTACGCTTCAGGTTAAGTACGGACTTCTGGAACCAATTACACTCATATCTCGGATTAAGTACGCTTCAGGTTGAGTACTCCGCGGACCCGTCTGGAACAGATTAATCCACTTTCCATTGCTTTCAGTGGGAAAGTTCACTTCAGGTTAAGTACGCTTCAGGTTAAGTACAGACTTCCGGAACCAACTGTGTTTGTAAACTGAGGTACCACTGTATAGGCTATAATAGATATAGCCTACTCACCGGATCATCACCTTGTCGTGGTGAGTGGGCTTGCATGTTCCTATGACCCTTGTGAGCGAAGCCGTCGGGAATCTTGTACTCCCAGCAGGGTCACCCAAGACGATAAGGTCAAAGGGAAGGAGCTAGACAAAGACAAAGAATGATCCAAGAAGCCCTCAATGGCAGAACAGGCAGATGACAACAAGCGGTATGTTACAATGGCTGTGAAGGCGGATGAAGGCTGCAGCAGATAGGAATCTAGCGGTTTGTCGTGACTACTTCATGCCATCAGAACAGAGCCCTACTGCAAAGACTGTGCGTTGGTCAGCGTGCACTGATCTACACACATAAAACCAATTCACACACAGGCGCCTTCCAAAAACCCAACCCCCCAAAGTCCCATGGCGATTGGCAAATGGTAATGGGGGCAGGATTGTGAAATCTGGAAGCCCCTAGTCATGAACCGGCACATGGGCGGTGGATACAGATTCAGTCGTTCTGACTCAAGGAACGAGGCAGTTGAGCAGCTCGGCAGCTGTATCCATGACTGAACAGCCCTTTTTAGGATCCACTCTGCTCACCCCGAGAAGGGGGAGGGGCTATAAAGGTGCCCTAAACATAGTCTGCCTCCCTAGGTGGGGTGACCACCTAGCAGTCGTAAAAGACAAGTGAACTTTGGAACATGGAATATACGGACTTTGAACGATAACACAGACAGCGAGCGTCCTGAACGCAGAACTGCCATCATTGCAAGAGAGCTGCAACGTTTTAACATCGATATTGCAGTGCTTCAAGAGACTTGAAGAGCAGGCGAGGGACAACTGAAGGAAGAAAAAGGAGGCTACACATTCTTCTGGAAAGGTCTATCTGAACAAGAACATTGAATACATGGGGTAGGCTTCGCTATAAAAAACGACCTTTGTGACGCTCCTGTTACAAGTCCCTACCAGCATTAATGAGTGACTCTCAACCCTTCAAATAAAGCTCTCCAAAAACCAACAGGCTACTACCGGTATTATAAGCACTTATGCACCAACACTGGATGCCAATGAAGACATAAAAAAAAAATACTCTCAGCTGTCCTATCAGAAACACCTAAGGAAGATAAAGTTATCCTCCTGGGTGATTTTAATGCAAGAGTGGGGCGAGATTTCGATCTGGGGCCTGGGACTATTGGGAAAGAAGGAGTTGGCAACAGCAACCAAAACAGAATCCTACTTTTGACGATATGTGCAGCACACAACTTTGTTATTAACAACACACTCTTTCGACAGAAAAATAAATTTAAAACTTCATGGAGGCATCTTCGGTCAAACCACTGGCACCTCTTTGACTATGTTATTGCCCGTGCTAAAGATCGCTGTGATGTGCTCCTTACCAGAGCTATGGCGAGCGCTGATGACTGCTGGACAGATCACTGACTAACACGCTCCACAATGGCTATCAAGATTATACCTCAACGCAGGCTTCAAGAAAGGAAACCAAGGCGCAAAATGAACACTCAAGCCCTTCAAGATCCCATTGAGCGGGATTGCTTCCAAACGACTCTTAAGGACCATCTGCTTAAGTAGCGCAGGACACGCCCCCAGGCTGACTGGATTGGTCGGCCTGCAAGCGGCGCGGACGGCAACCCCCCCCCTATTAGACAGGGGCTGAGCTCCCACCCCCTGCGTGCGTAGCAATCCCACCTCCTCTTCAGGGTGGAAGTGGCTTTCTTCAGGCAGAGTTAATAGTTGGGAAATGGCACGAGATCTCTTTTTTTGTGTTTGAAAGCTGACTGCTATCAGAGCTAAGAAAGTGACAAATCTCATCCCACTCAGCTGAGATGTAATAAGGGGCGCGAGAGTGTGAAAGACCTAAAAAACCAAGGTTTTTTGGAACAGATAGAGACACAGCTGTGCACTGAAGGCTGAAAGCCAACGAGTGCTCACCAATGGAAAAAAGTAACCAGTGGGATGCCGTAGGATTCTGTCCTGGGTCTGGTGTTGATCAACATCTTTATATCTTTCAGTGACTTGGGTGAAGGAATTCGGGAGGTACTCTTTAAATCTGTAGATTGCACCCAACTGGGAGGAGTGGAGTCTCCTTCATTGGTGGTTTTTTAAAGGGAGGTTTGGGGTGGCCACCAGTCAGGAATTCTTTAGCTGTGATTCTTGTACTGTCGGAGTTTGGACTCGATGCCCCTTGGGATCCTTCCCAACTCTACAATTCTATGATGCAAGCAAAGCTGCATTGAGCCACAACTGCCAAAGTCTGTATATTAATCCATTGAAAACATCCCTCTTCCATCCCTAATCGTTGGCATCTAGTTAACCCCTGTATGGATAGAATGGTGGATTAGACAAGTCTTTGGGTTCTTTTTTTTTTATTCTTAGCTTGGCAGAAGAGGCTGCCTCTAGGAATGGAAGTCGCTCCTTTTTCTACCAGCTTGCAACTCCGCACAGCACAACAGATGTGTCATCAGCTGTGACTGTCATTAATCTGCACCATAAGCGCTTATTTGCTGGTGCAATGGTTCATAAGATCAACAGTTGGACATTTCCTATTCGCAGGTGTTGGGACCCCAATGTTTGGCAATTGCTTTCCATGTTTATGTTAATCAGGAGCCCTAATGCTTCCCTGGTCCTCTTTTGTTTTTCAAGTCGCCTTGGCAATCACGCCAACTGGTCTGCTGGTTATAGGCTTGGAATTCCCATTGCTTCTCAGATTTCAGAGCCCTTGCTCTTTTAAAGTTGCATCGCGTAGGATACATTTTAAAGAATTAATATCTTTCTTTGGTAGGACAAAAGTTCAAATGAATTGAGGGGAGAGGTCAGCGATGGCCCGAAGGAAATTGCTTTTGCGAAACACATTTTATTAATTTCAGCTGCCTCTCTTTTGTGACTGGCCAAGGAGTTGTCGGCATGGCTGGAAACCTCACATGGCGACTCCAGGCGACCATGGTGAGCCACGCAATCGCAGAGGCGCATGCAGACAAGCAGCTTGAGGTTCCCAGCAGCCAGCCTTGAAGCCAACGGGCCCTTCTTGACTCCTCTGGAAAAAAAGCTAATAATTAAAACCACATAAAGCCATGGCTATGAAAAATAAACAGCAATAAACATTAAAGACTCATGAGATATACACAAACGGGGACCAAAGAGATATGAGCTCAGACATGAAGGTCCACTTACAGCTCCCCCATGGCCTTTCAGCAACTTTAATTTAGGCTTTTCCTCCCACAAATCAATTTTAAATTAAAAGCCAAAGGAAAAAATAAAAATAAAATTTCTGCTGCATTTTCTTGGTCAGCCCCAGCTCTTCTGCTCAGCAAGGAGGTACATAATTTGGAAATCTACAAAGCTATCAGGGGGATGCAAACCTCTTGCTATAGCTACGGGATCTAATTCTTGCAGCATGGGGCAGATGGAAAGAGAAAAACCCTCGTAATTTTATAACTCTTTCTGCAGTGGCAGAGGAACCCTCTCCGGCACCCGGGTGATGCAGCCCGTACGGAGTGCGCATGTGTGGCATCCCATACGGACTGCGCATGCGCACTCTGTGCGGAATGCCGTTTGCACGCGGTGGCTGTATGGGCTGTTGCTTGCACGGCAACCGCATGGACACTGTGCAAGCGGCATCCTGTACGGACTGCGCATGTGCGTCGACCGTACAGGATGCCACACATGCACAGTCGGTACGGGCTGCCGCGCGAGTGGCATCCCGCACAAACTGCACACGTGCGGCAACCCGTACAGTCGCTGTGCGAGAGGCAGCCCGTACAGATGCCTGTATGGACAGCGAGAGAGAATGGCAGCCCGTACGGATGCCCATATGGATTCCGGGCACCCTCGGTCACTCTACAGCTGAGGGGAAGCAGGGGCCATCTTCCTACCCCTCCAATAGTGGCACCCGGGGCAGACTTCCCCCTCCGCCCCCCTTCCTCCGCCCCTGTCTTTCTGCCTCGTCCTCTGGGGGAAAGTGTGCAAAATGGCATGTTGTGTTTCTAAGTCACTTTGAGTCATTTTTACAAGTGAAGCAACTTATTATTCTTATATTTATTTATATCCCCCCCAGTCCAGGATTCAAGGTGGCTAACACAGATAAAACAGAATAATAATAATAATAATAATAATAATAATAATAATGGTAAGCATATATATTATATTAGGGGAAACTCCTTGCAGAAACGTGAATATTAGTCTAATCCACACAAAAAATGTGTATATTAGAAGAAATGGGCATTAAAATGATGATTAACTTTCATTAAGACTTTTCTTTTTAAAAAAAGAAAAACAACGAACAACCTAAATTGCTGTGAAAATGTGGAGAAGTGAATTTAAGATTGAATTTAAACGGCTGCCACTGCTGTCTCTCAAAGTCAGTAGGGTGCTGTCCTCACCTTTGGTCCGTCTCCGTTGGGCCACTAAGGCTGGTTTGGGATGTGATACATAAGTAGCAGTCAAGTACAACATTCCTTGTTTTCCTAGAGTGGACATGCAAGGGGATGTTTGGACCAGCCAGTCAAAAACTTCCTGTTTCCTCCTGGGCTGGGACATACTTCCTCTTGCATGTGACTAGAGGTGGGCATGACTTTACCTGTGCAGGTAGCAAAAGCACAAGGCCCGCAGCCCTCCTCCCTTCTTCTCCATCTTCCTTTCGTCGTGTGAACTGCAGTGACTGCCAGTCTGCAGTCACTGGGATTAACCCCCCCCCCCCAATATGGGATAGATTCACATGTATCTATATCTGTAACTAAGTCTGCCTTCAAGGATCCAACTGTGAACTGATGATGTGAGTAAACTACTTTTATATATCTTAAATAAGATTGTGGTGTGTTTATTCTTTTAAGAGGGAAATAAGGGGTCTTACCAGGAATCTATATTGAGAAGCTTAAACAAGCTTGCAACTGTTGAAGATTCATGTGTCTCTGCCAAGGTTCTACTCGAGAGTAGGACATCCTGACAGCAACCAGCTACCCGCTGTGGATTTAAAGGGGAATGTTAAAGCTCTGCTAAGTTATAGAATGTTAAAACTCTGCTAAGTTATAGAACTTGCTAGCGCAATAAACAAGGGGACCCAGGTGGCACTGTGGGTTAAACCACAGAGTCTAGGGCTTGCTGATCAGAAGGTCGGCGGTTCGAATCCCTGCAACGGGGTGAGCTCCCGTTGCTCGGTCCCAGCTCTTGCCCACCTAGCAGTTCGAAAGCACATCAAAGTGCAAGTAGATAAATAGGGACCACTCTGGCGGGAAGGTAAATGGCATTTCCGTGCGCTGCTCTGGTTCGCCAGAAGCAGCTTTGTCATGCTGGCCACATGACCCGGAAGCTGTCTGCGGACAAACGCCGGCTCCCTCGGCCTATAGAGCGAGATGAGCGCCGCAACCCCAGAGTCGGACACGACTGGACCTGATGGTCAGGGGCCCCTTTACCCTTTACCTTTTTATCCTCTCCTGCCTCCCTGAACATTCCCACAGCTGGGGACATCTTCTTCCCAGGCCCCTGGGGTGTGTGGCTTAAGAAGGCACCTCTCTTTGGGGCATGTGGGGTGGCTTAGAGACCAGGGGCAGTGGCAGCTGCTGGCTGGAGAACTCCCAAGGAGAGGGGAGAGGAGAGGAGGCTGAGGGAACACTCCACAAGGGAGGGTGTTCGGAAAAGGGTGAGGGGCTGGCGGCTCTGCAGGCAAGGGGCGACATGACTGGGCTTCTGAGGCTCGGAGCATGTTACCCCACAAGGGAGCCACAAGAAGAATGTACTGTAGTTGGTCAAGGGAGCCATGGACTCAGAAAGGCTGAAAACCTCTGATTTAGAAGATCACATCAAACGTTGCAGTGCTCTTCAGAAAGAAGCACTCTGAGCGTTCCCGCTCCTTGACCAGCCTCCCATTAAATGTCAGTCACAGGCAGTTTCCTCGGCAGTTTCCTGAGTTCCTGCTGCATGACAAGACTCTGCGCTGGCTATGCTGGAGTTCAGGCAGCCTAATCAGACCCAGCTGTTGGCTTCTAATGCGAAACGGGCTGCTTACAGAGTCTCTGCCCATTGGTGGCTGACCGATGCCCATAAAACCGGTAGGCCTCTCTTTGGCATACTTTGCGCCACTTGTAAACAAAGGCAAATGTTAAAGAGGCTGAATTCCAGAGACAGGGCAACCACCTTCTGTTAGTTCGGGCGCTTGCTTTCGCACTGCAGCTCTGCAACGGAGTACAATTTTTCTGGTGGAAATTGGCCTGGATGCGTACGAGAAGAGACCTGCCAAACCGAAAAGAATGCACATGTTTGGAAAGCGGAGGGAAGTAGTTGGGGCTGAAGATCAGTCCATTTCCTTTCTACCCAGAAATGGAAGGTGTCAGGAAGAACGTTTTGCTTTAGCAAACAAGCAAGGCACAAATAACTGCGATGTGCGCCAGGAAACTGCTTTCATTGGCACATTCTTTGGTGAGAAACCCGGCTCCTAGACTGAGTGCATGACTCCATAGGTAGCATGAGGGGTGTTGGAGACTATCTTTTCCCAGCTGGCCAGCCTACCCATGAGACAAGGTGAGGCAACTACCTCGGGCGCCAGGATACATAGGAGCAGCAGATCTAACCTCCAAGAAACCCTGCGGATGCTCCAACTGATGCACCGACTCCTTGGAGACCAGATCTATCCCCCTGAATGCAGCCTCTACAACAGCCTCTTGGTGGGCTCCTTCCACCCTTGTCCCCCCAATGTAGATCTTTATTCCATCCCCCTGTTATAGCAACTTGGAATTTTTAGCTGAGGGGGTGGGGAAAGTGAGAAGGAGACATGTTACAGAAGTGTATAAAATTATGGTGCTGGAGGAGACTCTTGAGAGTCCCATGGACTGCAAGAAGATCAAACCTATCCATTCTGAAGGAAATCAGCCCTGAGTGCTCACTGGAAGGGCAGATCGTGAAGCTGAGGCTCCAATACTTTGGCCACCTCATGAGAAAAGAAGACTCCCTGGAAAAGACCCTGATGTTGGGAAAGATTGAGGGCACTAGGAGAAGGGGACGACAGAGGACAAGATGGTTGGACAGTGTTCTCAAAGCTACGAGCATGAGTTTGACCAAACTGCGGGAGACAGTGGAAGACAGGAGTGCCTGGCGTGCTATGGTCATGAAGATGTCTTTTATCAAAGCAGTTGTTGAACTGAAATACAATTAAGAAGAAGCTTATTAATAGTGAAATAGAATTAAGAAATATATTAATAGTTCTAGTTACAGGTAGGTAGCCGTGTTGGTCTGAGTCGAAACAAAATAAAAAAATTCATTCAGTAGCACCTTAAAGACCAACTAAGTTTTTATTTTGGTATGAGCTTTCGTGTGCATATGAAAATAAAACCTTAGTTGGTCTTTAAGGTGCTACTGAATGAATTTTTTTATACTAATAGTGATACTGATCTTTTAGGGAGCAGGCTAGCAGGTGGGGCCCATGACTTACATCATAGGAGCCTACACAACACAAAACACTGTTGCTGTATGTAGGTTTTATTTTATTTGTTTTTTTCCCTTATATTTTGGGAATGTACATCCAGGTGTTTTTTCCTTTAATTTTTTTTGGGGGGCTCCCAAGAGAGTGGGGCCCTAAGCTATAGCTTGTTTACCTTATACATAAATCAGGCACTGGTTCTGGCACCTCTTTTTCTGGAAAAATAGCCCTAAGGAGTTGAAGAAGAAGAAGAGAAGAGTTTGGATTTGATATACCGCTTTATCACTACCCGAAGGAGTCTCAAAGCGGCTCACAATCATCTCCTTTCCCTTCCTCCCCCACAACAAACACTCTGTGAGGTGAGTGGGACTGTGAGACTTCAGAGAAGTGTGACTAGCCCAAGGTCACCCAGCAGCTGCATGTGGAGGAGAGGGGAATCGAACCCGGTTCACCAGATTCCGTGTCCGCCGCTCTTAACCACTACACCACACTGGCTCAGCCCTAAGGAGTTGGCTAAGACAGTGCTTCCCAAACCTGTGTCCCCAGCTGTTTTTGGACTACAGTCCCCATCACCCCTGACCAGTGGACTTGCTAGCTAGGGATGATGGGAGTTTTAGTCCAAAAACAGGTGGAGACCCAAGTCTCTGGGCTAAGAGAGAGGGTCACCCAGGGATCATTGTCATAGAAGCCAGCTCTCCATAGCGCTAGTTTGACACTTAAGCACGAGTTCGCCTTCTGCCCCTCGGATTTCCAGTGGCTCTGCGATGTCCGTGTTGAATAATTAGCCATATGGCAACGCAGCACATTCAGGTTGACGCAGGGCGGCATATTGCAGGCGTAAGTGGAACGAAGCTCCTTTTCCAAGCAGCTGTTTGAGGACTGGTGCACAGCTGAGGCAAGGCCGCCACCTAGTGGCAACTGCCCATTGCGCACTTGATAGGAATCCCATCTAGACCTCCTGAAAGGCTTGGTTCTCAGGGTCAACCGACACACACAAAGCTCAATTGTGTGCGTTTTCGCTGAGGGTTTCCTTTGTTAACCAAAACATCTCCAGGGAGCCATTTTCTTCCCCACATCGCTAGCTGCAACCCCCTTTCCCGCAAGGTGCGGTAATACAAGTAACTGTTTCTTTCCCCCTGCAGTGCAAAATGCAATTTAGAAAAGAAGCAGAGTTACAGATAAGAGCAGGGGTCACCAAACTAAGGCCCGGGGCCCGGATGCGGCCCAATGCCTTCTAAATCCGGCCCGCAGACAGTCTGGGAATCAGCATGTTTTTACATGAGTGTCCTTTTATTTAAAATGCATCTCTGGGTTATTTGTGGGGCCTGCCTGGTGTTTTTACATGAGTAGACTGTGCCCTTTTATTTAAAATGCATCTCTGGGTTATTTGTGGGGCATAAGAATTCATTCATATTATTTTTTTAAATATAGTCCGGCCCCCCACAAGGTCTGAGGGACAGTGGACCGGCCCCCTGCTGAAAAAGTTTGCTGACCCCTGGATAAGAGAATGAAAGGTTTTGTGGGGAAGACAAATTTCCAGTCCAGAGTGCAGTTTCCCTTGGCTGCTTTGGATGAAATAAAACTGAGAAAACTTAAGAAAAAGTCGTTCCAAGTGAGCACCACATTCACTCACGGACCTCGCTCATACCCTCCAACATTTCTCTGATAAAAATAGGGACATCCTATTCCGTAATAATTATAATAATACTAACAATTGTATTATTTATACCCCACCCTCTGGGCAGCTTCCAACATACATAAAAACATAATATTTGTTTTAATTGCTTAAAACAGGACTGCCTTCAGATGTCTTCTAAAGGTTGTATAGTTACTTATCTCCCTGGCTTGGGGGGGGGGGGTCAGATAACTCCATACCCTCCGACATTCCTCCAATGAAAATAGCGTCGTCCTAAGGAAAAGCGGGACATTACGGGGTGAAATCAGAAACCGGGATGGCTTCTGTAAATCCAGAATTGCCCCTGGAAAATAGGGACACTTGGAGAGTCTGTTCGCTGAGGGCATAAACCTGTTTGTAGGTTGTGCCTCTCGACTGCAGGCCAGACCAAGGGCTTTGTGGCTGAATGCTCAAACAATTCCTGCCCCGTGGAAAGGAATGGCGGATGGCTCCAACCTAATATTCCGTCTGGGGAAGGAGGGGGGAGGGTCTGGATCAGGCTTCCTCAACCTCAGCCCTCCAGATGTTTTTGGCCTACAACTCCCATGATCCCTAGCTAGCAGGACCAGTGGTTAGGGATGATGGGAATTGTAGTCTCAAAACATCTGGAGGGCTGAGGGTGAGGAAGCCTGGTCTGGATAGAGATCTTCTAGGCGCCGTCATCAATGCCCTTGTAACCTCAGGTTAGAATACTGTAGTGCATTGTACATGGGGCTGCCTTTGAAGACTGTTCAGAAACTGCAGTTAACCGCAGAATGCAGCTGCCCAATTCCTAACTGGGGTGGAGCGTTAGGATCATATTACATCTGTGTGCGCTGCCAACTGCCCTGGCTCTCCGTCAGCTTCTTGGCTCACTTCAAAGTGCTGGTTTTGACCTTTAAATCCATTCATGGCTTAGGACCAGGGCACTTGAAAAAAACCAATTGTCTCCATATGTGTCTATTCATATATTCAGTGAAGGGCCTCCAGTGAGAGACCCCAACCGGGGAGGTGAGGCAGGTGGTGCCCAAGAAAGGGTCAGTCGCAGACTGCTTTTTCCCCAGAGAAGTTTTCCTGGGACTTACTTGATTGGTCTTTTGGCACTAGGCAAAGGCATCTTTATTTCCCTAAGCTTTCTAGTCGGAGTTTGAAGCCATGGTGTGCTGTTTTATTATAATTGGTGGCATTTCACTTATTTTATTTTATTTTTGCATTTACATCCTAACGATTTGCCCTTTTTGCAAACCGCCCTGGGAACCGAATCGAAAGGGAAGTGTAAAAAAAATGCTTAAATATAATAAAATGTGCTCAGGCTCCTTCAAGTTGGGGAGCTGCATACGTCAGTGTTTAATAAATCACCAGCGAGTGCTGTTGATCCACATCTGCGCTGTGGGAAGAAAACAAGGTGAAAGGAATCAAACCAGATGAGAATGGAACTGACAAATAATCCAGTCCAATTAGGTGAGAGATAAATCACCCTGTTATTTAATCCTAGAAGAGGGGCAGGAAGGAATGTGAGGTGACACTGGTAGGGGTCTCCGAAGGATGATGCTTGCACCCTTGTGTCTGGTTACAATATTCCCAAGGTCACCAGGTCTTGAAAACAAATTGGGGCACTCCGGATTGTGGTTGCTGGTGCTGAAAAACACGAGGGTTTTGTGAGACAGATGAGCATCTTCTGGGGCGGCCGGAGAGAATGTGCTAAATAAAGGCTGGCGCTCGAGTTGCATGGAATTGTGTCTGGGAAGAAAGGGGAAGTTTCTGAGTGTTATGACAGCTGCAGAGTTCAGGACGTCTGTGTTGTGAAACAATGCAGTGCTTTGTGGACAAGGGGAGGGGAGGGCCTCTGGCCTGGGAGTTCCCGGCTGCACACACACACACACACACACACACACACACACACACACACACACACACACACGATTGCCAAGGTACGCTGCTGTCCCTTGGCCACTTCAGCAGATTGCCTGGTGTGTAATCGGAGCAAAAACAAAACAAAACCCGATTGCCATTTGCACCGATTCAGCGGTAAAACACAGGTCTCGAAAGAAAGAAAGAAAGAAAGAAAGAAACCAAACTCAGACATGGAGCTTTAACGTCTGGACATCTGTGCCTAGAAATACGGTGCAAAAGGAAGTCTGCATGAACTCTTAGCTGTAAATGGTTGGTGAGACAACTGCAGGAATGATAGAATCATAGAGTTGGAAAGGACCCCAAGGATTATCTAGTCCAACCTCCTGCAATACAGGAATATGCAGCTGTCCCATACAGGGATCGAACCTGCAACCTTGGCCTTATCAGCGCCATGATCTAACCAACTGAGCTGTTCAGCTATACAGAAAACCTTTTAAGAACGTAAAGAGAACCTGCTGAATCAGGCAAAGGCTAGCCAAAGATCCTGTTTCCATCCAGATGCCCGCAAACATAGGTGCCCAACCTCCAGGGGCCGAGGTCCCTTCAGGGCTGCCCCCCCCCACACACACACCGGTTGATGGGCATTGCTGTTCAAATAGTGTATGTCCTGTGATCAATGGTGCAGGGCTTACCTGTGCCCCTCTATTTTATTCAAGTTGGCACCCCTGTCCACAAGCAAGGTCTGAGTGCAGTAGCATTCCCTCCAAATACTCTCTCTGACGGTGGAGGTAAAGCATAAACGTAACAGCCAGTGATAACAGATAGCCTTATCTTCTGACGAAACATCGAGAAAAGCTTTCTGACAGCAAGAGTGGTTGGATAGCGGAACGGTCTCCCTCAGGAGGTGGTGGACTCTCCTTCCTTGGAGGTTTTTAAGCAGAGGTTGGATGGCCATTGATCAGGGTTGATCGAGTTGAGATACCTAGGTCATTGCAAAACACCAACCCAGTTGCACGCTGCGTACAGACCATGCGTTTAAAGCACTTTTGCATTCCCCACCACCCTCCTCAAGAATCCTGGGAACTGTAATTCGTTGAGGGTGCTGTGAGGGGCAAACTACAGTTCCCAGGATTCTGTGCGCGTGTTTTCTTTTTAAAAATTATTTGGTTTTTCAAATTAATATTTTGCAGAGATATATCAAACATAAATCACAAAAACAAGATTCCAAGGAATCTCCTGGACTTCCACACTCCCCTTTGTGAGTCCTGTTGTTAATCATTTCCTTCTGCATCTTTTATGATAGTCCAAATCTTTTACATCTCCAATTGTGTCCAAAATTCACCCTTAAACTACAAGTGATATTCTAATCCTACCAAGTAATTATTTTAACTGTTTACAGTGGTCTTTAAGACAAGTTATAAATTTCCCCCATTCCTTATTAAAATTTTGGTCTTCCTGATTTCTGATTCTTCCAGTCATTTTATCCATTTCAGCATAGTCCATCAACTTTGTCTGCCATTCTTCTCTGGTAGGGACTTTTTCGTCTTTTCATCTCTGGGACACTGTGGTCACATACATAAATAGTCTTTTCTGCTCCCTTGGGGTTTCGGCACCTAGAATTCCTAAAAGGAAGGCTTCAGGGTTGTTGTTGTTTTAAAGCAAAGGTTATTTTTTCAACTCATTATATATCATTTCCCAAAAATCCTTTTACTACCTTTCAATTCCATCACATATCATATGCAGGATTCTGGTTTGGGGCTGGTTTTTTTTTAACGGTGTGTACACAGCCTGAAGACTCTGATGGAGATGCTGGGCAGGCAGTACCATGGAACAATAAAAGGTAAAGGGACCCCTGACCATTAGGTCCAGTCGTGACCGACTCTGGGGTTGCGCGCTCATCTCGCATTATTGGCTGAGGGAGCCGGCGTACAGCTTCCAGGTCATGTGGCCAGCATGACAAAGCCGCTTCTGGCAAACCAGAGCAGCACATGGAAACGCCATTTACCTTCCCGCTGCAGCGGTTCCTATTTATCTACTTGCATTTTGACGTGCTTTCGAACTGCTAGGTTGGCAGGAGCTGGGACCAAGCAACGGGAGCTCACCCCGTCACAGGGATTCGAACCGCCGACCTTCTGATCAGCAAGCCCTAGGCTCAGTGGTTTAACCACAGCGCCACCTGGGTCCCGGGTGTAAGGAGACACAGGTGTTTTTCAACCTAGCCTTGCAGTTGCACACATCTGACCTGCACCAACTTGTGTATTCCAGTGCTTATAATGTAAAAGATGACTCATGATAGATGCCAGCTTTACAGATTAATCTTACTTACATATATGTCTTATTTCCCCCCTAAGGTTTGCCAAGAGCATTTATTTCTGCTACACCAGGAACAAAATCTCAGCCAACCCTCTGGAGCATTGCATACTGCAGACTCCATCTCTTTGGCCCTCCACGTTAATTTCCTTCAAACGATACCAAGGGACTCATATGTTACACTTACACTATCAGTTTGACAAAATTTTGGCTTTTATTTATAATCATTTGTGTAGAAAGCATCAGTTTGGGCTTGCTTATACCTGTTGTGGAGGGAATTGCTTCAGCACAGATCACTTAAAAAATGCCTTTTGCTTCGTAGACTTGCTGAGGTTTCTCTTTCCACGGCGAGTAAATTGTATCGGTGATGCGTGCAAATCTCTTATGAATCTGATCGGGGCGGTGCGGGGGGCAGGCCGAATGGAGTGGGGGAGAGGAAGGTGAGGCCGAATTAATTTTTTGTGACTCTGATGCCGAGGATGAGGCCCAACTCCCTGCAAAAAATTTACTTCAAGATGGATTTGTTGCCCAAGGTGTCGGTTGCATTAATACTTCAGCAAATTGGACTGATAGTTAACGTGAAGACTGACTGAATTGTTTTCAGGTGTACAGTGGTACCTCTACTTACGAATTTAATGCGTTCCGAACGCACATTTGTAAGTCAAAAAAAATTGTAAGTCGAATCCCATAGGAATGCATTGGGAGAAAAAATTCGTAAGTAGAAGCAACCCTATCTAAAAATTCGTAAGTAGAAAAAATCCTATCTAAACCGCATCCAAGATGGCGGACGGAGCTCTATTCGTAAGTAGAAACATTCGTAAGTAGAGTTATTCATAAGTAGAGGTACCACTGTACCCATAAATCTTCCCAATATGAAAACATTAATAGAGTGGCTTCAGATAAGCAGCAAAGCCAGGGGATGCATATTTGATAAGGACGACTGTTATCTCCTGATACAGAAGCAATATCATAACCTCCAAGCGTCCCTATTTTTCAGGGACAGTCCCAGAATTAACAGGACTTCTGTAATTACCCCAAGCTTGGTGCCCTTTAGGCAGAGAGCAGCCATGCTCAAACATCAAGACCAGGAATTATAGTGATTATCTATGAGCCACGAGGAATTTTTGCTGCACAGAATGTAAGAAAATGGATCGCTGAAAAACAGAAGAATGCTCACCATCTCCTGCCTTTAGGGAGACAGGACGTGCAAAAAATGCTCCCACTGGGTTTTTTATGATTACTGAGTGTTTACATGAACCCTCAAGCTGTTCTGGAAGTTTGGGCATCTTTTTCTGTTGCAGTTCTGACATTTCTAAGACATCCCCTGCTCTGTGACACTTTAATTACTGAGAGCATCAAGGTTCTGCCAGTGGAACATGCTGCCTATTCTCTGTTCACTCATTCATTAGTTTTAATTAAACCCTTTAATTTTATTTATGCTGTCAGAGACTGATTAACAATTTGCCGGCACAAACCAGGAAGTCTTAAACAGCACCTTGAGAAATCTTTCTTGCTCTGTGCAGGAATCTGCTGTAATAAGGTAACAGCTCTGCAGGGTTCACAAGCAAAACTACGGAAATCAGGCAAACAGTTGCCACAAATTTCTTTTAACTCTTTCAGGAAAGCAATTTAAATCCTTTGGACTGTCATCCTTTGCACACTTGGGTTGGTATCCAAATGAAGCAGTTTCACTAACGCAATGGCATTTGGCTGTGTAATAGAACTCCCCTCCCTTCTTCTCCTCTCCTAGCGTTGTCCACCCCATAATATATCCCACTGAACTCAGTAGGACTTACTTCTGAATAGGTAGGATAGGACTGTGTATCTGATATTGCAAATAGTTGAAGGACAGTACCGGTACTTTCACAGCACATAGCACAGACCCTCCAAGTGTCCCTATTTTCCAGCGATAGTCCTGGATTTACAGAAGCCATCCCAGTTTCTGATTTGATCTCGGAATGTCCCACTTTTCCTTAGGTCATTCCTGTTTTCATCAGAGAAATGTTGGTGGGGAGGGGATGGAATAGGATGTCTCTATTTTCACTGGAGAAATGTTAGAGCAGCGTTTCTCAACCGCTGTTCCGCGGCACACTAGTGCGGCGACGAGAAGGGCGATTTGCATTGTCACGTGCCTGGCGGCCGCCAATAATCAACACTAACCTGCCGGAAAGCAATATTTCTCCTCCTCTTTCCCAAAGCTCAGTGCAAACGAGCCTGGCGGCCGCCAATACACACCACTGACCTGCCGGAAAGCAATATTTGGCAAGTGTTTCTTACAATCATAATTATAATATAGGGCGGCACAGAGTTAATTTTTTTAACTTTTTTAATGGTGGTGTGCCTCGTGATTTTTTTCACGGAACAAGTGTGCCGTGGCCCCAAAAAGGTTGAGAAACACTGTGTTAGAGGGTATGATTGCATACACTACGCTCTAATAGAAAATATATTTTAAAAAAAGAGATGGAAGGAACATTTTATCATATGTGGTGGACGTGCCCCAAGGTAAAAGACTTCTGGGAAAAGATTTATAATGAGCTGAAAAAGGTGTTGAAAAACACATTTATTAAGAAACCAGAAGCCTTTTTACTTGGTATAGTTGAGGAAGAAATTCCCAAAAAATATGCCACTTTTCCCCTGTATGCCGCAACAACAGCAGCGAGAATATTAATAGCAAAATATTGGAAGAAACAAGAATTACCAACCATCGAAGAATGGCAAATGAAGATGATGGACTACAGTGGAACCTCGGTTTACGAACACCTCGGTTTATGATTTTTTGGTTTACAAACGCCGCGGACCCATCTGGAACGGATTAATTCACTTTCCATTACTTTCAATGGGAAAGTTCGCTTCAGTTTATGAACAGACTTCCGGAACCAATTGTGTTCATAAACAGAGGTACCACTGTATATGGAACTTGCTGGACTGACTGGGAGAATCCGGGACCAGAAGGAAGAGATAGCGGAAGAAGATTGGAAGAAGTTTAAAGTTTATTTACAAAAATATTGCAGTACTGTATTTAAATTTCAGGATATCTTTGGAAGGAAAATCTTTTTAGGCTGTAGGGTTAGAAGTAGTTGTTAGTAAAGAATGTAACTATGAATTATGTTATTGATAATGTGAGGAAATGATAGTAATAATTAAGGTGAAAAAATGTTGAGGATCATGATATATGAAACTGCTAAAGATGAGATGAAATGAAAATCAGATAGGGGGGATGTGGGGAAGCCCACACAACAATGGCTAGAGAAATGGATGGCAAGATAAGAAGTATTGTTTTTGTTTTGTCTGTTATATTGTTATATTGTTGTTTGTTATGTTGTTATGTTATAGTGTACAGTTTTTGTTGTTGTTGTTGTAATTGCTGTTACAAAATGAATAATTTTTTGGGGGGGGGAATAAACCCCCAAAAAGCTTTTCTCATTACAGTATTTAATATTATTGTGAGTCAGCACATTCCTTCTCCTAGATGCAAATGGTTTCCTAGTATTAATAGGCCGATCTGCCCAAGTGTGCTCTGGAAGTATTAATTCAGATTAGCCAGATTATTTTTCATAATCTGCTGAGCATTGCAAAAATGAAAATAAAAAATGCGCTGGACTCTGGATTGGGGCAGGAGCATATCAAGTTCTTAAGCTTTGCTGTGTAGTAATGACATTATTGCTATCTACCACGTACTACGGCTTTTAGTCCTTGCCGTTAGGCTTCCTGGATCCCTCCATCCCAAAGGCTTTGCGAGATGGGATGGCAAGAAGGAATCCTGAGAATTTTTGCTGTACCAGAGATGGAGGATGCTGAGAATCATCTAGTTCACATTGCTCCCTATATCCCTGGACAGCTGGGCATTGCCACAAGGGTGTGGGGAACCATGGCACCACAAGGAAGTATGAGTTGAAGGAGTTCATTTAAATAATAATTTGCTGTCCATCTTGAGCAATGACTGGAAATTATAGGCCACTTATGTGCAGTTTGCAGATTTTTTGTTTAGTTTTGTTTTACTTATTTACCGTATAAGTACAGTGGTACCTCGGGTTACAAATGCTTCAGCTTACAAACGCTTCAGGTTACAGACTCCGCTAACCTGGAGGTAGTACCTCAGGTTAAGAACTTTACTTCAGGATGAGAACAGAAATCGCGCAGCGGCGGCGGCAGGAGGCCCCATTAGCTAAAGTGGTACTTCAAGTTCAGAACAGTTTCAGGTTAAGAACGGACCTCCGGAACGAATTAAGTTCTTAACCAGAGGTACCACTGTATATGGGATTTTAAGCACATGTTAGCTTTATATTAGGAAAGTTGTAATCATAATTTTAAAAAACACAAGTACAAAGACACTCCCATGTCCTTCAAGCAGCAGCAGACTTAAAGCCTCAGAGATTGTATGTCACCATTTATTTGAATATATCTCATACGCATGCAAAATTCAACCTCACCTCCTGTTTTTCTATTAATTCACTAGTAGTCAATTCAATAGATGCAGTCTTCAAACTGACATAGGTTGGAACATAGGGGAGAGTAAAACAAAACCACATATACACAATGGAAAACTGTATCTTCATTCCTCTCAGTAATTTTTTTTTACGCAACTAGCCCTGTGATCAGATTAGGAGCACATGCTCAAGGTCACGTTGCATTCATCCAATCCTATTGTCCCGAGGAAGAAAGGGAGCAATTGGCTAGTAGTGGCGAATGGGGGGGGGGTTGTAATCTGTATTAGTGATTTTTAATATGGAACCAGAAGCAGTCACAGGAGAGTGGGAGGAGGGAGGTCAAGAGGCAGAGATGAGTCTGGCAGGTGAAGAGGCACAGGTGTCTCTCACTCCTGCTGCGACAGGCTCCCCCATCCCACTGGTATCCCAGAACCAGAAGAGGCATGAAGCGAGAAGAGCAAAGACAGCATGCAGGTGCAGTCTCCAATTGCTTGGAGAAAACCCTGGAAAGGTCGGGACTTAGGCCATGTGAGAAAGTGGGGACCTTCAGTCGCAGCAACTGCTTCATGGGGGCAAGACCTGCTGGAGGTGAGTTAGGCCCGACACACCTGTGCAGATCCCCTTATTTGTGCTAACAAAGAGTTAACTCCAATTTGCTTGGGGTGATTTACTGCTGGCTCGCTCCAGAGGAGAGTCTTCCTAATGAAAAGCTCTGGAAAAAACCAACAGTACTTCGTCCACATTCGAAGGGTGGGGGAAATCACCACAAATAAGAGCTGAAAAGAGGTAGGAGGACAAAGTGAATGAAGGATAGCAGTTCCAGACTAAGATGCAACTGCGGAAGCAACCCTTATGCTTTCAACTCCTTAACTAATTTGCACAGGAGTTTGATTTCCCAGCAGCACCTGAAGCTGCAGCAACCATCACCTGTCAAACAAACGAATTGTTTCTGTATAGTTAAATGTCTCTCTGTTACCTTGATTTATTAGCTTCATTACTTTGTCATAGCTCTGAGACATACTTGTTGCTTCTATTCCTGGCTCAAGAAGATTCCTATGTTTTATTAATGATGTGACCAGAACTCCCACTTCTGTCAATGAAGCCACACACTAGAACCTCCCCCCTTCCAAAAATAACAGTGGGCAATCAATGATGTCATCTAATTTCATCAGAATTTTAGTGTTGCAGAGCACTGAGCAGAAATAAATGAGCAGCTCTCACAATGAAGAGGTGTAAGAAGCGGGGATCTGAAAGCGATTTCACAATACAATAAAAATATACAAAACCAATTGCATATGTAAGAATAGTTTAAACGGTTGCTTATTTAAAAAAACCCACAATGATTTCCAACGAAATACACAGACCAACTGGGATAAAGCATCTCCAGCTAGAATGCTTGCTGAAAGTGGGGAATGCCTCTCTGAAATGTAATGGGGGGACATTTTAAAGGGTAGGTGCCACCACAATAGAGGCCCAATTTTGACACTGCATGGAATGGACGTTCTAAGATGGTATCTGCAGAGTGCCTTTTCCTGCACAGTACTGTGAGTGGTTGGCTGTAAAAGGAATGAGACACACTTCTAGGTATTCTGGGTCCCAAGCTGTTTAGGGCTTTGTACCAGCATATTGAACTTATCACAATAGCTATTGGACTATTATTATTTTCCAGAACTGAGTTCTGCATTGACCTTGAGTGAGTATCAGCAACTTGAGGGACATGGGTGGCGCTGTGGTCTAAACCACTGAGCCTAGGGCTTGCCAATCAGAAGGTCGGCGGTTCGAATCCCCGCGACGGGGTGAGCTCCCATTGTTCGTTCCAGCTCCTGCCAACCTAGCAGTTCAAAAGCACGTCAAAGTGCAAGTAGATAAATAGGTACCCCTCCAGCGAGAAGGCTGTGCTGCTCCATGTGCTGCTCTGGTTTCGCCAGAAATGGCTTAATCATTCTGGCCACATGACCCGGGAAAAACTGTCTGCGGACAAATGTCGTCTCCCTCGGCCAGTAAAGTGAGTCGTTCGCGACTGGACTTAACTGTCAGGGGTCCATTACGTTTTAAGTATCAACTAAGGGACTGACTCTTCTGGATAGAATCCAGAAGGAATCTGCAACTAATTAGAAACACCAAATTCCCCCCTTGGTATCCACTGAGAATAGAACATTTTATTACTGGTTATCTTAGCAAACTCTTGCTAGTGTCCTTAAGAAGTGCCTTTATTGAGCTGGATTTCCAAGTGATGTCCACTGCAGTCTTGGGTGGTCACCACAAGGTGACCATACGCAGACTATGTCTTCCAACCTCAGGTGGAAGACATCACTCGTTATCTGTTAGCCTGCCCCCAAGAGTTTGTTTTCGAAACCTTTGTTCACACAAATGGTACACCCAGGCCCAAATGGTTCAGTTTGAGTGACAATAACAGCTTCGTAACCTACAAAGCTAAAAAATAAATGAATCAGAAGAAAGGAGTTAGATATCACTATCAATTGTTTTTGGTGATTTAGAGGTTTAATCTGAATGCAAGCTAGATTTAAACTTGTTGGCGTTTCTGCTATCTTCTCTCTCTTACATCATGGATGTTGGCTTAGAAGTAGAGATGCATATTCTGCATTATTTCCTTAATACTATTGCTACAGGTTTGTCATGGCCTTTTGCTAGAACACTGAAATTATGAACTAACAATAGCTAACTGGCAGCCAGTGCAATTCTTTCAATAGTAGCCGTTGAGCTGCTGAGTTCTGCCCTAGTTGCAGGTTCAAGGTCAAGCTCAATGGGTGGGAAAGATGCTGCCAGTACTGAAACAGACCAATGGTCTGACTCTGTATAAGATAATAATGCCGTAGTCAAAACAAAATTTAAAAAAATCCTGCCAGTAGCACCTTAGAGACCAACTAAGCTTGCCATTGGTATGAGCTTTCATGTGCATGCACACTTCTTCAGATACACTGAAACAGAAGTCACCAGACCCTTATATAGAGTGAGAGGGTGGGGAAGGGTATTACTCAGATGGGTGGTGGGAATTGGTGATTGGCTGATAGGAGTGGTAAACCTGTTGACGGCTGTTAACGACAATCACCCACTTCTGTTTCAGTGTATCTGAAGAAGTGTGCATGCACACAAAAGCTCATACCAATGATAAACTTAGTTGGTCTCTAAAGTGCTACTGGAAGGATTTTTTTAATTTTGTTTTGACTACGGCAGACCAACATGGCTACCTACCTGTAACTAGAACTCTGGAAGGCATCTATATAAGATAGTTCTGTGTTCCACAGGGGTGGAGGTTGCAAGGTTCTTGACTTGCAACAAGGCAGCCCTCTCTGCCTAACTGGATGCATCAGTTTCTACCATGTTGTGGGGACCTGGGATACTTCTTGGTCACTCCTTCCTATTGAAGGACAACTAAAAATGAGCCACCAATGCTGGTAAGCTCAGATTTGTGGGAGATGTTGAGAACAAGAGGAACATCAAGGAAACGGTAGGTCTGCAGAGTGGAAATGACAGAGAAATGCTAGCAAATGATGATGATGAGGCAGAAATACCATTACATAGGTGGTGTTTCCGTCTTGAGGGTAGGAATGGCAAGAAAAAAGGGATTTTTTAAGACTAAATGTTAGGAAGAAGGTCTTGCCATTATGAGTTGTTTAACAGTGGAAAAAGGTTTATAAGCAGAGGCTGGAAAGTCACCTATCAGGGATGGTGTAGCAGCAAGCTTTCAGCATCAGCAGGGGGCTGGGTTAGTTTTCTTCCAACTCTATGATGCTATGCAGCAAGTCAATATTGAAGGCAATACAACCCTATCAGAAAATATACCCAAGCTTCATGTTTCTTTGGAAGTAGATGAACACGGTTATGATTTTACTTGGTTCTTACACAACCACAAAAGTTAGCATCTGGAACTTCTTTCCAGTCAATGCTGCCTTTTTTCCTTTTTCTAATGAGGTGAAATCATACTAACTAGGCAGGCTGGGAACTGTATACCTGAGTGAGATTTATCAGCTGCTAGATGAAACTAAAGAATTCAGGAAGGGAAACTTTGCTGCCGAGAGATAAAAGACACTCTAAGCTCACACACTTGGCTCTTAATTTCCTGGCTCCCAACGCAAATAAGAGGAACATCATTTTCCTTGCCTAACAGAAGAAAAAACAACAGTACTGATTCACGTGGTGTTTAGAAAACTCTTCCTGCTGGCTAAAACCAAGACAGGTATCTTCAAACAGTTTACCACATACATAAAATAAATAAAATCCAACACTGATGCCAACTAGAATATACAGTATATATATAGAGAGAGAGAGTACAGTTGCCATGTTAGTCTTGTGGCACCTTTAAAGGCTGTCACATTTTATTAGTTTCCTAAAATGTATTTGTTTTTTGTGTTTTTTAAAAAACACAACACTTTGGTAAGTGGCTTACCAAAGAAAAAACCGTAGAAACAAGAAGAAAAACACACAGTTCAACTTTAGTTAAAACTCTAAAGCAGTTTAGAAGTCACCTCAACTTTCCAAGCACCTGGGTACTTATTTATATCTGTAGACCGCCCTTCACCCAAAGATCAAAAAAGAAACAAAAACAACCAAAATGATGACACAAAATGCATAATATTTTTCCCCCAATAAAAAATAGCAAAGAAAACTAGTTAACGCCTCCAAAAAAATTGCACGGCGAAGGGGCCTGCAGGGAATTCCAAAGCGAAAAGCTCCCGCCACAATAACGACAACGAAGAAGCGCCGTAACCGGAGACGCCGCGCGGCCCAGCTGATACCTTCGCTGTCCCGGGCAGCTGGGCGGTGGAACCGGAAGCAGGGGGCGGAGCCAGGGAGGGGCACACTCCCGCCCCGCCCTCCCGCGCGCGTGCGCAAACCCGCCGCCCGTGCGCTTTGACAACCTTCGGAGTGGCGCTCGCCAGGCCCGCGCGGTTGTTCCGTGAGGGGGCAGGTGAGGAGGAGGCTGCGCGGGGAGGGCGCCTTCCTAGGGCCTCCGCACCCTCGGGGGGGGGAGCTGGGTGGGCCTGGCGCTGCTTCGTCGCCGCGGGTCCGGGTGAGGTGGGGTAGGGTAGGATGGCGGCCGAGCTTGTAGGCGCTGAGGGAAGGCCCTCGTCCGTCGCCAGAGCGTCTGAGGCGGGGGGCGCGCGGCTGCGGTTGGAAAGAAGTTGGGCCCACGGCTCGGGGGGGGGAACGCAGTTGGAAGAGCTGGGGGGGTCCCCAAAACCGGCCCCCTCCACTGCTGCTCATCTCCTGCCTCTTCCCCTCCTCTACCTCTATCCCTCCCTTCTCCTCTTCCCCCACCCTTCTCCTTAACCCCACTTGTCCTCTCCCCTCCCCCTTTCCCTAATAATATTAATTAATTCCCTAATAATAGCAATTTTATTGTTTATACCCCAGCCACTCTGGTCGGCTTGCCCAGTGCCGGATTTATGTATAAGCTAAACAAGATATAGCTTAGGGGGCCCCCTCTCTTGGGGCCCCCAAAAAAAATTTAAAGGGGGAGAAAAACCTGGATGTACATTTCCAAAACATAAGATAAAAAACAAATAAAATAAAACCTACATACAGCAACAGTGGCAAATGGCTTGAGATACCTATGAGGTCCATAAATTACCATATAGCATATAATAACACAAAAAACAGCGACAATTTGTTGTTGACAAAGGACAGCTGGACTTATAAAGGGCCCCATTACCTCCAGTGGCGTAGGGCCGCATCAAACCTAAATCTGGCCCTGCTCACAGCATATATCAGAACACACTAAAACTTTTTTTAAAAAACAAAAAAGTTCCCAATACAGGGCTTCCCTTCTGCACTTCCTCCTCCCCCTGTTCTCTCCCATCCGCCTCCTCTCCCACTTCAGGCCTCTTCTCACCTAACCAGCCCAACATCACAGATACATGGCAATGTTGGAAAGCGGAGGGAGGGACAAGCTCTGTCAGGCCTGGCCCTGTGTTGATGCAGCTTGTTCCTCCGGGCACTGGCAGAGGAGGGAGTCAGGCGCAGGCAAGCCCTCAAAACAGTCCTGGCTGATGTGTCGATACATAGTCCAGGCCTGCTATCAACCCTCCCCTCTCCCCCCAACTCTCCCTGCCCCCCCCCGATGCCCAGGGCTTTGCAGGAGGGCACCCCTTAGCCAAGGGGCAGATCAGCAGGGTTGGAGAATCATACAGTTGGAAGCAATTTTGAGAGTCATCAGGATCCTCAGCTGAAGCATTCATGACAGATGGCCACCCAACCTCGGCCTGTATTCGCTTCTTCCCACTGTTCCCCATGGGACTGCAAATTCAAGGTTTAAATTGGCGGGGGGGAGTTTCCATTTGCAGCAGGGTTTTTTTAATTGCCATCGCTGCACCAAAAGTTATTTTCGTGTTGCTATATAGAATTGCCCACAGCTCTTGTGTTAAATACAGAGGGCTACATAACGGCCGAGTAAGGCAGGTCTTCATAGTTTTATTGTGCCAAGGGAATTATGTGCCATAGTTTTATTGTGCCAAGGAAATTATGATT
Source organism: Zootoca vivipara (assembly GCF_963506605.1). Lineage (NCBI taxonomy): Eukaryota > Metazoa > Chordata > Lepidosauria > Squamata > Lacertidae > Zootoca > Zootoca vivipara. Next base: position 88,349,173 of record NC_083280.1, read on the forward strand.
ATATATTTGTTTTATACCCAACCTTTTTACCCCAATAGAGGCTCAGAGATAAAAATAAGAACAGCTGAAGAAAGCATGGGAGGAGAAATCAGTTGAAAAGGATTATTCATTCATAGAACTAATACTATACGTATATATTAAAAGTCTGTTAAAATCTTATCTGCCATCCCCTTGGTGAACCTGCATGAGAGATTTTGCTCCCTGGGAACCAAGGCTTGGGAATTTATCCAGTGAGGTTCACTGTGAGGGGTTTGAATGTCAGGCTCTACAGTACTACAGCATCTCTTGGTGAGATTTGGGGGCTGAAATTAAATACAGTATGTGAAGGTGCTTAAGAAAGGTGTATTGTCTAGCCCCTTGACTTAACCCATCCACTCCAAGGAAATGGGACCAATTTGAGATCCTGCTTGAAGGTGAACTTTTATTGGTTGTCTGCTTCTAGTCACAAAGCTTCAGAACTTAAAACTGTAATTCTTTTATGAGCAGAAGATGCCTGCCGAAGAACATCAGCCGGAAGGAGGGAATCATGTTTCTATTGGGAGTGATTCAGGTAATACGGGACTAATGGAAGCCGAACAAAGAGGCCCTTTGCCTCCTAGTGAAGGTCACATGGGAGACCATCAGGAAGCTCTTGCCTTGGAAAGCAAGCTACCTGCAGCAGCAGGTCCGTCTTCTGGAGCACTGAGAAAGGGACCGCTGCTGCTCATCGACAGGCAGCAAATCCAGTCTGTGGCACGTGGTGCTCAGGCAGATGAACTCAGAGACCTGGAAGTTGATGTGTATGACCAGGAAGTATTGGAACAAGGAGTTCTTCAGCAGGTAGACAATGCAATAAATGAAGCAAACAAGGCGGTGCAAATTGCTGATGCAGAAAAAGAATACCAGTCTGTACTGGATGACTTGAGGTAAGATTCAACTGAGTCTTGCATGCGCAGACTGAAGTCTTCTCCCTCTCTTTGTGCTGTGCCCCCACCCCCCTTAAATCTGCTCGGGGGGGGGGGGGTTGGAGGAAAGTCCTGTTGCACAAATCAACCTTGTTCCCTGTGTGCATAGCCCTATTCCACCCTATTAATGGCACATTTGTAGAAGCCCCAGGACACATTTCATCAAGTAAACTAAAAGCCCTGTCCTAGTCATCTGCCAACATACTCCAAAATATATTTCAGTCCACTAAATGTCAACATGTTTATTTACGCAAATACTCAGAACCCAATCATTCTGGGTAGCCAGCTCAGAGAAAAATTTGAGTGAAATCACTGATCATTTATGCTAGGTAAGCCAGTGGATCTTCTCCAGTCTGGTTATGAAATAGCTTGTGGACCAGAGCTGGCAGAAGAAAACCTGAACAGTGCCCCATTAGTGGAATTACAAAGCATTGCCAAAACATCACAGCTTCATGGAAAGGAAGAAATGTTTTGCTCTCCTCATAATTGCTTACATGATTACCAGCCACAATTGCTACAATTTTAGACTGCTGTTGTGTTGCATTAAAGTCAGTGCATACTTTGTCATGAATTTTGTTAGGCTCAGGATTGCATTTGTAGCTGCTTTCTCTTGTATGAAAAGGATTTGAGCCTTGGGATATGGAAGGTTGGCAGTTCTGTTTTACTGAATTACTCTTCCTGCTTCATGCTAATACCCTAAAGCAGTGTTTCTCAACCAGTGTGCCTCCAGATGTTTTGGGACTACAACTCCCATTATTCCTGACCACTGGTCTTGCTAGCTAGGGATGATGGGAGTTGTAGTCCCAAAACATCTGGAGGCACACTGGTTGAGAAACACTGCCCTAAAGCAGGAGTGGGGAATCTTTTTCAGGTGAAGGGCCAGATTTTTACTCCCCCCCCCAACCCCTCAAGCCGTTTTGATAAGTGGGTAGGGCTGCCTACCTGTCAGTCACCTGATGTCAGGTGAGGTGCTTTCCATTACATGTGCAGTTTGAAATCAAGCCACATGGACAAATGCAGGGATTTGCAGGCACCACTGATCAAAGTTCAATTTACTCTAAAATACTGAATGTAAAGCAAGAATTGAAATATAAATAATTTCTAGTGAGATTTCATTGACCAAGTGTCTCCTCCTCCTCCTCCTGCTAGCACAGTAAAAATGTTTTAGGGACCATTGTTATATGATGGTCATATTTTCAAAGTTGCAGGTTTTGTGAGCATCTATTTTTCAGCTACTATTTATAGAAACAATATTGGGTTTTCAGTTTTGAACGTTGCCTTGTATTTGCGTTGAATATGCTTTTATCTGTATTCAGTTTTTGAAGCTACTCATTGGTGCTCAATAGATGATGATTAGGTTTGTGTTTTCAGGTCATGTACAACATCCTTGAAACAAATTGCTGCAATTATTGAGCAATTTACTCCACAAGCTGCCACTAATAAAGATATTAACCGAAAACTAGATTCTGTGAAGCGGCAAAAATACAACAAGGTAACGGGAAATTCCTTATTGTAAGACTGAAGTGTGTTAAATCATCTTTAAATCATTATTTTTAAGTTTGTATCTTAAAGAACTCTGTACAATTCTCACTGTAGCTAATCTGCTGGTTCTGGCTTCATGAGTCAGATTATTTTATTTTTCAACTAACTGCTGTAGGTGTAGGTTGCCGTTCCCTTAAGTTGTTTTGTACTTTAAACCCATTATCAGTAGTGAAGGGGAGGACTCTTCCTGTCAGATTATTTCTATTTCCTTCAGATGCAACAAATAGATTGGTTTGCCCCTAAGTCCAAGGACTTCCACTTGTGGAATGTTGGAATGGTGCCTTCCCCCATCCTATCCCCCCCCTGCACCCACCAAAATTGACTCAGAGTTGGGGTCAGGGGAACCCCAAGAACAGGGGGGGGCAGAGGGATTGTTCCATCTGGCAAGATGGAATGTTCCTCATAGCATGACATTAAATTCTACCAATTGTATCAGTGCTGGGACATCTGTGTAGGCTCTGTGTTGCCTTCTGGGCTTGGTTCAAGTTGAAGTTATGAACCATAAATCCTTCAGGGGTTTGTAGAAAGAGGGGCATTCTCTTGGCTGTCTTCTGTCATGGAATACTGTTCTCCTAGATGAGTCTTTCCATACTTTGTGTGCTCCAGAAGTTTGGGATTACAGTTCCCATCAGCACCAGCCTTGTTGCCTGGTGCAGATGCAAGTTGTAGTCCAGAACATCTGGCAGGCATCAGGTTGGGCAAAGCTGCACTAAACACATAATATCTTATTTTCAGTGTGTTCTAAGAATTTGTTTTTTAAAACTCGGCTTTAAGTAAAATGTGGGTTGTTTTAGGGTTCTATGTGTTTGTAGTTGGCCCAATTGTTTTATTTGTAAAAAATATGCAAACATGTTTTTATATTTCTTTTTACATTTATACATATCAAATGCAAATTGTTCACCTAAGAAGTAGATGTTGTTGTTTTTTCCTTCCCCCTTAGGAATTGAACAAAAACTTAAGTGAGCTTTACAGATTATGTTTATGAAGCAAGTACTGTTCCCATTCTGTCTTGCTATTTGTTGTCATCATTGAGAACATAGGGTTGAATCCTACTAAGTCATACTCAATTGAACTCGGTGGACATGACCAATTTAAGCCCATTTATTTTAATAGGTCTTCTCACAGCATGAATAACTGGATATAACCCAGATAATTTGCTACTCTGTTTTAACTGTATTCTCTCATGATTTCAGGAGCAGCAGTTGAAAAAGATCAAAGCAAAGCAAAGACGCCTTCAAATAATTATTGGAGAAGAAATTTCTGGTGAAATAGATGGTGTTGACTTTGAGGAAGATGTCGGTAAGGAAAATGATAATTTATTTGGGTCATCTTGGTATAATACTTTGATTTGGAATCAACTTTTAATATTATGCTTGGAAAAATACACCAAGTTTATTATTGAAGTTTATTAACGTCAATGAGTTGTGTGTGTTTTTTTAGAGAGATTTAGCACTCTTTAATTTTCTGCACCTGCAGAATTGCTCATCTGAGCACTCGTATGGGAATCTTCATGGATGAAAATAAATCTTGGTTCAGTTCAGAAGGGATGGTTGTTCTTTAGAATCACTAGAGCTTTGCTCTTAATAAATTGAAACTGTTAATCAAATTAGCTGAGCTGCAAAAAAAATGTTTTAAGTTGACAAATACCATGATTGAATTACATCTTTCAGTGAAGTGCTATCAATCAACATACACAATTTTTAATATGTGGAAAGAAAATTATGTGCAGTAAACACAAGCACAACAGTATGTCTTGCATTGTTGTTAGAGCTGTTACTTTTTGTTCCTCACAGCTCCAGCTGGGGTCTCCCACCTTTTAAGTATCAATGAACATTGGCTATTAAATTAGAGAACCAAAGCTTTGCAAAGATATTGGAAGTTTTGCCCTTATGTCTTGTCAGTCCTTTCCATTTTCCCTTTCTGCTCTGTTGAAAGCATTCTTACTGAGATTTCTGATGCTGCTCCTTTTATTTTTATTCATTTTTTATAGAATGTATATACCACCCTTCTCATTCAATTGCAGCACTCATGCTGATTTACAGCAATAAAAATGTTACAATCTCATGATACAACAACAATAAAAAACATATTAAACAGAGTTTAGTTCAGCAGATAAAATCACCACAGAAAAGACAATCTGCACAGCAAGACAGAAGTTTGTCAGAATAGAAAAGTCTTCACCAAACAGGAGAAGACGGAATAGGAAAGGCCAAATGTACCTCATCAGGTGGTCTTGGTGCAGCCACTGAAAAGGCCTTGTCTCTCCTAATCATGCGCCCATCACAGTTGGAACACACCAAAGGGCCTCTCTACTGGATCTTAGGGGGTGGGCAGGCTGATGCAGGAGGAGACAGTCCTCAAAATAACCTGAACCCAAGCCATTTAGGGCTTTAAAGCTAAACCAACACCTTTAATTGTGCTCTGAAACAAATTGGGAACTAATACAGTTGTTGCAGAGTAGGGGTCATACGGTCCTGAGGGCAAGCACCCATTGACATCCTAGCTACTGCATTCTGTACCAATGGAAACTTCTCTAGGACCCTTGAAAGTAAGTCTGGTGTAGACTACATTGTTGGCATCTGTCTGTTTCAAGAGACAATGAAGTGTGTCTCCGGAGGTGAAGTCATATGCTGCATTAGCAGCCCTGAAGTGACCTCCCTGGAGCACAAGCCTGAACAGTGTGTATGGAGGTCCTGAGCTGCGCAGAGATCGATCTCCCACTCAGCTTTGCTGATGTGGTCCAAGGAAAAGCAGAGAAATATGTTTGGCACCAGGTTAGCTGCAGGAGTTGCTGGAGGCATACAAGGTGCCATCTAACCACCATAGGGTGTCCACTTCGGATTTGTGTTTACTCTTTTCTTCTCCCGAAGATATCCCGCAAGGCAGTGGAGGCTTAGGATCAGAGTTTTCCTTCTAGATGGGCTGCCTTTCCAGGTTGACTTCCCTCTGGGCTACATGGTTGTTTAGTCGTTTAGTTGTGTCCGATTCTTCATGACCCCATGGACCATAGCACGCCAGGCACTCCTGTCTTCCACTGCCTCCCGCAGTTTGGTCAAACTCATGTTAGTAGCTTCGAGAACACTGTCCCACCATCTCGTCCTCTGTCATCCCCTTCTCCTAGTGCCCTCAGTCTTTCCCAGCACCAGGGTCTTTTCCAGATCTTTTACCATAATCCAATTTAGAAGTAACTAAGATGTGTGCTATCATGGCCAGGTTTGATTCAGGAACATGTGCATCTTGTACACCAGCATAAGTTGGGCAAAAGTGCTCCTAGCCACAGCCAGGGCATACAAATCCAAAGTCAAATCCACGAACACCCCCCAGACTGTAAGCCTATTTCTTCAAGGGGCATACTAGCGCATTCAAAACTTTTTGAATCCTTCTAACAGAGTCCATTTCTCTCCTGGCCATGAGTACTTCTGCCTTTTCTGGATTATACTTCAATTAATTGACCCTCATCTAGCCAATTATTCCCCCAGAATTTAGGGTCCCAGCAGCTTCCTTGGTATTAGACAAAAAAACAGAAATACCAGTATTTCTGCTTGTTATCAGCATATTGATGGCAATGCACCCAGATCTGTGGGTGGTCTCCCTCAGTGGGAGGGAGCTGACCCCAACTTCAGGAACTGACCCCAAAGAAAATGTATTGGTCTTCTGTTTCTTCTATGCCAGGGGTAAGCAAACTTTTTCAGCAGGGGGCAGGTCCACTGTCCCTCAGACCTTGTTTGGGGGGGGCGGACTATATTTTGAAAGAAAAAGAAAGAACGAAATAACCCAGAGATGCATTTTAAATAAAAGGACACATTCTACTCATGTAAAAACACCAGGCAGGCTCCACAAATAACCCAGAGATGCATTTTAAATAAAAGGACACATTCTACTCATATAAAAACACGCTGATTCCTGGATCCGGCCCCCGGGCCTTAGTTTGCCTACCCATGTTCTATGTGTGCTGTCTCACCATGTGCTCCAAATAGATTATTTGGCTTCTGGTACCACTTTTACAACGATGACTCCTAGATGTCTGTCTTCTCCCACTTTCAGTCCTATAACTTCTTTCATTTAAGCATCTGTAAGAGCCACCCGTCTGTCTGCATCTATTGCTATTTTTTCTCCATTCTCTTTCTTTCTCCCGCCCCCACCCCTTTTGTCAAGTCTCTATGTTGGTTTCTGGCCATTTTGTGCATTGGCTTACTCTCTTTACATTTATATTTTCCCCACCTCTCTGCCCTGTGTTCCTCCTATAAAGCACAAGGATAGAACAAATCTGTTGTGGGGGGGGGAGTCATGTATAGATCTTTTTAATCTTTGGGGGGTTTGTGTTTCATAGAACCTGGTCCCTCATCACTTGGGAGCATGCTTATGCCAGCCCAGGAAACTGAATGGGAGAACCTCATCCGAACTGGTCAGATGACTCCATTTGGAACAAAGATACTCCAGAGCCAAGAGAAGAAGCCCCGTCGGATAATGTTAGATGAAGAAGCTGGTTTTGAAAAATACTTGGCGGATCAAGCAAAACTCTCATTTGAAAGGAAGAGGCCTTCAGTTCGTAAGGGGACCAAGAAGAAAGCTCCCTCGCAGAAGAATTTGGTCAAAACTCCAGTATGTCCTGTAAAAGGCAAAGGAAGCGAGAGTAAAAGCCGGCCCAAAACAGACAGCCGTTTGAAGAAGCACATGAGAAAGCTTCAGAACCACGTTCTTAAGATTCAGGCCAAGGCCAGACTTCCTAAGGGCAATGAGATACAGGGAGAGGAGCAACAGGAGAACAGTGAGGAGTCGGAATACAGGCCTGATGAGGAAGAGCTTGGTAGTCTGGATGGGGAAGATGATTTTTTTCAAGAAGATGATGGTGACGATTATGAAGTGAAACCTTTGCCAAGGAGAAAGAAATTTTCATTAACACGCGAATTTCAAGAAGATTTTGGGGATGATGACTTTTTCCCAAGCTCTGATGAAGAGGAGGATGATATTGCTGGGAAAAGGAGAATTAAACAATGTAGAGATGATGGCGATGAAGACTACTATAAACAAAGGTTAAGGTTAGTAAAAAAAACAACAACACCCACCCAAATATTTCTCGTGGTAATTCCAGTTTTTTTAATACATACAAAAACTAGACTTGTATGCCTCCTATATTTTAGAACTAACAGCTGGGGAACAGAAGATCCTAAAAATCAGAATATGTTATGGTTTCATTTTTTCCTTGGAGAGCTCTTTTTATCCCAATGAAATAATTAGATGTATATGCCCAGTCAGTGCAAAAAAAGGCATGGATATTGTAATGTATGAATGACTAACAGGGTACTCTATAAGTAAACATATATCATTAAATATGATGGTTCAAAGTACAGTACCCAATGGGCAGAATTTCATCTTCAAACAGGGTAAAGGCTGTTCTGCCCTTTTGCTGCTTCTATCTATTCCTTTGATTGATTGCTTCAAAAAGTCCTAGCATAAGTGTTTGTAGTGATTTGCAGCCCGTGTTAGTTGTGCAGCTCCACTATTAGGTGATTGTGATGCCACACCACTCAGAAATGGCATGAAGTCTGTTGTGCTGGATAAGTTGTGCTTACTCAAAGGATTAGGCTTTTAGAAAAGTGAAAGTGAATGCACTTGTTTTTTTAAAAAATCAAAAGACTTAATTTAAAATAAACCACATGTTGTTGTTTTGATAATTAATCTACCTTGTCACAGAATAATTTTTATTCCAAAATTGACCCATTCTTGGGCTGGTAGAAGGCAGAATTGTGAGACCTTTGAAACTATTTAAAAGAAAAATCATGTTCTCCTAATCTAGGCCCCCGATGAGAAGAATCAAACTGATTCCTTTTGGCTGGAGAAATAATAACCTTTCTGAGAGATGGACTAAAGAATTAATAAATGTATTAATCTGTAAAATATTTGCTATTTTATTGAATGAAGCTCAACTTTTTTCCATTGACTTAGCTCAATATTAAATCATTTTTAATTCAGAGTTTTCATCAAGAGTAATTTATTTTGATTGAAAGTTTTAATATGATTCACAATTTAAATCCATCCAGACAAGTTTTTTTAATAACGTTAAGATCGTAACAATTTATCCCTGCTAAAGTCATACATTTCCTGCAGTTGCTTAAGTTACAATAAAAGCCTAAATGAATTTTAGAAATATCAATAATTGTAATTGCCACCAAAACATCATATCTCCTAAAATTTCATAGCTCTAGTTATTGTAGCTGTTAAACTGCAGCTGCCCACATTGACGTTCTTGTACTTGCATTCCCCAGGTGATCTGTACTGTGGGAAATGCTGCTAGGAGATAAAGTGGAGTGAATTTGCTAAAGGAATGGCATTTGCTTACACTTGCATCTTATTCCTTGTCAGTTATAGTTGTTGATAAAAACAACTGAATGAGTGTCTGGCAAGTTTCACCCCCAAATGACGGATGCAGTCCTCCTGGATTGCTCGATTGAGCATTTTGCTGTGTGGGGAGTCCCACGTACTTCAAAAGGCAGAAAATGAGTTTTCTTTCCACAGCGAAGCTTTCAAGATTGTATCTGGGAGATGGTCCTGCATCGAGGTGAAAATATTATGCTTGTAAAGCTTGACAGTGAGCCAGCTGTGATTCTCCTCTGAACATCTGAAGCACAAGGCCAATTAAAAGTTTGTGGTTCCAGAGGGAGAACATGCAAAGAGGGGGACTCTGTAGTAGTTCTGCCTTGTCATTTTTCTGTGGCAGATTGTTCCGAGGGAGAGGGGGCCCTCATTTTAGGAAGAAAGGTGTGAGAGCGAGGGAGGCAGTTTACTTCTCTTAGTATGCCCAAGTGTGGATAGGAAATTGGAGGCTGCATATTAGATTGGTTTGAATGCCATTGCCTTAAGTACTGCAGGTTTTTTTAAAAAAACATTTCTAATATTCATAACCCACTTTATTGTGTGCAAAAATTTCCAAAATGGCTGCCAGTAAAACCATTGGCAATTCCAGTATAATGAAACAGACGTTGTAAGAACAAGATCATAATAGCAGTAGATTGGACAAGTAAAACATAAAAGCAGCATTAACCAAAACGCCTAGTAACAGCAGTTGAGACCATGGGTTGATTCCACCCCTAATACCCCCTGAAAAGCCCCAGAAGGTTGGGGGACTGTTCCAAATGATATGGGAAGTGATGTTGGAGTCTGAAGAGGAATTAGCAAAAATGGCGTCCCTCTTTCCTCCAGCAGAAGCCTCTGCTGGATCTCTGTCTCTTCTGCAAACAAAGCGAGCCTTTCCGCTTTGCAGAAGGCCAAATCTGGACCCGTCCCAATGATTTCAGTAGGCATGCTTATTTATCATATGCGAGCGTAACTTTGTTATTACGTATGTAAGATGTGTTGCTTTTAGATCATGGTGGGTGAAAATTAAAATAAGATAAACTGTGGCTTACATCAGGCATAGGGAAACTTTTTAAATTTCCTGGGGGTTCATATCCGTGGAGGGTGCAGCCAGATGCAAAAGCTGTTTCTTCAAGCCTAATATTTCCATCCAAATTGTGGCACGGGTTTGTCCATGTCTGGGGAATGCATGTCCCTCCAAAGGTTTCCCAATGCTCCAGTTGATTTTTGATAAAAACCACCCAATTTGTTCAAGTCTAATTGCAGTGGGGGGGGGGAGTTTGGGGTTTGCTGTGAAACAGATGAGAAAGTGCCTGGGGGCCAGTGGTTTTTCCACCCCTTTGCTTGGAATTTGTTGCAGTTGTTGTTCTGCTGATCCATCCTCTTGCCACAGTGTGTGGTCTACTGGTTAGAGTGTCAGACTAGGGCCTGGGAGACCACGGTTCAAATCTCTACCCAGCCATGAAGTTCTTTGAGTGACCTTGGACCAGTCACTGCCTCCCAGCCCAAACTTACCTCCCAGGGTTGTTGTGGGGATTAACTGAAGAGCAGGGAGAACACCTTGAGATGCTTGGAGGAAAAATAAATTATTTAGCCATGAATCCAAATGGTACATCAACCCCACCCCCTTATATGTGTGGGGAGCTACTTTGATTTGTCCCACTGTTTGGACCACCAAGTGCCACCGAGAAGAGAGAGTGTTTCTCTACCTGTGAATGGCTGGTGGGGCTGGATTCCAACTTCCACCTTGGAGGACCACATTTTTCCTCCACTAGTTTCATTAGGAAGAGAGGTGCCTTATTCTAGCCCAGCCTCTTGGGCAAATTATATCCAAATTAAAACAGGTCCTGCCTCCAGCTGGTCAGAGTAAGGAGCTCCTTGTGGCGTGGCCCGTTATCTGATGAAACAGGGAAAGACAGTTCACTGATAAGGAAAATCCATGATTTTGGTGCAGATGCCTAATCTCCAGCATCATCCTGGCTCTGCTCACTGAGACTTGTAGCTCTAATGGCATATGTTTAATCTGCCGCAGAGGCAGCGATTAGAGCGACCCCCACACAACTCATAAAAAGCCCGATCGGAAGAGTAACTCATTGTCTCAATTTACAAAATGAGAATGATCATTAAGGGATTCTTGGCTGTCTGAAATGGAAAATATATTATGCTTCAGAAACACAAACTATATTAAATACCCAGCTTGGTTCCTGAATATGTTTGGAAAAATCAGATTGTGATCTGTTGTGAGCTGCATGTTTGAAGTGCCTGGCTGCACTTTTGTTCAAATAGGGAGGGGGGAGAACTGTGTAAGTCATCTTGAGCTCCTTGGAGGAAGGGCATGTTATAAATGTAATAATAAATAAATAAATAAAATGTTTTCAGAAGCCCATATTTAAAGATGGATGAACTCCAATTACCCAGGCATTAATAAGACAACCTATAGGTTTTATGTTGCATTGACTTCAGGATTCATGAAACCCCTTTTCAACTTTTGTCCACTTTCAGGCATCACATTTTCTAGCAAGAGAATGCAATAAATGGAAAATGAACTCTGTCTAAATTCCATCCTGCATTAATTAAAAGGATACGGAATCACAGCGAGGAGGGCAGGAATAAGGCAAAGATCCAGTAAGGATTATTGGACCGAAGGAGGCCTGTTATTCTCAAAGTGATGCATTATTGTCCAAAGGGGACTTCAGCCCAGCTCTCCTGCATTTATGATCAATTATCATTTTAATTCTTAATATTGTAGGTTTCCATTTGTAGACACGGCCTGGTTAAAATTAAATCCAAATCTAAGCATTTTAAACCAATGCTTACAATTTCTTAACAACAAACTCACTTGGTTCAAACGTATCAGGAAACTGGAGAACAAGTCATAGGGCATCCTTTCTTGAGAGTGCAGCAGGGGAAAGTAATCTGGCAGTTAGACTTGGAAAGAAAAACTAAAGTGTTTTCTTCAAGATTAATTGCTGAGAGAATTCTGTGTGCATGTGGGTGACCATGCACACCTCTGGTGTATGTTCCCTAGAGCAGTCATGGCCAAACTTGGCCCTCCAGATGTTTTGGGACTACAACTCACATCATCCCTAGCTAACAGGACCAGTTAGGCTGGAGGAAAGTTCACCACTGCTGTAGGGTGATGTGAAAGCCCTTCAGCAGGTGATAACGGATTAAGATGAATACTTCACAAAAGGAGATAGCTCTCATCACAGCGGTTTGGTGGCTCCGTAACTAGTTTAAATAATAGCCTTGCTTCACAGTGGTATCAACCTATGTGATTTTGCCAATACGTTTGGACCAGCAGCACTCCCCATTCTGTTAGCTGCTGTTGATGTTTAGCTTATGGGTGTCTAGCATGACAGCCTATCAGTATTCCAGTCTCCTGCAAATGCACTATGGTCGATTTGCTAGAGGAAGTAGACATTTGGAAGCACTCAAAATCCTTGTAAAAACATAAATGATTCACTAATCCTGCTTGCATCTCTTGCACAAAATAAAATAGTTTTCTAACAAGTAATAAATCAGAGCTTTTAATTGCGCACTTTAATATGCTTCCATTGGGTTTTAGTTGATGTATCAATTGTTTTCTCAGTGACTTTATTGTCATCGCAAAACCTGGAAATAGCAGCAATATTCACTATTTATCCTTTACCTCTTTATTTGTTGGTATTGATGGCTCTTTGTTGTGGCTGTATGACACTTGAGTATTGTTTGCTAAATGCTCCTTCACCTTTTCTGTTTGCTTGGCGGATTTCATTCAGACATTGGGCACACAGGTAATCTGTCGCAGTTGGTGGTAAAATGGTTGCCAGCTTCATGAATGATACCTTTAGCTGGCCATGCGAAATGTGTGAAATATTATTTCTTGCTCTTCGGCATTTTACATACCAACTGACAAATTAAAATCAGTTAAACGTTTATACAATCAACACTCAGCTAAATAAATTCAGAAGCAGCGCTGGCACAACAGTTACCATAGAACCAGCATAAAATCCTTAAAAAGCAGTATGGAATCCATAAACAGAACTAAAACCTAGCAAGGGGGAACGCATAGGAGGCTGTCTTAAACCAAGTCTGACTGTGGGTGTGTCTAGCTCAGCATTGTCATTACTTGCCGGCAGTGGCACTCGAGGAATCTTTCCCAGTCCTACCTGGCAACACTCGGGCTTGAATCAGGGATGTTCTGCACACAAGCATGTCTGCTACCACAGATCTTTAGCCCTTTCCCAAGCATTTGGATAGCTCAGTCGGTAGAACATGAGACTCTTCCTCTCAGGGGCATGGGTTCAAGTCTCATGTTGGGCACAAAGATTGCATTGCAGGGGTTTGGACTTGATGACTCTCGTGGTACCTTCCTCCCAACTCTGCAGTTCTATGATTATATTGTTTAAAAGTTCCGGGAGAATACAGGAGAGAGGCCAGTTTTGTTGCAACCAGGGTACTCCTTACCTTACCACCAACATTAAAACTCAGCTCATACACAAACATAGTACCCATTTTCCTCTTAGTAAATGAATTTGAATCACTCTTTGGCAGAGTCTTTTGGAGCAACTTTATTCTCTCTTGACCATGCTTGTCTTAACTAGAACAGGAACATCTGGTCTCCCATACGTCGTTGGACTACAACTCCAATCAGCCCCAATCAGCATGGCCAATATGGGAAATGATGAGCTTTATATTTTAACATACTGAAGGCCATGAATTTCCCATCTCTAGGCTAGAGTTTAGGGTATTTGACAATGTCTGAACCCCTGTCTGCTGTAGCAGAGACTGGAACTTCTGTCAACATTTTGCAAATGGTTTATTTTTATTTTGCTTGGGAAAGTCATATTAAATGTATCTGTCTTCAGACAAGCTGAAGCTCATCTGAAAGAAGGATTGCTGATCAGGTTGTTTACACATTCCTGACTTTAACTCTGGCAAACAAATATCACAAGCTTTTGAATTGTTTTCCAAAACATTTAAAAATAATGTTTTACCAAATGGTGGGGTGTAGCAAAAAAAAGGAAAAAAGCAAAAGCTCATAAGCTGCTTTCAACTCTTCTGAATCTGGTTGCTGCAGGTGAATTTCTGTTTCTAATCTGGAGGGAATATATATTGGAGGGAAATGACATGCCATGTTCGTGGTGGTGCTCCCTGAGAAATTCCCTTCTGTATAGTGAAATAGTGTTAGTTTGAAGTAAGTGTCTCCCACTCTTCCTTCCACCCACCTTTTTCTACTGGGTGCAGGCTCCAGCTGGGGAAAGTATGCAGGACACAGAAAGTTTTGGTAAGGATGGGACTGAACTGTACAATGGATTGATCACCTCCCATTGAAGTTGGATTTGCACTGCCATCTTAAATCATCACCACACTCTCCCATGCTGTAGCATGTTGTCATCCTGTTGTACAGAATGATCCTATTTGGCTATTTTCCCCATAACAAATGTCTTCTAAAGGCTGTATAGCAGTGTGCGCAATAGATTGATAAATTATGCCGACATTTAATTTGCCTCGAACTTTTGTTGGGTTTAGTGATTCAGTTAACTGTGTTAAATGTCTCGCAAACATATTTTGTATCCAGATACTATAAAAAAAGCTCTCCCTCTTTCCCCCAACCACCCATTTTTTCTTATGTTTCTCAATTTAAACACATAAACCTGCTGAATTCAGCCAAAGGCCCGTCTAGTGCAGCATGCTGTTCTCGCAGTGGCCAACCAGATGCCCACAGGAAGCCTGCAATTTGTAGACCACTACTTTGTAGAGTGCCTTACAGTCATTCTCACTTCTTTATATCCCTCCTGTAGGAAAGCCAGCCAGAGAGTGCTTTACCTTGCCCAAGGCATAAGCACTTAAGCTCAGCTGGAATTTGAGCCCAGGTTTCTAATGTCAACATCTCCTAGCTGCCTAAGCTAACGCTGGCGATTAAATGGTGATTCTTCTTGTAATTTCAGGAGGTGGCACAAGCAACAACTGAAAGACAGAGAGGAGCGGCAGAAGACTGGGGAAGATTCAGATGATAGCGATGCTGAATTTGCTGAGGGTTTTAGAGTTCCAGGTTTCCTTTTCAAAAAACTTTTCAAGTATGTATATTAAAGTAGCGAACAACAATTCATTGCTATACAGTGGTACCTCGGTTTATGAACACAATTGGTTCCGGAAGTCTGTTCATAAACTGAAGCATTCATAAACTGAAGCGAACTTTCCCATTGAAAGTAATGGAAAGTGGATTAATCTGTTCCAGACGGTCCGCGGAGTACTTAAACTGAAGCGTTCATAAACTGAAGTGAACTTTCCCATTGAAAGTAATGGAAAGTGAATTAATCCGTTCCAGATGGGTCCGCGGCGTTCGTAAACCGAAAATTCATAAACCGAGGTATTCGTAAACCGAGGTTCCACTGTAAGTGGTTTGCTAATGTATCAGTACAAACTGGAAAAGTAAACCGAGTAGCTAAAGTGTATTATGGCATTCTGCAGCCAACTGAAGAACTTGAATTCCATTGCAGTTATATGTTTGTGTTGTGTTGTAGCTGCCAAAACTGCATAGGACATCTGTCCATTCTACACAAGCATAGTCAGTGTGTAAAGCAGAGAGATCACTCCATTCACTCCACTAGTCTTTCCATTTAGTCCTTTAGCAAATGATTCAAGCAGCGTAGCTCGTGAGCTGCCTGGCTGTAACACCTCATTGAGCATGGTGGTCTTGAGCAATCTTTATCGCTTCCCTGGAACTCACAGCTTGGTTAACAGGTTCCTCACCAACTGCTGGTGGACTTGAGGGTGTGTTATGCTGCTGTAACCATAATCTAAAAATGGATCTATGATTAGAGAAACCCAAAGAGAATTCAACCAAGCCGGGCAACTAAAATATGAATTTTGGTATGATAGCTGCCCCTAATGAAGGGTATCCCCTTGCAAGCATGAGTCAGCTGGCAAAACTTCCTGAGTGGTTAAAAAGATCAATTGCGTTGAATGATTTGTCTGACATGCAATTTAAAAGATGAGATCTCCCCAGCAGGAAAGGGAGGTTGCCATCATTAAGCATTAGAGGCTCCTCTGACCACATTGGAGCGCAAAGATGGCAGCGGTGAATCCCCATGCAGATTGATCAACTCCCAGTTAGTTTTTTCCTGGCTCTTAATTTTTTCTCAGGAGATCTTCTGAAAACTTTATCCTTTTCTAGGGTTTGTTTTCATTGAAGTTGAATGAGGGCAGTCCTGAGGCTCTTTTTTCAAGAGTCCTTGAAAGCTCCATTTTAGTTTCTATGCTTTGCAGTTTCAAAAATAAATTTGGAAAAGAGAGGCTAGAAATGGGAGAGTAGAAAGCGGCTCGCCCATTTCTCCTCCCAACGCTCAAGCATTCTGTTTGTATATCAAGTAATAATAGAATAAAGATCTATACCAGTTGCAACCTACTGTGTCTCTCTGACAAGACTATGAAATATGCTAAATTCTATGCAGTTAAGAGGCACTTTTAAGTCATAGAGAGCTACAAGAGACCACGAGGAAGAAGCCAAAACTTGTTTATGTGACTCTGGTAGGTCCTATTGGGTGTCTTTTTTAAAATGGGGAATTTGCTCTGTTCTTTTTTAGGCTTTTCTCTGCACCTAGGGCTAGAATGGCAGGCCCAGAGCTCAATGTTGGAGTCCATCTGGTATGTGAGGATAGATGGACTATATCCCTTCCCATGATGCTCTGCTTGCTGCTGCTCTTCTCTCCCTTGCATGAGTTTAGCTTCTCAGTTAGGGTACGTTGCAGAGAATGAAATGAGCAAGGACTCCCGTGCCTTGTTCACTCTCGGCAAGAACTCACATTGCCATCTTGCAGAAGGGAAAGAAAAGACTCTGCCACACTTACCTGCTCCTCTAGCAATCACACTGGTTGCTCAGCGTTGTACATCCCACACCCCATGTGAAGAACTGCTTTCTTTTGCAATATTAATATCAAGGGGAGAGTGGTCTTCTGTATCCTTGTGCCTAGTGAAGTGAAAATGTTAAGAAATAGCTTGTTGAGGGATGTGGAATCTACAAAAGGCACCCTTCCAACTGTAAATGTGAGAAAGGGGGCAATGGTTTGAAATAAACAATAGGCTTTTCAGTTCAGTTGAAGAATTGGGTGAGCTTTTTATGAGGAGTGAGCATCCTCAAATGAGAGAAGGTGGTGTGTGTGAGAGAGAGAGAGATTATTTTTTTTAATCCAAAATTTAGATCATGTCTCGTGTGCAACCTGCCTAAAGCCCTGGGGATAGATTAGCAAGTGAGCCAGACGTTCTCCAGACACTACAGATGGCAGAAGACCCCTAGGGATCACTCGCTAATCTAACCTGATGGAAATGTGTTCCTTCTCCCAATTGGAGTGCTTTTGGGGGACAGTAATCTCTTTTTGACCTCACTGACCATCCAGTTGAGGCATGAGATGGAATTACAGTATACAATCATCTTTCTCGCATTTATCCAACTATTCCTCTGAACAAACGAGATTCTTCCCACAAAACTTCTGTTTTGGCAGGATTTTACATTTTTGGTTGAAAACCACCCCTAATTCTCCAGCCTAAACTTACTAAGTGGGCAGTTTGCAGCCGTTGTTTTGGTACAGTACTCCTAATCTGCCCTAACCTATATCATTGCTTGTATTTGCTGTACTCATTCCTGAAGGACAGCCCTTCCCCTGCTCCCAACTCCTTTCAGCTAGGTTTGACAGCTATCTTTTATCTCAATGCTGCCCTACGCAAATAGAAGTTGCTGGTGAACTGTACCCATCTTCCTACTTCCAAATAAGGAGATATAGCAATTAGCCTGGATAGTTCAGCTGTTTAGAATGTGGTGCTGATAACACCAAGGTTGCAAGATTGATCTCTGTATGGGACAGCTGCATATTCCTGCATGGCTGGGGGTTGGACTAGATGACCCCAGGGGTCCCTTCCAACTTGGCAATTCTATGATTCTGTTTTTTTGCAATTTGTAACTTGTGTGATTTAGCAAGAACAGCCTGATAAGTTTTCCTTGGCAAAGGAATTACTATTATTTTTAAAACCTCCCTCTTCTTAGTTTGCAGCCATTGTTTGTTTTTTGTTCCTTTTCAGCAGTAGCTGTTGGGCTCCTGGGCATGGAACCGTGTTCCACTGCAATTTAACAATCCTCCTATATGTTGGGCTGCAAAAACAATTGCACTTACTGTTCTGAAGAACCAGAAGGGGCCGTTCTAGCAATGTTTATACAAAATGAAATAAAACACCCTCCAATTATCACGTCTCGGTTTAATTAGATGTACTTTTAACATTGCACGAAGAGCAAGTTCATCACATCCAACGTCCAAAGGCATAAAAAATGCATGATGCTGTAAATACAGCCTTCATGTAAAACACATGCTGCAGCATGTTCTGGTAACTAGCTTCTGAGCGTTCCGAATGACTAATTCATGTGTTTGTCCTGTTGCGATCTCTTGTTTGCCATCTGATTTTGCCCTTTTACTTGCAGGTACCAGCAGACAGGTGTTGGGTGGCTCTGGGAATTGCACTGCCAGCAGGTGGGAGGAATTCTGGGAGACGAGATGGGATTGGGCAAGACCATCCAGATAATTGCTTTCTTGGCAGGTCTGAGCTACAGCAAGATCAGGACGCGTGGTTCAAATTACAGGCAAGTGCTCTTCCGCAGACTGTCAGTCTGTGGAGCTCGATGAATATTTCATTGGATGTATTGCCGTGGAGGAGGGCCCCGTGAATTATTAATGGCATTTCAATTACAATATTCCTTTAATTCTTTTAGCGGGGGACATCAAAGGAAATTTTTTTACGAGACAATGGAGCTGGAGGGCAGGAAAAATTAAACATGTAACACTCCTAATGAATTCCAGGCATTGATGCTTCATTTTGCAGATGAGCCTCGCCAGTTATTTTGGGTCAATACTATGTCTTAAGGTTATAGAGCACAAATGGATTGCTTACCAATTCAATTATGTTAATATTGATAGTTTACACAGTATGGAATTTTCAATTAGGGGGTAATACCTTTAGGTCAACTTATTACATTTTTACATTAAAATATTTGCTCTGGCAAGAGACCAGTGGGCTACTTTCATGGGCAGTCACAGTCTTCTTTGGGATGTTGGAAGTGAGAGTCAAGAGCGAGCGAGGAAACATCCTTGCAAGATCCTTCCTTGGGTCAGCACAGACAACCCACGTTCAAGTAGGGGGAGTTCTCACTTTCTTTTTTTATACAACCGTCTCCTTGTTGTCTTCCTCCTCCCACCCCATTCCCCTGGAACCTCAAGTATCTGTAGTTATCAATCCAGCAATCAGAACAGTCGAGGGGAAATGTTTTGCAGCCCCTGGAAGCCCTAATGGGCATTCGCAAATTCGCTTGCTGATTCAAGTGCCCCTGGCTGCAACAAAAGGGGTTCCCAGCAGCCCCCCAAAGGCTGCTACTTATGCTGCTGTGTGGAGAACTAAGCGAACAACCAAGGCTGTTGCTTAGTGTATCCAAGCCTTAGTCTAAATGAGATAAGATCCTGCCTGGATTTGCATTCCTTGACTTGCAGACTGTGTGGCATGTAGAAGGCACGTAGAAGCCTACCTTCTATGCACAAGGCTATTCCAGACTGTTATGCCTTACTGAGTTTCCTCTGTTCATGATTGTTGCACAGACGGTAGACTGGATTGAGTTTGTGGCATTTTTTTCTGTGCTGGTAATTATTCCTAGTAACTTTGTCTGCTACATCCCTTCATATGCTACTACAATCATCCCCTTGCAGGCATTATTTTAAAATTGGGATCAGCCTGGTTCTCTAAATTTAACCTACAGTCCTCTGGTGTTTCTGTTTTTTACTGGTTTAATTGGTTGGAAGGGGAACGCTAGTATAACTTCCCCAAAACCTTTCATTTAGCACTGTGCCTGTTCATGACTCCAACTCCTTAGCATCCCCCTTTCCATTGTCTTCTACAGCATCACACTGCCATTTAATTTTATAGTTTTGCACCCATTTCATAAAATCATGGAATTGTAGAGTCCTCTAGTCCAACTCTTCATTTCTAACTTGAATACAGTTGTTCTGATAGCTCTCATAATGCATGCTGCTTATTTCACGGTGCTGTCATCTTGTGTTCTCTTCTAGGTTCCAAGGGCTGGGTCCCACAGTGATTGTGTGCCCAACCACAGTGATGCATCAGTGGGTGAAGGAGTTTCATACCTGGTGGCCTCCGTTTAGAGTTGCAATTCTACATGACACGGGCTCTTACACCAATAAAAAGGTACCTGCTCATTCAGGATGCTGCAAATTCAGACCTTGACTCTTAACAGGAACAGCTTGCACTTCTTTCAAAGATGTTGTGAGAATTTTGTTGCCAGTACTGAAGATGACCCTTGAAGTTTTAACTTTTCTCCCTCCCTCGCAGTGTTAAATGGAACGCATGTTTCCCTCCTATGGAACACCTTGGGAGTTTTTGTTGCTGTGTGACATGGAGTGAGCTGTATGGTGCAGAGATTCAGCATCAGTGAAAGCCCAGCCCATCAGGTCCTCCATTTTTATAAACCCCCACCACTCCTCCCTCCACCCAAAGAATTTAAGGACAAATACAGCACAGAGGGCTTAGCACCTCCGCTTTAGGTTCCGTCATACGGAAAGGCCACCTTCTAAAAGATACTTATAGGTTTGCTACTTTTATATCCATGTCTGCTTTCATTCAGCACCAAGGTCTGTGAGTTGGGTGCCCTGGCAAATAGTTTCCTATGGAACTTCTTGCAGCAGGGGGTCCTGCCTGGGGTTCTATTTCTAAAATAAAAATACTTGCTGTTTTTTTCCCCTCCCTCTCCCTGCTGCTTCTGTTGCACATGCGTACATGCTTTCTGTAGTTCAGCCCTTAGATTAGTGATTAGTTAGGCTGGCCTTCCCTGTGCAGCTGGACTTGGCAGATGATCTCACCATTCCCATGCCCCTTGCAGACTTCACCACAATCTTCCCGTCTTCAGGGATTACTTGCCTAGGAAGCCCAGCAGTGCAACCTCCTGAGTGCTAATATTGTGAGTTTGGGGGCAACATTGCAGACGCCAGGGTGAACTCTTGGGCTCTTGAGCATCTTATTTATTTATCTAGAACGGTTATGGGCCACTTCATGTTCCAGAAAGATATCAAAAGTGGCATGCAAGATGCAAAATCATGGGCAGCGTAAAATATATTGAAAAACAGGTCCAACAAAATTGCACTGTGGCATGGCTCTTGTAGCTGATATCATCCTTCTGGAAATGCCCGGGTAAGCATAAAAGTTTGAAGCAGGTAGAAGCACAAAACTGTCGGCGTCTGGCTGATAACATGATGAAGTGCATTCCACAAAGTAGGGGCTATAAGAGCAAAAGCTCCACTCTGTTATTGAGAATCATTGCCGCGTATAGTGATCAGCGTCGGTGGTGTTTCCATGATACTATTGCACATCATAATTATTTACCTAGACTAATAACTTATTTATTAGTCTGGAGAGATCGAAAACATGAGCCTGGGGCAAATGATACACAGCAGCGAAGCGGCTGGAGTCTCCACTCCGGGAGCTCACACATCTGCACTAAGCCCATGGTGAAGCTTGGAGCGACGTGTTGCAATATATACATGAATGGATCAGTCTGATAAATGGTGCTGATAATTTTCTGAGGTTTGGCTAAGTTGGTGTTGTCACCTCCGAGGATCTCTTTTTATCCGGGAAGCACCAAAACATGCACAAAGGCTCCTCTGCAAAGATTATTGTGTGTTTAAACACGCCTGGACCCCTCGTCTTCTCACCTGCAATTTTCCTCCACCGCTACTGCCCTTTTCCAAGTTAGAACTAAACAAAACAACTGTACTGTTAGAAGGTTAGCTGGCAGCAGGAGTGAGCCAAGCTGAAAACCAGGCAGGTGGGCTAGTCAACCAGCTGACCAACCAACTAATTCCAGAACTTAAGCATCACATTTTCTGCAGTGATCACAGGAATTGTGGCTTTTTTGTTGGGGGGGGGAGTGGGGAACAATGCTTCTAAGCCCAAACACTTCTAGAGTTAAATGACAGGGCAGACTAAGCTCCCTCCAGCTGTTGGTTATCCCTCTGCAGTGGTAAGGGATGGGGGAATGGGAGGGTTGTTTGTGAAGCTGGAGGAAGTGGCTGGGAACGGGGTTTAATTAAACATATGCCATCTTGGTTTTGTGAGCATTCATTGCAAATATTCACAGAACTCCCTTAGGGGAGTTTTTTTCATGTATTTACAAAGGGTTGTATCTAATGCCGTGTATACATCGTCCCACTCGCACAACGGACTTCCCTTCCATTTCTCTCCCCGTGCGACGTCGAAATCTTCTCCGTAGGGTCCTCCGATCCTCTGGAGCATTGTGCACGGGGGCGGTAGGGGGAATTCCTTTGTGCAAGTGGAAGTTTGGATAGGACCCAAAGAATTGAATTCTGAAGAGAGCAGGGGGCTGTTCACCAGTCCCTGTAAATATTCTCCAATGCTCAAAGGACACGGTTTGTTGGCATGCCCAAGAGCTGAGAATTTACTGAACTATGGTAGGGGAAGCGTCTCAGGATTCTGTTGAGAAAGTTGTAGACAGCACAAAGATTCCATGTTCTGTTTATGAGCGCACACCAGTATATTATTTACACACTTGTAAATATGTGCCACAAGCATAGAAACGAGCACCCTGCAAGGCTTTCAAGGCCACGGAGGGTGTTGCCCACTAGCTTCACTGAAATCAGAGGTGGGGAAGATGTAACGCTCCAGGTATTGCTAGACTATAACTCCCTGACTGTTGATTATGCTGGTGGGACTCGGAGTGCAACAAAATCTGGAAGGCTCCCCCATTGGCTCCCCCTGCTTTTTTCAGCTGGAACTCAGTTCTGGCACCTCTCAGATGGGTTCCAGCACCTTTCAGGTGGGTGCCATTGCTATTATTAGAGAATGAGGTAGGTGTTCATGGTGAATTCAAGCACCTCTTTTTCTAGAAAAATAGCACTGCATATACCCAATCCTATTTACCCAAGCCATTGCTCCCAGCAGCCACCCCAACTAGGTCTTAAAACGGGCAGGACTTCTCTCTGATCATTCAGCAGCATTAGCTGTTTGTGAGTATTCAGTTCTCGAAATGTCATATGTGTTGATTCCTGAGCTTAAAGCTGTTTGTTTTCATTATTACCTGAAGCCCCTTCCCACCCACTTTCAAAAGGGGCCAATGTTCTATTTAGCTATAGCAGGGTTTCCCAAACTTTGGATCTCCAGCCGTTTTTGGACTACAACTCCCATCACCCCTAGCTAGCAGGACCAATGATCAGAAGTGATGGAAACTGTAGTCCAAAAAGAACTGGATACCCAAGTTTGGGAAAACCTGAGCTGCAGAAAGGATTGTGAGCATGGTGCCCTCCTGAGCTGGGCACCAGCAGAATATGGACATAAAGTTACAAAGGGAGCTTACTATCTGAACAGCTCGGAAGAGGTCAGGCTAAGCAGTAGTAGGGGGCTGAGAAAAGAGATGTTACTATGGTGGAAGTCTGAGGAAGAGTGGAGAAAGGATACTGTGGCACTGTAGGGTGGCACTTCTCATTTAGTAGCACACATCTCTTTGAAATCCTTGACCTCTGTTTTGTTCTCGCACCATTTGTATCTGCTCCTGAAGCACATAAATCCCTTTGCAGAAACTTCATTAAGTGCAAAGTTAGGGCATAAGGCTGGCACAATTTCGGTGCCAGAAGGCATATCGATGTAAAGTTAAGCGGTTTCTTCTCTCAGTAGCCCTCTCTCTAAAACAGAGCAGAGCTGAGGTTAGAGTAATGTGTGCAATATTTATTCAGCCCTTTATTTTTCTTGACAAAACAGATTTTAGAATAGCACACCTACTATGTTGACCCTTTCACTCGGTAGAGTTTAGTATATGCTGTTGCAGTCATTGCTGGGTAGCCTAGCATCTCTTCCTTATACCTGTATCTTGGGGTGTGGTGGTGGAAGCAAGTTCAAAATAACACACCTGCTAAAAAGCATTTATGCAGTAAGGTAGAGGGGGAATTAGGGCACCAAACCATTTCCCTTCTTCCACAAAACCATGTGTCTCATTACAAAAGTTAAAGCTGTTATGGGATTGCTCTGACGTTCACCCGCGCCCCTGCAATTTTAGCTGCCATCCTCATTTAACCAGACGATAGAAGCTGAAAACCTGACTATTTTTCCATCCCAGATTCTGGCTACTTCATAATCCTTAGTCTTATCCCATCCTGCTTTTCTGTGTCAGAAGTGATTGAAATGGCTATAAAAGGCTGTAGTTGTGGAAATTGAATTTTAAGAGAAGAAAATATTAAAAGCTGGTGCCTGCGATGTTAGGAGGAAGGTATGTGTTTTTCGGTCAGTTCCTGGGTAGAAACGGGCAACGATGAAATGAAATGCGGAAGCAGACGCGTCCTTAGAGCACAACATTGAATATGCTTATAAATTATCGGAGAGTACTGCCGGGGTGGGCCATGGGGTCCCTCTGAGCTCTGCAAATCCCTTTCCCTTTACAGAACTCAACAGACTTTGTGTGGCAAAGCTTACATTACCTTAACCTGAACTGGGGGAAGTGGTCGGTGATGAATTGCCTTTCTGTGTGTTTCCTTCATTGTCAGCACAAATCCTTGTTTAATAAAAGATTTGGCTTGAAGGAAATTTTAATTAATTACAGGTTCAGTAAATCCTGAGTAGGACTCTGCTGTGCTGTGTCTACAGTGAATGGCCTTCATGTGCCTTGTGTTTTTACTCCTGTTCTCTCCGCTGCCTGACAGTGTGATTTATGGCTGTTGTTTTCTACCACTACACTGTTTGCCCTCTAGGAGGGATTGGTCTCCTGAGCCCCCATAATAACAGGAGCACTTTCACAAAACATCTTTTAATGACAACATGGTAGCAGCCTTCTGTAAGTCAGGCTAATTGCAGACATACCCTATTAATTGCAAAATCTAGGAGAGGTTACATATTTTACAAGCTTTTAATTTGAAATCGCCTGAGATGATTTGTCTTAAGTGTTTGAGTAGAGATGCCTATAGTATTCTGCAGTAGACTATTGCTAGGAAATATATGCAATGAATGTGAGTTGCAGTGGGGGCTTAAAAATATCAGATTTTACCATAGGGGCAAGAGAGTCTGGTTTTTACCTCCATGGCAAACAGAATCTGTTAATTTCATTAACTAGTGATCATACTTCCTTCCTCCTTTTTGAAATATGATTCCTTACAAAAATAGACATTTGGCATTAGAGATCTTTTCCAGTGGTATCAAATTCAATAACTATTCATGAAAGTTAGTCTCCTTTTAAAATAAATGGTTTTTTTCTTTCTGTTAAAAAGACATTTTTAAAATAAAAAATTCAAGTCCTAGTCTTTGCAGGGATTGCTGTTAGTTCCTCAGGAGTTGTAAGGGGGATGAAGAGGTGATAGTAACACAGCAGCAAATCAAGTTGATGTAGCACAGCAAGCTCTCAATTTGCTGTTCTGCTATAGTCATAGTGCATTCTCAGTGCTTTGTAATGCCGTGTTGTGACTCGCTCAACTCTATGTGAGACAGCCCAGTATCCTTACTTACTTACATACATGATGCTGAAGCCAAAGTGGGTGTCTTAACTTAAAGTGGTCGTGCTTTTTTTTAGGGAAGGGGAAGAGATGCAATTGAATATGCCGTAACTCAAACCTTGAAATGAAGGATTGTTTGGTCCTAGATTTGGCTTTTCAGGACTTGCTACTTTTCCCCTTGCAATATTGAAATGAAACGTGTTTATTTTAATGCATGCTTAAGTCCTGTGACAAGTGTTGCCATGTTAGTGCAGCCTGGGACATTGATTATCCAAAACAGTACTTTCTTTATGGACTCTCATAGTTTCAGTAATTGACAACGTATTGTTCTCTTTGCAGGTAAAACTGATTCAGGAAATTGTAGCATGTTGTGGCATTCTGATAACCTCCTACTCTTACATTCGCATGCTGCAAGATAACATCCATGGTTATGATTGGCATTATGTCATTCTAGATGAGGGACATAAAATTCGGAATCCAAATGCTGCAGTCACGGTTGCTTGCAAACAGGTAAGAATCTTTAAAAACAAAAGTATTTCGATTGGTTAAATTAGTAATCAACTTGGTCTTAACGCTTCCTTTACGCTTAGGCCATGTTTCAGAGACTTTGTGTCATGTGTAAATTGTTGGTGGAATTTGCATTTTTCTGTGTTTTATTATGACATGAATACACTTCTCCCTGCATTTACAGTTCCGCACTCCTCATCGAATCATCTTGTCTGGATCGCCTATGCAAAACAACTTAAAAGAGTTGTGGTCCCTCTTTGACTTCGTATTTCCAGGAAAACTGGGAACACTTCCTGTCTTCATGGAGCAATTTTCTGTTCCAATAACCATGGGTGGCTATTCCAATGCCTCTCCAGTTCAGGTAAAGGATGCAATTCTCAGAAAATGTGCCTTGTGCAGGTCTCGTCGAAAGCTCAGTTCCAGGCCATGTTCTAACACAGTCACTAAATGTCCTATCATCTTCTGGACAGTTAACAGTAAAAGAATAAAACCATAAACAACAAAGAGAATCATAAAAATTGTGCAGAATAAAACCGCAATTCAAAACTTATTAAATAAAACTTAGCATGTTTTCATTAGCTGGAGATCTATTACTATTATTTTCTAGATTCTTAATCATGCCTTTCATCAGACAATCCAAGGCTGAGTTTGCATATAACAGACAATGAAACTATTGCATACAAAATACAAAAATCAGGTAAAAATTAACAAAAGTGCTAATAGGCACTAAAAAACAGTGAGCCGTCATAACATAGTAACCAAATGTCTTACCTCACCCACTGCCAAAGAGCTGGGCAAACAGGTACATTTTCATTTGCTACTGAAAAGGTAAATGATGTTTGTGCCAGATGAACCCCAGAAGGATGCGTTGCAGAGATGGTGCCACCATCAAGAAGACCCCGTCCCACACTGCTGTCCCACAAACTTCATCTGATGGTAGAACCACAAGAGGCCTTGCCTGTTGATCTAAATGAATGAGCAGGTTGATATAAAGAGCCTTATTAATTCCAAACTGACCACATATGGCCATCTACCATTTAGTACATGAGGAAATGCGAGAGCATTACTGGATAGCACAATATACAAAGGCAGATTCTATAGCAGGGTGTCTTAGGCGCAGTGACCAGTATCCAAGCAATCACTCACGTGCTTCCAGGCAGAGGTTTTGCCCAAGGGAGCACTGAACTTGTACTCTTAACAGCAAGGTCCATGTCACTTGACAAGCCATTTTAAAGAGTCGTCCTGTGGAGTTGATATTCTTTTTCCCTCCGAGGGCAGGAGATGGGTTTTCAACTTCACTTAGCTTCAGTCAGTTTCTCAGATTGCTCACAGTTATAGACTTGATTGGTAGACTCACCCAGTCTGCTGATTTAGAATTCTTTAGACACTTCCCCACCCACAGTCTCTCTTTGTAAACTCACGTGTTCCTGCCAGGGCATTTTTGGTTGATTTCTGGATGTCCATGCTCCTCACTTTTAACTCACAAATTTGTGTAATTCGGCCTACCTTGGGCTTCTCCTGAACGTGGAGAACTTTCACCTTATTTTTGGGTGACCCTGTTTTGATTCCAGATTGATAGGCACCCAGCTGCACTGCCAGAGGGAATGGCACATGTTCAAGTGGGGTTTGCTGCAATTCTGTGTAGTTTTTATTTTTATGTCCTTTCAAATAAATTCCACCAACTAATTTTAAAGTGAATGAAGAATGGTTTGTTGTTTAGATTTGTGGTTCCCAGCGTGAGGCACACGCCCCACAGGGACGCAATTTGATTTTTAAGGGGGGCAATTCAAGAATGAGTTATTAACAGTTAATGGCCTTTTCGGCTTCCTCCACATGAATAGGAGTTCACTTTAATAAGAATTATATGTCAGGGGGGGCGGGGGGGATCAGGATTTAGAGATGCTTAGGTGGGGCATGGCCAAAAAAAGGTTGGGAACCACTGGTTTAGATGCAACTGGTGCCCATACGAGTTTGCTTTGATTTAAATGTAAATAAAGGTAAAGGGACCCCTGACCGTTAGGTCCAGTCGTGGACGACTCTGGGGTTGTCGCTTTATTGGCCGACATTTGTCCGCAGACAGTTTTTCCAGGTCATGTGCCCAGCATGACTATGCAGCGCACAAAAATGCCGTTTACCTTCCCGCTGGAGGTACTTGCAATTTGACATGCTTTCGAACTGCCAGGTTGGCAGGAGCTGGGACCGAGCAACGGGAGCTCACCCCATCGTGGAGATTCGCACCGCCGACCTTCTGATCGGCAATCCCTAGGTCAGGCATAGGCAACCTTGGCTCTCCAGATGTTTTGGAACTACAACTCCCATGATCCCTAGCTAACAGGGCCAGTGGTCAGGGATCATGGGAGTTGTAACTCCAAAACATCTGGAGAGCCAAGGTTGCCTATGCCTGTCCTAGGCTCAGTGGTTTAGACCACAGTGCCACCTGTGTCCCTAAATGTAGACACAGACATAATAAGTATGCAAAATATTAGCATGGTAACCTACCCAAAGTTTTCACTAACCAGCAAAGTATTTTATCCTCAGTGTGGTGCAGTGTTTGGAGTGTTGGACAGACCAGGAGAACCAGGGTTCAGATTTCTAGTCAATCATAAACCTAACAGGTAACCTTTGGGTCAGCATACTTTGAGCCTCACCCACATCACATTTGTTTTTGCGAGAGGATAAAATGGAATAAGCCCCATGCATATTATGCTGAGCTCCTAGTGAGAAGTTTGGGGTAGAATGTGAAAAGCAAGTATGATTAATAAACTAGCATTGGTGTGTTTTTTTCCCCTTCAAAAGGTAAAAACAGCATATAAGTGTGCTTGCATTTTACGGGACACAATTAATCCCTATCTGTTGCGGAGAATGAAGGCGGATGTTAAAATGAGCCTGTCACTACCAGATAAAAATGAGCAGGTATAGTTTGACTCTATATTTTGCACCCCAAAACTTACCTGAGAGAGGCTACATGTGAAGTTATGCTTTGAGCAGCTCACTGCGTATCTAGGGTGGGAAGTCACAAGGATAACCATAGTACATTGCCCCACTTGCTTTCCTGTTGATTCCTCGTGACACACTTCAGTAGTAAAATGTCCACCAATTTAATGGATTCTGACCTCGTGAAAGATATGGGTTGTATCCAATGCTGCTGTTCCATTCATGCAACAGACCTCTTCTTCTACTGAGAAAGTGTTGTTGTTTTTTGCAATATTTATTTTCTTGTGGGATCTAAGCTTATTTGGCTGCTTTAAGATCATGAAATAAATTATGGTATGCATAACTATGTTGCAGCACAGACTGATATTAGCAAGCAGGAGAACTCTGCAGAACTCACAATATAGAATTAAGTAAGATTTCCCCTTGAGGACCAAGGGTGAGGAAATTCTTTGTTGTGGCTGTGACTCATGTTGTGAGTTTTAACAGATGATGAGCCCAGGGGCCGGGAAAGTCTCCACGGAGATGCTAATCCCTGTGATAAAAGCAACACCTATGCCAGTTCATAGATCATGAACTCCTTGGGGAAGGATCTGTATTTTTCATTCATGTTAAGTAAAGTTCCATACTTTCTACGTGTAATAATGTCTGAAGTGTCTCTTTTTTAGGTACTGTTTTGCCGTTTGACAGATGAGCAGCACCAAGTGTACAAAACGTTTATTGATTCCAAAGAGGTTTATCAGATTCTCAATGGAGACATGCAGGTCAGTGCAAAGAAAGAAATTGGCTTGCCAGATAGCATGAAAGGGAAAAGTTCATCTTTTCCATTTGCTGTCAAACAGCTTAGCAGAGCACTAAGGGAGGGTTAGTTACTAGGCATGAGAAGTTGACAGAACCGACAACATAGCATATTTACCTTTATAGTTATCAAAGAAGTCCTTTAAATTCAGGCTGGCCAACTTCTTCATTGTAAGGAGCTGCATCTTCATGTAGTGCATATGTCTCAGTGAAAACAAGCGCTGTAGGAAAGGCGGTGGAATTGAACGAGTGAATTCTGCAGCCAGTATCTTTGGTAGTGCATAACTTATTTGGCATGATAATTATCGTGGTTTTACTGAGGGAGAAATAAACGTCTCTCGTAGGCCTGGGAGATGTATCAGTGCATTGCCTGAAACCGGTTTAAAGTTAAAAATGTGAGAGCGATTTCAGAATTTCCAATCAGGCAATGTATCGCAAGTCCCTGCTCGTGCCAGCAGCATTGCGCACTTCAATAGGCCACCTGGTGCTTGCTCACTCGCCCTCCGCGGCCCAGCTACCAGCCTCGGGAGTGGTGCTTGCCTGCCTGCCTGCCTGCCTGCCTGCCTTGCACCTTCATAACTTTTTCTGGCCATGCAAGCGCTGACAGGCTGCCTCCTTCCTCCTTGCGCCAGGCAGAATGGTGGCACTTCTTGAGCAGCAAGAGACGAGCTACAGCTGGCGGTTCCAGCTCCGCAGTGCCATGCTATGCAGTACCCAGGCTTATAGGCAGCACGGCCTGCCCAGCCTCACCAGGAAGAGGCAGAAGTTGCCCACAGTGACACTAATCGTCTTGTGTGGCCAGCAACTGCCTTTCCCCTCCCCGCTGTCTTTCCTTCTCCCTGATGCCATAATATACTGCCAAGTTTAGCTGGTGATATGTTACAATATAAGAGCCCTAGTCTCTTGTTGAAAACCTTCTTCCAGTGGCCACTTGTTTTCATTCTGATCTGTTATGATGGCTTAAATGTGGAAGGACTGGAACATGCAGAGAATAAACCTTTGGCTGTCCTCTGTGTAGATTTTCTCCGGATTGGTGGCTCTGAGAAAGATCTGCAACCACCCAGACCTCTTTTCCGGTGGCCCTAAAATTTTGAAGGGTGTCCCTGATGAAGAATTGAATGAAGAAGACCATTTTGGATTCTGGAAGCGTTCTGGGAAAATGATAGTTGTAGAGTCTCTGCTGAAAATATGGCACAAGCAAGGCCACAGAGTACTTCTCTTTAGTCAGTCTCGGCAGGTAAGTCATGCTTTGCATCTTTTCTG
Source organism: Zootoca vivipara (assembly GCF_963506605.1). Lineage (NCBI taxonomy): Eukaryota > Metazoa > Chordata > Lepidosauria > Squamata > Lacertidae > Zootoca > Zootoca vivipara. The sequence continues at coordinate 88,380,032 of NC_083280.1, forward strand.
TCTAAAGTCCACAGCTATGACCTGATGCTGCACACTAGAAAGTTGTTTGCAGAATCCTCCCAGAAAACAATGCTTTAAAGCCAAGGGGCAAGGTTCTGTGTAGTTCTGATCGACATGCCTGGGGAATATGCACACATGTTTCTGTTTATATTTTTCAAATAAATACATGATAACAATACAGTGGTACCTCAGTTTATGAACTTAATCCGTTCCGGAAGTCCGTTCTTAAACCAAAGCTGTTCTTAAACCAAGGCGCGCTTTCCCTAATAAGGCCTTCCGTGCGTAAACCGAGGTAAGGTTCGCAAACCGGAACACTACTGGTTTTGTGGAGTTTGTATATTGAATAGTTCGTAAACAGGGCTGTTCTTAAACCAAGGTGCGGTTGGCGCTGTGGTCTAAACCACTGAGCCTAGGGCTTGCCGATCAGAAGATCGGCGGTTTGAATCCCCACGACAGGATGAGATCTCGTTCCTCGGTCCCAGCTCCTGCCAACCTAGCAGTTCGAAAGTACATCAAAGTGCAAGTAGATAAATAGGTACCACTGTGGCGGGAAGGTAAACGGCATTTCCGTGTACTGCTCTGGTTTCGCCAGAAGCGGCTTAGTCATGCTGGCCACATGACCCAGAAGCTGTCTGCGGACAAACGCCAGCTCCCTCGGCCAGTAAAGCGAGATGAGTGCCACAACCCCAGAGTCGTTCGCAACTGTCAGGGGTCCTTTACCACTGCACTGAGAAAAATAAAAAATAACAGGGTACAACTTAGCAAGATACGTACCGGTAGTAGATAAATAGATGCAAATTTCCAACATATAACCACCTAAAGATTTCAAATAGAAATGCATATGCCAATTGCTTCCAATACATAAAATATTTCACAATATTCTCAACAATATGTGTGTATTTACATTTTCTTGCACTTCTTACACCAGTTTTCAGTGATGAAAACTAGATTTTTCGACAGAGAGATAAGATTTCCTCACCTTTATGACTCTGCTGATCAGTTTTACCATTCCAGTGTCAGAGTCCTCCCCCCACCCCCAATTATAACAGATAGTTCCTCATGCCACTGTCAATATATATTGAACAATTTCCCTGACATCTGCTAGCACCAAGCCTTTAATATACCTACCAGTAAATAAGATAGCTAATGGATTAATTGGTATTTTTTTATAAAAAAAAAGGAGTAAAAGTGAATCTTCAATTTTAAGTCCATTAGATAATAAATAAAATCAGGTTTTGATACTTTAGTAAGAGCATTCCCTACTCTTAATTTCAGTTGCACATACCAACTTTGGTTAGATCTGGATTTTAATTTGTGGCTGGGAAATGTCCTACTTAGAAACTGCTTTGTATTTATTAGGTATGGATAGGCAGAAACAATTTCTGTACGAGAGAAGTGTTTAAATGTATTTTTCTGTTTTTATATTGTAACCCACCCTGTGATCTTCGGATGAGTGGCAGTATAGACATTTAATAAGTCATCATCGTCATGATCTCTGCCATTAGTTTTTATGCTGTACAGTGACTGTTTTGATTTTGTTTTCCTGCTCAGCATAAATCTCCCTCCCCCCCCCTCAATTTTGCAGATGCTGCACATTCTTGAAGCGTTTCTGAAGCAGAGAAGCTATTCCTATCTCAAGATGGATGGCACCACAACAGTGGCATCAAGGCAACCCCTTATTGCAAGATTTAATGAGGTAAGAAACTCTGGAACAGCCACGTGGTCTCTGATCTTCATTGGAGAAGCTTGGAATTAAGCGTTCAGTTTGGTAAGGGTTAACAAGAAGAGCAAGACACAGATAAAAAGACTTGTAGGAAACCTCTGGAATTATACAGAGGTGCAACATTCCCAACACATTTTGAATGAAGGATTACTCAAAATAACAAAACATTTACCAGGTTCCAGTAGTAGTAGTAGTAGTAGTAGTAGTAGTAGTAGTAGTATTGCTGGTGCTGTTGTTGTTGCTGCTACATAACAGGAAAGGATGAGATTCGAAGATGCACCAATATGTAAAATAAAGTTACAGTGGTACCTTGGTTCTCAAAGAGCTTAGTTGTCGAACAAATCGGCTCCCGAACACCGCAAACACAGAAGTGTTCTGGTTTGCAAACATTTTGCGGTAGCCAAATGTCCAATGTGGCTTTCAGTTGAGTGCAGGAAGCTCCTGCAGCCAATCGGAAGCCACGCTTTGGTTTTCGAACAGTTTCGGGAGTTGAATGGACTCCCGGAACGGATTAAGTTTGAGAACCACGGTATCACTGTACTGTGATTATTATTTATCACTTCCAAAGCTCCTAAATAGTTTTTAAAACTCTGCAGAAATCCCCCCCCCCTGGAATTTCAAGCCTGGCAGGGTTTAAATTTAGTTTCACAGTTCAGACGGAACAATGAATAAAGGTTTTCCTTCAACCTATTCTGTTTGGTTCTAGTGGTTCTCATGTCACAACAATTATTTGATCAGCTTATAATAATTCTTAGCACTTGAACTGTGCAGATGTTTGGCCTTGCTCCTTCGAACACACATGCAAATGACTACGTTTACTATATGTGAATCACAGGCGTAAGTTAGTTTTAGCTTTATTTTAGTGGAATTTGTTCCCAAGTCAAAATGTTTATGATTTTACAGCCTTGGGCAGCCAAGAAGCACGTTCACTGCATCCATAGGCTGGAAAGACCTACAAACACATTATTAAACTTTTCCTAAATGTGCCTTGTGGTGTATGTATTTACAGGATGAATCCTTATTTGTATTCCTACTTACCACTCGAGTCGGTGGGCTTGGTATTAACTTGACGGGTGCAAACAGAGTGATTATTTATGACCCCGACTGGAATCCCAGCACAGACACTCAGGTAAGTTTCATGGAAAAGAATATTAAATCTGAGATGTACCTTTATAAAGTTCAACATCTGCCTTAAGCCAGGATGTCTTAACTTTGACCGTTCAGAAGCATGCAAGGCTCAGGATGTTTAACTGCTGTGATTTTGCAGTCTGCACATCCATGTGTTGAAGGTGTTTTAGCCAAATGTGCTTAGAACCACTCACATCTCTTCCTTTAGAAAATGTAGCTGTGGGAATCCTGGTCCAGTTTTTAATCACTGCCCGGATGGAGCGGGATTTAATCCTCTCCCCCTGAACTATTTTCATGCCAAAAATTGGCTCTGTTACATGGTCTTGAGAAGGTAAATAGCAGTTGTTTTTCGTAGGAAGGCAGCAAAGTGAGAGAAGGATGAACGCACCTTCCTCTGCAGTATTGATCTGGATTTGGGGCCACATGTCTGCTTCTTTTTCCTAAAGGCGGCAATGTGGCTGCTTTTAAGCACATTAGTTAATGTTTTTAATTAGGTCTGGCTACCGGAATTTTGTGTCTGAAAATGCCGTTTGCAAAACACTTCCTTGTATTCTAGGCTCGTGAACGTGCTTGGAGAATAGGCCAAATGAAAGAAGTAACCGTGTACAGACTTCTGACTGCTGGTACTATCGAAGAAAAGATTTACCACAGGTGAGTGGCACAATCGCATTGACTTGCTAGTGTTTCACCAGGTGCAGCTCTGAGGTACAGCATTTATTCGTTACATTTGTATTTTGCCGTTTTTTCCCCTGCTGTGAAACTTAAAGCAGTGTACAAAGGGTTCCCAGGCAGCCTTCCATCTAGGCTCAAACCTGCTTAGCTTCAGCTGTTTTGCTGCATCGTGTTCTTTTTTCAGCCCATGCCGACAACATGTGCAAGGAGAAATTCCAGCCATGGATGGGGGGAGGGCTGAGGGAAAGGGTATGTCTTGGCTTGTGTGTCCCCATTTGTGCTAAGCAAGGAGCTCAGTGGCAGGATGGGGGCTACTTGGAAGTGCATGCTGCTTGTGTATATCTTGGTGAATGCAGCTACTATATAGCTAGAAAACGTTCGGTTTTGGGGCTGAACACAAAGCACATCGCACACAAAGGAAGGTCTTTGGAGACATGGGAAAGAGAAAAGGTGTCCTCTCTTTCATTCCTTCCTTCAAAATCACCCCACCCTATCCCAGAACGGACCAAAGGCTTGGCAGTATAGTGTAACAAAAGTTTGCATGCCCTGGTTCTGTAAATACTGACACAAACCTGTATCCTTGGATCTAGCTTTTTCCATCCGACAAGCCTTAGGAAGCTTTTTCTGACAGTAGAGAATGACATTTGGTAGCCACTTCAAGTAGGGCAGGAGCTGCTTGTGCCTGAAATAAGCGGCTTAGACATCATTAGCAAAACCATGGTTCAGTACCTGAGAATCTGCTGTAAGTTTGTATGGAGCATAGATCACTTCCAAGCCAGAATTAGGAGCCTATCTCAGACTGTAATTTCTGCGAATTATGCTCGGTAACAACCATAGTTTGTCTGATTTAGATGTCACAGTAAATAGGGTTATCGTGAACCTGGAAGCGGAGGAGGAGCCTTATTGCTGTTGTTGGCATCCCTCTGTCAATGGAGTGTAGCTCAAGGGGTGAAGTCAAGCTGCTGCGTTAGCAGTATGGAGGTCCTGGGCTGCCCAGATGACAGGACCCCTCTCTTGGCCTCACTGATGAGGTGAAAAGAAAAGAAAAGCAATACGTTCTGCAGCATGTTCCTGGTGTCCTAACCATGGTTTGGCTGTGACATCTAAGTCAGGCCAGTGCACAGCCACAGCTTGTAGGTTTGACACAGGAGACTAAGGTTCAAGTCCCGAAGAAATTGTTTTTATTCTAACCAGTCTCTAAGCATTTAAGATCATCACACTTGCCCTCTGTTGGCTGGGTTTGCTTGGTTCTTTTATTATGAGATGCTGGGATGCAAATGTACTAGAAAAACATTGGCTCTGTCTCAGGAAGCCTCTGAAGCAGGTACTATGTGGGTGACTAGTGTGAATTTAGGCTAATGATGAGCACAGCTCCCCTCAGTTCCATATTCTCACTCCCCTCAAGTTTTTCTTTTAATATTACCATCTCTCTTGCCTTCAGGAACTGAAGCAACTTTTATTATAGCTTGTTGGTTTGGACCCCCTGCCAAACTTCTTGGTAGATTTAGCTTTCTTTCCCCCTTCCTCCTCTTTTATGGGGGTTTCCTTTTTGTTTGTATTTTCTGCTGTGGATAAACAGTGTCTCGTGGGATATATCTTTGGTGTGTCATGAGAATTAAGTGCAGTAAACTCACATGGTTAGCAGTTTGTGAATTGCTTAAAAGTTACCGAAGCAACTCGGAGCATCCATGTGAAGCAAGAGTCTTGCTGCACTGTGTAATTGTTCCCTGGGGTAGAATTCGCATTGTTAAGTTTAGTGCTTTGAACAGAAAGCTATGCATATCTTAACACAAAATTCTGTGGTTTTTTCCCCCCAGACAAATCTTCAAACAGTTTCTAACAAATAGAGTGTTGAAGGATCCGAAGCAGAGGCGCTTCTTCAAATCAAACGACCTCTATGAACTCTTTACGTTGAGCAGCCCAGATGGGGCACAAGGGACCGAAACCAGTGCTATATTTGCAGGTATGTCTGATGAGGAATTGTAGCCTCTGCACAACAAAACATGGGATAGCAGCAGCCAATGATTTTCTATGTACTTCGTTTCAGGCACTGGCTCGGATGTTCCAACACCCAAATGGCAGTTGAAGCGTAAAGCTGTGAACTTGCCTCACTCTTCTGAGCGACGGCACCGCCTTGCAGGACGTACATCACCCACAAGCACCAGGCTGCCAGATTCCTTCTCGGAAAGACAGCGTGTAAGTTCACCTATTACAGCAACAGAACCAGATGAAACAGTCAAGCACAGCACAGAAGTGTCTCCTCGGATTTGCAGTCCTCCCCAAAGCGATGCTCAGATGACGGCAGCTGCTCCTACAGATCCATTTAGTGGAATAGAAGAGAAACCTTTAGGGTCAGGTGGTGAGGGATCACTATCCAGAGCACAGCTGGAGAAGAAAGAAGCTCCTGAGAACACAGGATGTTTGGATTCCTTTCCAGTTGGTGATACGAGTATATTTGGTGAAAGTCGGCGTGATCTCATACATGAGAAGGCGCAGGATGGGAATGAGGAACCGGATAATAATTGCAGCAAGCACACCTCAAAAACGAAACATCACAAGCACAGGCCACGGAAGCGGAAACGTTCTCGGGATGCCAGATTTGAGGGTCAGCGGATTCCTCACCTTGTGAAGCAGAGAAAGTACCGAAAGGGGGACAGCGAGGAAGAGAAGCATCCCAAGAAAGCTGAGGATTATGTTTTGGAGAAGCTTTTCAAAAAATCAGGTAACTCTCTCCTTGTGCAGAATTTAGCCTGGCACAGGCCCAGAAGGCCCCTTGCGGATGGCAGTGTGGGGCACCTCTACTAAAGCATATGCACTGCCAGATATTACCAGGGAAGTTCGAGGTTCTTGTATTAATATACAAAGCCCTGAACAACGTGGGCCCAGGATACTTTAAGAACCCCCTGAGATTAGAAGTCACCCCAGAACTGGCCCTACTAAACATCTTCCAAGACAATAATGCCCACTCACAACACAAAGAACTCTTAACCCACCTCCTCTCAGCAGCCAGAAGCATCATAGCCAGACACTGGAGAGACCTGTCAGGAGTAAGCATAAACCAATGGTATCAAATAGTATGGGAAACAGCCTTTATTAGAAAAACTAACCAACAAACTGAAACTGACACGGGGACAAATAGAAGAAGGTGCCTTCACCCCGGTATGGTTACCCTTTATCACATACACAGCCCGACAAGACGACAAGAACCCGCCAACAACATACGAATCAATCTGGCTAACCTGATCCAAACACACACATACCCCACTCACACACAAAAACAAATTTCACTACAGCCAATCAGAGACAACCAACCACACCCTAGGGCACCCCAACCTCTCTCACCACCAAAGGAATACAAGCGAATAGTAAAGAGAACCCACACAAGTGATGCTGACACAAAACCCCACACATACACGAAGTAGAATAGAAGCATTGCCACCCGACCCCACCCCACTCACCACTCCCCCATCACCTCTTTCCCCCTTTTCTTCCTACTGTAACACTAATGTCTCAACAAATGAAACTGATCTGCAGAAAATGTAACTTGAAAAAAGAGACATGGCGCATACTTTTGTAAACCAAGAAATCTTATATATATATATATATATATATATATATATATATATATAGAACACCCTGAGCTCTCTTATCCCAGCTTGATCACTGATATAATCTAGAAGAGCACTGACAGTTGACCCCATTTCACAGAAGTCCAACTGACTTCACCTAGAAGTCAAGCATTTACTGTTGCCAGACCCAAGATGTGGACTGCTCTTCTAGCTCAAGTATTTTTGTTTAAATATTCTTAAGGCGAGCAGTCATTTTAATGATTATTTTCTATTTTTTTAGCGCCTCTTGCCTTCCATTGTACCTGCATTGATAGTTGTATCCCACCTTGATATTTTGTATTGGTGGACAGCATGTAAATACTTTTATAAATGAAATAAATATGATACACAGATAAGCCAAATTCTGCCACTTGAACAATAATTAGAAATATTAAATATATTTGCTTGTTTTGCATATTGATTCAGGGTTTTGTGTTTTTTTTAACATCCAAAAAAATGGAAAAATAGGAAAAATAGAATTGTCATGTGGAAAAGAACCTTTGCTTCATGGAATTTGTGTAAGGACATGCGATACCCAGCGAGCTTCCTTATAAACTTGTGATTCTGTATGGATCATTTTTATCCCTGACTACCGGTTACAATACTGGTCTCAGGGCTTCTGATATTAAATCATGAATCAGTCCCAGTAAATTGTTGAATTGAGCTTGTATGTAAGTTCATGCATATTTGTAGCCTGTGCATGCTTTATTTATTGCATCTATATGCCACCTTTTTCTCCAAGGAGCATACATGGCTCTCCCCTCCTGATTTAATCCCCACAACGAACCCTGCAAGATAGGTTAGGTTGAGAGGCAGTGCCTGGCCCAAGGGCACTCAGTGAGCTTCATGTCCAAGTGGAGATTTGAATCCTGGTCTCCCACGTCCTAGTCTGGCACTCTTAACCACTTTCACTACCTCTCATATATTAATTATCTGTTAATTAGATGCTTTGGATCAAGGCTGGTGTGGTAATTACTAGGATGTTGTTTTATCTACCCTCTCTTACATATTTATCACCCCACGGCAATAGTAGTCTAGGTAAAAAGCAATTTGTAATACTTGGGGATTTGGGGGACTTTCCATGCTAGGCTAGAGTCATCGAGCGAAAGTTTTTCTTCCCATAAAAGAGATAGGGGAAATCTTCAGCAAAGTTGTTTAGTTGTTGTACTCATCTCTCCTGTTTTGTTAATTATGGTATTGTAGAGTGCTAATCTTTAGCGCTTAGACCTGTTCTTTTAGATTGGAAAATGTCTCAAGGATGACTGTAAACTACAGTACCTTACACTACCTTAGCAGCAGAAAGAAATTCATGGTAGTGTACAGAAGGGGCAAAGTTTATTTCTAAGTGAGCTAGAGAGAGAAATTGCAGTATATGTTAATGACAGAGGTTCAGAAATGGGGGGGGCAAGTGGTGGGGCACGAGCTCCTTGTTTGGGGGGCTTGCTCCCCACCCCCTGGCACCACATATGCCTAAGCCCCTCCATTGATCTTGTAAAATGCGCTTTCTGTTTTTTAAAGCAAGCCATGTTCCTCCTTTCTCCCAGGAATACACAGTGTAATGAAGCATGATGCCATTATGGAAGCCTCCAGTCCGGATTATGTGCTGGTGGAAGCAGAAGCCAATCGTGTTGCTCAGGATGCCCTTAGAGTGCTGAAGATCTCTCGTCAGCGATATCAGGGAGCCGCTTCTGGTTTTCCAGCAAGAACAAAGTAAGGTCTATGGCGCACTTTCAGATTCATTGGCTTTTACTAGTTTATATATTTGAAGTACAGTCATACCTTGGAAGCTGAACGCCTTGGGAGTCGAACATTTTGGCTCCCAAACGCCACAAACTCGGAAGTGAGTGTTCCAGTTTGCAAACGTTCTTTGGAAGCCGTATGTCCAACACAGCTTCCGATTGTGTGCAGGAAGCTCCTGCAATCAATCGGAAGCCGTGCCTTGGTTGTGGAACGTTTTCGGAAGTCGAACGGACTTCTGGAATGGATTCCGTTCGACAGCCAAGATACAACTGTGTACTTCTGGTACCACTACGCTATACCTCCGTAAAGTTTTACCAAGAGGAGAAATGTAAATGGCCGATCAAATTTTAAACTCATTTTACTGCATGGATTCTTTGCTTCAGCCCTCGTAATCTCCCACAGAGCAGCATGGAGCTGGGCTTGTGTCTAAGCGGAACATTTGCAAGGTGCTCTGAAGCTGTCCTGAGCTGCTTTGCAGCCTTTTTGATAATTGATAATAATAATACCCCACCCATCTTTCTGGGTTGCCCCAGCCACTCCGGGCGGCTTACAGCATATTTTAAAACATAAAATCAAACATTAAAAACTTCCTGAAACAGAGCTGCCTTCAGATGTCTTCTAAAAGTCAGATAGTTCCTTGACATGTGACGGGAGGGCCTTCCACAGGGCGGGCGCCACTCCCGGGGAGGCCCTCTGCCTGGTTCCCTGTAACCTCACTTGCAGTGAGGGAACCAGCATAAGACCCTCGGGAGGAGGACCTCAGTGCCCAGGCTGGGCGATGGGGGGTGGAGACGCTCCTTCAGGTATACTGAGTGCTTTGCCTGGCTGAAATGTGTCCTTGAACTAGGATAATGCCCCTTGCTTGTTGTTGTTGTTGGTGGTGGTGGTGTGTGTGTGTGTGTGTGTGTGTGTGTGTGTGTGTGTGTGTGAAGATGGCTATAGGTTTGTAGAAACCTCTGGCCTTTACATGGCTGGAATGTAACCTACTGTACAAAGTAAAAGTCACATCTTCCAGCTGCATCCACTTTTGCCTCTGGCTTCACCCACTGTGAGCATGCAGTCCCCAAAAAGTTACTCACAGGTGGAAAAAGGTCTCTGTATTCCCTTGCATTTATCTATTTTATCACTGGTATACATTTGCAAAGAATTTGTGCGCAATTCTTTGGTGTGTTTCAGAAGCAGATTTGGTCAGAAGAGGAACCCAACCTTGGTGACAGAATCTACCTCCTCTCCATCTCCAGGAAAGAAATGCAAGGTGAAATTTAAGCACTTCATATGACAAGCCTACAACATCATTCCATAGCTTGACATCATTCCACCTGAGATCATCATTTGCTTACTGACTGGTCAATCTAGCTGAGTTAAACTTAAAAAAAGGAACATTATTCCTTCCTTGCAGTAGTGCAGCTGGGGCTGAGATTGAGATGAGTAAAAATGCAGTTTTATGTCAAACTAAGTGCAAAAGAAGCCATGCCTGTATTATGTAATCCATTGAAGCTATCAAAATGTAGACAAATATCACCCTTTGCAAAGTGATTGCCACTTTAATGTGATGTCGTTTGATATATTTGTCAGCGTTCAGTGCTAACACTTGCGCTAACAAAATACATCTGTTACTGTTCAGTTTTTTTAAAAAAAAACCATAGCTTTCCAGTGAAGCACAGAATATGTAATTTGATCTTCTAGAGAGATGATAAAATATGCTACAAATAATTATTATAAATTACACTCATTATACAGCAATATAATGATGTGTACATGCATGCACACACACACAATTTCTGTGTATATATGGAAATAATAAGGAAATTAGAATTGTGTGTTTTCAAATCACAATTGGCTGGATCCAGATTAGCCATTGTGCAGACAGAAGGGTCCCTTTCATTCACAGAAGGCACCATAAGTGTGCAAACTTGTATAAATGAAAAGCTACCCCAAACCTTCTCACAATAGCATCTTGTGTGTCTATAATTTCAACAGGTTCCCATTGCATTGGCAAATTATCTTCTCCTTTGCCATTTTAAAAATGCTTTCCTATATATATATTTATTCTAGATTTTCGATAGGTCCAATATGACTTGAATTGATAGTGTAAAACAGGGCTGGTGTGATATTGACCCTTCCACTACTTGATCACTAAGCTATAAAAGCCACAGAGATTTTGTGACCAAGGAAAGATTGACCGGGAAACTTCTGGGCTCACACTTCCTTGGCAGTTCGCGATGTACAAAAGATTTTTGTTCTTCTAGCTATAAACTGCTGTTTTTCACAAGGGGATGAGGTTCTGTGTATATGAGAGCTTCCGTCAGTATTTTCCCATTTCTGTTTGCAGGATCTTGAGAAAAGGAGAGAAGAGAATAAAAGCAGAAATATTTCTACCACTCACTTTGATGGCAGGGTGGAAGCAGGAGAGTCTTCAAATACCATGGACTCGTCATCTCTGCTAGCTAAAATGAGGGAAAGAAACCATCTGATTGTACCCCAGAGAACTGACAGTCAAACAGAGGAGAATCTCCAGCAGGGAGCAGCTGTGCCCTCTGTAGCTACAGAACATCACGAGTTACTGATGGACGTCCGAAACTTCTTGGCTTTCCAGGCCCAGGTGCCTGGTCAAGCCAGCACTCAGGAAATACTGCAGGAGTTTGAATCAAAACTGACTGTGGAACAGTCCTCGGTCTTCCGAGAGCTCCTGAGAAACCTCTGCACTTTTTATAGGAGGCCAAGCGGGGAAGGACTCTGGAACTTAAAACCCGAGTTTACCTGACGTATTATTGCCGGATGCGTGCTCTCCATCCAAACACTCTTTTAAGTCAGCTTTTAAAGTGATGCTGTGCTCATCATATGTAGTGAGCTGGTTGGTGCCTGGTGCTCTGCTTAAATACCTTTATATACTGTTTCACACATGAAATGCTGTCTACCTCGAAATGCAGCACTAGCAGCCAAGTGTTGTTGGGGTTTTTTTTGCAAAAGGACATGACTGGGACTCAAAATACTTGATTTATAACTGGATTTCCATTCAGCTTTCTGATAACCTACGCCATAAAAATCAGAAAGCACAAGCTGTTGGTCCGAATGCGTATTGACGTGATGACATCTTAGGTGGGTACCGGGTGCGTAATCACAGTGATTAACAATATTAAGAATAATTGCATTTGATCCTGAGATATATATGCACTGTACATTCTTAGGAAGTGATCTGTATATGATAACATTTTCTACTGCCGGATTTTAACTGGTCTAGATCTGGGACTCAACATCCTATTTGGGTGTTAGCAATGACGGAGGGGCAGGTCTCCCTCGATATCAGAAGTTCTCACACACTCGGTTAGGGGTTTCTTGGTGTTATTCGTTCGACTGCCTATCTTGCTGCGGTGACTGGAAACCATAGGCTTGGCTAGAGAGAAATCATTATTCTCTCTTTGGTTACTAAATGAATATGACCGAGACAAGCTTGTACAGGGTGCCTCATCCAACAGCACCTTTTTCTTTTTGGCGGTACGGTTCTATTAGGAACTTGAGCATTTGTTACTCCAAGAATTATGGGCAGGTGATTATTATCTAAAGTGCAGCCTGAAGCACAGTACAGTGGTACCTCTACTTACGAATTTAATGCGCTCCAAACGCACATTTGTAAGTCGAAAAAAATTGTAAGTCGAATCCCATAGGAATGCATTGGGAGAAAAAATTCGTAAGTCGAAGCAACCCTATCTAAAAATTCGTAAGTAGAAAAAATCCTATCTAAACCACATCCAAGATGGCGGATGGAGCTCCATTTGTAAGTGGAAACATTCGTAAGTAGAGTTATTCGTAAGTAGAGGTACCACTACGCCAGAAAATGATTTTTAAAAGGTTTAGTGATTTATTGTTTGCCCTGATATAAGGCAGCCTTAGTAACTGACGGTCTTTATCAATTCCTTTGAGTAAAGAATGGACATGATTCCTGGTTTTGGTGGCAATGCATGTGGTCGTTCTGATATTATTACTCTCAGTTGCAGAATTCTGGCAATAAGAGAAATAAACCACGGAAGATCTAGAGGCAAGAACATTGGCAATTCATTTTGTTGAGATTTTTGTGCTTAGTGGTACTCCATTCATTGAAATACCGGTATGTCAATATTGGGTTTTGTATGCAGAAAAACAAAATATCAAAAATATTTTGTGTGCCAAAAATATCAAGATCTACCATATACTCCACTAACACTGAAGCAGTTGGTAACAATAAGCAACAATAAGCACTTCTACAATCATGTAGCTCTTTTGATAAAATAAGTTGCACCTACAACAAATAAATCTGCTTTATAGGTCACTGTCCTGTTTGTCATTCAGCTAAAAGATCACCTTGAATTTGATAGTTATCTAACCATTTTGGTTAAATATACATCTGATAATATCTCTCGGAGCTTTATGCAATGAGCATATCTGCTGCTCCCACCCCACTTCTCCTTCATAGCAATGCAATTTTTTTAATTAAAAAACCGTACATTGCCCTTCAGTATTTCCATTTTAAGGACAGTTATCCATATGCGTGGATAAAATCAACAGTAATGCAACAGTAATTTTACACAGTCACAAACTATATTACCCAAATTTCACCGATGACTTCATAGGTGGAAGACGAGAGCACTCTTCAAATACCTGAAGGCTGTCGCACAGAAGAGAGCAAAGATTTGTTCCCAACTGCACCCAAGGAGAGAACTAGATTGAATGGTTTATGTTATAGGAGGGCAGGTATCAGTTGAATCTTCAAATAAATATTGATGATTAAGAGCAGTTCAACAATGGAAACAATTGCCTAGAGGGTGATGGGTTCTCCATTGCAGGAAGTCTTGAAGTAGAACCATCAGCTTGAGAGTGCTTTATTTCTGGATTTCCTACATAAAGCACTTGGGGTAGGGTTAGATTAGAACGGAATCTAAAGGGCTGAATCACCCTAAACCAGATGCCCTCCTCACCAGTCAACTTCTTCTCCCTGCCAAATTAAAAGGTGCTCTACAACCTTTTGGATTTCAAGTATGAGGCATCTGGTTCCATTATGATTTAAGTGGAGTCCATCTGCTTCACATTGTTCCAAAATGTTCCCCGGCACTTACCATACCAAAGCCCTTCCTCCAAACAGCATAATTGCAGATTTTCTTGTTAAAGCAGCCCTACACATGGGGATAAAAAGGATTTCCAAAAAACATTTGGATGCCTTTCATTTCAGCAACCTACATGGCAACCTAAATTGGGCTTCCAAGAGTCCTTCACTTCATTTGCCCACTGTTATACCGTAGTACCCGCATATAGAGAGGCCACTGATTCTAGCACTCTTGGATCTACCTAGACCTCTTGTGATGTCAGCAGTCTTCTCACCAGGCAAGTAGCTCATCATTCAGTGAGCACACTTAAAACTTATTTTTTATTTCTTTATTTGTTGAATAGATTTATATCCTGCCTTTTTTTAAAAAAAACAATTGTGTTATAAGGAGGCTTACAATAATATAGAAATTTATAGCAATAATAAGACCAGAAAACAGTGACAATAAAATTAATGCATAGTATAAATACTCTTAGTAATGCATAGTATAAATACTCTTAGTAGTGTGCAATGCTTTTTTCTGGGGGGGGGGGGTTGCAGGAATATGCATACCCTTAAATATCTAACGGGAGAAGAAACTTAAAATTTTAAAATTTTTAGTTTCTTCTCTAGCACAGGGAATCGTCAGTTCCGTTGCTACTCCTGATGGCAGCCTCATTTCCTGTTACAGTGTTTCCTGAGTGTCAGACAGAATGAGAGTACATTTTTTTAGAAGGAAAAAAAAGCACTGGTAGTGTGTCTTCAGAAAGAAATAATATCAGTTTGTCATGTAAGCAACAGAACAGGCTCTTCTACACTTCTCTGCAACAGTACCAAAGCTGTCCTCATAATACTGTTGAGTTCTCTTTGATGCTGTTGACATCACGGACTAGCCAAACGCTGGGGGACGAGTGACCAGCTGGCTGAATTTCAGAGTGTGGCTCCCTTTCGCGAATCTGAATTAAGCATCCACTTCTCCATTGCTTATGTTTCTTAGTTGGGGAAAGAATGACGTGTTTCCAGTAACAATTGATTTTAACCTTGAGTGTGGGGAAAATGCAATATCCTGCTCCTTGCAACAGAAGTTCCACCTTCGTGGATGACAGCTGGATCCCACCCAGATTAGTAATGATTGTGCATTCATTGTCCAATAAACTGATTAGCAAGCTTATGAGAAAACCACCTGGTTCCATGTGGGTTGTCAGCCAGCACTCCCAGTGTTCATACCTCTTCCCATTAATCATTTGCTTGTTCCCCAATTTTCAATGCGTTTCTCCATCACTTTCCTAACAGCAAAGAGTCCAGGGGTTCTTTTATAAGTAGATTTGGTCTGCTAAGGCAGCAAAGCCCTTTAATCTGCTTTAACTGCAACCTGAGTTTCCTCATATGCATTTAATCCTTCCTGCAAAACACTGATAGACATGGGGCACTCTATCTCTATCACTAACCATAAGCTAGTTGCAACAAGTTTATTCCTATAAATATGTAAACGCCTGTAAACTGGAAGTCCCATATCCAAGCTCAGATGGACATTTCCTAGAAATAAAGGGTGTGGGGTTGACTGACACTTCATAGTATTTCTCTGAAGCCAAAATACATGGTGCTGTTGAGCTTTTTCCTAAGCTGTTGAAAATTTCCCTCTCCCTGCAACCTGCCCCTGCTGTGTTGTTCAACTTCATGGGAAACAGCTGAGAGAGTGAAAAGGGGGCTGGACTGCATAAAAGGTTTCTCTTTATTTGGAAGCCCAAATAAACTTGCTGCTTGGCTGATCAGTGGGAGAGGATGTGAGATTAGGCAGTGGGCCAGAAGAGGTAGAATGGAGAGTATAAATTGCACATTTCTGAACAAGAAATTGGGGGGGGGGCATGTTTCCTGGAGACAATGCATAATGACTGTATAATGTACATATTGCTTGGAGAATATGCAAAATGCAATTGATTTAGACACATTCCCCAAACCTTCTTGAAGGTTATGCCTATTTCCCAAAGAGAATGTACAAAATTGAGTTGCTATATGGACATGTCCCAAGATCTGTTGGAGATTATGTATACAGTGGTACCTCTACTTACGAATTTAATGCGTTCCGAACGCACATTCGTAAGTCGAAAAAAATTGTAAGTCAGAGCCCATAGGATTGCATTGGGAGAAAAAATTCGTAAGTCGAAGCAACCCTATCTAAAAATTCGTAAGTAGAAAAAATCCTATCTAAACCGCATCCAAGATGGCGGACAGAGCTCCATTCGTAAGTAGAGTTATTCGTAAGTAGAGGTACCACTGTATTTACTGGGAAATGATTCCCTCTTCATTGAAGGATTATGTGCACATTTTCCAGGAGAATCTGCACAATGGCCAGTTGTTCTGCACGTTAACTGCTTAAACTCAAATTCCCCTTAACATAAACCAGGGGTTGGCAACCTAAGGCCCATGGGCCACAAGTGGCCCATGAGGGTTGTTTAACCAGCCCATGGACCCCCACCGCCCACAGGGTTGGCTCTCGTGTGCTAAACCGGTGCGGAGCAGAACGGGGACCGCCTTCCATGGCACTGGCCGGCTTCCCATTGGCTGCAGGAAGCTCCTACAGCTAATGGGAAGCTGCGCACGCGTCTTCCGCACCAGAAGGAGCGCCGAAAGTAGTGTTTGTGCATGCACGCGCGCACACACTCCAGCCCACCGCGGCGTCTACAGGACCGTGAACCGGCCCAAGCCACAAAACCTTTGCCGACCCCGACTGCAAACCACATCGGCATATCCTGCAACCGAGATCCCAGGAGCCACAAAGTGGTAACTCATCTAGAAGTGCCATCAGCTTGATCTCTTGGGGGAAATGTACAAGAAAACTTGTAAAAAAAGAACTGAGGCAAGTTCAATACTTTGAATAAAAGTTTGGGCTTTCTATCTGCTTGCGTAATCTCACTGCTTCTGAAGGAAAATATGGGACAGCTGCATATTCCTGCATTGCAGATGGTTGGACTAAAACCTGATGATTCTCAGGGTATCTTCCAACTAATAATAATAAACTGGAGTGCTACTCAGAGCTTTTGAGGAAGTTAGAAAGATTCTTGGTACTGGTAAAGCTCAGGCATAACCATGTGAAGGATCAAAAGCAAATGGGGAAATGTAAGGTGTACATTATTACTTGAGAGCTACACATTTGTGCTCAGTAGTGAATTCAGAATATTCAAAGCAATGTGGGACCATGATAAGCTCACATTCAGTAATGAGTTGAACTCAATAGGTGATTCAGAGCTACTCTTGCCATTAGGCAAAACGAAGCTACTGCCTTGGGTGGCAAATTTGGCATGGGGGCAACGGGAGCCCCCAGCCGTTCCCCCTGATTCTCCCAGCTATTCTCATACATTGCCACATGGCCTGTCCTGCATCTCCTAATTTGGCTCAGGTGTTCTGGAGGACATTATCCCATCGCCGCTTGAAGTAAAATTCAATTATTAGTCCAGTTGGCTTCTGTGCTTGAAATCACCTCAGGCAGCAAAATGTCTTGGGCCATCCCTGGACAGATCAGACTTTGCCCAGTTGCTCCGTCCGCAGGAATCGCTTCTGTGGCATCTCCCTGCAGAATCAGCTGGATGCATTCCAAGTTCTCCGACAGATGGCCAAGGAATTTCCAGGCAGAAAAGGGAGGATCTAACACTAATGGTTGAAGCATCCCAACTCCCAAGGGTCTGCAATCTGAGACACTGAAACGCTACGGCGATGGTACTGTGATTCCACGAAAATTAGAGCACATATCAGATCTTCTCCAGGACATAATTTCATGGGTGGCATCAACATGTGAAGTTCAGAAAGTGTAGTACCAAGGAAATTGCACCAGGTGATTGGAATGAAGTTTGCCATCCTCAATGTCTCCTGTCTGTGGCATTGTGTTCTCGGCTACAATAATATTACAGGCTGCAATACGAATGTAAGATGGGTCAGGCCAAAGACTCATTGAGTCCAGCCTCCTGTTCTCAATGGGGCCAATCAGATGCCTAAGGGAAGTTCATAAGCAGGATATAAGTGCAACAGCGCTTGTGACTTCCAGCAAATTCAGAGGCATGCTCTCCTCCAGTGGCAAAGAAAGGACTTAGTCATAGCTGCAACCTCCACAAATCTATCCATGAATTTTTCTATTTATATTACAAAGCCATCCAAGTTTATGGCAATTGCTGCATCTTTTATTTACATGTATGTTAATAATAGGGGACCCAGGTGGTGCTGTGGTTAAACCACTGAGCCTAGGGCTTACTGATCAGAAGGTCGGCGGTTCGAATCCCTGTGACGGGGTGAGCTCCCGTTGCTTGGTCCCAGCTCCTGCCAACCTAGCAGTTCGAAAGCACGTCAAAAATGCAAGTAGATAAATAGGAACTGCTACAGCGGGAAGGTAAACGGCGTTTCCATGTGCTGCTCTGGTTTGCCAGAAGCGGCTTTGTCATTTCCACATGACCTGGAAGCTATACGCCGGCTCCCTCGGCAAATAATGCGAGATGAGCGCGCAACCCCAGAGTCGGTCACGACTGGACCTAATGGTCAGGGGTCCCTTTACCTTTACCTTTATGTTAATGATATTAACACTACCATCATAATGTTGTTGAGGTTGAGTATGAAATGTGTTATTTGTTGGTTTACCTTAATAAAGAATAATAATTTCTTAAAAGACTGAAAAGTCAAGAAATTGCAAGAATTAAGGAGATCATTATAAACAACTAGTGTCATTCAGCCCGTTAAGTAAACGGGCGCTAGCCGAGCGGGAACGGAGGGGAAGCCCTGGGACCGCGCAGGCGTCGCCCCCGTCGCTGCCTCCACCGGCGGGGATGTGCGTTGAGGGCCCCAGGCTCTCCCTGGGTGGTTTGCTGTGGCGGCGGGTGGGCGGTTTGTGTGTGTGTGTGTGTGTGTGTGTGTGTGTGAGAGAGAGAGAGAGAGAGAGAGAGAGAGAGAGAAGTGAGCGGGGCTTCTCCGGGACGCGCTGCCTGCGCGAGCTAAGGGGAAAAGAAGCAGCCGTGAGAGGGGAAAGTTGCGGCTGCGCTTCCCTCCAGTCGAGTGGGGAGTGGCGGCCAGAGCTTGAAGGGCGGGAGTGCGAGGGAGGGAAGGAGGCAGGCAGGAGGTCCAACATGGGGCAACTTCCCCTTCCCCTCAGAGTCGGACTCTCCCCCCCCTCCCCAAACCGTCGCCAATTCCCCCCCCCAATTTTGTCTCCTTTCCTCTTCGGACACTACCCCCCCTTCTCATAACTGCACCTTTCTTTACTTTTTCTTGAGGGGGGAATCTCCAATGGTGCCTTCCATTATGTTCTCTCAACACCATTCTGGGGGGTGGGGAGAAATTCCTCACGGTCACTTTCCATCTTCCCCTCGCGCCGTTAGTCGGGAGGCGAGGCACGGAACGGCGGTTTGGAGGGGAAGCCGTTGAGGAAGAGAGAACCGCATCCCCCCCCCTGGCTCGAGGGCGCGAGTGAGTGCGCAGGGACGGGGAGTGCGCGGGGATGGGGCTCTGTGTGCATCCAATCCCTGTGTCCAGTCCCTGTTTCCGTGGGGCACATGCACAGTAGCATGGACACAGGGACTGGACGCAGAGACACAGGGACTTTATTATATAGGATTTGCAAGATTAGATGGATCAAGTAGAAATCTCTGCCACCACCCAAAGCCAACCCAGATAAAATGTGTAATCAAATTTAACAGTTTTTTCGCCAAGCTCTAAGCCAGGCTTCCTCAACCTCGGCCTTCCAGATGTTTTGGCCTACAACTCCCATGATCCCTAGTTAACAGGACCAGTGGTCAGGGATGATGGGGATTGTAGTCCAAAACATCTGGAGGGCCGAAGTTTGGGGGTGCCTCATATAGTACATCTGAAATGGGCCAAGAAGACACATTTTTGTTCAGCCATGAAGCCAATCACTATCTCTTAGCCTAATCCACCTTCCAGTGTTGGTTTGGGAATCAAATGGGGAAAGGGGGGGACCACAAGCTCCATCTTCTTCTTTGAAAGATTTTTATTATTTATTAAATTTGTTAGTTGGCCAGGGCAACCCAAAGCAACTTACCACCATCCAGACACGCAGACCAAAAGCCCCACATGGATACATTAAAACCACAGATAGTTAAAAGCCAGGTGCCCGGTTCTAGAGGGAAGTTGTTGCCTGGCACCTAAAGATATACAACGATGGTGCCAGGCGAGCCTCCCTGGGGAGAGCATTCCAAAAGCAGAGAGCCACGGCAGAATAGGGCTGTTCCCGTGTTGCCATCCTCCACGCCTCTTGCAGAGGGGGCACATGAAGAAGGGCTTCAGATGATGATTGCAGGGTTCATGACGGATGGGATATAAAGGTAAACATGGACCAATTATGGCATGAATCCACACTAAAAGTTGTGACAGCAGGGCCCCCTCCTGAACCAAGACAAGACGCTTAAAAGATAAGTACCGGTATTAACAAAACTGCAGTGTTTAAGTGGGGGTTGGACTGGATGGCCCTTGTGGTCTCTTCCAACTCTATGATTCTATGATTCTAAGTGCCCATTGTTTCTTTGCAAAAGAGAAGGATGGGGGGAAAACAACAGATGGAGACTACACTTTTCTCCCAGCGAAGAAGGAACTATAACAGCAGGCATCCGTGATCATTTTTTTCAGTTTAGTTAAGTGCTAGTTTGCAGAACAGCAAAGTGTCCACCAATATATTTGCAAGGAAGGAGAATAAAGAGAAAACCAGAACTTGGCATGCCCCTGTGACCTCTCTTTGGCCACTCCCCCATAAGAAATCCACAAGATCTAGTGGGCACCAGCCTGTGGCACTCCATGTCACATGTTGCTTTGACATGCCACAGAAGCGTTGCTGAAGAAAGCTCCCATTGCCCAGTAATTCACTTTAGTGGTTTTCAGTTCTGATCCACTTCAGAGGAAGCCCTGGCTGGAATAATATCAGCTGGAGAGAACTTAGCCAATTTTCAACCCGTTCCCAAGCTCCCTGCAAAAATCACACCATCTAGGAAAGCAGATCGCTCTTCTCATGCCGCAGTATCAGTCCTTCTCAGTTGTGGAAACCTAAGATCATGTTCAGAATAATGCTCAAAAATAGAACAAATGCATGCAGAAGACATTCACACAGTTTGCGTTGATTTGCACGATATCTTTTGAATGCCAAATTTCAGTTTCCTTCTGCCAGAATATGGTATTGTTGTTGTTATTATTATTATTATTATTATTATTATTATTATTATTATTATTATTTGAGGGTAGCATGGAAAAAAATATGACCACTCTTAGAGCCCCTTCATATTCTATGCTTTTAGCACATAACATGCTAAAGTTTACAAGATTATGCATCGATGGTATTTAACCCCAAGGAAGCTAGCTCAAATGTTCAAAAACGTATCAAACAATTGTTGAAAATGTAAGCACTGTGAGGCGTCATTCTATCATATGTGGTGGACTTGCAGGAAGGAAAAGGCCTTTTGGGACATTAGCTATAATGAAATTAAGGGGGGGATTAAGGACTTTTCCCAAGAGGCCAGAATTCTTCCTGCTAGGGATGCTGGACAGCGAAATCGAAAAGAATGCCTCAATGATATTTACGTATGTAAACTACAGCAGCAAGACTTCTCTAGGCACAGAAATGGAAGGAGGAGAGAACCACCGTCAAAGGAAGAATGGTTGGTGAACATCTTGGAATATGCAGATATGGCAAAATTGACGGCACTGATAAAAGATACGATTTAGAATCTTTTAAAGAAGACAGGAAACCCTTTCTAGTCTATATAAAAAGTCATTTCCCATACAGAAAGACCACAGCGGGATTTGAAGTGCAAGAAAACAGCAGAACATATTTGGAAACATGTTAGAGGGGATGAAATTAGATAAGAAGGAACATTAATATGCAATTGTATGTAATTGGGTTGTAAACATTGGTATCGGATGAGCAGAAAGTCCCTAGTTTTGTTGAACTGGAATGTAATTGTTGAGTAACAAATGTAACTTTCTATATGGAAAAAAGAATAAAATATTTTTTAAAAAATAACTTGCTAAAGCTTAATCGTGGTGTGTGGGTGTGTGTGACAAAATATGCATATTTTGAAAGATGCATACATCTATTTCGGTAAATGCAGACACTACAGCAAGAACGACATCCTCTGTTCACCCACCATGGGTGAAATATTCATAGCAAAGTTCTAGGGATCAGCAGCACACTGTAAATTACTTTCTTTTTTTTCCCTGCACCACTCAACATCATCTCATTATGGCCCATTAAACACTAATAATTAAAACAAAATATATTGGAATTGTTTATCCTGGACTGTGTAGGGAAATGAGGTCCATAATAATGCTGAAGGGGGAGAAAATAACTGCTCTAGGTCTTGTAATTAGAATAACAATTAAGCAAAAGTCAGCTTTTGGGGATGGGGGCAGTAATAAGAGACAATTTTTGTTGCTAATACTCTTTTTGTATACAGATACTAAAACAGGGCAGTTGTGAAGGTTTGGTTACCTGTAAGAGCTTAGGAGGCTATTGAAATACAGGAGAAGGGGCAGAGAACAACCACACAAATTGTTCAAGGGGCTGGAGCAGCAGTTCTCAAACTTTTTTCTCTTGGCCGCAGTTGCATAATAAAAAAAAATCATCACGCCAATTTTTTTTAATTGATAAGAAAGACAAACCTGCACCTTTGAGATCAGCCCAATTCACTTTTGTGGTAATGTTGTGGATAGTAGGAGAGGATATATTGATTAAATATTATCCTTCCTAACTCACACTAGTGAGCTGGTAGCAGAGTACATTCCCCTGTACATTAAAGGAAGCTGCAGTCATGCCTCATGTTGCGTCTGCTTCAGGTTACGTATTTTCAAGTTGCGTCCCGTGGCAACCCGGAAGTATCGGAATCGTTTCTTCTGGGTTTTGCCACTCGCGCATGCGCAGAAACGCTAAATCGCACCATGCGCAGATGCGGCGCTTCTGGATGCGAACGCTTCGAGTTGCGTACGTGCGTTACACCCGCAACTCAAGGTTCCACTGTAGTTGGTAGATTCATTTGAATCTCTTGAGTTAAGCAATCCCATATTGGATTATTCCTGGTAAATTCCCCTTTTATTCCCTCTTTAAAAAAAAAGACACAGCAGTCTTCTCTTAAAAGTAACAAGAAGTTTACTTACATTCAGTTCACAGTATGATCCTGAAGGCAGGCTTTAGCTTGTAGTTATAGAAGAGGGTGTAGGTCCATCCCTTATGGGATGAGAGCCAGCAGACAGCAAAAGCATCAAGATAGTATAAAGCAAAGAAGAAGAAGAAGATCAAGAGGAAGATGACTGTGTGACCAGCCCTTTTATGGGGTCTCCCAGGGTCATGCCCATCTACCTGGCCACATGCAGGGGGAAGATGCTCCAGAACAGGTGTCAAAGGAAGTCCTCCTGGCTAGAGTAGCATTTCCCTGCATGTCCACTCTGGGCAAACATGAAATGTTGTACTTGACTGCTACTGTGATGTTACATCCCACAACTTTGAGCCACTTTGGCAAAATCCTTGATTCGCCTTGGACAAAGCTTGAATTGCTTGAAAGCAGCCTGCTTCAGTTTGGATTTCATTCTTTGTCTGAAGTGGAGGCACTCCTGGAGTATTGATTACAACCAAGAGGTCCAATAGGGACACACTGTTGCAGTCCAGTTTCCGACATAGGTCACCTGATAAACCAATCAAATATGCGCCCATCCAATACCAGGTCTGAAGCTGGATTGAAATGGATCTCAGATATTAATTTTATCCAATGACTCTTGGAGCCAAGTCACCACCGCTTGGCATGTTTGAAACTGGCTGGAAATTCTATAACACAGTAGGATTCATCCAGAGAGTTTATTAAACAGAACCTCTAGGCTACATTGATATTCAAGGATTGGCAGGCGTCAAGAATAAAGATAGCTGGTCTCACACTTCCGAGATGTCATCCGCATTCCCAGGCTGAACGAATGGAAAAGTATCCAGAACAATAGGACAAACGGCTGCCAAATGTTCCATTAGGATATTATGCAATAAATGTGGCATCCAAGTTGGAGGAGATGCAACTAACTTCACCCTCAGAGAGCCTGGTAAAACAAACATGGCAAAAGCATGAACCCCAAAAGGAAATGGATCAGCGACCACCACCTCTGATATCCCCTTATAAAAA
Organism: Zootoca vivipara; assembly: GCF_963506605.1. Classification (NCBI taxonomy): domain Eukaryota; kingdom Metazoa; phylum Chordata; class Lepidosauria; order Squamata; family Lacertidae; genus Zootoca; species Zootoca vivipara. The sequence continues at coordinate 88,404,101 of NC_083280.1, forward strand.
AAAGTGATTCAGTAAACAGTTTCATATATATATATGAATAATGAAATGGTTGCAGCAGCAGTGAGCCCTTTGGAAGTGCTGCAGAGAGGGAGGTTGTGGCAGCTGCAAGACTCTCTCCTCTGGTGATGGTTGTAAATAGGATTTAATAATCTCTTTTGTTTCTATAACACTCGCATCTACCCTGAGCTCAGTGCAGAATCAACAATCTACAGTTCGGGGCCTTTCCCCAGAGATAAAATGCTTGTTTGTGAGGGTTTTTTGTTGGTTTTTTTTTGGGGGGGAATTCCTAGCGAACACTCTTCGACGAACAGTCAGATGTTTAGTTAACTCAACTGATTTAAAGATTCAGGCAGTGCTATCAACAAGTAGTTTTAGAAACTCCAGGCGAAAATACAGCCTATTGAATATTTTGTGGCCCAATCCTCCCTAGTGATTTAATTGGGACTTACTTCCAATTAACTGTGTTTACAATTACAGCGGCAGAGTCTGATCCTATCCATGTTTTCTCAGGTGTAAATGCCTGTGGTTTTAGCAGGAGTTAAATGCGCATAGAGTTCAGCTGTCATTGCAGCCTTTTGTAGGTTTAACCACTGTGCTCAGTGGAGCTTTCTATAAGATTGCAGCCCTATAGTCAATGCTTTCCCTTTTAACGGTCTAACCAATTAATCAAGTGACTGGATATCATACCTCCTAGGACTTCAAAAACAAAAAGAAGCACATGCTGAGAACTGCCACCGGTCAGTGGCTTTCATCTTCCCTCCCCATTCCTATTTCCTTTTGTATCCTGCCTATCAGATTGTGAGCCTGTGGACAGAGAGTGTCTTATCTTTTAATATGCATACAGAACTTAGAAAATGGTAGGTCATGGGCGTAGCCAGGATTTATGTTGGAGGGGCAGTTTACCTACCTGTCCTGTTCCAGAACAGAGCTACCTGTGATGTGCTTGGTCAGTTCATGGAAGCCATGCCTATCGCTCAGTTGCATCAGTTGAATGTGATCCAAGTGACCTCGGCGAGCATTTCAATTTCAAACATTCTGATTATTTCTACTTTGAGTTAAGTATTTTTATTTATTTACTTGATTTATTAATTGATTTTATTTATTTACTGCCCCCTGGCTACACCCATGTGTTAGGTGTTTTATAAGTTTGTTATATCAGCAAAGTGGGATTTATAAATTTTGGGGGCAATTTAAAGCAGATAGCACTTTACTTTGCCTTAAAAATACACTTGCTCCTTTCCCACATGTCCTTGTGCCTCCTTTGGATTTGTACTGCTGCTGCCCATTATATAAATAAGAAAACGTTACATGTCACAGGGCATACACATTCCAATCCTGTATAAGGCAAGGTCTTTTACTGATTTTATTGAAAAAGTTTGTTGTTGGTTTAGACTTCAAACAAACAAACAAACAAACAAAAAACCCGCCCTTCCTCCCAGAAGCTCAGGGCGGATGCCTCAGGAGGCCACCAATAGCTACAACTCCCTGCCACACTCACAAGGAGCATTTTAAAATAGATTTGCTGCTGCAGAAGCTGTCTTTAGAGCTGCCATCCACTGCCCATTTTGAAGCACAGAGGGCAACCTTCTTTCAGGCTGCTCCGCGGTGTGGAACCTCCCTTGCCTTGGAGGTTTGCCAGACAGAGCCATGGCATCTTCTGAAAGCAGGGGACCATTTTTCCTCTCCAGGGCCAGATTATTGGTCTACTATATTTTTTTATACACAGCGTGCCTGCAGGAGCGAAGCCGGAATTGGGATTTTAAAAAAACCCCTCCTGCATGTTAATTTGCAAGGGATGAGTAGATTGATTCACAGTAGCCATCCATCGATTGATCCTCGCAGTTCTCTTTTCCTGTTCTCAGCTGTCAATAAGCAATAGATAAGGAGAACGATAAAAGTCTGCAATGCACCATCAAGTTGTCTGTTGAAGGCAAGAGGGCCTGGGCTTTGTGGTGACACGCTGCGGGTGGGCCCGAGTTTCAGGCGTCACCTTCAGGAGTGGGAACACGGATCTGGAAAGGAGGGAGAGCCGCGTGGCTGTGACTGCCTGCACTCTCTGTGTCTGCAGCTTGCCGAAAACTTGGGCACGATTTTCCTGCAGGAAGGAAAGGCAGACGCCCGGGTTCCTGGGTTTTCGCTTTCCAGATCCTCAAGACCGACTGTCGCGCGTTTTAATTGGGGAACTTGTCCCATCCTTCATTAAAGCAATCACTGTTAAAACAGAGGGACATAAAGAATAAACCATAGGATTTATTCCTTCATTAAACTGATGATCCGTACATGAAGCCAATTAACATTATGAGTCTGGCGAACATCAAGTGTAAAAGAGGTTAGAGAAAATGGAGAACAGTCACCTTGGTCTTTAGAGAAAGAAAGAACACTTTTGCGTTATAAATTATAAGAGAGTCCAACCGGGACAAATCTGCAAATTTGACTAATTGGAAAATGCCTTTTACTGCACATGGGTTGAGATGAAATATAACCTCTTCGCTGCTGGGTCTCAGAGACAACTGGGTGTCAGGACGGGTTGCTAGATCATCAGGAAAGGAGGAGAGGGGAAACAAATTCACCTTACCAAACCCCACCCCCAGCACTGGCGTCAAATTCGCTTGGTCCAGACAAAGTTGGCAAAGATTGAAATCGGTGCCTGAAATGTCTTTTAAAATCTAGACCTGCTGGAGCGAGCAAGCACAACTGTCATGCAAGCGTTGGACCCAGAATCACCCAAACTGGACACCCAAACTGAATCCAAGTGGTTCTTCCTCTTCTACAAAGCCGGTGTCCTAGCGCCGGATGCAACGGGTGACTCACTCCGCCCCACCGCTCTCTGCCATCCAAGAGTGGCTGTCCTGCTACACACAAACACACACGCGTAATGCTTTTTATACTAGCCGAGATTCAGGAAGTTAGGAAAGTCTCCAGTCAAGGGTATACGACTAAGAATGCGTCCCGAATGGAAGCGGTTCCCCTCTTCCTCCCCCTCTCCCCCGCCATGCACACTTACTTGGGCGGGGGCTCCACTGAAGACAGTCCTGGCCGCCCGCTTCCCTCTTTTTAGACGGGGAGTTCGGTTTGCCTGCGCGCCCGTGGCCGGGGCAGGCTGTTGTCAATTCCGCTCCAATGTAAAGGAGAGGAGACGGGCCGCGGAGGCGAACCACCTCATCTCTCGACTAAACCAGAGAGTCGCACTGACCCTCCGAAGGACAAACTTCGTGAAATCCAAGCCACCCGTTTCCCTGACCGTCGTTTAACTTGGAAAGACACTCAAGGCGCCAGATAAGACTGGTCTCTCTTTTTCTCGGGGTAGTGGGCTGCGGGTGGGGGAAACGTAACTGCGAAGGCCTGTGGCATATTTGTGCTTACTCGAAAGTAAGCCTCACTGAGGTCAATGGCATTTGCTCCTACGCCAGGATCATAGCTGCCAAGTTTTCCCTTTTCTCACGAGGAAGCCTATTCAGCATAAGGGAAAATCCCTTAAAATAAGGGATAACTTGGCAGCTATGGCCAGGATGCACCGAATTGCGCGGAGATATGTTGTCTTCAAAGCCGGCGGTTGTGAACCGACGGGGCCGCTGTCCCCGGTGCTGAACCTGCAAGCCCGCTTTCGTGGGTGGAGGGGAAGGGTCCGGTTTCATGTTTTCGTGGGTGGAGGCGCTGGGGTGGCCCTGGGGGACAGGGAGAGGGTGAAGCTCTCTAAAGCCCTGTTCTCCCAAGGGTGCTTTGTTTTCCCTTTTTTTTGCAACGAGCCCTCGATTATCTCACGCGCAATGTAAGTAAGCTGATCTCTTTTATATGACAGGCAATCTCTGCGCTCTCTATCTCGCGTCTGCAAGCCATAAAGGCAGCTTCAGCCGGTTAGAATGGGACCCCAGAGAGGGCCCTTTTTCGTTTCTCGGCGCGCAGAATCCAAGGCGGACTTGGAGCCCCTGGGCAGAATCCGCTGAACTTGCAGACTACCAGCAGCAGCGAAGGGCAAAGGCGAAGGATGGAGACGTGGAGCCAGAAGAGCGAGGCATCCACCCTTCACACAAACACACACACACACACAAGAGCAAGCCTGAAGAGTGCCATAATGAAGTTATGATTATTTTATTAGGGTTCTTAGGATAAAATCTACTCTCTCTCTCTCTCTGTCAGACGAGAGGGGGGGTGGGGAGGGAGAGAGAGAGAGAGAGAATGAAAGCCGCATCTGTTTCCAAACCAGGGAGCCATCGGTGCCAATCCCGTCCGGGGAGTTTATAGCAGTGGATATGCCTGAGAAATAGGAGCCTTCGGAATTACGCAGCGTGGTAGCGGCGGCGGCTTCGTCTCCCCCACCCGCTTTGGGGGCTCTGTTGAGCTAAACTAGATCGACTCCCACACCCTAATAGTTATCCGACCCTGGCGGTTCTCCGACCCTGGAAAGCCAACACGAAATGGCTTGCCTGGCTGGGGAGTCCAGCGCAGATTCTCCTTGCCCGGGATTCGCCCTTTTGGAAAAGCTGGTGGCAACCAGGATATGAAAAGAACCGGTTTCCATTTTCTGGTACTCGACGTATTTCGGCGGAGCGGAGGTGGCCGGACTCGTGCCTGCTTTCTCCCGGAGACCCTGCCTGCCACGGGACAGCGAGACTCCGAGGAGGACGGCTACCCCAACCGCTTGTCGTGTAAAAGCGCGTCGGTGCAACTCAGCTGGCGCCTAACCGGAGGGAAACCTTGTTCCTGAGCTGTGCTCTTCGTCTCTCCATCCCTCTCTCGCCTTGCTGCCTGGCTTTAAAATGCACCGTGTCTTGGAAGCGATCCCTGAGCAGACTCATCCGTCCCTTTCCTCCTTCTTTAGCTGCGCGTTTAGAAAACAGCCCGTCGTTGCAGTCTGTCCAAGAAAGGCTTGTTCCAACGGAAAACGAGCAGTCTAGACCAAACACAGACAGCCAAACTTATCAACAGTTGTCTGACTTGCATCTTCTGACGCATCTTGAGTGGGTCATAATACCAACTTTATTTTCAGTGGTGCATAAATTAATTACACGCATTTAATAACCCAAATATCATTATATTCCCCCTTTAATATCGTAAAGGCTTTACGCCAGGGAAGCACTTAATCGGGCAGGGGGGGCCATAAGCGGCTATTATGTCGGTGTAATGCTATTATGGAGCCAATTACGCGCCATTATCCCGTCCCCCCGCCCTTTCCGTTTCTGCCATTTGATCCAATCTCGCGCCCCCGAATTTAAATTTTCAGCTGGGTGCTTTAAAAAGACTCATTTTCACCCAGGCCTGGGGGCTGGGCCAGCTCTCTCGCCGCCGAGCCTCCCTCTCGGATGCGCTTTAAAAGTAATTGCGAAGGGTCCCAGCGCATCTCATTTGCAGACGGGAAGCGAGCATCAATCCGGAGACCCCTCGCTGTGAACAAAATCAAACTCCGCTTTGGAAAGGCGAGGCGGCTCCGGCAAAGCCCACCGAATGGGCCATTAGCGGGAGGGCGGGAGGGCGAGCGGGAGGGAGGAGGAACGTGCCAGCCAGCCAGCCAGCCTGCCAGCCAGGCACAAGTGCCAGCCCCGCTTGCCCACCTCTGCCCAGAGGTAAAGTGGCACCCCCCCCAGGGGCCCCGTCGGGGCCTAGGGGAGCCTGGCGCGAGCGCGAGCTGCTTAGGGAAGGTCGATGTGGGATCCTCACCCCCCCCACCCGTGGGCTCCCCCTATCCTCCTCCTCCCCCCTTCGCATTCCTGCTGTTTACTGAGAAATGACGCGCTTCCCCCCCCCCCCGCACCACGTGGGTCATTTGGAAGGCCCAGTAGACCTATCCAAGTTACTCACTGTAGACAGCGCTGGCAATAATCAGATTAAGGCCAATTACGCGTGAGATTATAAAAGCAAGTGCTGAGAGGCTGAGCGGACGGCAGACAGTTCCGTCAAGACATCTGCCCATTGGCACGGCTTCGCCGAGGCCTTGTGGCTGCCTCGACGCCAGGAGAAGGACGAGCAGCCGCAGCTGGAGCGCGGGCGAGCGCTGCCTCCTCCAGCCGCCCCTCTGCCTTCGGTAGGACTTTCACTTTCCTTGTTGTTCCTTGTCGGGGCGGGTTTGCCTTGACTGGAGTCTTTTGGGGGGACTTAGTGAGGGCCGACCAACTCTTCCCGACTCAGACAGCGGGGGAGATGGGGAGACCAGGATCGGGCTCATTGCCGCCGCCACTAAAGAGTCCCCCAGAATTGCTGCCTCGGCTTTCTAAGCTTCTCTCCCCATCCCTCAAGTTTTGCCCCTTCTTTCGAGCGACGAAGAGGTCGGCATGTGGGGCTGGCCGGAGAAGCTTCCTTCTGCTCTCCCACCACCTCTGGCACAGCGGCGGCGACCTACCGGTATGCTTTAGCCTAAGTTCCACAGGAACTTTCCCCTCTCCGGCTCGCCTAGCGTCGAAACGCCCGCGCCGTCGAAAAAGAGGGCCCACCTGAGCGCTGCGCCTCAGGGACTCTCGCTCCGCTGCCGGGGGTTTGCTTTTTTGATATGCTTGGAGATCAGGATGAAGAACCACGCACGTCCTTAGAGCTGGGGGGCGGGCGTCGTGGGAGAGAGATTTATTCCTCTGCCAGTTACTGATCTTCTTCTCCCTGCACTGTTTGTTCCAGAGTTCCCGCCCGCCTCTCGCCACCATGTTTTATTTCCACTGTCCCCCGCAGCTGGAGGGTGAGTGTTGTTCTCGAAGCTCAAACCGTAAGTAAGAGCGCAAACTACAATCTCGACGGACCTTCCTTGCGAGGCCCAGCGTTTGGGCCTGGAGCGCAGAGGGAGGCGCTGAGCGGGCAGGCAGCGGCTGGCCCCGATCGATCCGTACAGAAAAACTCATTTTGCTTATTTTATTTGTTTCGCCTCTTCGGAAATTGTAGTCCGCCCGCCCTGGGCGCATCCGACCCCCGACCCGTCGGAGTACTGGGTTGGGAAGCAGCCTTAATTGCCTTCCTCTTGGAAGCGCCTTCGGCTGGGGCGCGCTTCTTTTTGCGCGCTGCGTGGCGACACTTTTGGCCACCTGCCTCCCCTCTGCGGCTGCAAGAGCCGCGGGCTATGGGGCCGCCCGGCCGGGGATCCTCTTTCCTCTCCCAGCAGCACAGATGTTCTTGTTCCGCCTTTAATCGGGAGGCTTTCTGGAGGTGGGGGGGCTACCCCCCGTCTCTCGCCCGGGGGCAGCATAAATCTTTCATACAGTTTTGGAAACCGGCTTCTTCGGCGTCAGTCTGGAGCAGCAGCGAAGTGGTGGTGTAGAGCTGGGGGGCCGTGGAGAGAGCTGGGGGCCCAGGCCGCAGTTGTTGCATTGGCTGTCGGGCGCCGCCTCCTTTAAAACTAGCCAGTAAGTTTTTGTCCGTTACAAAGTGAATAGGAGGAAGAGAAAAGGAAACACACAGGGTGAAATCTGATTTTAAGACGGGGCGGCCGCAAACAGCTAAAATCTGCAGTTCAAGCTGTTCCTCAGCTTCGTTGTCAGGGAGGTAAGGCCGGTTGAATGAAGGGATTGCTCTCCAGCGGTCGAAAAGTTCCTCGGGGTTTCCTCTGAGCCAAGCTGGGAATGCCGAGAGGCGCGGGAGTCTTGGAGACCCCTTCCGCCCGCTGAGTTTCTTTTCGTTATTCCCTTCCGTCTCTGTTCGGGAATCGCGAGAATCTGGACTTTATCCGGAATCCTTCCGGACCCGCAAAGCCATTTCCAAGGCCAAGCTGGATTTCGGCCCTTCGCTTGATCTGAATCTAGTCCTCCAAATCCGATTGGCAAGGGTCTAACAAGCACTGGGGCAACTGAGCAGCAGATCCCGAGACTGGTTGCACTTTTACTTGGAAGTAAATCCCATTTGCCCTGCGGGCCTTTCCACGCCGAGTAAGTAGCCGTTCACTTACCATTAGGCAGAATGAAGGCGGCTGATTTGGGGTCTCCGGAAATGGCAGCAAATGACTCGTTCTTTTCAATTTCATTTCATGTGTATTTTTATTGCCATGGTGCTGGGGTAGGTGGGAACTTGCCTTCTGTTCTTCGGGTGCCCAACTACCTTGACCAGCTTTGGATATTATGTGCCTTGAAGGGGGGGGGCACTTCCTGCTCTGCTTCAGGCACAAAATATTTTGGGCGCGCCCTGTTCCTGCAAGAATTCGGAATTTCACCAACCCATTACCAGGCTCAGCGTTTGGGATCGAGCCAATTCCGTCACCCTCCATGAACTCGGTGGCGCTTACTCCCAAGTAACACATTTAGATGGCGGTGCGGGTTAATCCATTATCGGAAATCCAAATTAACTGAGCTGAAAACAGGAAACCGGGTGGCGATGGTTCTCCCTGGCTGACGCACCTTATGGCAAAGGAGGCAGCCCTGGAAGCTGCTGAGGGCGCAGCACTCACTGGGTACCAGCCCAGCCCAGGCTCAGCCCTGAGCTGCGCCGCAGATGAAAATGGATAGTAAATGGGTTGGGACTGGAGTTAGTCAACGGGGATGGCCAGTGTTTCCTCGGAATATTCTGCCACCGCTTTAGCCCGAGGCAACCTCCTGCCTCATCCCTGTCTCCACCAGAGACAGAGAGGGGCGCGCGGGGGTGGGGTGGGGGGAAGAGTTTGGGCAGGAGGCAGAAAACCAAAAGGAATCCTGCCTTCGTAAAACCTCCTGATTTTGAAAGTAAAAAAACTGGTAGAATGGGCTCAACCTCCTGCCCCGGAAAAAAGGAGCAAAAACGCCCATCTCCATCAATTCATTTCAAACAAAAATCATATCCACATATAGGCACATATAGTGCCTGGGCAGGGTATTATTATTATTATTTATTAATGCTTTGGCTCGTGGGGTCTCTTCCAACTCTGATTCTATGACACATCCCCCCCCGCAGGGCAACTATTGAATGACAGGTACCGGTAGGTCTACTTCCCCAATTTGTATCCCAATCTTCCCTAAAGTGCTAGTAGTGGAATCGTGCATTCTTTTCTCGTTATCTTCTTACAAATAAGAAACTCGCTCCAAATAATTTAAGAGATTGAAAGGGGTACATTGAAAATCAAAGCAACCCGTTAGGAAATTTAAAGTTAATATTAACCCTTCCAGCAGCCCTCCGGCAATCCGAACCATTTTTGGGTGGGCCCTGAGGGGAGAAGGTGCGCGCAAGCTCGCTCGCAGTCGCGCTGCTTTTGCTCGGGAGGCGAAGCGCCTCGACGCGCCTCCGAAAATCTATTTCAGGTTCGCTGCTGCGTAAGTGGTCTGCAAGCTCGCAGCCATTAGGAGGGCGGACAAAAGGCCCCGCCGCACGTTTGAGGCTTTAAATCGATTTAGTCACAAATGAGGTAATGGGGCTTGGACCCAGTAATGGGATTTCAGTCCCAGGAATGTGTTTGGGGTGGGGTGGAGGGGAAGAATGCCTTTTATGATCCTAAATAGTAGCCCTTGTTTGCCCGCTGCCCGGCCTGTTTTCTGACGGCAACTTTGGAAAGCTGAGCAAATCACATCCAGTCCTGCAACTTGGACGGAAAGTGTACAATAAAAAGACAGGAATAAAAGTACGGATTAAGAGCCGAGCCGAGTCGCGCTGGGCCTCTCCTCCTCCGGTTTCCCGTAGCCACGTCGTTGCCCCCCAGCCGTTGGTAGCGGGGAAAGGAAGCTCTTGCAAACGTCGTTTATTTCACCGCGATCGCCCCAAACCGACCAGGTGGCAACTTTGAAAACGTCCCGGGGGCAGAGCAGGGGCGCTGAACCCTGTTTTCCGCTGCCCCCCACCTTGTTTACCCCCCAAATCGCCCTCCTCCGAAATGGAGAGGATCTCGCGCCTTTGTACCGCGCGCCTCTCCCGGAGTTGCGCCCAGTTCCACACAGTAGGTAGCTAGGCCTTACAGTGGCGCCCTTTGGGGAAGCCAAGGAGGAGCCAGAGCGAGGGTCTGGGTCACCCCATTTGCCCACCCGCCTAATGATTTGCAAATCGGGAGCGCCGCCCCCTCTGTTTTCCCCGCGGGAGAAAACCGCTTCGGAGGGGCGGGGAGGCCTTCGACCCCTGGTTATGCAACCTGCAGCTTCCCGGCAGGAAGCGACTGGCCGGTGCAGCGTGTTGCTTGGTCCTCAACGGACAACGGCCCTGTCCCAAATGCATTTTTATTTTTTGGGTGGGGGCGGGAAGGGCACCCATCCGAAGGAGAAGCTCCTTGGAGGTTGGATGGCCATTTGGGCTGCCATTCGTGCCTTGCAAGGGGGTTGGACTAGATGACCCTCGGGACTCAATTCGAACTCTGCCCGACGGGGCGGGGTG